>NC_133134.1:44945025-46148025 GCF_048418815.1 Hemitrygon akajei
AAGTATTTGTTAGTGTCAGGCCTGCTCTTGTCAATACTTCCCAGGCCACACATACAGGCTCCTCCCCATCTCTACCGAGCTAATAGAATTCACCTGCTACTCATTCCAGACTCATCACCTGCAGCCTATTTAACCCTGGTCCTTATCCACAGTACTTGTTCACTAACTGCGGTTGCTTCTAGCTTTCACTCTCACTGCCTAAGATTTACCTTGTTGCCTGCTGTGTTTAGTTTGTTTAGTGTGTCTGCTGTCTGTTCTCTCTTGTTTTGTGGTCTCTCATAGCTTGTTATTTTGTGGTCTGTTATTAACTTTATCAGTTATGACTAAATCATCTCCATTCCACTGCTTTTGTGTCAAGCATCCTTTAAGTTTCCTGACAGCTAAAGAGGAAGGTATTATTTTCTGAGAGTTCTTGATTCTACAAATTCTCTTGTATCTGACTTTCAATTTAATATTATGCAAAGATAATTGTGAGCATTAAAATATTCAAAGTATTCAATGTGGTTTATGAATTGCATTTCTGAATGTTATATTTATAACTTATTTCTTAATTGACAATAAATACATATGAGACGATATTTCCTCTCATGTTAAACACAGAAATGATTTTATTTTCACACCACTTACAGATATTGAATAATACAGAGTGATAAATTGTCCACTGTACAAACTGATATGAACCAATATCACTAGGAGGTAAAATGACTATTCCAAATTGAACTACTTCCATGTAGAAAATTACCCAGATACTTCAGCTGTACTTTAGTACTCAGATTCAATATGAAACAAAGATATTTCAGAAATGATAACAACATCAAATCATAAAATATAAGAGCAGAATTAGGCCATTCAGCCCATTGAATTTGCTTTGCCATTTGATCATGGCTGATTTATTTTCCTTCTCAACCACATTTTCCTGCCTTCTTCCTATAATCTTTGACATCTCCACTAATCAAAAATCACCCTCTGCTTTCAATATACCCAATGACTCAGCTGCCACCACTGTGGCTGCCAATGAATTCCATAGATTCACCACCCTCTGTTTAAAGAAATTCCTCCTCATATCTGTTCTTAAGGGGAGTCCTCTACCCTAAGGCTGTTCCCTCTGGCCCTAGTCTCACTCACTATTGGAAATATCCAATAATGGATGTCTTCATTTTATCTAAGCCTTTCATGAACCACAAGTGCTATACAGGTTCTGGAAGTTTTGCATTTAAGCCATGTAATGTGATTATCCCTCAATATAGATCCCAGACTTTGAAAGGACCAATCAGTGATGAGTTGCAAATAAAGATGAAATCCTTCATTTTATTCTATCCTCCCTGGCAATGATTTAAAATTAATTTAGTTACTGGTTAATTCCTGGTGAAGGATCATTTTGTATGAAAAGATATCAATGCAGAGGACCACACTGATTATTATTTTTTTACGCTGATCAATAATTTAACAGTGTTAATAGTATAAATTAAAACAGTAATAATGATGTGTGAAACTACTTAAGACTGACAAAGTTCCAGAATGTCCAGCAGTTCTGATATAAATAATATTCACTCTGTAAAGGCATACACCTTATTTCTATCTCTTAACTTATCTCTTAACTATGTAGCTTATGGCACCAATGCCACCCTGGTGATGCACTATTTTTACATAGAGGGACAATATATTACAGTCATCACTTTTGGGAACATTGTGTTATTTTGCACCTAATGGAGCAAGCATCATTTGCAATTAGAAGGAGGCATGATAAACCAAGTTGATGGTCTTCTGTGCTGTATGCTTTTACAACTATCTGCAGATCAAAAGTAGTACATTTAAGGTTATAAAACATTGTTTCACATGATTTAAAATACCAACAAATATTTAAAAGCCACAACGATCCTGATTAAACATGACAAGCTAATTTCATTCATAAATTAATGCACTGTTTGGACCACTTCTTGCAATTTAGCATGGTAGTATAGGTCACTTAGTGAGCTTTAATAATAGATACATTGCTTGCACTGCAAATATGATAGAGTCACATATAATCTAAGATGGCTTTAAATGTGTTTCAGCTATCCAAGTTGGCATTGCATTCACTGACACCTTTGATAATATCAGTGTCATAGTTACATCATACTGATAGACGCATATAATAAAATGATTCATTCAGTATATCGTGATGCTAGTTTGTACTGATGCAAACGACTACGGTAATTGTTTTCACTTGGACAGGTAAATGGATAAGAAAGGTTTGGAAGGATATGAGCCAAATGCAGGCAAATGGGTCTCACTTGGACATTCTTATTCGGACATCCTCACTTGGACATCTTGCTTGGCACAGACCAGTTGGGCCAGCATGTCAATTTTCATGCTGTATGATTTAGCAACAATTTAAAGCCATCAATCTTGGCAATTGTTTGGAATCATTATAAGATAATTCCATATTTTAACAGGGGCAATGCAAAAAATGGATTAACCAAAGTAATGCATGGTAGCCACTCATGGCATTTGAAATAGTAATTTGGCTACCTAATATAAACGGATGTGACTGAGTTGGTTCATACCTAAGTGAGCAGTGTAGCAGCAGATTAAATACTCAGCTGCTAAGCATGCAATGGGAGTTAAAGATATCGTACTCTCTCAGCTTATACACCATCTTCTCAGTTATTTTGCTAAACTTCATTAAATCTAAAGCTTTCTGGCAATTGATTAGCTGCAGCTTTTATCCATCAATTTGTAACATGTTAGTGATTTTTTAATTAATCACAGTTCCATATGATAGCAACACCAGCTTGGGGGGGGGGGGGGGAAGGTGGGTTGAGGAGATGTAAGTAAGTTCTAGAATTAAAACATCTCCTTATTGTACAACAATAGCAATGGCTGGAAAGCATGAAACCCAATTGTTGATGCAGCTACAGATTTAGAATCAACCAATAACTTCATGTTGCACATAATGAGTTTTATCCCATATTAGTTATGAATTACTTGGCATAGCTCCTAAAGCTAGATATTTCATTTTATTTAAGGAATGGCACAGTCAGGTAACTGACATGTTTTACCCATTACATTATGTGAATGACAGTCATAAATGTACTGAGAAACTTAAGCAAATATTAAGCAAATAAAAGTGAAGCCTTAATCTTCATTTAGCAACAATTAATCTCTTCTGTATAGAACCTATATTAAAAATGCTGCTTCACAGTAAAAAGTAGGAGAAACTATAATTTGTTCATGTATGTCTCTTACAGAAATTCAAGCAGGGGGAAACAAGTTCTAGCTAAAAAAGGATCTAGTGCTTTCCCAATGTATATGACAAACATCTCTGAAGACAATAGCAGCTTGTCATCAAAACATTGGTTATAATTGATAGCTGTACCTGGCTGGGAGCCCAAGTTCCAGCTACTTTCATTAGAATAGTAGAAAAATGAAGACACTGCTACTGCAGCACGTTGATCTCTTAAGTCTAGTTCAATTATCTCAAGTTTCTTTTACTCATATATATTTTTACAACATAGTGTGAATACTAGTAATATTTCAATTGATTGTCAACCACAATTAAACATTTAAAACATATTTTAAATTGAGCTTTAAGAAATAGCAAACCTGATAAATTGTCATCTCACAAATTTAAGAACTTATTTACCGGTAACTTAACCTGTACTAGCTGCGCCTTGATTCTGAAATGATTGATACCTTTATAGGCATTGTTAAAAGATTAGTCCAGTGATTATTTAGCCTTTAAACATTCTACAAATTATCTTAAAGGAAGTTGCAGGTAGTTACAATGACAGTAATTTGCTAGAATTTACCCATTTTGGAAGAGGTTTGCATGAATAAATTGTGGACCCTCCCACATTAAATATAATGAGATGCTTATGAGATGCTTTTAACATAGATTACTTACAACCAAAAAGCTTTGTAGACAAAAGCTTACTTGCCATGAAGAGAAGAAAAAGGATCTTAGGAAATTTTAAATACTACAATTGAGAATTGGTTAAACCAGATAATTTGTTTGTGGCAAAAGTACACAAGTATTCTCATAAAGTAGTTAGTAAAATACAGTATATCACTTGATGAACTGAAATCCAGTTACATAAGTAGGTTGTATTACTTGAGTGTGTCCATTATTAAAACCAAGTTTTCAGAGCTGGAACTGAAATACTGAAAAGAAAGATGCAATGAATGTCATTTAGTTGCTGGTTGAGTGCTAAATCTCTAAGACACACCTGGTTTCATTCTTCTCAGCCACTGCTGCTTTTACTGATAAAGGATAAACAATTTACAATTCATAGATATCTTTGCATCTCCTATCTAAAGTGGGTCATTGTATCATGCAGAAAAGAATAATTGCAAAAACTTTAAAAACATCTGATGAATGAACAGATAGCGATGTTATTGCAAATTAATTTTACTTCAATCCTGGAAACAAAATCAACTAAGTAGAATTAGCCGATTACAGATATCCCATGAACTGCAGATTTATTATACTTATGCAATTAATTTAGAACGTTGAAAATGGAAGTAAGAAGCCAAGACCACCCTGGAGCAAAACTTAATAGTAATTATATGTATGACAGAACAAAAATATTATTATGATTTTCAGTGACTTATTTGATATGAAAAGCTGATAGTCCCCATTCATTTCTATAGCAATTGATTTCTTGTATGGGTCTTTATTGCCATTAGTAGGAATTATTGTTGCAGATGTAATCATTCAGCTTTGGTTAGATACCATTACATTTTACAAAGCTGGACTGATAACAAAACCCACTCAAAATATCTGTGCTTCTGCCATGATTTTCTCAATTATTCAGCAGTATATTTGTTGTTCTTTTGTGAAAACTGTGTGGAATGGTAGGGAGAAATGACAGAAGGAGGGTTTTGTCTTCAACTGCAGGGTGCCGATCTGGAGAAGCAAACAATTCTATTTGCTTCTCAATACTTTCTTATCCTCAGATGTATGTGGCAAATTATATTTCAGATGAATTAGATTAACAAAACCATATCATCATAATATTAGTGCTTTAGAGAAGACATTCTGTATTGAATCCAAGAGGCAGAAAATGGACATGGGGATTCAAACTGCTAGGACGTAAGATTAGAAAAATATGAAATAAAAATGAGAGATGCAGAGAAAAGATACACAAAAGAATTTCAGAACCTTTCAGAGAGGAGAGAAAGAGACAGAGAAAACAAAAATTCTAACTACAGAATGAAAGAGAAAGAAACAAATGGAAAGGGCCAGTATTTAGAAGAATGCAGGGGAATGGCACTGAAACCTACCAAATGTTGAAAGAACTAGATAGGGTGGATGTGAGAGGATGTTTCCTATGGTGGGGGTATCCAGATCTAGAGGGCACAGCCTCAAAATTGAGGTGTGACCTTTTAGAACAGAGGTAAGTAAGAATTTTTTAGCCAGATAGTTGTGAATCTGTAGAATGTTCTGTCACAGACTGAGGTAGAGTACCAAGTCCATGGGCATACTTAAGGCAGAAGTTGATAGTTTCGTGATTGGTCAGGGCATCAAAGGATATGACGAGAAGATAGGTATATGGGATTGAGTTGGATCCAGAATCAACCATGATGGAATGGTGGAGCAGACTCAACGGGCTGAATGGTCATATTCCCCATCTATGTCTTATGGTCTTACAGTGTTAAAGAGAAAAACATAAGCATAATAGGTCTCCTTTTTGTCTATAAGGTAAAAGGTTAGAAATATTAAGCATTAAAGGTCACCTTTTTGTCTTATAAGGTAAAGGGTTAGAAATATTAATCATCAGAGGCACTGGCTAGATTTGCTATAATTTTATTTAACATATTGTAGGTTTGGAAAGGAGGTATAAAAGGGTTTTCCACAATTTCAGACCAACTTGATATTTTCTAATGCTTATGCTTTAAACTTCCCTAATGAGAGCTCCTACCAATAAGTGTAATAAGCATATACTAACAGACCTATTGATTTAGAAATTTATGGGCAAAGTCAACATTTCATAAGCAATTACAATAAAATGGTCATGATACTAAAGTGACATTTCAGTTCAGGCATAAATTTAATTAGTACTGAGCTTCCCTTAAGGGCATGCCTGGCTTTTTACTTCTGTGATCAACACTCTGCAAGCTGAAGTCATTTTGTGCTAAACACTCATTGCTAGATATGCCATTCTCTGCAATATACTGGTACAAACAAAAAGATCAATATTACCAAAACAGTGAGACATGAAACAATGGTGGGAATATTAATAGAAGGGGGAACTCATCCAAGTTTTGTATGTCCAATAATTATCCATGAATGGTGGTTGTTGAAAATTAGTCATTGAAATAATTCAACATTACAGTCACCTATATATCATCTTCCCACCCCCCAAGACAACACTTATGACATTAATTCATCTGGGTGAGTTTACATATTGAATCTGGGATCTATAGATTCAAAGCTGTGCATCAGTACTCAAGAGCAGGGAGAGGGAAACAATGCATATTAATTGATCTAAATGCAGATTGGCCCTTTTTAAGAACATTTAGAAATGGAAGAGCAACAGAGGTGATCAATCCAGCTCTAAGTCAAAGCCAGACTACATAAACAATGCAACATAAAACAGCTGCTTCAGAAAGATAGAATTTAATAAACTTGCAAGTTGTTAATATATCTATTATAGATATGCATCTCTGTGGTTGTCAAGATGTGTGAATTTAACTGAACCTTAGTCTTTTCTTATACTTACTGTGTATCTGAGGTGTCAGTATGAACTGGGCCAAACAAATGCATGATCCTGAATGCAATAGTACATTGTTCCAGTATCTGCAGACTTTCTCTTGTTTGTCAATAGTACACTGAATTACTTAATCTCTCCTCATACAGTAGCAGGGGAACAATAATTAATTCCATTTTCAAGGATAGGATTAAAAAGTTGTTTACTTTCTGGCTTGCCATGTATGACTTTGTGCTGTGAAGTGTGTATTTCCATGCATTAAGAATTTATATGATGCTTTTTTAAGGTCACAGGCATATTGATGATAACTGTGCAGAGTAATGCTTGAATGATGGCCATATTTGGGAGAAAATGGCCTTGCCCTGACGCAAATCTGGTCTACTAAGTCAGAAAGAGGAAATATATACATAGAAGCACATATATAAGTAAGGACTAATATGGTTAATCATGAATGATGTTGGGTATTCCAAAGTATGAATGATGAATTTACATATGTCACAATCTTTGGCTTTATGTAACTCTGTATGGTTATGCAGAGGCTATCTAACAAAGCCAATTATTCACAACTTGGTTGGATTCAGGATATTGTTAAATTGAAGGAGACAGTACTGGATTAATTAGTGACAAGGTGTTAGTTCCACAGTACATTGTAGAGTGTCTACTTATTGTTCTTTCTGTCATTTTTGCCAGCTTCAAGGTTATGTTTTGGAACTGGCTTGCATGTGCTTAATGATGTCTCACAAATGCCACGGGCTGAAAAACAATCCTTAAACTTCCCCTGTTTCGTCTCAATAAATTTGAATTCTTTTGTTGTTGTCTGACAAGATTCTTTGTAGGAAAGAAGTTTAGGGATGGATGACCTTGTGGAGCTTTCAGATAAAGAATAATTGAAGAGAGAAATCAGTGTTCTTCTATATTTACTCTTTATTTCCTTGGCTGATCTGTACAGGTCCCCAACAAAACAATAGCAAATTGGATTGAGGGAAGAATTAGTGAGACCAAGCCATTGAGCAAATGGTCGAAAATTCATGATCCACTTTGAAGATGTCTCATTCTCCTTTGAAGCATCTTCGGAGTTGAAATCTATCCATATATCTACCATATAGAAGGGTAACCATGAAAGGGCAAACAGAAGAACCAAAGCAACCACCATCTTGGCAATCTTTTTGCGGATTTTCAATCTTGAAGCTGGAAGGGCTTGGTTCCTGGTGTCACACTCTTTAAAGTGACTGGATGTGCTCCATAGTTTACGCCAAGTAAGAAAGCAAATCACTAGATTAAATAGCACAGGCAAACCATAAAGAGCACAGAAGAGGATAAAGTTGTATGCTTGTTTCAACTTGACTTGGGACCAAACTTCACTGCAAAATGGAATCCCAAATGTGGAGTCAATCTCTTTTATCTTGTTCATAAATATAAGAGGCATGCAGATACAAGATGAGAGCAGCCACACGACGAAAATGGTCCAAAATATTTTTCTCCAGGTGAAGAATGATCTAGCATTTAATGGGTTGTGGACATTATAGTATCTGTTAACACTTATAACGGTGATGCTGAGGACGCTGGCTGAGACAGACACGGCCTGGGTGAAAGGTGCCGCTCTGCACATAAAGTCGCCATAAATCCAGGCTTTATAGATTTGATAACCTAGAGTTGTGGGCATGCAAACGCAGACCACCATCAGATCACAGATGGCCAGGTTTATCAGCAAACTGCGAGTGGCACTCACCCCGGATATCCTGGTTTTCTTTTTGCTGGTCAGTACTTTGATAGACATAACATTCCCAACGAAGCCAACAATGAAAGATATAATGTACATTACCGTCAGGGCGATTGTAGAGGGCTCACGGATGGTTAATAGAATATTCTGCAAATTGCCGAGGTCTTCGTGCACGTAGAAGGAAAAATTGTTTTGCACTAGATGTTCCATCACTGGGAAATGTGGATAGCTAATGATCTTTGAAGAATTCATTTTCCTCTTGGGTGAGATCTTCAAAGGCAGCATATTGGAGAGACAAACTTCGCCGGTGTTTTAGTTCCTTTTGTGGTTACGTCACAGGTGCGCTGATACATCTTCTAAACAAACAAACAAAAGAACAGTGGTTTACTTTAAACAGATTTTTACCCCCCCCCCTCCAAAATCCTTACTGATAGTTGCTCTCTCTTTTACTGGTTTAAACGCTTTCCGGCTGCGCCTTTTGGTGTGTGGTGCTGAAAGAACAGCGACATAGCCCAACACTCGCTGATCAGAGCAATTGTAGGACCTCCGCTCAACACTGCAGATTCATCGAGTGCAATATAAACTTCACAGTGTTTTCCCTTTCAGTGTCAACAGCCAGAAACTAATATCTCCGTGCGCTCTTTTTCACTTTTTACGCTCCAAATTTGGAAAACTCGTTTTACTGTAAATTCATTTTGTGATGGATCCCCTTCTTACCATTTGATCAGACAGATTTCACCCCTTTTCCCTTTCTCGATTGCTTTGCAGATCCGTTTCACATATGTTGTATCACGTTTCTGACCTGCTCCTCGTGGTTTCTCTCTCTCTTTCGCCCTCTCTCTCTCTCGCCTCTCTCTCGTTCTCTCTCTCTCCCCCCCTCTCTCTCTCTCACTCACTCTCTCTCTCTCTCTCTCTCTCTCTCTCTCTCTCTCTCTCTCTCTCTCTCTCTCTCTCTCTCTCTCTCTCTCTCTCTCTCTCTCTCTCTCTCTCTCTCTCTCTCTCTCTCTCTCCGCACGCCCTGATTTACTTTTCACTCTAACTCATCCCTATTTCGGACTGAATAGAGATGTTCACTGCCTGCAATTATCTCTTTGTCTGCTCCTCGTCTATTAGATGTTGTTTCTGGATTTCTCGCCCTCTTTCTCTCCGTGCGTTGCTTTACGCCTCATCTTAGCAATAGGTTATTATCCACTCAAAGGGTGAATAAAATAAAAAAATCATAATCTTTAGCCCAGACAAAAGGGTCGGAAGTTCAGCCCAAATCTTGTGTTCACAGCAAGAGGGCTGACACCTGCAGCCTCGGGTCTTTGCCAACACACTTCGTCAGGGCGAGCTGTTGACAGTCGCCATCGAGATGAAAGCGCGCGACGCAACTCCAGCGACCGCTGGATCCAGGCAGTAACCGTGCAATTCGGTAACTTTTCTGAAGAGATTCTGTGCCAAGACTGGGCAGTGAATGGCGAGTGGTCCCTGCCGTGGATAGCTGATGCGCTGCGGACGAAAGGCAACCTTGTCCCTCTGCGCTGTGTCTCAGCCACACTGCCCCCACCCCCCATACCCGCCTGTAGTAACGCACCTGCGGGCAGCCGAAGGTTCAAGAGATCGGCGTTTACTGCCGGCTGAAGAGAAGACACGTTGTTGATGCGGGCGGGGGTGATGCGATGGTTCTAACCATTTCCCAAAGTGTCAGAGTCAGTCCAGTCTCCCGTATGGGTAGCACAACCGGGGCTTAAAATCTCACTGCCGACTTGACTCATTACCGAGGGTGTGGACACTGTCCATTCATCCACTGATTGTTGGATGAGTCTTTGAAGCGAATCACTGAAATTCTGTAACGTACTAGTAGAATAGAGGTGAAGAGCTCCTTACTACCACAACTGAGGTCTGAGAGACCTATTGCCTGCTCTGGCGGCTGCAAAATCCTTCAAGGAAGAAGTCATGTGAAGTCTGTCTGAATTCATTTCTATTTAAGCAATTAATTGACACGCAAAAAAAAAAAGCCTGGCGTTGTCCTAATCAATCCCTGGTACTCTGGGTATTTTCATCATATTTTGCTGTGACACAGAGGGGGGACATTTCAGCCCACTGAGCCTACAATGACTGACAGAAAAAACAACGTTCTCCACCAAATTTCCCTATGATGCCCCCCTTTTCCTGTAAGATATTACATGAATAATAGAATAGGTTGCAAGGGAGTGTAATGCCTACAGCCTGTTAAGTGGAGGAAAACATATTTCCATATACTTTCATATAAGGTATTTTCCCACCAGATTCTTTCTTCTTCTGCCTTTATCTTTCCAGTTCACCTGGCTTCACCTATTGCCTTCCAGCTATCCACCTCCCCATCCCCCAACCTTTTTATTCTGGTGTTTCCCCCTTCCGTTTCAGTTCTGAAGAAGGGTCTCAGCCCGAAACCTTGACTGTATATTCATTTCCGTAGATGTTGTCTAACCTGTTGAGTTCCTCCAGCATTATGTGTGTGCTGCCTAAGATATTTTCATGTTTGGCAGTAGTTGTTAAATCTATGTAAAGATCCAAGGCAATGACACAATAAACTACAATAGAAATTCAATGGGACTGAGAAGTGTGGAGAACTAGGCATGGCTGCTGGAAGGCTTGGGGTTTGGGAGCTGAGACCAATCAGCTTCAATATTTAATAAGCAGTACCTATCAAACTGCTGTCATCATCTTTAATATGTCCTCTCAGAATCTGTCAAAATTCAAATGTAAGGTCATTTTCAGAAGTGCTGATCCTGCATCTTTGTCCACAGAGGCTATCTGTACTGCTGAAAATTTCCAACATTCTATTCTTATTAGCCTGAATATCTATTTTGTCAATAGATTAGAAAATTAAGTGTATTTTAAAGCATGTTGCACATTCTGTCCTTGTGAAGCAAGAACATGCAGATTATCCTGTGTTCTGTAAAATTTGACCATAAGAACATAAGATAAAGGAGCAGAAGTAGGCCATTTGGCCAATCGAGTCCACTCCGCCATTCAATCGTATGCTGATCCAATTCTTCCAGTCATTCCCACTCCCCTACCTTCTCCCCATACCCTTTGATGCCCTGGCTAATCAAGAACCTATCTATTTCTGCTTTAAATGCACCCAATGACTTGGCCTCCACAGCCGCTCGTGGCAACAAATTCCACAGATTAACCACCCTCTGACTAAAGTAATTTCTCAGCATCTCTGTTCTAAATAGACATCCTTCAATCCTGAGGTCGTGCCCTCTTGTCCTAGACTCCCCTACCATGGGAAATGACTTTGCCATATCTAATCTGTTTAGTTCTTTTAACTTTTGGATTGTTTCTATGAAATCCCCCTCATTCTCCTGAACTCCAGGGTATACAGCCCAAGAGATGCCAGATGTTTTGCATATGGTAACCCTTTCATTCCTGGAATCATTCTCATGAATCCTCTCTGAACCCTCTCCAATGTCAGTATATCCTTTCTAAAATAAGGAGTGCAAAACTGCACACAATACTCCAAGTGTAGTCTCACAAGTTCCTTATAGAGCCTCAACATCACATCCCTGCTCTTATATTCTATACCTCTAGAAATGAATGCCAACATTGCATTTGCCTACTTCACTACTGACTCAATCTTGAGGGTATTTGGCACGAGGACTTCCAAGCCCCTTTGCATCTTTTGAATTCTCTCCCCATCTAAATAATGGTCTGCCCATTCATTTCTTCCACCAAAGTGCATGATCATACACTTTCCAACACCGTATTTCATTTGCCACTTCTTTGCCCAATCCCCTAAACTATCTAAGTCTCTCCGCAAGCTCTCTGTTTCCTCAACACTACCTATTACTCCACTTATCTTTGTATCATTGGCAAATTTAGCCACAAATCCATTAATCCCATAGTCAAAATCATTGACATACATTGTAAAAAGCAGCAGTCCCAACAACGACCCCTGTGGAACTCCACTGGTAACTGGCAGCCAGACAGAATAGGACCCCTTTATTCCCACTCTGTTTTCTGCCAATCAGCTAATATTCCACCCATGCTAGTAATTCCCCTGTAATTCCATGGGCTCTTGTCTTGCTAAGCAGCCTCATATGCGACACCTTGTCAAAGGCCTTCTATAAATCCAAGTACACCATATCTACTACATCTCCTTTGTCTACCCTGCTGGTAATTTCCTCAAAAAGCTGCAGTATGTTAGTCAGACTGGATTTTCCTTTCAGGAAACCATGCTGGCTGTGGCCTATCTTGCTATGTGCCTCCAGATACTCTGTAATCTCATCCCAAACAATCGATTCCACCAACTTCCTAACCATTGATGTCAGGCTAACAGGTCTATAGTTTCCTTTCTGTTGCCTCCCACCCTTCTTAAATAGTGGAGTAACATTTGAAGTTTTCCAGTCATCTAGTACAATGCCAGAATCTATCGATTCTTGAAAGATCATTGTTAATGCCTCCACAATCTCTCCAACTACTTCCTACAGAACCCAAGGGTGCATTCCATCAGGTCCAGGAGATTTATCCACCCTCAGACCATTTGGACAAAATAATTATAACTGTACACCAGAGGTATGAATTTTGAAGAAATATGTTTTTAAATAATCAAGAAAGATGCAGCAGATAGATGTAGGTAGGTTAAGTAAGTGGGCAGGTATTTGACAATTAAAATACAACATTGATAGATGTGAGGAAGGAAGAATAAAAGACCAGATTATTGTGGTGAAATATTGCAGTGTGCTGTTGTGCAGAGGGACTTCATAGTGCTTGTCCATAAATTAGAAAAGGTTGGTTTGCAGGCAAGTGGAATGTTGCTTCATTGCAGGGATTGAACTTAAGAGCATGGATGTTATGCTGCAATTGTACAGGATACTGGTGAGGCAGCATCTGAAGTACTGCATGCAGTTCTGGTCTCCTTACTTGAGAAAATATGTACTGATCTTGGAGGCAGTACAGAGGAGGCTTACCAGCATGATTCTGGAGATGAGGGCTTTAGCCAATGAAGAGAGATTGAGTCGCCTGTGACTATATTTGCTGGAATTCAGATGAATGATAAGGGATATTATAGAAAGATGTAATAGAAGGAATAGATAAGATAGAGGTAGAAAAGTTTTTTCCACTGGTAAATGAGACTAAAACTCGAGGACATAGATTTAAGACAGAGATAAGAGAGTAGTGAGTCAGTGAATTCTCTGTTTAGGGTATCTGTGGAGGCTACCTCATTAATGACACATTTAGATAGATTTTTGCATAGCAGAGGAATTAATTAGGAAAAGGGCAAGTAGATGGAGCTGAGTCCATGGCCAGATCGGTCACAATCTTTTAAAATAGCCTAACAGGATCAACAGGCCAGATAGCCTACTTCTGCTCCCTTTTTGTATATTTGTATACATTACTGAGCTGATAATAGGCTACATGGTAGTGCCCAGATACCAGAAAATTCAGTAAATTTTACCTCCAACAAGGTCAATCGAAGAAGATTTTAATGAAGTCTTTTATTACCATTCACCAAGAGCTGGAGGACAACAGATAGCTTTTAGAAAGTAAATTAGTTGTAAGTGGGAATAGAAAAGAAATAATTCAAATGTTTGGGAATTGTAGGCCAACCCCAGGCAAGAAGCAAGATCAATTTTTACAGAAGTCTGAATTTGATTGTGTTAATAAGTCATAAAAACACTAATTACTCAATATAGTAACCATACCTGTATAGTATTGTATTGAGTGACATTAAAAACACATACGACATAAGATTATAGAAACATTGATCTGTAGAGGGGTTCACATGTTGGGTGGTCATAACACAGGACCAGCTATAGTATCTTTGAAAGGGAAAAATATGAGCTTATAAATCTGGATAGGACAAAGGGTCTTTAATCTGAGACATTAAATCTGTTTCCTTTTCCATTAATAGTGCCTCATCATTTTTGATTTTATTTCAGCTTTCTGGCATTTGCAGAATTTTGATTTTCCATAACCACGTCTTGCCACATAAGGACATGATACTACAAAAAATGCAAATGCAGTCACTGCATCTTTCAATGTTAGGTTATTGCTACTACAAGGGAAATAATTATAAGTCTTGGATGAATGATCCAGAGTTCTGTTTAAATTCTATCATGGTGGCTGCACATTTTGAATTAGGTTTGTTAAGTAATCCGGAATAAAAAAAAAATACCTGCCATTGATCATGGGATTGCATGGTAGTTCAAAATCCCATCTGAACACTAATCCTTTTTATGAAAGATTTAGCCTGATATGTATTTCAGACATGTGGGGGAGGTGGGTGGGAGGCATTGATGGGAGAGGTTTTGACAGGAGCATAATCTATAACAAATCCATAAGCAATGCAGTAGCAAAGCTAGTAGAGCCTCCCAGCATCAGAGGCCCAAGTTTATCAGGGCCTTAGAAGCTCCCTGTGTGGAGTTTTAATGATGTTCTTTGATTTCTTGTGCTTCATCTGTTGCTTTGTTTCCTTCCAAAGACATGTGGGCTGCTAGGTTAATTGGCCACTGTAATTTGCCCCCAGTCTGTAAGTGAGCAATGAATCTTCAGGGAGTTATTGCAAATGCAAGATTAGTTTAAATGGGCGGTTGATGATCAGCATTGACCCAGTGGGCTGAAGGGCCTGATTTTCTGCTGTATTTCTCTATGCCTCTGTCTATAATTATTGTCTTAGAAATAACTGGACATCTAACAATGAGATGAAGAGAACTTTCAGAATCTGAATCTATGGATAGATTCTGGATAGAGAACTTGGGAGTTCTCTACCCAAGAGAGCAGTGTTTTATTTATTTATTTACTTATTTATCGAGATAGAGTGAGGAGTAAGCCTTTCTGACCCTTCAAGCCACTCCACCCAGAAATCCCCCAAATTTAATCTTAACCTGATGATGGGACAATTTACACTGACCAATTAACCTACCAACTGGTACGTCTTTGGACTGTGGGAGGAAACCAGAGCACCCAAAGGAAAACTGTGAGGCCGCAGGGGGAACATAGAAACTCCTTGCAGGCAGTGGTGGGAGTTGAACCCGGGTCACCTGTACTATAAAATCTAACCACTATGCTACTGTGTCTCCCATGGGTATTAATCTGAGTCATTTGGCAATTTCAAGGATTGAGATTAATTGATTTTCTTTGGAGTAAATAAGAGTAAATAAGGGAATAAGGATCAGACTGGAAATGGAGAGTTCTAGAAGCTGCAGAAATCTGTGCCCACAGTTCAGCACTTCATTAAAACCATCCTCCCCTCCATGGACTCTGTTTACACTTCTCGCTGCCTCAGGAAAATTGCCAACATAATCAAATATCACACCTAACATAGTAATTTTTTATTCTTCCTTCTCCTGTAGGACAGACGGTATGAATGCCTGGAAGCACGCACCATCGGGTTCGAAGGCAGCTTCTATCCTGTTGTTAAAAGACCATTAAATGGTCCTTTAATACAATAAGGTGGACTCTGGATTTCATAACCTATCGTGTTATGGCCTTGCACCTTGTTTTCCTGCATCCACTATTCCTGTGACAGTAACACTTTATTCTGCACTATGTTATTAAATTCTCTTGTGCCACCTGAATGCACTGATGAGATGAGATGATCTGTATGGATGGCTTGCAAAATAAAGTTTTTCACTGTAACTCAGTACATGTGACAGGAATAAACTAATATTAATAATAATAATAAACCAGCAATAAAATGCAATAAAGTCAATGAGTAGATCAGCCACAAACACCGAAGGCACAGCAGACTCAAGAAGCTGAAAGGTCAACTCCTACTCTTATTTTACTAAATCATAAATCTTGCCAAAACTGGATTTTGTTTTTGCAAGGACACTGTGACTATTACTTCTACCAGAGCCTTCATAAGTAGTTGCATGAATAATTGGTAGGTTGATGATATTATGATAAGTCTGGATGGATCTATGGGTCATCTCTCCACTGTTGAGCCAGTGTAGCTTGAGCATGCCTGCACGGTAACAAATTGCCACTGCTTTTAGGTAGTACAGTATCTCCAAAACCTGAAACCTCTACCATCTAAAGGACAAGGTTAGGAGGCACACCATAATATCACCAACTACAAGTTTCCCTCCAGTATCCTAATTTAGAAATATATTACCTTTCCTCCATCATCCTGTTAATAGCTAGAATCTCCCAACACGTTTATTTAAACAGACTGCAATTCAAGTAGGCAGCTTAGTACGATCTTCTGAACAATTGGCAATGAATATTGACCCTGCCAGTGATGCCCATGTTCCATGGATGAATTAATAAAAAGTCATTGATATGATGCCATATTTCATTAAACTGAGTGATAGATATCTAATGCTATATTTAGGAGTGGAACAGATCAAATGTTTTGGGGCTTGAACTGACCTGTGGAAGGGAAACATAAGATTTTGAGAATGGGTTGCAGAAATTACCCAAAAGTAAGGTGTTCATTCACTGTATTAACTTCTTTTGATACATGGGTATGTGCAAGATTTTCTGCTTTGGACACTTTGAAGAAAAGTAATTGACCAACCAGAACTCTCGCTGGAGATTTGCACTCCTCCTAAGCTAAGCTACGAAAATCAAAATTTCATGACATTGTCATCGACAGTAACTTTCTGAATATAGTTGGAAGGTCATATCTCGGATTTTCCCTGTCACACTATGACTAAACACTTTTGCTAGATTCAGTAATTTTACTCTCAACAACATCCTTATTCTGCAACTGAATGATGAAATATTTACATCCATCTTCTTCTTCTGTACTTGTGCCAATGTGCAATACAGCATGTGTATATTAGGTATTCAAATTTCCCTCTGCACATTTCCTGGAATGCCAATATATTATTTATATTAATTGTTTTCTTTTTATATCATTTTAAACGTTCATTAACACATATTACCATATCAAGGGCTCTTGAGTGACACTGCCATTTGCTTGAAGCTCATTTTATTTCTTTGTCACTTGTAAATTTTTATCCTACCCACTTCTGTCCTAATTATACATGGGTGGTAATTAGCTTTATACAAAATTATAAAGGGGATAGTAACAATCCACAGCTTTCTTTGCATCCTCCTCTTTTCCTTACTGGTCAATAAAATAGGCTTTAATTCATATTTGCTTGATACGTAGCATTGCCCATTCAGCTTTTAAGTTAATATTGCCTGGATACTTAGTGACTCTTATAGGCCAAAACATTCAATATGACATTTTTTTTCTACAGCAGAACTGTGTTGCTCATGTCATTGACAAAGACTGAAGAGGAGATGATTAGGTATTATACCTGAATTAAGTATTGTGCAAGAGTCCAACAACAGGAGCTCCTTCATGAATTGAAGTTCCTGTGGCTTTCCAGTTATACACAGGAGCAGTTACTGCTGTAATGCAAAAGATGTGGTACTAATTTGGACTGAGGAAGGTCTCATGATCATCCTTGTTACAGTAACCAGGTAATATTCTTTCGGTGAGTTGCTGGAAGAGTTATTGCTGAGCAATGTGCTGGGGATAGCTAAGCTGCTTTTCCTCAGAATACTGATATGGCATCTTTTAAGTCTTCCTAAAAGAATAAACCAGGGATGATCAATCCAAGGTTACATCAATAGGTAACTACTCTGTCAATGCAGTACGTCTTCAGAACTGGCCTGGGACATCAGCCCCGATTTAATTGTTTCAGTCTCTGGAGTACAAATTTCAACCACAACAGTTGGGTCCCACTCCTGTGCTATGACTGAAAGAAAGAACTTTGCATTATAAGTGACTTTAGGTTTGGTTTTAAAGTCACATTGTGAGACATATCAGGCATATACAAATCTGGCTTCGCTGGTGCTTTAGGGAGATTCGCTTCCACTTCCTTGTCTCTAGTTTAGGCTGATGCACCAATTCTCTCCAACATGCTATTTCCTTGAATTAACTTTTATTTATATTATTATCAAACTTGGAGTCCTGATCAGCTGTCGTGAGATCAAATTGCCTTATCTATTTTAGATAGTTAAAAATATAAGATTGATTTTGTAATTATTTGGGCTCTTCAAGATGAAGTGCATTTATCAATATTGAATATTCCCCTCCCTCTTGCTTATTAAAATAGAATTTGTGATTTTCTGTTTGCAATCCTCCTTCCAATGCATTGCCCAAAGTATGACATAGTCACTGAAATATACATGCATTTGCTACTTTATTAGGTACACCTGTACACCTACTCGTTAATGCAAAGATCTAATCAACCAATCATGTGGCAGCAACTCAATGCATAAAAGCATGCAGGTATGGTCAAGAGGTTCAGTTGTTGTTCAGACCAAACATCAGAATGGTGAAAAAAAAAGTGATCTAAGTGATTTTGACCGTGGAACCAGACGGGAGGTTTCTGTATCTCAGAAATTGCTGATTTCCTGGGATTTTCTGCACAGCAGTGTTTAGAATTTACAGAGAATGGGGTGAAAAACAGAAAAAAAGCATCCAGTGACCAGCAGTTCTGTGGGTAAATTATGACTTATTAATGAGAGAGGTCAGAGGAGAATGGCCAGACTGGTTTAAGCTGACAGACAGACGATAGTAACTGAAAAAGCCACGTTTTCTCCGAATGCACATGTCAAACCTTAAACTGGATGAGCTACAGTAACGGAAGACCATGAACATACACCGAGTGGCCACTTTATTAGGAACAGAAGGTAATGAAGTAGCCACTAGTCTAAATATTATACTAAATCCTGGCAACACACACAAAATGCTGGAAACTCAGCAAGCCAGGCAGCATCAATGGGAAAGAGTACAGTTGGCATTTCAGGCCAAAACCCTTCATCAGGACTGGTCTTGGCCTGAAATGACAACTGTTTATTCTTTTCCATAGCTGCTGCCTGGCCTTCTGAGTTCCTGCAACATTTTGTGTGTGTTGCTTGGATTTCCAGCATCTGCAGATTTTCTCATCTTTGTGACACTAAATCCTGATCAGGATTGTTTATAAACAGTTATCCATTTTAATATTATTTTCTTTGCAGAGCGTGTGCTCGGGAACAAGTGGGATGATATAGTTGGAGAACAGTGTGAGTTTATGATAGGGAGGAAGAGATCTGAAGAAGTACTGTAGCTTCTTGATCATTATCCTAAAACCTGTCCTCTTTACCAAAGGTTTCTTGTGAGCCATTGTAAAATGTTTAACATTATCAAATTGCAGTCATCTGCACAATGCCTACCCTCATCCATACTCAAAAAATGCCAGCTAATTTGTTTCACAAGATGCCAACCAAGATCTTCTGAATAGATTAAAATTTACTTCAAGTGCTCCTATTAGACACGCTTGAGTTGCTCTGAATATCGTTCCCATCATAAAATGTAGAGTTAGCAAGCTTATAATTCCCATGATCATTGCTTCTGTCATTTGAAAGCTTTGAACAGGATTATCTTGCCTCCAAATTTGCTGATCACAGTTTCTGTGCTCAATAAGCTTTGTAATATTTTTGGCACAATTTACCCACTTCTGCCCTAATTTCTTCAAGTACCCTTGGATCCTTTCCATCGGATCCTGTTGTCTTATGAATATTCAAATGCACCAGCTCCCTAATGATCATTTCATTGCTAACCCCTAATTTCTTGGGCAACATGAATGTACCTCCTGCTGCTCCAATTACATGAATCAGACACTTTCTGTAATTAAAACTGTTATCAAATCACCATTTCATCTTTCTATAGCACTGCTACTTCCTTGCTATTATACTTTCCTCTTCTTAACGTGCTCATTTATTTCTGCATTTTTAACAACTGTTCTCCCAACTTCAGCTAAGTCCTGAGCTAACTCCTTTATTCAGTTTGTAATCATTATGCATTGCATATCCAATCATTTGTGATAGTGACTGTGCTGTATTTATCACAAATTTAAAGTAATTAATTTTAAGTAAAGCCAATAAGGTCCAATTGTCCAAAATGTCTGTTGACATTTTTGCTCCTAGAAGTGTTTCATAAAAGCTATTTCCCATTTATTGTATATTGATCTCTTCAAACTCTTTCAATTTTCTCTGACAAATTTATTATTGGATTTTGCTTTTATACATTGCCACATTTTCCATTCTCCTGCTCTATGTCTCTGGAGTTTATCAGCCTATGAGTAGGGAAGTCTTGTTCAGCCTTTGTAACATATTGGGGCCAATGTCTCCTGGAGTTTATTTATTTATTTTTTAGTGATACAGTGTGGAGTGGGCCCTTTAAGCCTCGCCACCCCAGCAACTCCTGACAAACACAATTAAACTTAACCTAATCACGCAACAATTTAAAATGACCAATTAACCTATCTGGTGCGTGATTGGACTGTGGGAGGAAACCAGAGCACTTGGGAAAACCCCACTTTCCACCAGGAGGATGTTCAGACCCTTACAGACAACACCAGAATTGAACTCTGAACACTGGAACGCCCCAAGCTGTAATGGAGTTGTGCTTTCTGCTACGCTACATGGTGCCTAATACTAGAGTATTGTATACTTTGCAGTTCTCTTCCAGATACACTTACATAAAATCTATGTAAATGAATACACACACACACACACACACACACACACACACACACACACACACACACACACACACACACACACACACACACACACACACACACACACACACACACACAATCATATACACATGGACATATTGTTAGACTTGCATAAATACTCTGAATGCCAAAAATATAAAACATACTTAATGTTGGATATAATAGCACTGTGCTAACCACTACAATACTGTGAGTTGTGTGTTCATTTCCAGTTGCACCATTATAGGGAGGTTGTGGAGGAACTGGAGAGGCCCCAGAGGTTTACAGGAACAGTTTCTGAGATTCCAATTCCATGGAAAGTTTGGAGAAGCCTGGGCAGTTTTCTTTTGAAAAGAATGAGGGCAATTTTAAAAAATAGTACAGCGACCCTTTATTTTATATGGATTATATTCTTAGAAAATAGTCACTATCACAGTATTCTGTGACGCAAAGCCACATCATTTGTGCATGTATCAAGTTAAGCAAATTGAAAAAAATAGTTTTTATGTTTATTTACTTACTTTTTTTCCCTCACAAAAAAATTCATGCAAGTAAATTTTTACTCCATGCTCAGATTTTCTGGAAGTAGTTTGTGAATTCCATGAGGACAAATTTCCATTAGGAACTGCAGTAACATATAGATTACTGTAGATTTAATCAAGAGGGTCTACATTGAGTGGATAGTGGATAGTTCCTTTTGCTGGAGGAGAATTAAAAATGAATGAGGAAATGCTTTTTTATACAGCATCTGCTTAGAAACTGATACACCCTGCTTATGGATGTGGTGACTCGCTTCCATTTTGTTTTCAAGAGAGAATTGGAGCTAGTGTCATAGAACATTACAACAGAGAAACAGGCCATTTGGCCCATCTAGTCTGTGCTGAACTGTTAATCTGCCTAGTTTCATTGACCTGCACCCAGACCTTAGCCCTGTGATCTATGTACCTATCCAAATTTCTCTTACATGTTTTAATCAAACCTGCATTCACCACTTGCTTTCACAGCTCATTCCACACTTTCACTGCCCTCTAAGAAAAGAAGTTCCCCTTCATGTTCCAATTAAACATTTCACCTTTCACCCTTAACACACGACCTCTAATTGTAATCTCACCCAGACTCAGTGGAAAAAACCTGCTTGTGTTTACCCTATTGTAATACTCTGTAAATTTTCCCTGCTAATGTAATGGTTTCTCTGTAGCAGCAGTGTTTGGATTATGACTGGAGATAACGGGGCTTTGGAATGTGGGCCATCCAATGAGAGGCAGGTTGTTTCTTTCTTGTGGGGCTGAGAGAAGGTATTCACGGGGCTTTTGTTTGGCGGAAGATGGAGAAAGAAGAAGCCAGAACGGGGAAGTCGTAGACTGCAGGATGGAGTGGACTTGGAATGGCGTCAGGAGTTGACACCCGGAGAGGAAATTGATGGAGAACGAACAGACAGGAAAACAGTGAGCTCCAACATTGCGCATTAGACTATTTCATGAGAAAGGGTCCTTTTTCTTTTTTGTTTTTTTACTAACCTTATAGTCAAATTAAGAATTATAAAGCTCAATTGTTTAATTGCATATTGTGTATTGTTTGTTATTTCGGGGTACTGATTTATAACAGGGGAACACATCACGTAGCATCCACCCAAACATGATTTCTCAAGTCTTCCCCTAGATTAAGCCGCTAGCCGAAACTGAGGATTACACTATCTATACCCCTCATTATTTTGTATACCTCTATCAGATCTCCTCTCAATCTTCTAGGAAACTATGTCCTAATCTTTTCCACCTTTCCTAATAACTTAGGCCTTCAAATCCTGGCAACAACCTTATAAATTTTCACTTCACTTTTTCAATCTTATTTACATCTTTCCTGTAGGTCTGTAGGTAGGTGAGCAATAGTGGACACATACTCCAAATATTCAACAACGCCTTGTACAATTTCAACATAACATCCCAACTCCTCCATTCAATACATTGATTTATGAAGGTCATTGTGTCAAAATATTTCTTTACTACCCTATCTACCCGTGACACCAGTTTCCAGGGATGTATTTCCAGATCTCTCTGTTCTACCACATGCCTCAGTACTCCACTGCTCACTGTGTAAGACCTATCCTGGTTGGTTCTCCCAAAGGGCAACACCTCACACTTGTCTGCATTAAATTCCATCTGCCATTTTTCAGCCCATTTTCCCAGCTGGTCCAGATCCCGTTGCAAGCTTTCATAGTCTTCCTCCCTGTTCGCTACACCCCCAATCTTGGTGTCATCCACAAATTTGCTGATACCGTAAACCAGATTATCATCCAGTTCATTGATATAGATAACAAACAACAATGGATCCAGCACTGATCCCTATGGCACAACACCAGTCACAGGCAGAGAGGCAACCATCTACAACCATACTCTGGCTTTTTCCTTGAAGCCAATCTCAAATCCAATTTGCTACCTCATCTTGATTGCCAAGTGACTGAACCTTCTTGATTAACGTTCCATGCGGGACCTTGTCAAAGGTCCAACTAAAGTCCATGTAGACAATATCCACTGACTTCCCTTCATCAACTTTCCTAGTAACTTCCTCGAAAAATCTGTAAGATTAGTTTGACATAATTTACCACGCACAAAGCTATGTTGACTATTCCTAATCAGTCTCTGTCTATCCAAATACTTATCTATCTGGTCCCTTAGAATGCCTTCCAATAACTGATGTCAGGCTCAGAGGCCTATAATTTCCTGGCTTATTTTAGAGTCTTTCTTAAACAACAGAACAATAGCTTTCCTGTAATCCTCTGGCACCTCACCCATGGCTAACAATGTTTTATATATCTCTGCTGGGGCCTCTGCAATTTCTGCATTAGCCTCCCACAGAGTCTGAGGGAACACATAGTTAGGCCCTGTGGATTTTTCCACTCTAGTTTACCTCAATACAGCAGACACTTCTTCCTCTGTAATCTGCACATGGTCCCTGACTTCACTGCTGCATTGCCTCACATCTATCAAGTTCATTTCCATCTCCTGAGTAAATACAGATGCAAAAAAATCCATTTATAATTTCCCCCATCTATTTCATGCATAGATTACCACTCTGATCTTCCAGGGTTTTGTCCCTTGCTATCCTTTTGTTCTTAAGATATCTGTAGAAGTCCATAAGATTCTACTTCTTGTCTGCGAGAGGAACCTCATGTACACTTTTAGCTCTCCTTGTGTTCTTCTTAAGTGTTTTCTTGCATTTCTTATATTCCTCAAGTACCTCATTTGTTCCTGCCTGCCGATACCTGTTATGCATCTCCTTTTTGTTTTAACCAGGGCCTTAATATCTCTGGGAAGCCAAGTTGCATAAACATACAGACTCTGCTCTCTCAAAATTTCACTTTTGAAGGCCTCCCACTTACTAAGTACACCTTTGCCAGAAGACAGCCTATCACAATGTACATTCACCAGATGCTTTCTGATATCATCGAAATTGCCCTTTCTACAATTTAGAATGATCAAACTGTGAACACCTTTTTCCATAACTACCTTGAAACTATTGGCATTATGTTCACAAGATGCAAAGTGTTTCCCTACACCAACTTCAGTCAGCTACCTTATCTCATTCCCTAATAGGAGATCTAGTATCATACTCTGTCTGGTTGGGACCTCAATGTATTGATTGAGGAAACTGTCCTGAACACATTTGACAAACTCTTTCCCATCTAGCTCTTTACGGTATGGGAGTCCCAGTCAATATGTAGAAAGTTAAAATCACAACCTTATATTTCTTGCAACAATCTGGAATCTCTCTACAAATTTGCTCTTCTAAATCCTGCACACTGTTGCGTGATCTATAACATAATTCCATTAATGTGGTAATATCTTTCTTATTCCTTAGTTCTACTCATAAAACCTCACTAGACGAGCTCTCCAGTCTGTCCTGACTGAGCACTGCCGTGGCATTTTGCCTGGCTAGTAATGCCAACCTCCCCCTTTTTAATCCCTCCCACTCTATCATGTCTGTAACAACAGAAACCTAAAACATTGAGCTACCAGTCCTGCCCCTCCTGTAACCAAGTCACACTAATGGCTGCAACTTCATAATTCATGCTGATCCATGCCTTAAGCTTCCACAATACTCCTTGCATTGAAATATACTCAGCGTAGAACATTAGCCCCACCATGCTCAAGCTTTTGATTCCTGGCATTGTATGTAGGCTTAACAAGGTATTTCTCCACCCCTATACCCCTGCAACTCTCGTTTAACCAACACCCCCACCCCCATGCAGCACTAGCAAACCTTCCTGCTAGGGTGTTAGTCCCCCTCCTGTTCAGGTACATACCATCCTTTCTGTACAGGTCCCACCTTCTCTGGAAGAGAGCCCAATGATCCAAAAACCTGAAGCCCTCCCTTCTGCACCAACTCCTTGGCCATGAGTTAAACTGTATGACCTTCCTACTTCTGGCCTCACTACCACGTGGCATGGATTGCAACCATGTGATAACCCTAGAGATCCTGTATTTTAACTTACCACCAAGCTCCTGGAAATCAGTTTGCAGGACCTCGTCACCCAGCCATCCCATGTCATTGGTACTGACGTGGACCATGACCTCTGGCTGCTCACCCTCCCATTTAAGAATGCTGTGGAATTGGTCCAAGGTATTCCCAACCATGGCACCCAGGAGGCAATAAACTATTTGTGAATCTTGTTCTCATCCACAGAACCTCCTTTCTGTTCTCCTAACCAGCGAATCCCCTGTCACTACAGCTCACCTCTTCTTTTTTCTTCCCTTCTGAGCCAGAGATCCAGACTCAATGCCAGAGACCTGCTCACTGCAGCTCCTGCATGGTAGGTCATTACCCCCCAATGGTATCCAAAGCAGTATAGTTATTATTGAGGAAAACAGCCGTTGAAGTACTGGCTGCCTATTCCCTTCCCATCTCCAGACAGTCCCCCAGGTACCTGCTTCCTTTTAGGGGTGATTCCCTCCTTGTGGCTCCTATCTGTCACCTCCTCATTTTCCCATATGAACTGAGTCATCGAGCTGCAGCTCTGGTTCCTTACCATGGTCTCTAAGGAGCTGTAGCTCAATGCACTTCATACGGCTGTATTTATCAAGGAGACTGAAGGTCTCCCAAAGATCCCACATCTCACACAAGAAATATATCACTAACTCTGGACTCATTTTCAGTGCACTAGCTGTATACTAACCGAGAGAAAAAAAAAAACTTACAGGAAATTTACTTAGAGCCTGCATCTGTGCTTGCCTAAGCCTGTTGAGCCAAAGCCAGACCATTCTAACACTGCCCCACTCCAACAATGGCCACTCAGCTTCTGCCTCGTTTCTCCTTATTGGCTTACTCCTGACAAGACTTGTAGTTTTCAAAGGGCTCCGCCCTGCAAGATGTCGCTCCCTTACTCGCTACTTCACAGCAATGACATCAAAATTTGAAAGCCTGTGGAGAAGGGATTAGGGTATGAACTGAGTGATTTTCACTGGTAGAGAGATAGCACTGATTCAATGGAATGAATGGCCTTCTGCGGTGAAACTATTCAATGATTTCATGGTTGTGCACAGGTTAAAATATAAAAAACTTTTCTTTCCACATTTAAATCTTCTTTAAGGTTAGAAGATTAAATTGCAGATGCTGAAAATTAAAATAAAAACAGATCATGCTGCACTTACATAGCAGGTCAGGATGCATCTGTAGGAAGAGAAACGAAGTGAGTGTTTCAATTCAAAGATCCTTTGGGAAAATTCAGTTGTCTTCAATCTGCCAGATTAATTTTGTTTCTATTCACAGAGAAGCAGCTCAGTGTCTCTAGCACTTTTTGTTCTCCTCGAGGTTAGATTTCTCATTGTGTCTAAAGCTTCAATGTAATATTTTCTCCTTGTTTCCTTTTATCCCTTTACAGGATCATTTGCACCCACTGCTTTCCTCGTGGTGTACTTCCAATGTAAGCTCTTTTAAGTTATTTGGCTGTAACTTCCCGATCTTGTTGAATGCTGCTTCTATCTAAAAGGCAAGATGTGTGTGAGAAGCAGAGGATAAGGTGCTTCAATTCATTTCTGCATGGTCTATGTGAAAAGGTTCTGACTTCTCTTTTGCAGAAACTAAGTAGAATGTAGTTTGCTATGTAATCCATTATTTTCAGTGTTGATTAATGCATTGCCTCCTCACTGGCCAACTTGTCATTTGATATTATATATTTAATTTTACCTATATTTTTACTCCTTGTATTTTTTACAATTATAATAAAATAAATTTGGAAGATGATTGTATTTAGTTAATTTCACTTGTGATTACTGCTGTTTCCAGTGGTGGGTACAGCTTTTCGCCATCCTGTTGAGTTAAAGAGAGTCACAGAGTGGTATTGTCCAGAAGTGGGTCTTTCTGCCGAACTCAGCCATGCCAACTGTGATGCCTCTCAATGCTAATTAGACCCATATACCTCTATTTTTTTTAAATCCAAGTACTGTCCAAATGTTTTTTTAATCATTATAACTGTATCTGTCTCCACTATTTCCTCTGGTAAGTCATTCGATATAACCTGCACACTCTGCATGAAAATTTCTCCCTCATATCGTTTTTACATTTCTCCCTTTTTACCTTAAATAGATGACTCCTCCATCCTTGGAAAAAAAGGCTGACACAATGTCCAAAACTATTGAGTTGTCACTGCTGCCTTGCAGGAAGGGAAATCTACCAGGTTTCCCATTCCCCCTTGAGTGTGACGCTGGACCCACCAAAATGGTTCTCTTTTAATTGTATCTTCAGTTCCCTGAGAGTTGCAGACAGGCATTTAACCCTGACATTGCCACCAATTTCTACTTTTCCCGGGTATGTTCAAACAAAAAGAAAATTCAGATTTCTTCAGTATGTTCTGGAATGTCTGCTACAACAATCATTTGGAGGCTTCTATCATTTGCTCCAAAGATTAGGATTTAGCATTGCAAATATCTGCGCTCTCACCAGTATCCTTCCTTTCTGTGTTGTATTTGTCTATTGATCTCAATTGCAAGGTGTTTGACCTTCTTCTGTTGCACTTGCCCAATGAGATGACCTTGCTTCTTCTGCTATCATCTGCTGTTTCCTCTAAAAGGGCTGCAGTAAATTCATACTCATTCGAGGTCTCAGACACATCGGCCGCCCCCTGGATTGAGGAATATAGTATTCATCCTGGAATCAGGTTATTCAGGCTGTTAAGTCAATAGCACCAACTCTACGAAACAGAAGTTCAGCTAGACCAGTGCCTTCAATCTCTCCTCATTATCCTGCAAGTTATTTCCTTGCAGATGCTTATCCCATTTGAATGCCATGGTTATTGTGGTAGAAGTGGTAGAGGCAGGTTCAATTTTGTCATTAAAAGAAAATTGGATAGGTATATGGACAGGAAAGGAATGGAGGGTTATGGGCTGAGTGCAGGTAGGTGGGACAAGATGAGAGTAAGCGTTCGGCGCGGACTAGAAGGGGCAAGATGGCCTGTTTCCGTGCTGTAATTGTTATATGGTTATATATGATTAGAGTCATAGAGTTATTGAAGCACACAGCCATAGAAACAGGCTGCAAGTCTGGGTCAATTGTCAACCACCCATTTACAATAATCCTATATCAAGGCCATTTTTTTTCTTTTTCTCCATATTCCCATGAACTACCCTCAGATTCTATCTCTCACCTACACATTAGGGGAAACTTACAGTGGCCAGTTAACCTGCTAATCTACACACGTTTGGGATCCGGAAGGAAACTCATGCAGTCACAAAGAGAATGAGCAGACTCCCCACAGATATCACCCAAGGTCAGGATTGAACCTGGCTGTCTGATGCTGTGAGCCTACCGGTTATAGTACTGTCTCTCTTGTTGAATCTGGCACCATTACTGCCCTTGGCAAACCATACAGTGCATAAGAAAGTTTGTCCTCATGCCATTTTCAGGTTTATTTCGCCCAAGTCCTTTACCTAAGCCCTTGATTTTAACTCATCTGCCTACATCCCTTTCTATTTACTCTGCCTGTACAATATTATATCATATTTCAAACACATTTATAGCCAGCTCTCATTCCAAAGTAATCAAGCACATCTTCTCCAGTATATCAAATAATTAAAATTCTTCATCCCAGGAATTGATTTCCAATTTTCTTTTATGCATCTCCTCTGAAGCCTTTATATTTTTCTGAAAGTGAGGCTTCAGAAATGAACACAACATTAGAATTCTGTTTTTATTAGACCGTGTCATGATCTCTTCTCTCTTGTACTCTTTGCCTTCATCTATAAAGCCAAAGATCCCAATTATTTTTTAAACCACCTTCTCAGACATTTTTCAGCATAGTACCACATTTGATTAGTTTGATTAGAAAGTTAGCGAAATGACCATTCCTGGCTTGACTTGAAAAACTTGGAAAGCTTCACTTTTCAAGGTTTCCTTGGTAATGGCTCTAAGTTAATGAATTGTTCAATAGCATTTCATCTCATTAGGTGATCAAATAGAAGTGAAATGAGTAGGGATCCTTACCTGATACAAATTCTTCAGGTACATTAAAACTGAGAAACACTAACCCAGCTCCTTAATTGTGCATTCTGCATTGTGCATGATTCCACACAATGAATTAAATCCAGCTCGTGGAGCTACTGGTTCAGAGCTCTGTTTGCATAAATCATATTTTATTGACTAATTGTATTCCCTTTCTTGGCGTTGAGTTAGTAAATGTTACTTATAATAATGTATAGAAGAATATAGAAGCTTTAGAAATATGTTAATTCTTTACTGCAGAATCATTATAACTATCCTTTGTGCTTACTTCATTACCTCACATGTACATGTGACTTATTTATATAACTACAAATATATCACATGGTATAGATTAATATACGGTAGTTATTTAACACAGGAAAAAGCCTTTTTGCTAACCAAAATACTTGTCACAGCTTTAATAACCTGCTACCAACAGTAGCTGCACTTTAAGAGTAATTACTGTAAAGTGAATATTGCTTAAAGGGAATTACAGAGGCATGAAAGATGAGCTGGTCAAAGTTGATTGGAAGGGAACACAAGCAAGGATAATGGCAGGACAGCTATGATTTGAGTTTTGGTAGCAATTCAGAAGATATAGGTAGATACATCCCAAAGAAGACGTATTCTAATTGGAGGATGAAGCAACTGTGGCTGACAAGTCAGTATAAAAGATAAAAAGAGGGCATACGAGGGGTAATTGAGGAGTTCATGGCCTAAGGTAGAAGGAGCCAATTTTAGAAAACCTAGCACATTTATTTTTCAACATAGTCCCCTCCTACATTTACACACTTGGTCCAGCGGTCATGGAGCATATGGATCTTGGACCTCCAGAAAGTGCCAACAGATTGGGTGATTGATAAGTTCATGGCCCAAGGTAGAAGGAGGTGAGTTATACAGCTCTCATTACATGCACATACAGGTCAAGTCTTCGAGTGATTATGCAGAAAGTTTGAAGTTAATAACTCATTGGGGTGATTGATAAGTTTGTGACCTAAGGTAGAAGGAGATGCGTTATTAACTTCAAACTTTCTGCATAATCACTCGAAGACTTGACCTGTATGTGCATGTAATGAGAGCTGTATAACTCATCTCTTTCTGCCTTAGGCCATGAACTTATCAATCACCCATCTGTGGACACTTTCTGGAGATCCAAGATCCGTATGCTCCACGACAACTGGACTAAGTGTATAAATGTAGGAGGGGACTATGTTGAAAAATAAATGTGCTAGGTTTTCTAAAATTGACTCCTACCTTAGGCTAGAAACTTATCAATCACCCCTCATAAAATATAGCAAAAACTAATGGGAAATTTAGAGGATTGAGAAGCTTTTAAAAACCAACAGAAGTCAACTATAAAAACAATAAAAAACAAAAAGATGAGATATGAAAGGAAGCTAGCCAATAATAGAAAAGAGAATACCAAGAGGTTCTTTAGATATGTAAAAAGAGTAAAAGAAAGGTGAGAGTGGATATCAGACCACTGGGAAATGACATTGGAGATGTAATAAAGGGGACAAAGAAACTGTAGATGAACTTAAGTATTTTGCATATTTGACATTGAATGTCAAATATGACATTGGAGAGGGAAGAACTAAGTGTAGTTGCAACTACTAAGGGGAAGATGCTTGGAGAGCTGAAAGGTCTGGAGATAGATAAGTCACCTGGATCAGATGGACTACAGGGTTTTGAGATTTTATAGATGAACCGATTGTGGAGGCATTAATAGTGATCTTTCAAGAATCACTAGATTCTGGAATGGTTCTGGAGTATTGGAAATTGCAAATGTCACTTCACTCTTTAAGAAGGAAGGGAGGCAGAAGAATGAAAATTAAAGGCAGGTTAGCCTGACTTCAGTGGTTGAGAAGATTTTTGGAGACCATTAATAAGGATGAGATTTGTAACAAATTTGTAATTTGTAGGAGATGGTGGTGGACTTTAGGAGACCTAGGCCTCATATGGAGCCAGTGATCATTAATGGAGAATGTGTGGAGCAGGTTAAGACCTACAAGTATCTGGGAGTACAGTTAGATGAGAAGCTAGACTGGGACTGCCAACACAGATGCCTTGTGCAGGAAGGCACAGAGTCGACTGTACTTCCTTAGAAGGTTGGCGTCATTCAATGTCTGTAGTGAGATGCTGAAGATGTTCTATAGGTCAGTTGTGGAGAGCGCCCTCTTCTTTGTGGCGGCGTGTTGGGGAGGCAGCATTAAGAAGAGGGACGCCTCACGTCTTAATAAGCTGGCAAGGAAGGCGGGCTCTGTCGTGGGCAAAGTACTGGAGAGTATAACATCGGTAGCTGAGCGAAGGGTGCTGAGTAGGCTACGGTCAATTATGGAAAACCCTGAACGTCCTCTACATAGCACCATCCAGAGACAGAGAAGCAGTTTCAGCGACAGGTTGCTATCGATGCAATGCTCCTCAGATAGGATGAAGAGGTCAATACTCCCCAATGCCATTAGGCTTTACAATTCAACCGCCAGGAGTAAGATATGTTAAAGTGCCGGGGTTGATTGTATTTAATGTATCTAAGTAAACTACTTAAGAACTTTTTAAAAGCTATTATTAATGCTTTTTGAGAGAGTGATTTAGATGCATATCATATTTTTACTGAGTTAAGTATTGTATGTAATTAGTTTTGCTAAAACAAGTGTATGGGACATTGGAAAAAATGTTGAATTTCCCCATGGGGATGAATAAAGTATCTATCTATCTATCTATCTATCTATCTATCTAACTGGACCTTATTCCTTTTAATCGACAAACAGACTTTCAATTACTATTTTGTTTAAATTTGTAACACAGTAGGACACTAATCAGGAAAGCGTAAAGAGAACTGGGGAAAGAGGGGCCCAGTTAATGAAGAAGAAATATTGGAAGGGACCTCAGTAAGTTTAAACTGCGTGAGGGAAGCAGGGCTTTGGTGAGTTAAAGAAATGACAGGAAGGAGGTCTGGTGAGTTTAAGAGGAGTGTGGGAACTGTGTTGTGAGAAGTTTTAAAGGAGTGTGGGAACGAAGCACCAGTGAATTTAAAGGGAGCATGGGAAACAGCTCCAGGTGAACCAGATGGCATACTAAACAAGAGTATAGTAGATTTTTGTACAACAGAACTACAGATTGTTGGAATTCTACTCTGATTGTTTGTAAAATACATATGGATGTCCTGAGACCGTGAAAATTGTTGCATAATTCTTGAATTCTAGTACATCTACCTTCCTGATATGAACTTAAATATGTCTACTTACATTAGGCTATCAGCAATTTTGATGGCCAAATTGATCTTTTTATAACACTGTTATTTCTTAATCTTATTGCTTACACATTTTAAAGCATTACACGAGGCACCACGTCAGTAAGGCGCCTGTAAATCTGGTTATGTCCTCTTGCAAACTATTATTGTTTTCTTAAGCCTTCAAATCAACTAATGTTAAATTATATCAACATTAGAGCAGAAAATGTAATCTGATTTCTGAAAATATAAGCCTCCCTGGCCAGGTTCCTTACAAAATCCAACATTAATTTGCATTGTCATGAATACCCCCGGAGCAAAAACTGATATCAGAATCTCCAAGAGAATTGCACAAAAAAGACTGTTAAAACCCAAAAGAGCAAATATATATATATAGGATAAAAGATATCTCCCCTTTAAAAGACATGTTGAAGATTATTGCAATAAAACTGTGGCATTTAAGTGCATATTATTGGTTTGATTGCATGTAAGCTATCATTTGTACTTTGTAAATGGGAAGTACTTGTTCTGAAACCAGCATTCCTTCAATGTTATTTTATGCCATTAAGTATCATGCTGTACTTGCCAGAGTAATTGCACTGCAGGCTATTGTCAGGGACCATGTCACCCAAGCTCCCAAGTACAGTTCAGATGTGAGGGAGATCTATGAATTTCAACTACAACCTTAAGCAAATCTCTCTATAGTTACATTGTGAAGATAGAGTGATTCCAAAAAGCTATACCAATGGTTAAAAGAGTTGGTAAAGTATTAGGTCAAAGATGTAATGAAACTATCTGATGAAAATAGAGGTGGGGGAGGCATAGTGTGGCTCATATCAGACCCGGCCTGATTTGACATTTCTTCCAAAGGTTAAAATCGGACCTGACTACAGCAGTCACACAGGTTGCTTATGCATTATTTGAAAGTGACCTAATTCAACATAATTATATTAAAGTCATAATTTGTCAATAAAGTTGGTGAGTTGCAAACATTGGGTTAGGAATAATAACTTCCTTTGATTACATGATGTCTTTGGCAGTTTAACAGGGATGCTCTTTACAGAATCTTGATGAAAACAAGTAAGGTCAGATACCTAGTTTACACCTCACCAAATTTTACTCTCCATTGAAGTCAATTCAGTGTAAAATATTATGAGGCATAAATGGTTTGGAGTAAGAACGTTGGCAGTTAATAACTCTGACAAAGTAACAGTTAAGTGCAAGTGTGAAGGCAGCAAATTACATTTATATATTGTTCATTGCGAACTTTAATCAAGAACAACTTGTTTAGTGATTATAAGAACTAATAAAATAATCTTTATGCTTCTATACATTTTCTTTACAGCTAATTATGAATAGATTCAGAGTTTTAATCATAATTTGCTATATAAAAATGTATTTTGGAATCTCTTTGTTGAAACTTTGTTGAAACTTTGTTGAAACTTAACTGTTAAGTTGATCTCTTACCTTAAACCAGGGGTTTCCAACTTTGGGTCCATGGACCAGTCTTATTGGTATTGGTTCATGGCCTCAAAATGGTTGGGAACTCCTACCTGAGACAGTGGCACTTAACAAAATTCCCAGAGTTAATTATGTTAGTTACCATTGTTTCGTTCACACAAAAATCATTCATTATGTTTTCTGAGATAAATAAATTCTTTTTAAAAATCTTTTCAGCAACTGAATCCTAACTCAGTGACCCACTTAAGATTTTAAGATTGTATATAGAACATAGTGCAGACCCTTATGCCCACGATATCGTGCCAGTCTATATAAATCTACATCATGATCAATCTAACCCTTCCCTCCTACATAGCCCATTACCCTCTACTGTTCTTATAGCCATGTGCCTATTTAAGGGTCTCTTATTCATATGTTGCTACCTCTGACATCTTCCCTAAACTTTCCTCCACTCACCTTAAACAGATATCCTTTAGTATTGGCAATTGTCACCCTCGGAGAAAGGAGTTGGCTGTCCACTCCATTTATGCCTTTCATAATTATATACACCTCTATTAAGTTGCCTCTCCTCCTCCTTCACTCCAAAGAGAAAAGCTCAAGCTTGCTCAATCTTTCCTCATGAAACATAGTATCTAACCTCGGCAACATTCTGGTAAATCTAGTCTAACACCCTCTCTAAGGTGTGCACATCATTCCTCTAATGACACGACCAGAAATGAACACAATACTCCAAGTGTGGTCTTACCAGAACTTTATAGAACTGCAACATTGCCATGCAGCCCCTGAACTTAATCACCTGACTAACGAAGGTTAACACATCATATGCCTTCTTAACCACCCTGTCAACTTACGTGACAACTTTGAGAGATTTATGAACATGGAACGTAAAATTCCTCTGTTTCTCCACACTGCTAAGAATTCTGCCATTAACCTTGTACTCCACCTTCAAGTTTGATCTTGCAAAGTGTATCACTTCACACTTCTTCAGACTGAACTCCATTTGCCACTTCTCTGCCCCATCAGTCAACACCTCACTCCACCTTGTAAAAACAGAAACAAAATTAAATGAGGAAGGAAAAGAGTTTGAAATCGATGGAAGCTGTAAGTATGAAAATAAATAGCCCAAATCAGATCAAGAAAAATGAGAGTAACAGAAAGGTGGACATGGAGCCAGACTAGAGAGTGACAATACTTTATCTTCAACTGATGATATAATATCTATGTTTTAAGTGCTGAATGTCTACCAGTTTTCATTTAGGCAAGTTCTGACATTTCTGTAAGTTTTCTTAAATTCTAGTATTTTCAGCCTTTTAAGATGCTTTGGAAATAATTTAGCCTTTTTGTATCAGTCACGTTTGGATATTTATTTTTACCCTTTCACTAATTTCACATGTGGTCGTTTCATTAGCTTTCCTGCACACCTGTCCAATTCTGTGTGTGTTTATATCACTCCCATTAAGAACTTCAGTTACATTATTTGAATGACTGAATGGATTTTGTTATTAGGTTTCACAGTAAAAAATGCAAAATACATGAGATTGCAAAAATAAATTGGAAATATCACATTATTTCACTGTGTGGCTGTGTTGTTTCAGTGCTGTCGACCAGCCTCTCGTGCGCTGCTGCCGGAGGAAGATGTCTGCATGTGCCTGTCTCTCTCTCTCCCTCTCGTCCACTGCTCCCTGCATTTGAATGGTCTCTCTCTCTCTCTCTCTCTCTCTCTCTCTCTCTCTCTCTCTCTCTCTCTCTCTCTCTCTCTCTCTCTCTCTCTCTCTCTCTCTCTCTCTCTCTCTCTCTCTCTCTCTCTCTCTCTCCCTCCCTCTCACTCGATGTTGCTGGAGGACGATACCGGAGCCCTGGAACCTGGGCAAGATTAAATCGACGTGGTTTGTGGACTGGACTCTGTAGTCGATGTTTGATGCGTTCCTGGTTGCTCCATTGTTGTTGCTATTTTGTGCAATTTTGATCGAGACAACTTGAAGTTGACCAACAACACAGAGCTGGATTGAACTGAATATGCCTGGACCGTCTGACGATTTGTGGTTTGGTGTTTTACGTATATTGTCTGTTGTTGTTCTGCTGCTTGTGCAATTTGTTCCTTTTTTTGCACATTGAGGGTTTGGTGATTTTCTTTCAACAGGTTGCATGGCTTTCTTTCTTTGTTTTGTGGCTGTCTGTGGGAAGACAAATCTCAAGATTGTATACTGCATACATACTTCGATAATAAATGTACCTTGAATCTTTTTTAAAAATCTTTTGTGTCATAAATAGGAATTTTTTCAAATACTCAATTGCTAAATGCAATGGGTATTCACACCACTTTCAGATTTCTGTTTTGCATCTTTTGTGCATACAATCTCTCCCCAGCCCATTTACCTCACTTTGTCTAATCACCTTCCAATCGTCCTCTATTGTCCTTCTTCTACAACCACCTAGTACCTTCCTCTAAATGAGATAATCTTGCCCTCAGGTTTTTTTCAAGATATGGTGCTTTATCTCTCACGCTTGAGAGAAAATGTCTGCTGAGACTGTGAACAGAAGTGCCACGGATTTCCGATAGTCTTTCTTTCAGAGCTCTTTTGGTAGGGAAGCAGTGAATGCTGACATACTTTTTTGTCTGAGGTTTTCTATAATAAAACATGATCAATTCTTCTCAGTGCTTTCAAAACAAATTATTTTATTTAGCCTTTGAAGAATAATGTTTTGTTTTCTTAGCACTAGTAAGTGCTGTATAATTTTCTGTGTGATATATTAGATGAAAGATTCAAATACAGAATGTAAATATTTGTCCTTTTTAATACAGTTCAGAAAATCTTAATTAACGGTGAGGCAGCATTTTCGGATGTTAGCTGTTGACAGTTAACAAGGAAACACTCATAATGTACAAATTCTAAAAATGAAATGAAGAAAGAGGTGCGAAGCTTAATTACGCTAGTGGCTGAAACCAGGATACCTTAAAGAGGATTTTAGCAGAAATTAATAAGACATGTACATATTTACTGAATTAACAATGTTATTTTGTAAAGGATCTATGTCAGTTCTGGAGCTGATATATCAGACAGACAGACAGACATACTTTATTGATCCCGAGGGAAATTGGGTTTTGTTACAGCCGCATCAACCAAGAATAGTGTAGAAATATAGCAATATAAAGCCATAAATGATTAAATAATAATGTTAATCATGCCAAGTGGAAATAAGTCCAGGACCAGCCTATTGGTTCAGGGTGTCTGACACTCCTAGGGAGGAGTTGTAAAGTTTGATGGCCACAGGCAGGAATGACTTCCTATGACGCTCAGTGTTACATCTCGGTGAAATGAGTCTCCGGTTGAATGTACTCCTGTGCCTAACCAGTACATTATGGAGTGGATGGGAGTCATTGTCCAAGATGGCAAGCAACTTGGACAGCATCCTCTTTTCAGACACCACTGTCAGAGAGTCCAGTTCCACCCCCACAACATCACTGGCCTTACGAATGAGTTTGTTGATTCTGTTGGTGTCTGCTACCCTCAGCCTGCTGCCCCAGCACACAACAGCAAACATGATAACACTGGCCACCACAGCCTCGTAGAACATCTGTAGCATCGTCCAGCAGATGTTAAAGGACCTCAGTCTCCTCAGGAAATAGAGACAGCTCTGACCCTTCTTGTAGACAGCCTCGGTGTTCTTTGACCAGTCCAGTTTATTGTCCATTTGTATCCCCAGGTATTTGTAATCCTCCACTATGTCCACACTGACCCCTTGGATGGAAACAGGGGTCACCGGTGCCTTAGCCCTCCTCAGGTCCACCACCAGCTACTTAGTCTTTTTCACATTAAGCTGCAGATGATTCTGCTCACACCATGTGACAAAGTTTCCCACCGTAGCCCTGTACTCAGCCTCATCTCCCCTGCTGATGCATCCAACTATGGCAGAGTCATCAGAAAACTTCTGAAGATGGCAAGACTCTGTGCGGTAGTTGAAGTCCGAGGTGTAGATGGTGAAGAGAAAGGGAGACAGGACAGTCCCCTGTGGAGCCCCAGTACTGCTGACCACTGTCTGACACACAATGTTGCAAGTGCACGTACTGTGGTCTGCCAGTCAGGTAATCAATAATCCATGACACCAGGGAAGCATCCACCTGCATCACTGTCAGCTTCTCACCCAGCAGAGCAGGGCGGATGGTGTTGAATGCACTGGAGAAGTCAAAAAACATGACCCTCACAGTGCTTGCCGGCTTGTCCAGGTGGGCGTAGACACGGTTCAGCAGGTAGACGATGGCATCCTCAACTCCTAGTCTGGGCTGATAGGCGAACGTGAGGGGGTCTAAGTGTGGCCTAACCATAGGCCGGAGCTGCTCTAGAACAAGTCTGTCCAGGGTCTTCATGATGTGAGAGGTCAATGCCACCAGTCTGTAATCATCAGAGCCACTGGGGCACGGTGTCTTCGGTACAGGGACGAGGCAGGACGTCTTCCACAGCACCGGAACCCTCTGGAGACTCAAGCTCAGGTTGAAGACATGATGAAGTACTCTACATAGCTGGGGGGGGGGGGGCACAGGCTTTGAGCACCCTGGGGCTGACACCATCCGGGCCTGCAGCCTTGCTTGGGTGGAGACGTTTCAATTAACGTCCTCCCACTGCAATAAATTTGGTAAAGGGAACCACATTATCAAAAAGGATAACAGCAGCTTGCCTTTCTAGACTTACAGTATGTATTGAAACAAACTCTAGATGGCAGTTTATATAGTCCAGCTTCTTTCAAAATAGTTTTTTGATTGAACTTTCATATTCAGAAAAGTATGCAACTTCACTCAATTTCTCAAATCTGGTGAATGAGTTAATTAATTGATGCAACTAAAGGCAGAATATTTGGATCAATAGAATAAAAGCACAGATGGTAAGACGACACAGTAGCACAGATAGTAAAGCAGCTAACTCACACCTCCAGAAACTTAGGTTCAATCAGGCTTATTGGCGCTATCTGTACGGAGTTTGCTCATCGTCTTGTCTGTCTTAGGTTTCCTCTGAGTTTTCTCCCGTGTGCAGTTTGGTTGTATAAATGGCCTCGGTAAAATTGCCCGTAGTATAAGTAGATGTAAGGAGCTCTTCGGGCCTGTGTGGGGTGTCAGAGAGTGTTGGGTTCTGAGGATTTCAGAGCACCTGAATCGGTTAATTGTCGTTTAATGAAAGTCCTAAATCGTTTAGAGTTCCTTGAGTTTTCCTCAAGCGACACGCTCTTTGTAATGCTGTCCCCTGTTGCTTTCTGTTTAAGCTTGCAGATCTTATTTGATGGGCTCAGGGATTCTGTGTTACTTGTATTATTTAAGCAGATGCCCATTTACTGCTAATCACAGGGTCCTAGTTTGAAGAATATTATTTCTTGCAGCATCACTCAGCCAAGTCACCGATGCTGTTTTGGAATCATTATGAATAAGCTCTCGTCACCATCTCTACATCGGAGTCTGTCTTTCCTCTGCACTTGGGTTCCCATATTGCCATCCCACAACGTAGCAGAAGGACCCTGCCAAGAAATGGACGCAGTGGAAGTCGAACAGTGGTGTTTTGACATCGGTTAGCTTTAGGTGAAAGTGCCATCTATTCTCAAGTCCATATTCTGAGTTTGTCAAATTTCTGTTGCATAACAATAAGGCCACAGTCAGTCCATGTGGACTGCAATGTCCCTCGTCCCATTGTGCTGAATGCTGTCAGCCCACTGCTGTTCACACTGCTGCCACGTGACTATGTTGCAAGATCCAGCTCAAACCGTGCCATCGCAGATAACACAACAGTGTTTGGCCCTTATCAAAAACTATGATGAGACATAGTGAGGAAGTTGAGTAGCTGGTGGATTGGTGTGAGAAGAACAGCCAAAGCCTGAATGTGGAGAAGACAAAGGAAATCACTTGGACTTCAGCAAGGTGCAGATGAATTCATGACTCCTCTGTAGAGAAGAGTCTGTAAATGACCTCACCTGGTACCTTAATATCTCCTCCCTGAACAAGAAGACACAGCAGCGCCTCCACTGCCTAGGAAGATTCAGACAAGCTACGCTCCCCCCCAACCTACTCCATCTTAACTGTGCATTGCAGGAGCACCATTGAGACCGTCCTGACAAGTTGTATCTCCATCTGGTATGGAACCAGTTGAGCATTGGACCAGAAGTCCCTACGAAGCACTGTGAGAACAGCTGAGAGGATCATCGGGGTCTCCCTTCCATCCATCAGGGACATTAATCAGGAGTGTTGCATACACAGGGCATTAGTTGTAGAATACACCTGCTGGTGCTACTTCGACACGTCTTCAGTGATGAACCCGGGGTTGTAGGATGTTTCAGGTCCTTAATCATCAGCCACCCTCGCCTGGGTGACCCCAGCCGGGGATGATTGGCCCCCAACTTGTGTCCAAGTGACGCACTAATCCACAGATTCCCCCCTTCGGATCCACAGCCACTGCAAGGCCTTTTCAGCAGCCTCCAGAATGTTCTTGGTGGCTCTTCTGCACTGCAGTCCTTTAACTCCAAGGAGTTTAAGAGTTCACTGTAACGAATGGCCAGCAAATCCCCAGCACCCAATTTCAACTGGCCCACAGCAAGCTCTCCAGCCATTGCTCCAGCATTCTGCAACAAGATCTGTGTATCTAGCCCTCTTGCGCTCGTTGGCCTCTTCAATCCGGTCTTCCCAGGGGACAGTAAGTTCCAGCAGGACCACTTGCTTTGTAGACTCAGATATGTCCGGGTGGAGCGGAGTAGCTGCGATGTTCTCTGGGAACTTGAGCTGCTTCCCTAGGTCGACTTGGAGCTGCCAGTCTCGTGCAGTGGCGAGGAGCCCTCCCTAGGAGCTAGGCCAATGTTGAGCCTTCTCCCCCCGCTCTAATAAAGGTGATGGACTGTTTGGGAGCGTGCTGATTTTTGCTGTCTTGAATCGCTGTGCTGATTGCGTCCGCCATAGAGCTTAGGACTTGGCCATGGTGCCAGCGGCATCGCCCTTCCCCCAATGCCTTCAGGAAGCAACTGAGGATATGCTCCAAGGTGCCCCTCCTCTGGCACAGTTGGCATGCTGGAGTGTTTGCCATGCCCCACCTGTGTAGGTTGGTGGAGAACATCATAGATTGATTGGATGAGAAACTTGATACGCAAAGGTTTGGATCTCCAGCGCTCTGTCCAGGTGAACTCGCGAGGTTCCACGTGCTCCCATCTAGTCCAGACGCCCTGTTTGTACATGCTGACCATCCTGCTGTATCGTTCTTCCTCCACTTCTGCTCATATCTCGTCCTGAACCGGTTGACGTTTCTCCTTTCCACAGGTTTTGTCATAGCGTGGTTTGGGAAAACAGCCCAGTCCTGCCTGCGCCACCGCCACCAAAATGTTGTGCTGCAGCCGAGCCTTCACTTTGTCAACAGCTTCCTGTGCTTGCCCCTTCCTTTCGGTCTTTACGCGGATTCATGCCGAAGCGACTTTAACATCAGAGGAGTCTCGGTACATCATTACCTCCCTGGCTTGAGTGACTTTGAATTGTTCTGATAGGCTGCTGATGGGGAGCTGCAGCTTGGTGGAATGCCCATACAGGGCAACGCTGCTTAATGTCCGGAGGAGCCCCAGCCACCTCCGGAGAAGCTGACTGATGGTCTTCTCTAGAGCCTCCACTGTTGACATTGGCACCTCGTAGACTAGAAGGGGCCAGAGTAGCCTTGGCAGGACTCCGTGTTGGTACATTCAGGCTTTGAATTTTCCTGGAAGCCCCGATTTGTCAATCGCGTTGAGCCAGGTTATCAAGTCGCACCTGTTTTGTTGAAGTTCAGCTGTGTCCTTCAGGGAACTGTTGAAGATCTTACCCAGGCTCTTGACTGGTTTTTCTGTCACCGTTAGAATCTGGATCCCTCCCAGGGTAAAGCAGAACCAGTCGGCCACTCTTCCCTTCTTCAGGACCAGAGACCTGGACTTGGCTGTTTTAAAGCTCATCCTTGCCCATGAGATGAGCTGTTTTAGCCCTTGAAGGAGCCATTTGCACCAAGGGACGGATGTTGCCATCACCGTCAGGTCATCCATGAATGCTCTTATGGGGGGCTGCCGAGTGCCAGCTCTAGACCTGGGGCCTCTACATTCCACCTCTGCTGACTTGACAACCATGTTCATGGCCAGTGCGAAGAGTGACACCGAGATTGTGCAGCCAGTGATTAGGCCCTTCTCCAGCCGATGCCAGGCGGATGTTAGTGACCCTGAGATGACTCTCAACCGGAAGTTGCTTTAATAGTCCAGAATGAGGTTTCAGACTATCTCTGGAACATGGTGTCTTGTCAGTGCTGTTTCAACGAGCTTGTATGGGGTGGATCCATAGGCATTGGTTAGGTCTAGTCAGAGTACTGCAAGGTCTCTTCTGTTTTCCCTTGCCTCCTGGATCAGCTGGGTCACCACTCCTGTGTGCTCCAGGCATCTAGGTACTCCCTTCTGTACTGAGGTGTCAATGTATCCATTCTTCAAGAGGAACTCAGTTAAACGTTGGGCCACAATCTTGAAGAAGATCTTCCCTTCAATGCTGAGCAGCGAGATGATACGACACTGCTCGATGTTGCTTGAATCCTCTTCTTTTGGTATCCAGACACCCTCCGCTTGCCTCAACTGAGCAGCGACCTTTCCTCTCCGCCAGATCACCTTTAAGATCTTCCAGAGTTGCATAAGGAGCCTTGGGCACTGCTTGCAGACTTTGTAAGGCACTCTGCTGGGGCCAGGGGCGGAACTTGCTCTTGATGCTTTGACCACCTTCAGGGTGGGCTCAGAGATGTTGAATTGGGTCACCGGTTCGGGAGGTGTCACCAGTGTGTCACACAGGCTGAGGTCCTGCTCTCTCGAGGTGCCACTGAGATGGTGGTTTATCTCCTCTACAGAACAAGTGGGGTGGCCACGTCACCTCTGTCCCAGTGTCCTTTCGGTGAAGCCGATGGGATTGGTAATGAAAGCACTCCACTTTCGGGCGCTCTCTTTGCCCTTCCTTTGGTGCCACTCAGTCCGCCTGAGTGTGGTGAGCCTCCTCCTTATGATATCTGTGAGGTCTGACAGGGCAGTTTTCTCCACCTCCTGGGCCAACTTAAATTGGTGATTCGGAGATTTGAGTTCTTGTCTCAGATGGCTGATCTTAAGTTCACGCCTGTTTGGTCTCGCTGGATTACTTGTTCCATGCTTTTCCTCGAAGCCAAACCATTCTGAGCCTATGCTCATTATGAAGGTGCACATAGTCCTGAGCTTCTGGTCAGCATTGCCCTTCGATATCACCTCCAGGATCCTGTCTACATCCTCACCCATCTGGAGCCACTCCTTCTTGTTAGCGGCAGGCCACATCACCTGACGTTGTTCCCACTTCCTGCTTAGAGGGGTGACTTGTGTTGCTTGGAGGTTCTGGGCATCGTGGGGTGACCCTGGGCCTGTCTCCTCCTCCGTCTGACCAGGTTCTGTAGTCAGCACCACAGAAGTTGTAGTACCAGCTACTGCTCCTGTGCATTGCTATTACTAAGGAACCCGTCCATCCATCCTGCATCCTCTTGGACTTTCTACCATCAGGCAAGAGACTTCGATGCCAAAAACAAGAACAGTCAGGATGAGGAACAGTTCCTTCCCCCCCAGCCAAATGGGTTCTGAACTCCCTGCTGCATCATAATCATAGCGTCACCGGTTAATCTGTCCCTTACCTTACAATATTTAATATTAATGTTTGATATTTATGTCTGATTCACTTGTAGATTTTATCTTTACCTTCATAAATTATCATGTGTTATGTGTACTACTGTGCTTCACACCCTGGTTCAAAGAAACTTTGTCACATTTCTATATTCATTATATGGTTATTTACGTTATATACATGCAGGTAGTTAAATGACAATAAACTTGACTTGAATTGAGTGTCTGTAGTCTACATTCTGAGTTTCTCAAGCCCATGTTCTGAGATTATCTAGTTTACTTTATGAGTTTCTCTGGTCTCCGTTTTGGGCTTTTCAAGTCATAAGTTCTGAGCTTTGGGGTCCCGTGACTCAGGCCTGCATAACAATTGAGTGCTTCAAGCAGCTTATTGATTGTTCATTTGATTCAACAAATCAACATTAAAATCAACAGTGTAAATTTTGGAAGAACTTGTTCTATCCTGATGTTGTACCTTGCATGTGATGGTATGCCTTTGATAATGTCAAATCAATGTTCAGAAGGACACTATCGGGAATAATTGAAATAAGCTTACATGCTAACAACTGCAGTGGGATGGACTAACCTTTTAATTCCTGTATGTGTGTTCTGATGAGTGATGCTAATGGTAGCAAATGCTCCAGTGTACAAGAACTTCCTGAAACAGTAATGTGAACTTGCAACCCTGTAGTGCCCTGCTCCAAAATCTGATTCCTGGCAGGAGTGTGCGAGCACACAGTAAAGTGACCCGATGAAGAGTAAGCTGCCTTAAATTTAACCTTTTGATGAAAATCATGGTACTGACTGTGAAAATTAAACTTTTATGAAATAAATGAAACAGAATTACAGTGAAACAGCTAACTCAGTGAAAAGGAAAGTCTGTCAATGCTGTCTTATTCGGTGAAATTAAGAATACAGCTGACTGTATCTTAATCACCTCTGGTAAAATAGTGAAGAGTAAAACATTGTGTGCAAGGTCCTTCCAGGATCCTGCAAGGTTTCAAGTTTCGAGTGTTGAGTTTCATGCTTTCAAAGAGTCAGGTTTCTGGGTCTGAAGAATTTTTCTGGGTCTCGAGGATTTTCCATGTCTCAAGGCTTTTCCTGGGTCTAAGGGTCCCAGTTTAAGCATTCAAGGTCATCAAGCTTCTCCAAGTCATCAACATTCTCCAGATTTCCCATGGCTCTCCAGGCCTGCCATTGCCCCCCAGGATTCCCATGGCTCTCCAGGCCTGCCATTGTTCCCTAGGATTCCCATGGCTCTCCAGGCCTGCCATGGCCTTCCAGGTTTCTCTTGTCCCTCCAAGTTTCCCATGGTCCTCCAGGTTTCCCAGGTCTCAAATGTTTCACCAGGACTTCAAGGCTTCCAAGGACTTTTCAAGGTTTCCAAGGTTTTTGCAATGTCTCCAAGGTTTGTTCAATGTCCCCATCTTGAAGACCCCAAGTCTGTCTTGAGGTCTCCCAAGACTCCTAGGCCTCCCTCTTGAGGTTACCCTTGATGCTCCTAGGTGCACTTAAGATACCCCTTGAGGTTCTTTAGTCCCTCAAGGTTCCCATGTCTCTCTCAAGGTCCCCAAATTTCTCTGCCTCTCAAGGTCTCAAAGGTTCCTTGCATCTCGAGCTCGCTCTTGAGGTTTCCTAGGGCTCTCTTGAGGTCCCTCTGTTGTGAGCTCCCAGGCCTCTTGAGTCATCCCTGGATCTCGAGTTCCACAGGTCTCCATGACCTTCAGAAGCTGTCCACAGGAAGGGGAGTGGTACTCTAATGAACTTCTCGGGCCTGTGAGGGGTGCTGGAGAGCATCGGGCCCTGAGGTTTTTATAGCTGAAATAGTTAATTATTGTTTAATGAAAGTACTCCTGTTAAGTTTATTTCGATAGTCTTGGGAATATCATGTTACTTGTATTATGTAAGCAGACACCGATTAGCACTAATCACAGGGTGCTAGTTTTGAGAATGTTTCTTCTCAGTGCCGCTCGGCCAAACCACTGATGTTCTTTTGGAATTATTATAAATAAACTGTCATTGCCATCTCTACATCAAAGTCTGTCTTTCCTCTGCACTTGGGTTCCAATATTGAAAAGAATGTGGGTAGAATAAGTTACTTGGAAATGAAGTAGGGGCAGGCAATTTCTCTATGAGCTGGCATTAACTTGATGGGTCAAATGGTCTCTTTCTATGTCACAGTGAAACAAGCAAATATAAATATGAAAATAAGTGTATCATCTTAGTCTTGAGTTCCGTGCTTGTCATACCACTCAAAATCTTTGTCTTAGCAGTAAGCACTTAAGGCTAAACTGCCCTCCTTATAAGGCTAAATATTCTGGAAAGAAGTGACTAGATCAGGTTATTTTTTTGTTTGCATACAAATAGGATCATTTCCTGTAGAGTCATAAAACGGTATTGCTCAGATACAGGCCCTTTGCCCAAGCAGTCCATGTTGACCAAGGTGCCCTACGCATCTAGCCCCAGTTTCCTGTGTTTAGGCCATATCCATCCAAGCCCTGCCTTGTCTGTAACTACTCAAACGATACTCTTACACCTGCTTCAACTATTTATCTGGTAACTCCTTCCATATACTCACCACCCTCTGCATGATAAAAATGCCCATCGGGTTTCTCTTTTCTCCCTTTGCTCTAAATCTATCCCCCAATAGATCTGGACTCCCCAGGAGAAAAGACTGTTATCATTTACCTTATGTATGCCTCTCATAATTTTAAATACTTCCATAAGGTTGCCTCATCTATCTCCTATATTGTAAAACATAAAGACCTAACCTGGCCTGTTATATTTTGTAACTCCAAAACATAAAAACTAATTGAAGGGATGCATAGAGCTGGTTTAAATATATATGTTTCATTTTTTTCACTTTAAGCAAACGGTGCACTTAATGTGGCATCATAATGATGTGTGCTATTTACATACTTTTACACGTAACCTGTAATGAATTATGTAAATATAATGCCCTGGTTCATATTTTTACTGTTATGCTGTATGTATTTCATTTTGGCAGCTCCATAAGAGCAGACTGTTCTGTTTTCATGCTTGTCTGAGTTACTGTGGAAGATGAGAGATGAGGAAAAGTGTGTGCCATCCAGTTATGATGGTCTGATTAAGGGGAGATTTCTTCGGTAAGGGACACTAAGATTGCGCTGCGAGCTTTTGTTTGAGAGGAGATGAAGAGAGAAGACACTGGGGAGAACTGGTTGTTGCATACGATTAGGTGGGAGACCTATTTGTTCGAGATGGATTGCGAGCGACATTCAGAATGTAGTGTGTGCTTTCACATTGACCGAGGGCTCAGTGCATGGGTGACAGAGAAGTTCAAGATGAGCTCCAACCTGTGCACATTTGACATTTAATTAGAATGGGCCCCTTTCTTTTTGTTATTCTTTACTAACCCTTGAGTTAAGATTCATAAATATGATTCTTTTAATTGTATGCAGTGTATTGTCTGCTAGTTCGTGGCATTACTTTGTAACAGGGATAGCAAATGACACAGCACTATATTTACAATATTACTCAAATACTACTAAATATTAAATACACAACGTTCCACCCTGCTTAGCTATAAAGTCCAACTCAATACAGAATGAATGTCAGATTTTATATATATAAAACCCTTCTGTGGATTGGGATTGAAAATGAACACGAGTGGTTGATGATCAATAATGAGGGTAAACTTTCTCTCATACAACTACTGGTTGAAATGTTTTACACCCCAAACCAAACTCAAGCTGTCAATCTGTGCACATTTTTCTCTGCAGCTGTAAGGCAATGTGATGCAAAGGTTATGGGGGATCACATTCATTACTCATTAACGTGTGACATAACTTCATCTATACCATAGGGTGAGGCATCACGGACAAGATTGACTGGATAATGCGGATCATAATGTGTGAATACTGTGTCTGATGTCACCATTTCCATTACTTTATTAATAGCCACTTCACATGCTTTGTCCATTGCCATTTCTTCCTGATCTGTAGTAATGAGTTCAAGAGATGGAGCACAGTAGCCAGGTTTGGCAAGAACCTGTAACAGTAATTGACAAATCCTAAAAAGGACCACAACCGTGATAAGTCATTTGGTCTTGCATCATCCACCTCTGCTTGAGTTTTCTCAGCACACTTGTGTAATGCTTGTGCATCAATGGTGTGACCACAGTAAGTGATGCTTGGTGTAAAGAATTCACACATGTTGCTTTGTGGTCTGAGCCCATAATCTTCCAATCTTTTGAACACTGTCTTGAGATTTTTGAAATGTTCCTTTTTATCCTTACCGTTAACAATGATGTCATCCAAGTAACACTGAGTGCCCGGGCAGCCTTGTAGCACCCAGTCCAGAACCTTCTAGAAGAGTACAGGTACAGACACTACTTCAAAAATAAACCTATTAAAGTGATAAAGCCCTTTGTGAGTGTTTATGGTGAGAAACATTTTGGATTCTTCTTCCATCTGTAGGTGAGCCTCAGCTAGGTCCACTTTGCTGAAGTGTTTCTCTCCAGGAAGGATTGCAAAGATATCCTCTACCCTGGGCAGAGGGCAAATATCTGTTTTCAGTAGTAGGTTGATGATGACCTTAAATTCACTACAGATCCTGACAGACACATTCCTCTAGGCTACTGGGACCACTGGTGTTGCACACTGGCTACTTTATCATAGATGGATTAAGGAAATGGATGGGCTTTGAAAAACTTAGGTGCTGCATTTTCATTGAACACAATTTTACCCTTGATATGTTTGAGTTTCTCCAGTGCCATCCTTGAACACGTCTGAAGGCATATCCAGCACTTTTCCTAATTTGCTTTCAGTTGACATTCTTGCAGGGGATGTGACACATAAATGATTGATGGATCTCCAATTAAGTTATAGTTATCTTATCCAATCATGTCCCCACAGTGCTGGCTGTCCTGCTTTACCACATACAAGGCTAACGTGGCATTTAGGCTGTTGTATTTCACTGTTATGAAAGTCATTCCCACAGGTATTATCTTTTCTCCAGTCTAAGTTCTTAGCATGATATCTGCAGGCTTCAGTTCAGTATATTTGAAATGCCTTTCAAACTCATTTTGTGGAATGACTGAAACAGCTGAGTCACTGTTCAATCACATTTTACTGAATTTGCCGTTCACTTCCGGTGTAGCCATGTTGCCTATCTATTACTAGTTACCCAGTCCCATGTCACTCTCACCTTCATCAGATTTTTCATCAACAACATGCAGATTAGTGCCCTTTGGAACTGCAGCTTGACTTTTTATATTTTTTCTCTTCCGTGTGTAGTTCATTTGCTTTTGTCTACCTGACGTGGTCTTTGTATGTGACCTAACTTGTTGCATTTTTGGCAAGTTTCACCTTTAAACCTGCATTGTTCTGGTGTATGTGATCTTCTGACACTACAGAAGCACAATTTGTTCAGCCTGGCAGGCCTCCACCTAGATGCTGCAATTTTTGTTCACACTCACTTTCATTCCTGACTGCAATTCAATTGCATCTCTGGCTGCTGTTTCCATTGAAACAACAATTTCAACTGCTCTTTTAAGTGTAAGTTGTGCTTCAGTTAGGAACCATTTTTGAGTGCTTTCTTGTAAGATTCCACAAACTAAAAAATCTTTCAGTGCCCATCACTGAACTGATAATGCTCAGACAAATTCTTCAATCCAGTCACATGTGCCAAAATGAATTTTCCTTCCTTTTGATTCTGCTTATGAAACCTAATGGGTTCTGCAATCAGCCGTGAGTTTGGTTCTAAATGTTTCTGCATTACTTACATGATATCATCAAAGCTCATCTCGGCTGCGTTGGTTGGAAAAGTCAAACTTCTAAGAAAACGGTATATGTTTAAACCCAGTGGACACAGCAAAATGTGCACTCACTTCTCATTGTCTATTTCATTTGCTTGAAAATACTGCTCAATTTGTTCCATACATATTAACCAGTTATCTCTTGTGCAATCAAATGTGTTTATCTTTCTGATGTAGCCTGCCATTCCTACTTTTTCTTAATGATTATTTTCACCTGGACTCACTGTTCAGGAACCTGTGAATTTGCCCATTTTCTGCCTATGTTTAAATACTTGACTGTCTTATCTTTATCGAAGAAAATGTGCTATTTGGAGGAAAAAATATGCTGCAATTTTGTTTTTAACTTGAGAGTCTCACTGTGTTTCAATAGGAAAGTTGTCATCTTGAGCTTGTTTAAAAATTCCTCGTTACCACTGTTAAGTTTTGTAACTCCAAAATATAAAACCTAATTGAATGAAAATATGGAGCCAGGAATAAATGTATATGTTTCATTTTTTAAAATTTTAAACAAGGTGTGCACGTATGATGTGGTGACATAATGACATATGCTATTTATGTACTTTTACATATAAACTGCAGTGCATTATGTAAACAACATAGAATGTTTAACCAAATAATATATTTACAAATATTACTCAAATATTATTGAAATATTCAATACCCAACATGGCCAGCCTCTTCCTATAATGGAACTCAGACCTTCTAGTCCTGGTATCCTTGTAAATCTTTACTGCATGCCTTCCAGTTTAACCACTTCCTTCCTATAACGTAATATGTGCTGGTGCTGCAGTGGTATCTGCACCTGGATATCAGAACCAAAGGTCTGGGTTCAAATCTGGCCAGCTCCTTGAATGCTTCCCATCTAAGATGGGTTGAGCTTCGAGCTAGCAACTTGGCCTTGTAAAACAGACAAACACTAAAGACACAGCAAAGTTCTCACCTGATGTTCCAAACAAAGTGCAGGGAGGAACATTTTTCCTATAACATGGTGACCAAAACTGAATCCAGTACTGCAAGTGCGGCCTCACCAGCTCATATATTTGCATTGTGACATTAATTATTTTACTGATGTTTTAAACAATTCCACTAGCCTAATAAAGAGAATACAGAACATTAATTGAACTTGCTGTAACAAGATTTCTTGATGTTGAAATCTATGGGAATTGGAAAGCAAACATGAATCAGCACTTGCTCCTATCATAAAAGAGTCTCTAATACCAGCATAATGTGACCTTACAAAAGTTCAAAGTACAAAGTACATTTGTTATCGAAGTATGTATACCATATAGAATCTTGAGAGTCATCTCCTTATAGACAGCCACAATAGATAGATAGATAGATAGATAGATAGATACTTTATTCATCCCCATGGGGAAATTCAACTTTTTTTCCAATGTCCCATACACTTGTTGTAGCAAAACTAATTACATACAATACTTAACTCAGCAAAAAATATGATATGCATCTAAATCACTATCCCAAAAAGCATTAATAATAGCTTTTAAAAAGTTCTTAAGTCCTGGCGGTAGAATTGTAAAGCCTAATGGCATTGGGGAGTATTGACCTCTTCATCCTGTCTGAGGAGCATTGTATCGATAGTAACCTGTCGCTGAAACTGCTTCTCTGTCTCTGGATGGTGCTATGTAGAGGATGTTCAGAGTTATCCATAATTGACCGTAGCCTACTCAGCGCCCTTCGCTCAGCTACCAATGTTAAACTCTCCAGTACTTTGCCCACGACAGAGCCCGCCTTCCTTACCAGCTTGTAACCCAATAAAACCCATTTAAAAAAAGACTGTCAAACACCCAATGTGCAGAAGAAAAAACAAATCATGCAAACAACAAAAGCAAGCTGACAACTGAAGTTCATGAAAGTAAGTCCATGATAGTCAAGTGGAAAAAAATACCTTAAATAGATATCATTCTTCCCACCGTTGTTCATGGCATCGACATTACAAAGATTCCCTTATATGGGATAAATGGAAAAGTTTCAGTGAGTATTTTAGTTGAACTGAATTATAGCAGAAGCTTGTGAAGTGTATGGAAAGCTGTCTCTTGGTGTAATTCATCATGTGTATGTGTCCTGTCATACTTGACCTTAGAATGTTTCATAATAGAAACATTTGCTATCATTTCCTTTATCGTAAGCATGATTTCCACTTGCATTACATAAAGCTTAATAGTTTAAACTGCACTCTGTTTCAATATTATAAACTTTGAACTCTTCTTAAGGGCTGGAATAATGTGAAATTTCATCTGTTGCAGATGCAGCCATGTAAACATCTCTGGTTTCAAAGGGAGAGTCATACAGTATGTACGTTCCAGTAAATACAAAAGCATTCGTTTGAAATGAAAGGCACACCTTGTCAAGATCTCTGGAATGTCCTTTTTACAATGCAAATCTCTGTCACCTGTTCACTTTTCTTAAAATATATATTGAAAAATATGGATTTGAAAATCAATTATGTATTTTACATGTAGATTTGAGAATTATAGTTTTCAGATGTAATTGTGTAATTCATGAGAAGTAGTATTCTCAGCTGTTAAAAAGTCATGAGGATATTCTGGACCATGGCCTTGGGATCCACCTCCAGGCCTATGGTGCTTTGCTGAATTTCGGGTGACAATCTGGGCTTCAGCTTGTTTTGTCCCTCAGAGCCAAACAGAATACGTGGCCTCAGTAATATGAAGGTGATGGGCTGTTTCAGACACAGTCTGACTCAATGTGCATTTGTGAGCAGAGTGGAATCTAAAAGCAGGGACATTATGAGTGAACAAGGCTGGACCAAAAGAGTTGTGGATGGAATTTACTGTGCTTTGAATCTGATCGATTGGATTAAAAGCCATTAATTGTGAGATGACAGAAATCAAAATGATTAAATTGGAATCTAAAAATGGAAATATTACACCTCATCCCTACATAACCTTAGGTAGGCCCCAGCTCTCCTACTCCACGCCCAGGAAGATATTTTTGCTTTGGTAGGTAGCATGATCATAAGGCTCAAATAATTCAATTATTGTGGAATATAACTTAAGCTTGATTTGCATTCACTTGTGTTTAAAAAATGGTGCGGTAATCTAGTCAAGACTTATAATGTGATTGAGGAAGAAACAGAGAAGCATTTTTATCTTATAGAGCATTGCGAAGCAAGAACTCATCATCTTAAAGTCAGAGGAGGCCATGTTGGAGTAAAATTACTAAGCACTTTTTTACCCAAGAGATAGTGGAAATCTAGAAATGCTTCCCCTCAAAACAATTGATATACTTTTCTTAAGGTGTCAGGGAATATGTTCAAAGGTAATTGGAGACGAGGAACAGATTTGCCCAGAGGGACTGAATATTATTTTGATTATTTTATTCCTATCCTATATTTTGATGATATTTATCCACTTAAGATGCACAACTGTAAATTCTGTGCTTTAAATTCATGTACAACAGTAGCAATGTCATTTTATAATCCTACAACGTTGTAGTAAGAGGATTAACTTGTTTAATGCAACCTACGAAATGACATGAAATGTTAATGCTAAGGTGAACTTGCTGCTGCTTTAGTTGGTTACAAGAATGGATAAGGATTTTTGAATATAGTGGTTTACCATCTGACTGGTATACAGAAGATTGGAATCACAGTTTTAGGCTTTGCTTCAAAATTGAGATGATTAAAAATCTGTCTGCATGAATGCTTTTATTTCACATTTTGGTTTCATATTCGGTTTCAAGAAAGAAGGTTAAGTAATAATAACCTCAAAGATGGTAACGTTGCAATGTAATCTTTATAATTTTATTTTCATGTCTATTTCTGGGCTTTTATTGGAGTTGTTTGGCATTTTGCAAATGGGCCATGATCATAACAGCTACAAAAATGGGGAATAAGTCTACGTGATTATTAGAATGAAAATTTAGATTAAAAACAAGAGTAATGCAGGATTAGGTTTCAGCTATCCTGTCCTTGCAGGTCAGCAGCTTGCCAGCAGAACTAGAGGTGAGTTTTAAACATTCATGATTCGATTGAGTCTCCCTCTCAAGCAGGAAACTGCTCTGGGTGGTGTTGAGCTTTCTGGGTAGTGTGAAAGCTGCGATCATCCCGGCAAGCGGAGAGAACTCCTTCACAGCCCTGACTTGTGCTTTGCAGATTGCAGAATGTCAAGAGCAGAGTCACTTGCTGCAGTATGTCCAGCCTCTGACCTGTTCTATTATTTACCTGGCTGGTTCAGTTGTGTGTCTTGACAATGCCCTTTCAGTTGCTAGAGGCATATTCAACAACAGTAATGGTACTAAATGTCAAATGTAGGTGATTAGACTAAAATTAGCAAGTTAAGATGTAAGCTAGTGTTACTGTCTCAAGTTGTAGAGTATGCATTGTAAAGATGAAGGAAGTCACTTTCTGCACCATGCCTAGCCACTGATCAGTGTGACTTTTCTCTGCTAGGTCATTCCCCCCCACCGCAAAAGTATCCACTTCTGTGTTGTGGATGTTACTTACTGCTCACCAGCCCTTACCGAATGTTAATCAGCTCTTGCTGCATTCATGCATGACCTTTCTCATTCGCCGATGTGTTGCAAACATAAATGAGCATTTGTACGCTTTAACGGAGTCAACGGGCTAAACACAAATTATGGCATGCTCGCCTTTATTAATTATATTGCAGCTTTATGAAACTCTGGTCAGGCTGCAACTGGAGTATTGTGTGCTGTTTCAGTGGCCCCATTATGGGAAGGATGTGTTGGCGATGGAGGATGCAGGAGTGCCAAGCAAGGAAGGAGTGTTGCCTTTTGATATGGGTTGATGTTTCAACAGTGCTTAGAGATGTCCTCTTTTGAGGATCATCCAGTGAAGCCTTATGAGTAGAACTTAGAAACAAGAAAGGGAGGATCACTCCAGCGGAGCCAATAGTAAGCAGAACTTAAGAAGTAAGTACATGTTCATCATAGCGTTGTGGGCCAAAGGGCCTGTATTATGCTGTAGCTTTTCTGTTTCTATGTTTCTGTGATATCAGAAGATATAAATACAGTGGTAAAATATATTTACTCAAATGGGTGATTAAACCTGGGGGTGTGATGGATCACCTAAGATTTGAAAAGGCTATGTGGAGAGATTGCATAAAAATGTGTGCTAAATTGGCATTGAGCTCAGAATAGTCATTTGGGTGAGAGAGGCAGACTGATATTCTTTTGCATATGAAGGTCCAGGGGAAAGATTGGCGAGTCTTAGGTTTTCAGTGCAGTTATTTCATTGGATAGCAAGAATAGCACAAAAAAACAAACCTATGTGTGCAAGCTCCCACCATTACCGGAACTCTTCAAGCAGTGTGTCTCAATGGAAATTGGCTGAATCAGTCCCATCACAAGGAGGTGACAACAAATGCGACAGGCATTGTGGTGTTGGAGGTGCTTAGACATAGAATATTTGGAATCATCTGGTTATATAGAGCATCCAGTAACATCTGGCTTATTGGTCCACAAGATTTCTCAGAAAATAAGGGTTCCTGTTTGCATGTATTGAACTGCTCGTACTAATTTCTGCTACTCCATTCCATACAGTTTTCTCCAGATGTTCAGTCTTGCCGCAGCAATGTTTGCTACACATTGATCGACATCAAGGTGGTGCTCGGTGAGGAAGGTTCACAGCTTCATGGGTTCATCAGGTGCGCAAAAGATCATAACTGAATCCTAGGATGAATGCTCAAAACTCCCAATTGCATTTCATTGTTCAAATCCATCTGTTCCAGCTAGAAAACAAAAGTGTGATACAAAACTGAAATCCAGGGTCAACGTTTCCAGCTGTAGGTGAGATTAGAACCAAGGATCAAAATAGTCAAAAATAAATCTCTTGAGGAATTCAAGGGAAACTTCACTTGGGGAACCATAATTTGTCAAAGTACATGTCATTGATACATTTTAAAGAAAAATTAAGGAAGCACATAAGGGACTAAGGAATAGAGGGAGACATTGATAGTATTAGATGAAGAAATATGGGAGGATCTCCCAAATAGATAATTAATATTTGTAAAGAGATGTGGCAGTGAATGTCATGTTTCTGTATTATGTTTTTTAAGATGTACTGAAAGATAAAAGTTTCCAGCAGAAACCGATCAGGGATTATTAGCAAAGCTCTGAGTCATGCTTGACATTCTGTATTTCTGTGCCAAGTCTATTCTCAAAGTGTAGAAATGTCTAACTCTTTGTTGCAGCAAAAAAACACTGAACTGCCATTGGATCAGTGTCCATGAGAATGAAAGGTGGGAAACCCCGGGAAAATTATTCTTTTTTTTCTTTATCTTAAGTAAACATTTGACAATAGACAATAGATGCAGGAGTAGGCCATTCAGCCCTTTGAGCCAGCACCGCCATTCAATGTGATCATGGCTGATCATCCACAATCAGTACCCCGTTCCTGCCCTCTGCCCATATCACTTGACTCCGCTATCTTTAAGAGCTATATCTAACCCTTCCTTGAAAGCATCCAGAGAATTGGCCTCCACTGCCTTCTGAGGCAGAGCGTTCCATAGATCCACAACTCTCTGGGTGAAAAAGTTTTTCCTCAACTCTGTTCTAAATGGCCTACCCCTTATTCTTAAACTGTGGCCTCTGGTACTGGACTCCCCCAACATCGGGAACATGTTTCCTGCCTCTAGAGTGTTCAATCCCTTAATAATCTTATATGTTTCAATCAGGTCTCCTCTCAACCTTCTAAATTCCAGTGTATACAAGCCCAGTCGCTCCAATCTTTCAACATATGACAGTCCCGCCATCCTGGGAATCAACCTCGTGAACCTACACTGCACTCCCTCAATAGCAAGAATGTCCTTCCTCAAATTTGGAGATCAAAACTGAACACAATACTCCAGGTGTGGTCTCACCAGGGCCTTGTACAACTGCAGAAGAACCTCTTTGCTCCTATACTCAACATGCCACCATGCCATTAGCTTTCTTCACTGACTGTTGTACCTGCATGCTTACTTTCAGTGACTGATGAACAAGGACACCTAGATCTCGTTGTACTTCCCTTTTTCCTAACTTGACACCATTCAGATAGTAATCTGCCTTCCTGTTCTTGCCACCAAAGTGGATAACCTCACATTTATCCACATTAAACTGCATCTGCCATGCATTTACCCACTCCCCCAAACTGTCCAAGTCACCCTGCATTCTCCTAACATCCTCCTCATATTTCACACTGCCACCCAGCTTTGTGTCATCTGCAAATTTGCTAATGTTACTTTTAATCCCTTCATCTAAATCATTAATGTATATTGTAAGTAGCTGCGGTCCCAGCACTGAGCCTTGCGGTACCCTTTGCTTACTGTGAAATAGCAGTCCATTTTAAGTCTCATCAATTCTCTCTTCATTCGGCAGATGGAACATGTGTTGTCGAGTCATTATCCATTTTGGACCATTGCCAAAGAATAATCTCATTCCCAGTATTCCTTCAAATTAATAAAACTGCAGTCTGTATCTGCTACTTCTGAATAACTTGGTGTCCAATGACTACTGGAACAAAGTAAAGTCATCTTCTACTTTATCCCCATGCCAATAAAACATGAAAAGATTGTTTTAATCTGCCATTGGTTTTAAGCATATATTTAAAGCATGGGGTACCTTAGAAAGTGGATCAGGCTTTCAAATGATATATGTGGCGTAGGAAAATGTTCCAAGCAGCATCAAATGAAGTCTCACCAGTAGGCAGACAAATAGTGGGACTTTGACGGAGTAAAGAGGGTTTAGACATAGTTTGATGTAGTCTTGACTCTCCTTGAAGAGTCAACAGTGTTTGTCATCGATGGTGTTTGTCTCTTTACTTTTCTCCAAGTGTTACTAATAGCTGTTAACTTGCCTAAAGCTATAAGAAAGCACTGAATTAAAAGCACAAGAACCTCATTGATTAATGGGAATTTATTCTGTTTAAATTCACAAGGCTTCTGTATGTACCAGCAAGCAGGGTAACCACTCAATTTTATTCAGTAGTTAAAATACTTGATAGTATAATTTTTGCAGTCATGAGTCAGCAAAGGTACCAAGCTAATGTGATGTGTAATGGTTGTTTCAGTGGACTAATAATGCAGACTTCTGTTCAAATACCATCAACACAGTTTGTGAATTTGAATTAAGTCAGGAAAACAAAAATGAAATAAACTCTGAAACAGTAAAATGTAGCTATCAGGTTGTAATGAAACCAATGTTCCTCAGGCAAGGAAGAATACTTCTCTTTCCAAGTGACTTAGCAAGCCATTTAGTTGTATCAAGTCATGATTACAGGAAATAAAAACTGGATCGATTACCCATCTTTGTTATTTGAAACCAACAAATCAATGGCTGAGTTGACCTTTTAAAAACTACTCACTTACAGAAGTCACTAGTACTGAAGTTGGGAGTATCCTATAGTCCATTCAAGGTGCAGCCAAATATTGTTCTAGTCATAAGATTCCAACTTTCTTCCAACATCCCAAGGTCCAACATCATAATCCTTGTGCATGTCCCATTTCATTTAAAGTCTGATCCAACAGACAGACAGCATTTCTGCAACTGATTGTGCAGAAATATTTTTTAAAAACTGCCTGAACTTAAAAATGGGACAATATGGGGAAATTTACAACGCTCTGATGGCACACAGATAATACCAGAGGACTGGGGATTGGTGAATGTTATTCAGTAGTTCAAAAAACAATGAAGTAAGAATGGCCAGCCACTACAGGTCAGTCAGTGCTGGGAAAGCTTTTCAAACATAGACCTGAGACAGGATTAATAGTCATCTGGAGGAAAATGGATTGCTTCAGACAGGTCAGCTTGGATTTGTTGAGTTTTAACTAAGAGTTAATTAAGTTGATACAATTTTTTGATAATATAGTAGTTAGGTTTGATGAGAGTATTGCATTTGCTATGGTGTATAACATATTGTGTAACGAGCTTGTCAGCTAAGATGATGCGCATGGCACCATAGGGACATTGAATACACAGTTGGCTAAAATCAACTAGTGGTAACTCATAGTGAATGATTGTTTTAGGACTAGATGAAGGTGATTAGTCGCATTTTCCAGCATTGTTAACGGGGCTATAGCTTTTATTGATCTATATTAATGACCCAGAGTCGAGGTAGTAACCCTCAAACTCTAAACTTGTTGATGACACAAAACTTTACAAGATCGTAAATTCCAAAGATGGTAGTGATGCTATTAACCAGCCAGTGGAATGGATGGACCCACAATCAATAAATTTTACTGGACAAATTTGAAGTGATTTATTGAAAGAATGAAGAGAGGCAATGTAGACTAAAAAGGATGCAGGAAGGGAGGGAAATGGGGTTCTGGGTACACAAAGCAATGAAAGTGGCAGGGCTGATTGCAAAAACAGTTTCTAAGGCAAGCACAGTTCTGAAATGCATCAATTGAGATACACAATGTAAATCTCAATCTCTGTAAAAAAATAAGAAAGGTGCAATCACTGTGATATGATTATACGACAGATCCCCCAGTGCCTACAAGGACATTGAAGAACAGATAAGCAGGCAGGTTAGGGAAAGGTGTAAGAACAATAGGGTTATAATAATCAGTGGGTTAAATTCCCCTAATATAGATCTTTTTAGAGCAAGGAGTTTAGACGGGGCAGAATTTGTTCAGTGCATCCAAGTGGTTTTCTTAAATTAACCTATATATAGTCCAACAAGTGAAGAGTCCATACTGGAGCTGGTAATGAGCCCAGCAAAGTGATTGATCTTTCAGTGGGTGAACAGTTAGGGAAGAGTGATCACAACTCCTTATGCTTCAAGATAGTTATAAAGCAGGATAAATATGGTCCTTCCTGAAGAATAGTAAATTGGAGCAGGGTAGATTGCGAGAGTATTAGGCGGGGAAACTTGGGAAAGTTAATTGGGAACAGCCGTTTCTGGACAGGTCCACATCTGCCTTGCGGGTAGTGATTAAAGACCTACTATAGAGAGTACAGGACAGGTATGTTCCAAGAAGAAGGAAGGACAAGAATGGTAAGGTAAGAGAACCTTGAATGATGAGAGAGGTGGTGAATTCAGTCAAGAAGAGAAAGAAAGTGCAAGTAAGGCATAGAAAGCTGAAATGAAATAAAGCTCCTGAAAATTATACAGAACTTAAGAAGGAAATTAGGAGAGACAGAGTGGGCCATATGAAGTCCTTGGCAAGTAGGATTAAAGAGAACCCCAAATGTTTGATACATACATCAAGAGCAAAAGGGTAACTAGTTAAAAGACAGGACCACTCAAGAAAAAAACAGGGATTATGTGCTTGGCGAAGGAGGATGTGGCTGAGATCCTAAATTAGTACTTTACATCAATATTTACAAAGGAGAAAGAGGTGGAGGATAGAGAAATTAGTTTGGAGCAGGCTAATTTGCATGGATATTTCAAGATTAAGAAGAAGGTAATCTGGGGTCTCTTAAAGAACATAAAGGTGGATACATCCTAGATCTTAATGGGATATACTCCATGTTCTTGAGAGAGACATGAGATGTGACTACTGGGGCTTTGACTAATATCTTCCTGTCCCCTACAGCCATAAATGAGGTCCCAGAGGACTGGTGGGTAGCTAATGTAGTTTCATTATTGAAGGAGGAAAACAAAGACAATCCAGGAGTCTCTTGCCATTGGTAAGGAAGTTGCTAGAAAGGATTCTTAGGGATATTATTAGTGGCGCATTTGGAAAACCAGGTCTTAATTAGGAACAGTCAACATGGCTTTTTTCAAGGCAAGATATGTCTTCATAACTTGATTGAGACTTTTGAGGAAGTGATGAAGGTGATTGATAATGGTAGAGCTGTGAATGTTGTATGCATTGATTTTTAGTAAGACATTTGATGAAGTCTCTCATTGTTGGCTGATCCAGAGATTGAGATGCCTATGATGCATGGTAAATTGGCTGTTTGGATTCTGAATTGGCTTCCCGATAGAAGACACGGAGGGTAGTGGTCGATGGAACTTACTCTGGTTGGAGGTACGTGACTAGTTACCATCAGGAATCCATATTGGGACCCCTGCTGTTTGTGATATTGATATATATATATATATAAATGACCTGGATGCAAACATAAATGTTCATTTAGAAAGTTTGCAGATGATACAAAAATTGGTGGTGCTGTGGAGAGCATAAAACAGTGATGGCACTGTTAATGGCAAGATACTTAACAGTGATGATGAGCAGAGGGGGGGTTGGTGTTTAAATTCATAGCTCCTTGAAAGCAGCTACACATTTGATAGGGTGGTTAAGAAGGCAAATGGCATGCTTGCCTTTATTAGTTGAGGAATTCAAGAGTTGAGCAGTTACTTTGTAGATTTATAAAACTTTCATTAGGCTGCATTTGGAGTATTGCATTCAGTTTTGGTCACCCAGTCACAGGAAGGATGTCGAGACTTAGAATGTCGATGGTGCAGAAGAGGTTTCGCAGGATGCTGCCTACATTAGTGGGCATGTGCTATAGTGAGCAGTTGTTTTCTCTAGAATGGTGGAGGTTGAGGAAAGTTCTGATAAAGATCTGTAAGAATATGAGAGATATAGATAGAGTAGACAGCCATTATGTCTTTCCCAGGATTGAAATGTCTAGTACCATAGGGCATGCATTTAATGTGGAGGGACTAAGTTCAAAGGAGATGCATGGAACAAGACTTTTACACAGAGTGGTGGGTGTTCACAATGTGCTGCCTAGGATGATGATGGAGGCAAATGCAAAAAAATAGAGATATTCAAGAGCTCTTAGGCAGACATATGAATGTGCAGGAAATGGAAAGATATGTGTGAGCAGAAGGGATTAGTTTATTTGGGCATTTAATCTGAGAATGAATCCTAAGCTATATGGTGGCTTACAGTATAGGCACTTAGATAATAAATTTATTTTGAACTTTGATTATTAATTTGATTAATTTAGCACAACATTGTGGGTGAAGGGCATGTTCCTGTGCCTACTGATTTGGCCTCAGCTGGAGTATTATGTTCAATTTTCATTGTTATATTAAAGGATTTTTAGAAGATTCAGAGAGTTATGAAAATGTTTCCTGAAAGGATAAGATTTCTTTTTTAAGAGAAGGTTGAGGAAAGATTTGAACATAAAATGATGATGAGTCTGGGTAGAATAAATAGTGAGGGTCTGTTCCTATTGAATCAATGATGATATATCACAAGTATAAAGCAAAGAGGAAGGGAATTAAGAGTAAGGAAATCTTGCTGCTATGGTACAGTACTTTGATAAGAAAACAAATGGAGCATTATACACAGTTCTTGCCATCCCTAAGGAAGGTTACGTTCTTCGAAATGGTAGAGTGCACATTCATTTAATTGATTTCTAAGATTAATGTGCTTCCACATGATGTATACTCGAACACATCTGGCCTTCATTGATTGGAATTTAGTACAATGAGAGATATCTCATTGTAATGAATAAGGCTCTGGAAGGGATTGACAACATGGATATAGAGAGACTGTTCTTTTCCATTTTAAAGTCACATTAGAATAACAGATTGTCCATTTAGAATTGTTGTGAGAAGAAATTTATATTACTTTGCTCAGAGGCTAGTAAATATTTTGTATTACTTTACCGGCGAGGACAGCAGTAATCAGCCATCAAGTATATTCAAGGCTCAGATTCAGAGTCTTTGATATTTAAGGGTTATAGGAATTGTGTGGAAAAGTGCATATGACACAGGACTGGCAAGCCTGAAGTGCTGTATGGCCTTTTCCTGGTTTTTAAAAAGACTTTTAGGCTCTTATGGTGTTCCTTATTTTAATGCAAAAGACATGACTGAACTATTCCGAAACTCTCTCAGCCAGAATATTCCTGCATTTTGGTCTGCTCTACAGATCTCCACCATTGCAGGTGCCAATGTACAGCCATTGTCCAGGCATTGACAAGAATTGACTGAATACACTGATGCAATGGGCAAAACTCACAAATGTGAACTGACAGGGGTTGGAGTCAACAGCAAGATGTGACCAAAGCCTCTTGTGTACAATAATGCTGTGGGTCTGCCCGATAATGCTCAGGCTCCCTGCTCCAGTTTTTCTTTTAGATACAGCACAGAACTGGCTCTTCTGGCCATTCGAGTCATTTCACCCAGCGACCCACTAACTTAACCCCTTCCTAATCATGGAATAATTAACAATGACCATTTAATCTACTATCTGGTACATATTTGGGCTCTGGGAGGAAACTGGAGCACCTGGAGGAAACCCATGTTTACACAGAAAGGAATGTACATATTTGCTTACAGAATATGTCGGAATTGAACTCCGAACTCTGACGCCCTAAGCTGTAATAGCACTGTGCTAACTGCTATGCACCGTAGTTATCCCATTGGCAAATACTTTACTAATTATCCTTTTCACAAGAATGGTCAAACCTAATTCAGCCAACAGTGAGTTAGTAACCTGCAGGGGCCTACTCATTTTCAAATCTCATTAAAGTCTTGGTCCAAAACTGGCATGAAGAGCTGTACTTCACAGTTAAGGTGAGAACGTTAGCCTTCAATATCAAGGCAGCTTATTGACTGTATGTAACAATAAGGAACTCAAACAAAAAATGCAAATTCATTGGGCAAGATATCTTCAGTGGCTGCAGTCATTCCCAACAGTAGTGAAGTGTAGAATTCTTGAATCTAAATAATTTCTGCCCCAGTTTATTACTCTGTATCTTAAGGCCAGATTACTTCAGATTCTTCATTAATGACTTTACTCACATCCTATTCATAAAGTTATCCATAATTTTGTAAGCATGTGTTGCAGATCTTGTTCCTTTTCAGGTAATTAGAAGACATTTTTCTCTTAATGCCATTTTATTCAAAGCCATTTATTTATTATTCAATTCATAATTTTGTTATGCTAACAGTAAGATTTGTTAAATCACATGTGGGAATTCCATCATAAATTCATGATTCACAGAAGTTTCTAGACCTTCTGGAATGGTCACTGTGGTATTGGATCTGTGATTTGCTTTTGGTCTTCATTAAGGTTGCCAGCATAGGCTGAGTTTCTTCGTTTAGTTCTTCCATCCAGCATGCCTAGCAACGATGGGAGGATTCTGAGTGCTAAGTTTTCTCACAATATCACATACTGATGTTTTTGGTGATTTCCACTGACGAAATTTTGACATCGTTCAGAATTTGGAATCTGGTGATGGAGCGGAGATTCTCCACACGATGTTTGAACTGACAAACCGCAGTTCCGTCAAGCAAAGCGTGGAAATATTCTTCGTCGGAATAAATTTCTATCTGTCATAAAAACAGAATAAAATAGCTGAACTCTTTGAACCCATGGAAATTATATTGGTTTAATTGCAAAGTGTAACTTAGCTGAACTTACGCTTGAAAAACTAAAGGTTGTATTTTGACTAGGCGCTTAATAAAGTGAAGTCAGATGATTACTCACATTCTCAATGCATTTGTATGTGAGGAAAATGAAGCGGAGGAGTGCAGCTCATCGCAGTCAGATGCAGGCCTACTTTATATTGAAGTAAGCATGTCTGCACTCTACCACTGACGTTGGCAGAACTTGAAAGGACCTGGGCCAGACTCAAGAGCATGAACTGGCAGGGTCAGGAGACAACAGCAAGAAGCAGCCAAAGCCCCTTGGGTGCCAATAGAAAGAAAAGTAATTTGTCAAATCCCCATATGGAGTCCTTGAAAATCGCAGGCCCTAGGCCAGCTTCTCCTTCTTATCACCTATTTTCCTCTCAAACCCCTCCTTAGAGGTTATTATTGACTATTCACTCGGATCCCTGAATGTGTCAGTTTACATTTTCATTCCTGCCCCTTCGCATTGACCACGTTGTCACTCCTGTGGGTCCCATGTGGGAGGCAGTGCAGATAACAGTTAATGAAGCCTGACAGTTAAACAGCTTGGGCTTCACATTCAGCTGTCTGGAGAGGATCCCTGCACGGTTTGAATAAAAACTTGGAGCTGAAATAAACAAGGTTGAGTTGAGCAGGCAATCGAAATGTTGGAAATTGGAAACATACCTGAACCCTTCATGTTTTTGTTATCTCATCATTTGTTTGTATTGAATTTGTATTGATCCTATTACAGTAGTTGCCTGCCTTGAATCCAATCTTTTGTTTTCAGGTGTGAGTGAACTTATGCATTTCAAACAATTTCAAATAATCATCAGCAATTAAAGCTCCTCATTTGATTGTACTATTATCAGGATATTGGGCGGTTATGCTTCTTATCCAATTCAGTCCTCACCTTTGCTTTCTATAAAATGTGGCACGGTTTTGAAGAAAACAATTTACTTTAATTCACTTGAAGCCACTTTCTATATCAACCACTGAATCTCATGCTGTCCTTCACAGGCATTGTAGACCATGCACTGTAGTTGAGCATTGGACTGTACCTTTATGACCTCTGTGTTCATAAGCAAATGTCTTTACAGTATAAACGGCTGACGTTACTGATAGGGTAATTATAAGTGTTTATACAATAAGTCTCAGGATCCACGTTGACCATTGGACTTGCCTTTTCAAAGGGCTTTACATTGGACACTTTGGGAAATGATGCCTCCTCTGCAACTGCTCCATGCTGTTTGTCATATTCTAATCCATATCCATGATTATGTGTCTTCAGTTACCATTTTATTACCAAAAAATGCCAAGTTTAAAATTTTGTTCATCTAAAATCCTCTTTCTGAGGTTGAAAGCAGTCTACGGCAATACCTTTGTGCAGTGTGGAGAGGTATCTGTGTCACTGAAATCATTGCACTGGATTTCACTTACGAATAACACGATATTGTGAATATCATTTTCTTTGGTGTCGATAGCTTCTGTAATGCATGGTTAATCCATGTGTGTATATATATATATGTGTATATTATAGTTCCTGAAAATCTACAATGCTAAACTACAGACCTGACTGATTTGATGTACTACTGAAATCCCACAGTACAATTCCAAAAAAGCAAAGCCTTCATCATGTCTCCTGAACAACATTACTAAAGGAATTAAACTCTTCTTCTGATGTTCGAATTGTTAATCTTTCCTAAATGAAGATTGGCTACCATAACTGTCAGCACTGTAATGGGAACTACTGCTCAAAGGTGATCCATCAGGTATGAAATGGAACAGGGGGTAAATGAACTGCTGTGTACAAGTAAGCTTTCCCTTTCTAATTTGCATAACCGAATTTTGGCTGGACACCCTGTATAATTCACGTTGTGACCATTTCCAATCACACAGAGGCCTCTCCACACCATGTTAACTGCTAACCATTTAATCCTCCAAACTTTGAAAGTGATTTGATGCTACAGAAACATAACTGGCAGATTCTCATACAGTTTTAAAAATCTTGCAGGAGTAAAAAATATATATATTTATAGACAAAAATGCGCTTAGGTGTTTCAGATGTGATCTTGGTAGGGGTATGAGAAAGTGACCTTTAGCTAGTTCATTTAGCTGGTTCTTTTGAGTATAATTGTCCATAATGTAAAATCATTAAGACTCTAGTTTCATATAGATAAAATAAGTGTTTTCTTGTAGGAGTAAATCAACTATAATTGGGTGGGTTCTAATGATGAACAATATGATGTGGCAGCAGAAATATGATTTATGTTTTCCAGGGGAATACATCTCTTTCCCGCTATCAAGGATGAGGAAAACAGCTAGGAAAATAAAGCAGCATGCAGAAGGCAGCAACCCTCCAGGTGCAACCTTCCACAGTATATCCAAAAATAGCTCAGCTTCAAAAAATAGAGAGAACCCATGGCACAATTGTATAAGGCTACAATTTTTAACTTTGTTAAGATGATATAGTGCTAGAGCAGTCTGTCTCTCACCTCTACCAGATGTGTTAAAAGATGTTCCTCTGAAAAATTAATATCCCTATGATTAGAACGGACACTTTCAATGTTCTCTGAAAGCACAGCTGGCCTCTGACTGCATTTGGTTCCTGCATTTTTGTTCAGCTTGGGGAATTTCTAGAGTGAATCAAACAGACAGAGGATGGAAAAACAAAGCTTTCCAGCTTCCCTGACTCCCCTTCAGTGTCTGAATGCAGACTGATTTCTTCACTGAGGCTGCACTGCTTCTGTGAGGATGCAGCTCACGATATGTTTAGCAAGCAAGTGAACCAGATGCAGAATGTAACACAACCAGGAATAGCAATAGTGACAATCAGCAATGCTTTACACTGTTCAGGTCATGTCTTACAAACATGATTGAGTTTTTTTTAATAGCTGCCAAAGATTATTTATGCGAGTAGTACAATGGATATGTATACAACATATTAATAAATCCTTTGGAAAAGTCTGTTGATCCAGAAAACGAAGGGACATGTGAACCATGGAGACTTGGTAGATTGGGTTGGCAATACAAAACCAAGGATAATGATGGAGTGATGGAGATTTGTAACCATTGGTGGCCCGCATCATGGGAAGGGTGTGGAGGCTTTGGAGCGGGTATGGCTGAGGTACCCCAGGTTGTTGCCTGGATTAGAGAGCATGAGCTTTAAGGAGAGGCTGGACAAACTTGGATTATTTACTCTGGAGCTCCTGAGGCTAAGGGAAGACCTAGCAAAGGTATCTGAAATCATAAGAAACATAAATAAAAAAGTCACCGGCCTTTTTTCCAGGGTGAAACAGGCAAATACTAAAAGGGATCACCTTAAAGTGAGGAGATTTAAAGAGGCAATTTTTTTTCCATGCAGAGAGTGGCAGGTGCCCAAAACATGCTGTTAGGAAAAGTAGTGAAGCAGATACGACAGTAATGTTTAATAGCCATTTAGACAGGCACATGAACGGGCAGGCAATGGAGGGAGATAGACCATGTGCAGGCAGGTGGGACTAGTTTGGAATGGCACCATGGCTGGCACAGACATTGTAGGCTGAAGAGCCTGTTCCGGTTTTGATCTGTACTCTATTCTTATATTCTATATACTTCAACTTGTATCACTTCATGTGTAAGAAACCTGCCTAAAAATTCAAATTTTCTCTTTTTTTTTGAGCAATAAATTTATACTGGCTATAGGAGTAAGGCCCAACTGGAATCACCACACAAAAAAGAAATCAGGAAATTGGCCGAACAAATTTTAAAAGACAAAATAGTGGCAGTTTATATCCAGATTTGTTTGTTAAAATGGGATGCGTAGATCCTGATGGTAGCTGCATTTAAAGCTCTGACTTGCTATGCTGGTCGCTGGAAAGAGGTTTGGACCTTATGAGAACTCTCCCTAAGAGAACAATATAGCTGCATTCTACTGAGATGAATGAAAACACAGGAGAGAGGGGTCACAGTGAGTATGAATTATTCTGAACGATAATCAACCCTCACTGAGTCTGACGCAGGATGAATAATGAGGCATTAGCTCTGATATGCATTTCATAAAAGGACCACCAAAGGTGAAGGTTCGTCTTCCAAAGAAAGAGATGTTGCAAAGTTTAGAGCTTCACCAAAAAAGTGCTATGTTTAAGCTGTGCACTGAATACCCCATGGATAATTACCTGGAATGGCTCTTCGGCCTCGAATGGGCATGTCGTGCACTGTTCCTCTTTACCCCATTTGTTTGCAAGGTAGGAATTACACACAAGCAATGATTCCGTAAAGCGTGGGTTAAAATGAAAAGCTATCTCTTCGCTTCTGTCACACAGAAAATTGATATCAAACCTATTGGCAAAGAAACCATAGTTAGATTGCATTTAATTCCATACATTATTGTCTAAGCTGATTTAACCAGGCTAATCCTTCACCGAGGGCAAAAATGTAATTTTTCTCTTTCCTTGATTCCCAACTCACAATTGCTTACTTGTTAGCATACCTTTCCAGGGTTATTGATTGTGACACCATTGGCTTTCAACAATTTACCAACTCTCAAGGCCAGTATCTTGGCCACATGTAATATTGACCTTGAGTAATGGTAGTTAATTTATTTCACCCACAAACCTGATCCAACATCTACCATCAAAGTGTTTAAGATAGGCAATCATGACTGGTTTATTCTTTTATGATTCATTGGCATAAAGCTATTTGTGGTCTTCCATCAACAAGACAAGCAGTGTAAATTATGGATTGACACAGCATGAATATCCATATTCTAATGACATTTTTCCCTCAAGATTTTGGGGAATTCAACACTTCATGTATAAATAAGTTTAGCAGACAGAAGACATAACTGATAAAATTGATGATTATGTTACCACACCATCTCTTGGTTTAAGTGCAAACTTGGCACGGTTAGTAGTGCTCTTGCTCTCGTGTCAGAGCATGAGGAACTCCACTGAATGGTTTAATAACATAACGCTGAGAGAGGGCTTAATTGTTTAAATGCTATTCTTTGTGTGAGATGTTAAACTGGCATCCATCTGTCACAGTTTTAGCAGTTAATAGCCAGGGGAACATTAAAAATAAACCAATGCAATTTAGAAGCCAACATAAAGTTTGGCCAGTATCCTAACCACAGCTTCTTCTGACATCAGCACAGTTAGATAAAACTGGTCATCCCCTTTGAAACTCTGGGAGAACTGCACAGGTAAAATGATCGTTTTCAAAAATTCCGAAGTAAACACTGTGACAAGCACTTGAGATGCTTCATCATTAACAAAAGGTTTTAAATTTAAAAGATCGTCCAGTAAATTTTTATCAGGACCTATAGGAAAAGTAGTTAATTGGAAACGTAAGAAATCTCTAATTTGAAGGTATCTGTAAAAATGTGTTTTTGGGAGTGCAAATTTAGTTGACAATTGGTCGAATGAAGCAAGAGATCCTGAGATAAACAGATCCCAAAAACACTTAATACCTAGTTCATCCCAATCCTTAAAGACTTTGTCAGTCATGGAAGGGATAAAAAGATAATTTTTTATATACAAAATTACTTTTTATGAGATGCTTCATCATGGAGAATGGAGACTCTGTTAACATATGGATCTTGTGAACACTTTTAAGTATAATATTCCACACAGAAAACCAATAAAATATATACTGACAGCATATGCCATCAATAGTCTCTGCTGCAGAATCAATCTTCTCCCAAAGAATAACATAAAATTTTCAAATTTTGTGCTGATGGGCCTGTAGATCATTTTATACCTGGAACACAATTTTGGAATAAATGCCCCTGTCATTGCTTCCTTCCTGGAGACATTAACATGTATTTCAGGCTTTTCCTGACCAGAAGATTAATCTGTGTCCTCAGGAGTCTGGTTGAAGTTAACATAACATTGAAGTCAGTGAATTCCAAAAATGTAAATCTCAACAGCAAGTACAAATACTCATTTCAAGATTAAGGGATAAGGGGTAACTAACTCTCATCCATGGCTAGAGTTGAATAATATAATGAGTTTGGGACGATCATATTCAATCCATCATTCTTTTAATCCTCTGGGACAGGGTTTTCCAGGATATGTGATCTTGTAAGTCAGCAGAGGTTAGAGCAATTTTAGAAAAAGGTCACCACCACTATGGACCAGCCGAAACAGGAGTTCTTCCTACCCTGCTGCCCGGCTCCCATATTTATTTACCTGAAAGCAAAATGCAAGAAACACTCAGCAGGAGAGAAATATGTGGAAGAAAGACAACAAATAGCGTTACACATAGAAGACTTTTCATCAGCACTGGGAAAATGAAGAATCAGTTAGTCTTAAGTTACAAAAAAGGGAGGAATGGGGTGATGCACCATCAATAACTCTTGGAGAATTGAGGCGAGATATAGGCTTTTATTCGCTGGAAGAGAGCAGTCAGCAGCAAGAGACCATCATACAGCATCCTGGAGACTGAGGGAGGAGCAGGGCCTCCAATCGCCTTTATACAGGGGTCTATGGGAGGAGCCACAGGAGCAGTCAGCAGGGGGGGGCGTGTCCAGACAGGTATATGTAGTTCACCACATGGGGCAAAGGGGATATCTTCAGTAGGCTGTAGCCAGGGTTGTCTAGCTGATTCCAGTGTTTAATGTGCCATTTGGTTAATGAAGCAGTTAGAGAGAGATGACAAAAAAGCTGACCATTAAAGCTGAAAAGTACTCGTCTGACCTGTTGCTGAAATCCAAGCCAGAAAGAGAATGTCGGAAATGTGCTCAGCAGGTCAAGCAGTTCTGTGATAACATTACCACAGAGATGACAAACTCTGATTAAACACAAGAACCATTTTTTTATTGCAATGTTGAGTTCAAAAGGCTGAAAATTGCCCAAACAGAAAAAGAGGAGTTGTTCCTCAAGCATTTGTTGGAACTTGTTGGATCAGAGCATGACAAAATGAATATAAAAACAACTGGAAGCTCAGGTGACAAGTGGTCATCGAATTTGTGTTTGGTTTCTTCAATGCAGAGGAGATCATATTGTGAGCACAACTTGCTATAGACCTCAGTGCATGATGTACAAGTCAATAACAGTATCATTTGAAAGGACTATTTCGATGGTGGGAAGGGATGATGTAACGTGATAGGGTTGCAAAGCAGCATGCTATAGGAAGGAATGATTAGAGATGGAAGGGAGGAAGTAATGTGGTTAATTGCCCCTGTTGAAAGGTGAGGGGGAGGGAAAGGTGAGTTGATGGAGATTGCAAAGGTTGGTGGTTGAGAACACAAGGGTTAAGATTAGAGGCAAAAGAAATATTTGGCTTACAGTCAAGGGCTCTGTCAACTGTTGTAGAAGGGAAGCCTCAGTTAATGGAAAAAAAACCATCTCTATTTGTCTTTCCACAGCTACTGCCTGACCTGCTGGGTATTTCCAGAATTTCTTTTAAAATCTGGGGCACCTGCAGATTTTCGTTTCTGATTTCATTTGTTCCCTCTTGGCTAACTGCACTCACTATCAATCCCATGACTCTAGCATCCAAAGATACATTCTGGTATTAACCTATCCCTGACCTTTTAGTCCATAACCAGGCATAGGTCATTGGTTTCACCATTGCCAAAATCAAACCCATCCATATCTAGCAGTTATTATAAAGCATTTACTGAAAGGGGCGACACATGCAATTGTTGGCAGCAGGGATTTTAGACTTTTTGAAACTGGTCTTAGATTGATTTCTGAGTTGAAAGTGCTGTGAGGAATAATCTAATATTGGAGGTATATTGACACTAAATTAAAATACAATATTTATGAGATAGGTATAGTAATCAAAGGTTTTAAAATATTCACTTGTCAATAGTGGGTGCAACTGTCAAGGTAATTTTATAAGAAGATGGTGATGAAAACCATTCTAATCCACAGTTAGCTGTCTGGTTTTTGTGCTGAGGAGAAATGGAATGACTTCCTGGGGCCATTTTGGAATTAACCCCATTATTGTTGTCTGGCCTCACATCTTGATTATCCAGGTAATATTTGTTCTCCTAATGGACTTTAGTGAAAACCAAGTAACTTCATAAAACAATGGAACTTAATGCTCAATGTTACTGACACTAGTTTTGTTTTATTAGGGTTATTTCTTTCGCTGAATTTAAATACTCAAGCTGACGTTCTAGGATTTCAACTTATTTATCTCACCTGTCTCATTTGTCCAGTGGTCTGGGTTAACTATCCATTAATTAAACCACAATGCTATAGACTCATAGAGTCACAGAAATGGAGAGCACAGAAACAGGCCTTTTGGCCAATCTAGTCCATGCCAAACAATTCAAACTGCCTACTCCCATCGACCTGCATCAGGACCATAGCCCTCCATGCTCCCTACCATCCATGTACTTATTCAAACTTCTCTTAAACATTAAAATTGAGCTCACATTCACCACTTGTCCTGGCAGCTTATTCCACACTCTCATGACCCTCTGACTGAAGAAGTTTCCCTGCATATTCCCCTTAAACTTCTCACTTTTACCCATAACTTCTGTTTATTGTCCCATCCGACCTCAGTGAAAAAGCCGGCTTACATTTACCCCTCATAATTTTGCAAATTTCCTCTCAATCTTCTACATTCCAAGGAAGAAAGTCCTAACCTATTCTATCTTTCCTTATAACTTAGGTCTTCCCAACCCAGCAACATCCTTGTAGATTTTCCCTGTACTGTTTCAACCTTATTTACACCTTTCCTGTAGGTAGGTGACCAAAACTGCACACAATACTCCAAATTAGGTCTCACCAATCTATTATACAACTTCAACATAACATGCCATCTCCTGCACTCAATACTTTGATTTATAAAGGCAATGCTTTGATATACAAATATTCTGTTGTGTTTGGATTCAAGTTTTATATAGTTGGAAAAGTACATTTTTATTAAAGTTAGTTTCAATTCAACATTAATCTAAATGAATATATTTGAGATTATTTAAACTTTCCTGAGGTATTATTATTGTGTAATGTTAATATTTAATTTAGTTTACCCATGGAACACCGTGAAATATCAATGATTTTGGATAATTATCCAATAACTGCAAAAGAACAAAATAATCCTTCAGCAATCAGAGCAGCAATGGCAAACTCAGTCTTTGAGAACATACCGAATTAGTGAGTTTAGTGACATTACAGGCTCTAGTGTTCCCTCTAATTTGTAATGACCTGTGTGCGCAAAAATATCGTGCTGTGCAGTGTTTTGCCCAGTGACAACAAATGCACACTGAATTTTATATATAGAGGTATTAATTTTAACAGCTAGCAAAACACTGTCAATAAGAACTTTGATCTCCTCTGGGTTTGATCATTTTCACTCTTGTTCATCTGCTCGCTCATAAAACATACGTAGCAGACCTGACGAAGGGTCTCGGCCCGAAACGTCGACAGTGCTCCTCCTTATAGATGCTGCCTGGCCTGCTGCGTTCCACCAGCATTTTGTGTGTGTAGCAGGCCTGTGGTGGGTAATGCAAGATTTTCTTGCCGGAGTTTTTGCATACCGTCCACATATGACTTGCTTGCTAAATGATGCTTTAGTAGATCAAGTTTCAGAATATCACTCCACTTCTTCTCACTTGCAAATTCCCCAGCAACTTCTGCATCGTGACAATACACGCAGGTAACACCGGTTTCTGTATTGTACATAAATATATCTCGTAGCTGCACATTCCTGACCTCATGAGTTCTCGGTGTAGCGGTTTCTACTGTTTCATTAAGCCATTCCACTTTAAAAGACCTAGCAGTTCTTCTGTGCTTCACACCCTTTGCTTCTTTGGATTTTGACATGGTGAATCAATAACTTCTTCAATAAAAACAGTATAAATAAGGTCAGTTCTAAAATCCGCAGACAGATCATCACAAACTCCATGTAGTCAACACCGTCCACATCAGAAACCAGAAAGGGAAATATGATTGTGAAATATATTTGACATGCCAACGAGGTGGAGGGTGACAACCTTTTGTGCACAATTTAAGTTCCTTTGTGTGCTATTAGCAAAAGATGAGTGCGGACACACACTCACACACACCTTGGATGGAACATTGACCTGCTCCATCTTTCCACTTCTGTTCCAATATTGGTGAGGGAGGAAGGCTATAAAATTCACTCGAAACATTAGAGGTGCCTTGGATAACAGAGCAAACTATTTATCATGCTTTATGAAATTACTTTTGAAATCAGTATTTAAACTGTTCAGTGTTGCCCTGAAAAAGTTACAGAAATCTGGCCAGATGAGGTAGCTGGTCTGAACATAAACTACCCAAATCAGCCAAATGTTTATTTGACAATGCACAGTGCGTATTTGCAAACAGAACAAGATTGCAGTCTCTCCTGTCCTCCCCCCTCCAGAGCAACATTACATTCCCAGTAGTAGCTCTCTGCCATTTGATGTTAAGTAAATTAAGCAAAATGTAAATATTGGTGCCTCCTAAATCATGCTGCTGCATCAACATTAACCAATTAACAACTGTACTTTGACCAGGGCTGTTTAATGGGGTGAGATGTACAAAGCACATCCAGATCTAATGACAGGCAGAGAGAAAATGCTAAATAATGAGCTGGAGACAGTAGGACAGGGACTGCTCTTGTTTTACAGAGCTTGCATCCTTGCTGAGGGCAAGTGAAATTATCTCATTTAAACAGTGTAGCACAAAAATAGGATCGTAGGCAGATCGCTGGTCTCGTCTCCTCATTACAGAAATGATCCACCCCAGGCATCATCCGTCACCTGATAGAAATATATATGATTATGAGGCACATAGATAGGGTCGTCAAAACCTTTTACCCCTATTAGGAGTATCAATGACAAAGGGTTTTTAGTTTAAAGTGAGAGGAAGGAGTCTTAAAGATGATCTTCTGCTGACTTTTATTGGTGGTTGGCAGTCCAACTTAAAGGTGGATTACCACCACCAACTGGACTGAAATGTAGTGTACAGAGTTAGGAAATAAAAGCCCTACTAGTTCTTCATTAAATGAAAACTGAATTACCCCCAAAAAGTCCTACAGATTGTAAATAATCAAAGAAAATATTGTGAATTAAATTGAAGTATCTTTCACAACTTAAAGTTTTTAAATGAAAACTATCAACCCCCAAAGACAGTAGCACAGCCTGCATTTGCTTTCTTTATAAGGTTTTTACCAAGGGAGTGGTTGATATCTGGAACGTGTTGCCATTACCTGATACAACTTCTGAATTTAGACAGATTCTTAAACAGGCAGGACATTGCAGCATAGTTCTAATGCATGCATATGGGATGAACGAATATGGGCAAAATGTCAGCATGAGTCTGGAGTTCGTTTCTATGTTGAACAGTTCTGTGTCTCTGACTCTATGACATCCTGGTGAATTTACTCTATGTTCTGCAGTGGATTTACACCTTTCCTATAATGTGACAAGCAGAAGAGTACACATGGGCAGGAGATTTTTTTAAAGCCATTAAGTAAAGCTAAAGCTATACAGGAAAAGACATATGCAAATATCTCCAAGATTTGATGTGTTCCAGGAATCGGCATTGATTTCATTATCATCAGATTGCACTGGATGTTCACTCTCTCTGCCCCTGCCTCCAATATATTTGCATCAGTGGCAGTGATGGTGTTGCAGCCATATCCCTAAATGAGAGCCCCACGAGTTAGTATTGAATGATATCTCTCTGATGTGTTTCAGTGCATTTCACAATGAGCGAGCGGCTGATCAAAATATAAAGGAAATGAAGGCGGAGGAATGAGTTGAAAAGGCAGTGGAAGCTGGAGAGACAAAGGACGGAGGAAATGTGTGAGTCTAATTCATGGATTTTATTTGAACAATTCAGCTGGTAGGTGGAGCTCCAGGCTCTGATTTCCTTCTGCCCTTGTTTGATGTCTGGGCACACCTGCCCGCATCCAGCGGACTTCCGTGAAACCTGTGCAGATCTTTGGCAGTGCTTCAAGAGGCATGCACCCAGTCAGAACGCAGGAATATTGAGGCAGTCAACAGACTCTTCAATTACCTTTTGGCTCCTGAGGTCGGTTCGCCCCTCACTGTCACGTTCCAGCCAGGGCATAGGCCCTCGGGAAGCTCAGCCTCAAACTGCTCACAAACAGGAAGATAAAGATTAATGCAGGTTTATTAAAACAATCCACTTATCCTTAAATAAGTAAATCAAAAAGCATATCATTCTTTCCGATATTGCTGGTTGACAGCCATTCATCTTCCTACATGCAGAAGGATAACTGTGACTCTGAAATTCTCTGCGAATGTTGAACCTGTACAACCCTCCCACCTTTTTAGTTTGTGAGGTGGTGCCTGAGAATACAGAAGGACCAAAGCAGATTTGACTGAACTAATTTATTGCCAACTATAGTTGTTCCACTGTAATGTGGTGAATGTGGTTAAAATGACAACAGTGTTACCAATTGCAATGTTATTGAGTAAACGGTCAGTGTTGAGTGTATGTTCTCCTGGCACAGGCTGGCTCCCACTTCCCAACCATCACAACAGCCTCAATGTGGCTATCATATTGGCTCAGCCCATGTAGCTAAGGACTAGGGTATAGCAGAGCAAGAAGGGAGGAAGGGTCCCATTTCTAGTTGCATCATCTAATTCGGTAGCATGGCGGTTAGCACGGTGCAGTTGCAGCTTTGGTTATCAGAGTACAAAGTTCAATTCCGGTGCTATTTGTAAGGAGTTACCATGTTCTCCTCATGACTATGTGTGTTTCCTCCAGGTGCTCTGGTCTCCTCCCACAGTCCAAAGGTGTATTGGTTAGTAGGTCAATTGGTCATTGTAGATTGTCCTGTGATTAGGCTCGTTGAGCCAGAATAGCCTGTCTGTACTGTATTTCTAAATGAATAAAACTATATTACACAGCCAGTGAAGAAAAGCCTTAATAGAATTTATTTTCCACAAAAAATGAAGAAATCTAAACAAAATTCAGAAATTTCTCAGCAAAACAAGATGGTTAAGAAGACGCTCAGCACACTTGTATTGGTCAGGGAATTGGGAGCAAGAGGTGGGATGTCATGTTGGTGAGACCACCCTTGGAATATTGTGGGCAGCTCTGGTCATCCATCTATAGGAAGGGTGACACTAAGCTGGAAAGGGGGAAGAAAGGAGACACAAAAATGTTACTTGGACCGGATAGCTTGAATTATAAGGCAATGTGTAAAAAGAGTTACCTTTCAGTCAGGTCTATGTTCAAGCTTTAAAAAGCAGGGCTCTGAACCAGTTTTCTTTGAGTTGGACAATCCACGTCAGATGTGCATAAAAAGGGCTACCTTTCAATCAGGACGGATATCGAGATTTTAAAGGCAGAGTTTCACGGCACTTTCTCTGAGTTGAGGAGTGACCAGTCAGCAAGAGGGATTCATTAGAAAGGGTCAATAAAAATAATACAAATGCAAATGGAGCAGCCATTCTTGGAACAGACATACTTTGAGTGTGCCAGACTTTAGAGTGGCTTTGGCTCATAAAGTATCTTGTAAGTTACTCTCTCTCTGTTCTTATTTGTTCACTCCTCATCTATTAGGGCATAGTAGTTTAGTGAAATTGGCTCCAGGGACTGTGTTTTGAACTATGTGGGATGCTGGAAGTCTGGGAGACTGGAGGTCTCCCAGGTAAACTCATCTACACCAGGTGCACCGAGTTGCAGCTCCTGAGAGAATGTAGTAGTTGTAGGCCTCCATTAGTCTCCATAGACCATGGATTTGCGCCTTGGAAAGTTTCCAGGGTGCAAGCCTAGGCAAGGTTTTTTTTTAATGGAAGACCAGCAGTTGCCCAAGCTGCAAGTCTCCCCTCTCCACGCCACCGATGTTGTCCAAGGGAAGGGCATTAGGACCCATACAACTTGGCACCTGTGTTGTCGCAGAGCAATGTGTGGTTAAGTGCCTTGCTCAAGGACACACACGCAGCCTCAGCCAAGGCTTGAACTAGCGACCTTCAGATCACTAGATGAATACCTTAACCACTTGGCCACATTTGAGAGAATGTATTAAGTACTAGAATTGCAGCTCGACGACCTTCAACCCAAATGGGAGAATAAGGGGGTGATAGACAGGAGCTACAACAGGTAACTGGGTGACTGTCAGGAGAAGAAGGGGAAATACACAGCCAGTGCAGAGTAAACTTGTGGGCATTCTGCTCAATAACAATTATACAACTTTAGATACTATTGAAGGGGAGCCATAGTGACCATGTCTCTGACATTGACCCTGGTGCTGTGACTCAGAAGAGCAGAGAGGTGAAGAGGACTGCAGTGTTGATAGGAGGTTCCTTTGTCAGAGGAACAGAGGTGAGATTCTGTGTGCAAGACAGAAACACCCGGATGGTACGCTGCCTCCCTGGTGCCAGGATCAGGGATGTCTTGGATTATGTCCCTGGCATTCTCAAGGGTGAGGGTGAGCAGCCAGAAGTCTTGGCACATATTTGTGCCAATGACATAGGTAGAAAAGGTGAGGAGTGTTAGAGCGATTTTTGGGTCTAGGACATATACATTTAGCAATTGGCTTTAGCTACCAATCTTCACATCTGAAAATGTATTGTGCATTTAATTCGGAGTGCGGCTCTGAACAATGGATTCCTAAAATCTGTGAATCCCAGACTAAACAATGCTGACTAAAATTCATTTCGATGTCTGTGGTAGGGATGTGTATCAGGAGGTGTGAAGGTTGTATGCAGTTTCAAAGAAAACATTGTAAATATGGAGTTGTCCTTTGATGTTTGGCACATAAAGTATCGAATCCCACATCAGGCCAGCAGACCTTCTGGCTGAAAGCGTCTTCATACGATGCCTGCTGTACCTTGTTTTGTCGAATAAAGAAGCTGCTTTGTATCTGCCAGTAATTTGCTCCGGTGACTTCATTCATGCAACATCAAGGAGGTTCTGAAGAGAGATTTTAGGGAGCTAGGTAGAAGACTGAGAAACAGGACCTCCAGGGTAATAATCTCTGGATTGCTGCCTGTGTCACATGCTAATGAGAGTAGGAATAGCATGGTATCACAGGTGAATGCATGGCTAAGGAAGTGATGCACAGGACAAGGCTTCAGATTTATGGATCACTGGAATTTCTTCTGGCGAAGGTATCACCTGTACAAAAGGAATGGGTTACACCTGAACTCATTCATTCATTCTTTGGGGCATTCTTTTGTTTTCATGAATGTCCGCGAAGAAAAAGAATTTTAGGATGTATATTGTATACATTTCTCTGACATTAAATGGACCTATTGAAACCTATTGAAAAGAACACCGGCAGGGATGATGGCAGAGCAGCATTGGCTGGAATTTCAGGAAGCAATTCAGAAGGCACAGGATATATACATCCCAAAGAGGAAAAAGGTATTCTAAAGGAAAGATGACATAACCATGACTAACAAGAGAACATAATGCAAATATAAAAGCCAAAGAGAGAGCATATAATAGAGCAAATATTAGTGGAAAGTTAGTGGATGGGGAAGATTTTAAATACCAACAGAAGGCCACTAAAAAAGTCATTAAGAAGGTAAAGATAGAATACAAAAGTAAGCTAGCCAATAATTTTAAAGAGAATACTAAAATTTTCTTCACATACATAAAATGGGTAAGAGAGGTGAGAGTGGATATTGGACCGCTGGAAATCGATGCTGTAGAGGTAATAACTGGGAACAAGGAAACGATGGGCAAACTGAATAAATATTTTGCATCAAGCTGCTAGCGACTAGTGGTGTTCCTCAGAGGTGTGTGCTGGGACTGATTTTTTTTAACTTTTATATGTCAATGTTTTGGATGATGGAACTGATGGCTTTTTTGCAAAGTTTGTAGACAGCATGAAGATACGTGGAGGTGCAGGTGGTTTTGAGGAAGTCAAGAGTCTACAGGTGGACTTAGATTAGGAAAATGGGCAAAGAAACGACAGATGGAATATAGTGTTGGGAAGTGTATGGTCATGCACTTTGATAGAAGAAATGAAAAGATTGACTATATTCTAAATGGAGATACAATAGAAAAATCTGAGGTGCAAAGGGACTTGGGAATCCTTGTGCAGGATTCCCTGAAGGTTAATTTGCAGGTTGAGTCTGTGATGAGGAAAGGAAATGTAATGGTAGCATTAATTTCAAGAGGACTAGAATATAAAAGCAAAGATGTAATGTTGAAACTTTATAAAGCACTGATGAGGCCTCCCTTGGAGTATTGTGAGCAGTTTTGGGCCACTTATCTTAGAAAGGATGTGCTGAGACTGGAAAGGATTCAAAGGAGGTTCATGAAAATGATTCCAGGATTGAATAGCTTGTCATATGAAGAGCGTTTGATGGCTCTGGGCCTGTATTCACTGGATTTCAGAAGAATGAGGGGTGACCTCACTGAAACCTATCTAATAGCTAAGGCCTAGATAGAGTACTGTGGAGAGGATGTTTCTTATGGTGGAATGTCTAAGTCCAGAGGACACAGCCTCAGAATAGAGAGGCATCATTTTAGAACAGAGATGAGAAGGAATTTCTTTAGTCAGAGAGTGGTGAATCTGTGAAATTCTCTGCCACAGGCAGCTGTGGAGACCAAGTCTTTATGCATATTTAAGGCAGAGGTTGATAGATTCTGGATTGGTGAGGGGATAAAGGGGTACGTGGGGGAGGGGAGGCAGGAGATTGGGGCTGCAAGGAAAAATGGATCAGCCATCATGAAATGGTGGAGCAGACTTGAATGGCCAAATGGCCTAATTCTGCTCCTATATCTTATGGTCTTATGGAAACACTGGATAGGCTGGGGCATTTTACACTGGAGCTTAGAAGGTTGAATGGTGACTGTTGTGTCTATGCACAGCTATGTATCAATTAAATAAAAGCATGCACATGAGGGATGGTTTCAACTGATGTATTCACATTGCAACGAGAGAGAGAACAATGTGTATGCATAGACAACAGTGCATGCGCAGACAACAGATCAATACGTAGTGCTAAGGTGTGCGATTCATTGCTGTACAAGAAATAGATCCATACATTACAATTCCTCCCCCTTTAGATTAATGCAACATAAAGCTCTATATGTACAAAACATTCAACTTCCCTTTCATAAACCCATATTCCAAATAAACATGCTTTTACAATAACAGTCCATAACTAACTTCACAGTTCTAAAGGTTCAGTCTTTTGGGTGACAATCTCTTTCTTTCAGGATAGTGCCTCTGGACTTGTGGTGTGGCATCAGGTTTGGCAGGTGTCTTGTCTAAGACAATGTTCTTGGGTTCCAGTGTCATGTTGCTGTCAGTGACATCATCACTGAGAGGTAAGTCTGGTGACTAATGTATCCATCTTGTTGGATGCAATCAACTCAGGTGTGTTCTTTGGTTGAGCATCCAGTATTTGGTTCACATGTCTGATCTCTAACATCCACTGTGTACATCAGTAATCCAGTTCTTGTACCTATCCTACAGGGTGTCCACTTGTCTCCTCAGTAATGATGCACTAGGACTTCCTGTCCAATCACAAAGCTCCTTGCTGCTGCACTTGGCAACTGACTGAACGGTTAATTCTGCACTTGTGTCTGTAGATGTGCTTTCAGGAGGTCGTTGGAAGATCTCAAATTCCTGCTCACGAACAGCATTGCAGGTGTCTAATTTCTCATCACATGAACAGAGTTTCGACATACAAAAAGGAAGTTGTCCATCTTGTGCTGTAGACCAATGTCCTCCTTGTCCATCGTTTTAATGGACTTACTGAAAGATTGGATAAATCTTCCAGCTAACCCATTCATTGTTGGGCGGTGAGGAGCTGACTTGAAACATCTGATGCCATTTTTCGTTGAACAGTTGAAATTCTTCTGACATATATTGTGGCCTGTTGTCACTCAAATTTGTACTGGTAAGCCATGTATGGCAAAGGTAGTCCTCAGAATGGAGACAGTCTTTGCTGAGGTGGTTGACTTCATTGGTGTAAACTCCCAACACTTTGAATGAGCAATTCGAAACAGAAATCAGAAACATGTAGTCCATGAATGGCCCAGCAAAGTCAATATGTACTCTTTGCCAGGGTGATGATGGCTACTCCCAGGGGTGTAACGGTGCCTGTAGGGGTGCATTTTGAACTTTTTGGCATCGTGAACAGCTTTTGGCCAAGTCTTCAATCAGTTTGTCTATTCCTGGCCACCACACACAGCTCCAAGTGAGACTCTTCATCTTGACTGTACCCAGGTGTCCTTCTTGCAGATTTGCAAACACTCTGGTGCACAGCTTAGAAGGTACCACAACACTAGATCCACACATCAGCATTCTTTGACATCCTGACAGTTGGTCTTGCCTTGCTGAGAACTCTGGAAACATACAGTTATCATTAGCTGGCCATCTTTGCATGGTGATTTCATAGACTTTTGACAATGTTGGGTAATTCCTTGTTTTCCTCTGTATTTCTGAATTTGTTACCGGCAACTGGTCCGCCAGTGCGGTGTGGAACACTTCTGCTGGGCCACAGTGTGAAGACTTTTCTTCTTCAGTTGCCAATAGAGGAAGACATGACAAGCCATCAGCATTGCTGTGTTGTTTGGTACCATTGGACTCAATGTCAAAAGGGTGGGCTCCTCGGAATAGTGCCCAACTTTGTAACTGGGTAGCAGTCATCACCGGAATTCCCTTGCTGGGATTGAAAATGGACACAAGGGGCTGAAGATCTGTCACTAGTGTAAACCTTTGTCCGTAGAGGTAGTGGTGGAACTTCTTTATTCCGCATACTAGACTAAGGGCTTCTCAGTCGATTTGTGCATAGTTGCATTCTGTGCTGTGATCTTGAAGCAAACACAATCAAGCACTCAGATCCATCTTTCATAATGTGTGAAAAAATGGCTCCAATGCCATAAGGGGACATGTTGCATTCCAATCTGATGGTCATAATGGGTGTGCAGTTCATCGGATGTGATTAGGTCTCTTTGTTTCCTTGAATGCTTTTTCACATCTTTTTGATCATTCCCATGTTGCTACACGCCTCCCTTGTCCATTCATCCCCCCATCCCTTCCCACTGATCTCCGTAACGTATAATTCTCTGTAACTTCCGCCACCTCCAACATGATCCCACTACCCAGCACATCTTTCCCTCCCCCCCCTTTCTGCTTTCCACAGGGATCGCTCCCTATGCGACTCCCTTGTCCACTCATCCCCCCCATCCCTTCCCACCAATCTCCCTCCTGGCACTTATCCTTGTAAACGGAACAAGTGCTACACCTGCCCTTACACTTCCTCCCTCACCACCATTCAGGGCCCCAGACAGTCCTTCCAGGTGAGGCGACACTTCACCTGTGAGTCGGCTGGTGTGGTATACTGCGTCCGGTGCTCCCGCTGTGGCCTTTTATATATTGGTGAGACCCGACGCAGACTGGGAGACCGTTTCACTGAACACCTATGCTCGGTCTGCCAGAGAAAGCAGGATCTCCCAGTGGCCACACATTTTAATGCCACCTCCCATTCCTATTCTGATATGTCTATCCATGGCCTCCTCTACTGTCAAGATGAAGCCACACTCAGGTTGGAGGAACAACACCTTATATACCGGCTGGGTAGCCTCCAACCTGATGGCATGAACATTGACTTCTCTAACTTCCGTTAATCCCCCTCCTCCCCTTCTTACCTCATCCCTGATATATTTGTTTTTTTTTCTCTCTTTGCCCATCACTCTGCCTGTTCTCCATCTCCTTCGGGTGCTCCCATCCCCTTTTCTTTCTCCCTAGGCCTGCTGTCACATGGTCCTTTCCCTTCTCCAGCTCTGTATCCCTTTTGCCAATCACCTTTCCAGCTCTCAGCTTCATCCCACCCCCTCTGGTCTTCTCCTATCATTTCGCATTTTCCCCTCCCCCTCCTACTTTCAAATCTCTTACTATCTTTCCTTTCAGTTAGTCCTGACGAAGGGTCTCGGCCTAAAACGTCGACAACGCTTCTCCCTATAGATGCTGCCTGGCCTGCTGCGTTCCACCAGCATTTTGTGTGTGTTGCTTGAATTTCCAGCTTCTGCAGATTTCCTCATGTTTGTCTTTAATAGTTCATTGCTTTTCATTTGGCTCTTTTCTTATCATCTGCCCTATCTTCATTACAAAGCTGTGATACATGTGAAGTGGTCAGGTCTTCAAGGAGTCTCCCCTTCTCCTTGTCTCAGGAGAAGGGGGTTGCCTCTTCTGCAACGGTTGGTCCCTGGAGTTGTTGCTGAATTCAGGGCTTGTTGGCCTCCTTTAAACAATTCTTTCAACGTAATTTTGCCTGCTTTATGGATGTTTGATACTGGATCCAAGCCACACATGAATACAGGATGTCCTTGGTCATGCACATATGAGTGGAACTTCCATCACCCAATTCATACCCTTTCATTTTGTAAACTGTTTGCAGGACACATCTGAGCATATCGCACTGCCTGTATGGATAATGCACCAGCCAGATGTGTTTATCAGAACAAAATGTTCCAATATAATCCTTGCACTACTTCTTGTCCATGTGTCAGACACAACAGGGTACTTCGCATTCATTCCTGCTTTCACAACAACTTCTCCTTATTACATTTTAAGGAGGAACTTCTGTTACGCATGAGTGACGGCGAAGTTCAAGATAAAGCTCCAACTTGTCCACATTTGACTGTTTATAATTAATTGGCCCTTTTTGTTTTTTTTTCTTTCTTTTCTAATCCTTTAGTTAAGTAGGATTTGTAAATATAATTCCTTTAATCGTATGCAGTGTGCTGTTCGTCGTTTCTTGGCACTGAGTTGTAACAGGGTAGCAAAGTACACAGCATCCACATAGACCGGGATTTCGGGTGGGAGAGCCACCTTAATCTCACGGGTTTGGTGGGACCAGAGTGTGTGTTCCCTATATAAACTTCTGAAAAATTGCAATGAGCTGAAACTTGCTGTCAATTGTGAACTATCTATGTTCACCATTTGCTAACTCACCAATAACGTGTTTTCTAGATCCGTTATTGACAATAAAACCTGCCTAAGGAACAACTGGATGAGCTTGGTATCTGACAAAATCACCTACGGTTGGCTTTGCCAGCTGTTAAACCTACTAAGGATTTGAATGCTTCTGATTGCCTTTGACAATTAAAATGATTAAAAATTTATAGAATGAAAACACTAAAGCACTTTAAAACAATTGAAACTAGTGCTAATGCAGTTATTGCAAAGAAGTGTACGTTGCTTTTTACTCTTTGTTCTCTTTCACTGCCTTTTGTCTCCGTGCAATGGGTCTGCCCTTCCTGTGTCAACGCTTGATTGCCACAGGTTCAGTGGGCAGGTTCCTGCTGGGGATCTCCAGCAAGACTGTGGTCTGCACCGGCTCCGTGCAATCCTCACAGTGCAGCCACAAAACTGCTGGTGGAGCTCAGCTGGCAAACTTGGATCTTCCTCGCTTGTGTGAGATTCCTAAGCTTCCTGGAGGAGATCGAAGTGGCAACCATTCAATTCCGAAGCACTGACAGCTCCTAGTGAGTTCTGGCCCATACTGTGCAAAATATCTATTTGTTTATTTAATGATACAACACGGAATCGGCATGGAATTCAGGACAATGAATAATTAGCCTACTCGGTACGTCTTTGGACTGTGGGAGGGCAGCAGAGCACCTGGGGAAGCTCCATACATTCCAGGGGAAGGATATTCATAGCCTCCTCGCAGAATTGTGCCAGAATTGACCTCCAAACTCCAGAGCTGTAACAGCATTGCATTAACTGCTACGCTACTGTGGCACCTACATATGTTTGGAAGAGATAAATCACACTTCCTACAGACTGAATATATTCAAATCCGTGTTAAATGTAATATGTAAACCAGTCCAATGGGCTGAGCTAAAGAACTGGATCCTGGCTGATCCATCCTGTTATCTGTACATAACACCTATAACTACACTTGTCTGTTATAACACCTCTACGTTCCATCACACTGGTGATCTTCACTCTGTCACTCTCCCCTGAGGCAACAGACAACTTCCCTGGCACACCCTGAGTCCTGTTTCTCACAGCCAACCTGATGGCCTTTGACAACTTCCTACAGTCAAGCATCTTTCAATGGTTGTAAAAGCTTCTTTCAGAAACTTCAAATGAGTTTAAATAGTTTTAAGAAGTAATTATTTTCAAAACAAAAATAATGAGTTGTTAAAAGTATATCAGCCTTCTGTGAATTAATTAAAGTATAAGTTGATGTAAAGAGAAAAGCTTAACCTTGTTTAATTTTTCATGGATCTCATCATCTCCTAATGAATGTGGTTGTCTCCTGTTCTTTGGCATGGTGATGTAAAACTGAAGGGCTTGGTGTGTAATGGTGAGTCAATAGTCATTGCCAGGTAGACAGAGAGAAATATTGATGTTTTATAATCCTTCTTAAAATAGGGTGTGCTCGCTTCGGCAGCACATGTACTAAAATTGGAACGATACAGAGAAGATTAGCATGGCCCCTGCGCAAGGATGACACGCAAATGCGTGAAGCGTTCCATATTTTAAAAAAAAATAGGGTAACATTTCTACCAACTTGTAGGACTCTCTGGACTGCAGCCACTCAGAATGGAGTTGGAGCATTCTATCTGGCAAGGGGAAACTTAGGTCCATTCACCAAGAACGCGATGTAAGTGGTGGAAGAAGGAAACTCAAGAAGAGGAAGACAGAAGTAGGGTGCTTCTGGGAATGCATTTCAGTGCACAGGTGCAGAAGTTAAAGACATGCTGCACATTGGGGGAAGGATGGTAAGGGTGGTTTCCTAAGATCCGCTCCCTATATCGGAGCTCAATTCAGCCCAATGTTTCAGAGATTTTATACTTTGACTTCACCGTGTGATGTTACATATACTGCTCTAACCTCGGGTGGAGGCACTGTTTGTTCCGGACAGCAATGTGGACATTATTCACTTCTACCACACCGATGCCACTCAGGAGAAAAGGCAGATTTAAAGTGTGTGTCCCAAACGCTTGTTGCTTTACTGAGAGCGAACTAGATTGTACAACTAGATAAACACAAAGATTCTGCAGATGCTGGAAATGCTAAGTAACACACACAAAATGCTGAGGAACTCAGCAGGTCAGGCGGCATCTATGGAGAGGAATACAGAGTTGATGTTTCAGGCTGAGACCCTTCATCAGAGTCCTGCCTGACCTGCTGAGTTCCACCAGCATTTTCTGTGTGTTATTCTACAACTGTATTGGAGTTTCAGCACGTGTAAATGAACATGGGAAGTTAGACTTCATTAAAGGTAAGATTCCCTGGTAATATACATATTTTGTTATGTTGACACTCAGACAGGCGCTGGTGCAGTCAATGAATAACATAAGCCTTAGCTTAGCTCTGATGGCTCTTTTATTGAATGCCCTTCCAATATACAGCATATTGCAGAGGCTCACACATGATATCTAGTGCAGGCATTCAAATCTCTCTTTCCTGGAAGTGGGACACATCACAGAGTCAGGGCCACTATAGGGGATAGGATATAATAGCAAAGTCTGCAGAGCTGCTTTTGAAAATCACCATGAGTTTGCATTGCTTCATAGATTTTGTAACTATTAAATCAACAAATCCAGAAAACATTCCTGTAAAATGACATCTATATTTAGTAAGAGTTAGACATTGATTTCAAAACCACATTTTGGTGAAATTTTAGCTTCTGAATAAACAAAACTGTGCTGCACTTCATCAAAAACAACTTGTTTATTGGAGTAAATGGCCCATGTTGTTTTCCCAGGTAAGAGACCTTTTGAATACAAGCATAGTGGCCAAACCGTCAAGATGATTGAGGATGCCCTTATACATATAATTCAAACATGCCCGCACATGCATTCTCCCACATCCACATTTCTTTCCCTCTCAAAAATGTCCATTACGACTGTTGTGTTCTCCCTGAGAAATTCAGCCTGGAATTAATCTAATTGTAGTTCAACTACTAAATCTTTTGCCTGAGATTCTCAGCCTGATTTGTAATCTCTAAATTAGGAATGCATTGTAAACCTGAATGTGAATTATCAGTAATCTGGAAGAGAATTCATCGAAAAAAAATCCCATAGAAAACCTACAGCACAATACAGGCCCTTCAGCCCACAAAGGTTATAAATATGGGGAACACTCAGCAGATTAGACATCTTCAATGAAAATACAACTCAGTTAATATTTTGGATTGAAGATCCTTCATCTTCCATCCATAATATTAACTCTGTTTCCCTTTTCACTGATGCTGTTTGACTTGTTGAGTCTTCTCAGTATTTCCTGTTTTTATTCCAGATTTCCAACATATGCCACTTTTATTTTTGATTTTCCTTCACTTGGTGTACAGAAGTACCACCTAGCTGGAAGGTACTGACCTGTGGGGTGACCTTCAGATGCAGCAGAACACACCTTAATTTCCTAGGCTGCACCCATGGGTGCACATTATTAGGTAACTTAGTAAAGTTTATTTCATTTTCACATTCTAAACCATTACTAAGCAATCTTCACTGAAGCTATATACTGTATGTTCCAGTTCAGCTTAAATGCTTTCCTATTTTCAGATGATCATTTATTTCATTTTCCCCTGTCACATTGAATCATATTCAGATATTTCTAAAAATATAGCAATACATTTTCAAAATTCTGATTTTAGTTTCAATGAAATTACAGTTTGACTGAGCTATAGACCTTAAGACCATAAGATATAGGAGCAGAAGCAGGCCATTCGGCCCATCGAGACTGCTCCACCATTCAATCATGGGCTGATCCAATTCTTTCAGTTATCCCCACTCCCCTGCCTTCTCCCCATACCCTTTGATGCCCTGGCTAATCAAGAACCTATCTATCGCTGCCTTAAATATATCCAATGACTTGGCCTCCACAGCCGCTCATGGCCACAAATTCCACAGATTTACCACCTCTGACTAAAGTAATTTCTCCTAAGGCATATGAGAAGAAAGGTTTTGTTTCATAAAATATATCTCTCAATCTCACTCATCTAACAATGCATGAAGAGACAAAATGCTGACAGACAACATGCATTTTTCACTCAGTAAGCAATTCATTTGTGGCACAGAAGATAATAAACACTTCATACTCACCCTTAAGGCCATTGAATCTGCTCTGTTCTAGCTGTGCACAGGGGACTTGGGTTTTACATTAGTTCCAGCTGGGAAACAGATATACAATAGGACCAAGACCACGTGGGCTTGGATTAGTAACCTGACAAAGCGGATGGTGATATGTGCTGATCTCATGGTTGTGATTCAGATGTGACATAAAAGAATGGTAGATAGGAATGTTTGCACTGAAGACCAACTCTTCATACTCTTCTCACTCATTCCAAAATTCCTTTGAGTAGTCTAAGGGTGGCCTGAAAATATTTAAGAATATACTGTATATAAAATAAAATTACATGCATCAACTTGCTATATCCTAGTTGAATTTTTGACCCTTAATCTACTAAAGGAGAAAATAATTTTGTTCAAAACTAGTTTTGTGGCTTAAAAGCAGGCTTAGTTTTTGATTCGTTTGCATGCTGTTTCTCATTGCTTAACTAGTTCAGAATCAGATTTAATATCACCCGCATGTCTTGAAATTTGTTGTCTTTGCGGCGGCAGTACAATGCAATACATAATAATAGAAAAAATATAAATTGCAGTAGGTATATAAAATAAATAGTTAAATTAAATAAATAGTGCAAAAATAGAAATTAAAAAGTAATGAGATAGTGTTCATGGGTTCAATGTTCAATCAGGAGACAGATGACAGAGGGAAAGAATCTGTTCTTGAATCATTGAGTGTGTGTTTGTGTTCAGGCTTCTGTATCTCCTTCCAGAAGACCATAAGACATAGGAGTGGAATTGGACCATTCAGCCCATCGAGTCTGCTCCGCCATTCCAACATGGCTGATCCTGGATCCCACTCAACCCCATACACCTGCCTTCTCGTCATATCCTTTGACGCCATGACCAATCAAAAAACTATCAACTCTGCCTTAAATATACTTGCAGACTTGGCCTTCACTGCAGTCTGTGGTAGAGCATTCCACCGATTTACTACTTTCTGGTTAAAAAAAATCCTCCTTACCTCTTTTCTAAAGGGTATCCCCTCAATTTAGAGGCTGTGCCCTCTAGTTCTGGATACCCCCACCATAGGAAGCATCCTCTCCAAATCTACCCTATCTAGTCCTTTCAACATTTGATAGATTTCTATGAGATCCTCCCGCATTCTTCTAAATTCCAGTGAGTGCAGACCCAAAGATGCCAAACACTGCTCATACATTAACCCCCTCATTCCAGAAATCATCCTTGTGAACCTTCTCCAATGGCAACTCAGGCTTCCTGATGGTAGCAAAGAAAACAAGGCATGACATGGGTGATGGGAGTTGGCTTGCTCACAATCTGCACATAGACCTTTAAAATTATTCATCCAGCTACGACTCATCAAACTTTGCCATAAGTAACTTGGTGACTTTGATGTTAACTTATTTCTCAAATGACTTACTTACTTTACTATACGTACTTTAATAATGAATTTACTTTGAACATTGAATTTTCTTGCTGCCTAGACAGTGTATTTCAGCAGATTAATATAGAGTGAGCAATTGTCAGTCAAAACTTTCCTGACCTGCATCAATGCTAAGAAATATGTTTGCAACATTTATTGGGCAATGATGGAAAACATCAAGACTGATTGACTTCAGTCATCCTGGTGGAGAACTGTTAACTCAGCACAGATCAGGGAATTAAACGCAAGGTCTTTCTAGTTTACATTCCTCAGATTTGCACTGAATAGTTCATTACCAACTGAGCCATGAAAGAAGCTTGTCTACTTTTTAAACTAATGTCTTCCTGTACGCACTAACCATGATTGATTGCTATGTGACTCCTTGCTCAAGAGGGCAGTGTTCACTACAGCTTCTCTAATAGACTACAACATAGGCGTGTGTTCTGTGACAGTGCTGTGAATGGATTTAATGAAAGTTGCAATCATGCTGTGTGAGCTCTTTGCCTGACACTGTGTTGATTTTTTTTCTCTCTGAGAGATGCTTTATTGTCCTAATGTCTGTTCACATTTTCCACTCTGCAGATTGGCTTTGTTGAACATTACACACAAGTGCTTCGCTATAATGCCATTGCTTGAGCATCAAATTCTTGCTAAAACCTGATATTTGTAACTATTGTCAACCACAAATTCCACAACAGCAGTATTTTATGCTGATTGTCTTCCATTCTTACAGAATATGATGCCACAATGATGCAGCATCAAGTTCCCCATTGTCTGTTTTGGCATAGCACAAATTCATTCAACATATTAACATTTGTTCAAGGATCTATTGAGAAATTATATTCTGGTATGGTGTTAGTAGCTGAGCTAGATTGCATACTGCACTTCTGAGATTGGTTATCAGATTTTAATCAGACATGAAAGCCTCCTACTATAAATGCACCTAATTTTTATATTTAAACCTTAGAATGTAGCAGAACATAAGGGGGCACTCAGCTCATCCTGTCAACGCAAAGTTTTTGAAAGCTTTATCTAATTCTGACTCCTCTCTTTTCCACTTTTCCACTTCTTCTTTGCCCTGCCCTCTCCTTTGGTGTTTTACTGTCACTTAATCCACAGTAAAACAAAGATTACATACTTAAGTCATTTAACCTGATCTTCACATAGTAACTGGGACAAACATTATATATTCTCGAGAAATGACACTTGTATAGGTTCAGATCTCATCAATCCATTTGTGGAATTTGAATTCAAATCCAGCTCCATTTTATTGGAATTATACTGAACCAGGATTACCAGGAAAACAATAACTTCACCAAAAGACAACACTCACTAATGTGCTAAGCAGATAAAGAGTAAAGTGGGAACATGTTTTGTCTAATATATTTTGGAGTCAATGTATGCAAACTGTAGTGTAGGGGAAGTGATTAATCTAGGGCAGCATTTTCTGCAAACACAATGATTGTGACATCAGTTGATAATACATGGAAATATATACTTTCAGAGATAAGTCAAATCTCCAAGAAGAATGTTTTTATAAAGATGTAAATTAAGCGGCAAATGGATGGGATTCTTGTTGAAGGTTTTGGTGATGTTACTAGAGAGAATCTAAGAAAATCAGCCATCCAAGAAAGTTAACTTAATATCTGGGAAGATGAATTCTAAAAAAAAGGAGTATTGTATACATAAGAATGAAAAAATAACCGAGAATTTCTGGATCTTTCAAACTGATTCAGGTGGTGATCGCTTCCATGATAGATAAGCTAAAATAAGATATACTGACAGTACAGAATTTCTCTAAGTAAACAAAATCAATCAAAGTTCTTTTGCCAGTTACTGAGACTTTAATCATTTTTCTATTCCTGTAGAATGAACAATGATCTACTCACAATAGTTTAAAATGTGCATTGAATCTTATATTTTAAATTGACTCTGTTATTGAAAGGGTGCCATTTTATAGGCTTGAAGTCAATGCTGGAGGCCATGGAATACAAGAAGCTACATAATATCTGGATGGATTGTACAGTGGAGTCCCCAGGGTTGGTTAGAAGGCCAGTTATTTTCTGAATATATGTTAATGACTTAGACTTGTTAAGAGCACAATTGCCAGATTTGTAGATGATGCAAAAGATGGAGATGAACCATGGGGAGGATAGTACAGGGCATCCAGGAGGTAAACACAGCCTGGTGGAAGGGTTGGATAGGTGGCAGATGAAATTTAACGCTGAAAAGTGTGAAGTATTACATTTGACAGGAAGAATGAGAAAAAGCAAAATAAATTAGAGATGCAGTGCTAGATCGGGTAACAAGGACAGAGAGAGTCCTTGTTGGAAATAGCAGAGAATGTTGAGAAAGTGCTGCTGCTCTTGTCGTATGCAGACGAAAAGACATTTCCTATATTCTGAGATTTACGTGATTGCTGGACTGTACGTTATATTGGTTTCCTTCAGTTTTTTGTTGTTTTCTTTCTTGTGGATAATTGCCGAGTGGGTGATCTGTTAGTTTTTTTTGTGTAAGAGGGGGCCTGAGGCGGTTTGGTGTTACTGTCGCTGTTCTTTTCTGCGAGTGAGGGGGTCGTGGATTGTAATGTGAAGGGGGTCGTTGATTTCTATTGTGGCTGTTTTTTGTTGCAAGTGAGGGGGGATGTTGGGGTCTATGAATTTTGTTTCTTTTCTTTTTGTGCCAGTAGTGGGGGGAGTTGATGTCTTTCCTTTCATCAGCATCCATGGTGCTTCTGTATTTAATGGCTACCTAGAGTAGACAAATATCAGAATTGTGCTGTACATGCACACTTTGACAGTAAAATGAACCTTTGAACATTTAAATAAGGATTTAAGATCCTAGGCTCTATAAATACCAGAACAAAAGTAATCATGATTTATTAAACACTGGTTGAGCTACAACTGGAATAATATGTCAATTTCTGGGCCCCACATTTGAGGACAGATAGGAATGTCTTGGAGATGGTGCAGAAACTATTTATTTATTTATTTAGAGATAAATCACAATAACTGACCCTTCCAGCCCAATGTACTTGCCACCCAATTACACCCATGTGACCAGTTAACCTACTAAACTTTACTCCCTTGGAATGTGGGAGGAATCTAGACCATCCAGAGAAAACTCATGTGGTCATGGGGAGAACTTGCAAACTCCTTACAGTCAGCAGTAAAATTGGAGTCAATGTCCTGCACTGCCCCCTCGTGTTCGCTTGGCAGAAGACAAGCCGCGTTGGATGAGTGGAAGCTACAATGGAATTTGAAAGAGGAATTTAAACATCAGGGTTTAAGTGGAGGAGATATGGAAAAGATCAAGAACTAGGGAACAAATAATGAAAGTGATGGGAAAGAAAACAAAGACATGAGGGACACTTATTGGCATAATGTGTGGTTAGTGTATGGCCATGTGGTTGAGGATGTAGATGTTATTTTATTGTTTGAATGAGAACTGGATAAGTATCGAGGCGAAAAGAACATATCAAGGTAATGAAGGGAGGCAGGGAGTACATGAGATAGAACACCTGTTCCACATGGCTCGTATAGACCTGTTAAGTTAAAGATGGACAAGAGAAAGGAGTCTGTAGAAATGTTTAGTTCATCAGCTGGAGAGTTATGATAAATTTGAGGGATGGGTTGTGACGTCAAGAAGTTGGAGATATCATGGTCAGCTGCAGGATGGGGGTGGAACTGATGGGCGAGGTAGCAATAGTGCTTCTACTCCTGACATTTAGGCAGAGAACAAGAACTGCAGCACCAGTGTTAGGACCTTGAAATTATGGTCAAGAGAGGTGGAGGAGTGTTCACAGCACTGCTTTGAATCAATGGTCTGGACCATAGTAAGAATGCGTGCTTAACCCATGCTTTACTCTGTCTGCACTCATGACTGTATGGCTAAGCCATCTATATATTTACAGGTGACCCTACTGTAAAATCTTAGTTGGCAATGGGGGGTGTACAAGAATGAGATATATCGGCTAGTTGACAGATGTTATAACAACAACCTCACACTCAATGTCAGCCACACCAAGGAATTGAACATGGACTTCAGAGAAGAGGAAGTGGGAGTTTAATTGTCATTCAACCACACATGAATACCCATGAATACAGTCAAATAAAGCAGTGTTACTCCAGTGCCAAAGTGCAAAACTCAGCACAAGGCACATATGGTACATATAAGACAGCAAGAACATATAAGGTATCAGTAAAATACAATCACACAAAAAATGTAGTCCAATTCCCTGTGTCCATGAATGTTGGAGCAGTCTGCAGTCAAACACAATACGGCTTGTCTTCTGCTGAGCAAACACTAGGGGGAAACATTGACTCCAGCATGGATGCCATACCACAGCACCTCCAGCTCTCTAGTTGAGGACATCGACTCCAAAGTCTCTAGCTCTTCTGGGCAGTTGTAAACAGGCAGCACCATGCTTGAGGCCTAATCCTCGCCTTGACCAAGGCCGCACAGCTCCTCGGTCATCCGCCAATAAGCCAGTGTATTGGACCTGCAGCATTCCACCGTAACAATGTCCAATAGGGTCTTGTAATCACAAGAAAAAGTGACTAAGATGATCACTTACTGTTAGACTGCACATCACCTTCGGAAAACAACTCCTTCACCGTCTCTTTGACTCAGGCAACAACATGATCCACACCAAGTCCAGCTACTTCAGAGACTCTTCCAAATTTCTCTAGATGTAGGGTGGAAACTATTCAGCTGGTTGTATCACAGCTTGGAATGGAGGCTCCAAAGCACAGGATTGTAAGAGGCTGCAGAGGGTTGTAGGGTCAGCCAACTCCATCTCAGGCATCACCCTTCCATCTTCAAGAGGTGCTGCTTCAAGAGGATTGGTAGCCATCATTAAGGACCCCCAACATGCCCTATTTACGATATTGCAAACAGGGAGGAAGTACAGGAGCCTGAAGACCCACGCTCAATGATTTAGGAATATCCTCTCTCCTTCTGTCATCAGAATTCTGAATGGTCCTTGAAGCCTTGAGTACTACCTCATTATTTCATTCTTTCACAGTATTTATTTTGTAATTTGTCATAATTTTATGTCTTTGCATTGTATTGCTTTTACAAATTGACAAATTTCATGTCATGGTAAGTCAGTGATAATAAACCTGATTGTGATTCTGGTCGGAGAGCTTGAGGCAGTGGTGTAGTTTAGCACTAGAGAAAGTCAAGTTTGCAATCAGGTCAAGGTTTGATTGCTGATGAGGGGTTCCAAGAGATCCTTATAATGAGTAAATCAAAAACTTGAAGTAGTCAGTACAGTTGTTATCCTGGTGAAGCAGTTTTCCATTAAGACACATTGAAGTGGGTAAACAGACCCAATGTGAAAGTCTGCCATGGTCTCGGCATACATAAATGAAATCTGCAAGCAAGGCACTGAAATGTGTCAGAAGCTAATGAATATCTCTGCTTTAAGATGCTCTACATGGAATTTCAGCGCATACACCTTCTTTCATTTACTAATTGATTGGGAATGCATTAATGTAACAGTCTACTCCCCACTGGACTCCATGTGATGTCCAAGTTCCAGTCTTGTTGATATTGCCTTGCATTACCCTGGAGAATCACCTTGTAGACTTTACACAAGTTTAGCCAGAGACGCCACTGATTTCAAAGTTCAAAGTTCAAAGTAAACTTGTTATCAAAGTACGTATATATCTTACCATATACTACTTTGAGATTTATTTCCTAACAGGCATTTACAAGGAAAAAAGAAATACAATACAGATTTCCAAAATAATATGCATAAACAAAGTCTGACAAGCAACCATTGAGCAAAAGACAAACTGTGAAATTGAAAATAATACTGAGAAGATGATTATACAGAGTCCTTGAAAGTGAGTCTGTAGATCATAGAATCACTTCAGAATAGTAGGGAATGAAGTTATCCACACTACTTCGGGAGCCTGATGGTTGTAAGATAATAACTGTTCCTGAACATAGAGGTGTGGCACCTAAGATCTTTGTGCCTGCTGCTAGATGGTGGTAGTAAGAAGAGGGCATGGCTTGGGTGGTGGGAGTCCTTGATAATGGATGCTGTTTTCTTGTGGCAATGCTCCATAGTAAATGATGGACTGGGCTTTATCCACCACTTTCTGTCACCTTTAGCATTCTTGAGCATTGGTATTTTCATGCCAGGTTGTGAGGCAACCAGTTAGGATACACTCCACTATGCATCCATAGAAGTTTGTCAAGGTTTTTGGTGACAGGCAGAATCTACACAATCTTTGGGATGACACTTATGTGTTGCTCCCAGGACAGATTCTACGATATGTTGTCAGCAAGGAGCTTAATGTTACTGACACTCTCCACCTCTGTCCTCTAATGGGGAGCTCCAGCTTCTTCCTCTGTAGTTGATAACCAGTTCTTAGGTTTTGCTAGCTTTGGGTGAGAGATTGTTGTTGTTCAATTGAGATTGTAGGACTAAAGATTGAGAAATAGAATGGAAGATAAACTCTGTATTATCATTAATTTAAAGCAGTTGTCTCTTTACTGGCCAGTTGTCTCTTTACTGGCTTTACTGATGGATTCATTATGGAGAGAGGGCGTTGATGTCAATGATCAAATTCCATTTCTGGTCAGCTTAACTTTACTGATGCATAAATTCTTGCTGCTATTCTTTAAAGGGCCTGAAAGATCAAATAAATATGCCCCATTTCAAATTCCATTACATATTAATCCAAATGTTTGATAAAATTAGGAAAATTAAAATAATGAGTCTCTACAAAGGATTGGAGGAGAGACTGTCTCAATGTAGATTAATTAACAGAAGGCAGCCAAAAATAGTTTGGTTAATTTCTCAGAAATAGCTTTGATATTTGACACAATGAGTATAGACAGAGGCATTATTTGTAAAGCTCGTTCCATCAACAGTCCCCTAGTGGAACTCATTTTTCAGTAATGATATAAAGGCTTCTTTTGGCATAAAGCCCTGACTGGAAAATCTTCCCCAACAGCGTCAAGTGGGTAGACTGCTAATTCTGGTTTAAATCAATGATAAGGGGCAGACAGCTGGTCTTACAGAATGGTGCATCCAGTCTACAGCTTGCAAATGGTGACATTCCAGTGCAAAAGAAGAGAAGGCCTGTTTATGTAAGCTGCTGGCAAGCACCAGTATAAAGGTCTTACCCAAGTCTGTCTTTGTTTCTGGATACTGGACTTTGTCTAGGGCCCAGACATTTTATTCTCTTTACTTGAAGAAAAGATTTCTCTTCAGCAGCGCCTTGACGAGGATGGTGTAATTCCTAAAGAACCCAGAATTTGTGACTGTAATAAGAAAGCTGAGAGACATATTTTCCCAATCAGAATATTATAGGATTAATATGATTGCGAAGCAACTTCTGTAGATAAGGATGTGGTCATCAAATATTTAGGTTAGACAGTTTAAATCGATTATTTCTGTAGACTGTCAGTATCATCATTTTCATTTTTTTAATTGTGCGGTCATTTTAATCTGTGAAATGTATAAAGTCAGGACTGTGCAAACCTTAGTCACCTCATCAAACTGTCTCATTATCATTTAACTGGATTGCAGCAAGTAACCCTGAGAGTGAGCTGAGTACAGACTCATTGATGATATTGTCTCAGAGACCATAGGACTACAGACTCCAGTTATTTCCATCAGAACTCCGGAAGAGCAGCCTAAAGTCTGGCTGGGCAGTGAATATATCGCTTCCGGTCTCTTGTGATCTCCTGGGTGTGGGCAGAGAGTCTGCCACCCGCTTCTCCAACTCCAACTGCTGCTTGCACAGACCAGGGCAGGATGGATATTGGCCTGATATTGGAACAAGGGTTGCCAGGCCAACAGAACAGGGATGGGAATTTCAGGAGAACTGGCTCTGATGCCCACATTGGGATCCAGGTCTGATTTGTCTTCTTTTCAGATACCAACACTTTTGTTTAATGGTTCACCAATTCTTATTATGAACATTCTGGATGACATGTCTTTTGCTTGGCACTGACCCCATGACCCAGGAGCTGGCATCCAGCACTCAGGTGGTATCTCTGCTCATGATATACCTGGAACCAGGCATGAATCATTAAATTGTCATTTTCCTAGAGTCCAGGATCTAGAATTCATTGAATGCTCCTCTGACATTTCAGTCCCAGTTAATGCTGGGATTTACTAGATTATGGTCAATGCTGAAGAGATATTTGTGGCCTGGATTATGTGGTTTATGAAACTGACCCGTGAGTAAATTAATTTTTAAATGATTGCAAACTCTTTGCAACACTCCTATATCATGATTCTGCTCCCTGTTACTTCACACACCTTTACATCGCATTTTTTCCTAGTCTTTCACTGTTTTAATGTGGAGCCACACAGGACTGAAAACACAGCAAGAGAGGATGGTAGAACTGCACAATCTCACTGACATTCGTGAGTGCATAATTAGTACCCAATCTCTTAAGTACGTGCCAAATAAAAGAAGACCTGTATTTATTTAGTGCTTTTCACATTCTCACCATGTTCCAACTGTTTTACTCCAGACAAAGCACCTCAGAAGTGTGGTCACAGGGAGACGTGGCAGCTTATTTGTACTCAACAAATGCTCACAAACCACAAAGGGGTAATAACCAGGGATGTCACACTGAAGGAAAATAATGAGCAAGGCTCCAAGGGAAAACTCTACAAATCTACAAGTAACACCATGGAAGTTTTTACATTTAACTGAGTGAACATTCAGGACCATGACTTAACACTGCTTCTGAAAGGTAACACCATCTGTCAGTGCTTCACTCTCGCACTGTTGCACCAGGACTGTCAGCCTAGATTACATGCTCAAATGTCTGGAATGAAAACTTGACTTTCTTATTCAGATAATAACTCTTATACCTGGATATATTCTATCTGATTAATCAAGGCATGTTTTAAGATTAACAAAGCTGCTTGTGAAAAGTGAAAGCAAAAGGTCTGTAAGGATTTGATGTCAAGACTAATAGTGCATTAAGCTTAAAAAAAGCAGCTCATAGACAGCCGGAAGTCTTTAGAATGTAGGAAGTGCAGAGAAATTTATGTAAAAGCTGTATAACAGGTTTCACAAACTCGTCAAATGAATACTGAACACAAAGTTCCATTAAAATGTAAAGAATACACTCTGCCTTTGGCAACAAAATATATTTTACCTATAAACAGCCTAGGGGAGACATGATACAAGTGAGATCAAGATAGGATGATATCTTTACAATAGGCTACAAGGGGACATAGCTGCATAATGCACAACTCTGGAGCTGGAATAATAGAGTAGAAGTAAGGCATTTAGTCTATCTGAACCATTGCTCCGTAGCTAGATCTGTCATCTCTCTCTCTATTTCACACAAATTGTAAAATATACAGTGAGGCAGGTCATCAGCTAAGACTTTGTGCATGTCCTTTTCTCAAGCTGTGACACCCAATTCAGCACTAACCAGTTTGAACTATTGAACCTGAGCTCTAACACACAGTCCTTCGCCATTATATCCTACGGCTCAAAGTTTGCTTCATCATGACAGTATGGAACACCTTTGCGTGCTATATTACCTGCATATCGTTGCTGCTGTTACACTGCATGTTGCTTGCAGTCTGCTTCAAACTATATTGTGTTTTCTTTTGCTTAAAGTTAACGGAAATAAAAACTAAGATAAGCAATGTAAGCTAACTTGTTTTATGTTACAGTGTTTAGTCAGAAGAGGCTCCTTATGAAAGTTTGCACAGAAGAGCTAGATTTAAAAAAAATCATTTCAGAATCTGTACAGTGATGACTAGATCAACACTGGCCAACTCTGGTCACTTTAAAGAGAATGGCACCTGCTTCCTAAACAATGTAATTCAAGTAGTAAATGTTGAGCATTAACTACAAGCTGTGGTGTCCACTAGCTTGCTTCAGGGAACAGTTCAGTGTGAATCATATTAATAGTAGGATGAGAATCACATAGAAACCAGATGGTAACAAAGGCAATATGCTGTCCCTTAAGAAAATTTGGAAACTAGCTGAGTTTCTTACAGCAATCTGAAACTTTCATGATATTTCCAGGTTTATTTTTCTTAAATTGGGAAGGTCAATTCATGTTCTCTAAACTACCAGCTCAGTAGTAGTGTGGTCACTCAAGTTGAGTATGATGTTCTCCTAAGAGGTTGTCTATTAGCGGGCCCTCAGGTAGTTGACAAAGCCGATCCGTGATCCACACATTTTGATGCTGTGTAGGCAAGAGTAAGTGGTGACTGGAGTTAGTATTTGGGTCTTTTGGTTGTTCATTCTTCCCTTTTGCAGCTGCCGCTTGTGCTCTGTCACAGCAGAGGTCGTTCACATGCAACACAATTCCCTCTTGAGTAGATTTCCACTAGGTATATCTATCATCTTGTCTTGTCCATACTGCAGCTACCGCCACCACTGGGCTATACTGCAGGAGCAGTGTGTGGTTAAGTGCCTTGCTCAAGGACACACACACTGCCTTGGCTGAGGCTCAAACTAATGACCTTCAGATCGCCAGCTCAAAGCCTTAACCACTTGGCCACGTACCAACACGCATCAAAGGCACTGCGTGCAATGCCTTTCCAGTTTTCCAATGTAATGTTATATTTCTTCAGGCTGATTTTGATGTTTTATTTTGAAGAGGTTCCTTTGCTCACCAAGGGCTCACTGACCTTCTTTCAACTGGGTGTAAAGGATCTGTTTGGGGAGACATGTTACACATCTAGCAGTAACAGAACACAAGTAAACAGGAACAGGGGCAGACCACTTGGCTGTTCAAACTTGCCCTGCCAGTGATTGTAACTGCAGCTGACCTCTGCCAAGCCTCATCTCTTCCTCTGTGCCATTTCCATTTAGCCCTCAATTCCCTGATAAAACAAAAATGCACTTACTTCCTCTTCAAATGCACACAGTGTTCTAGCAATGTTTTAAGTTGTCTCATTTTGGGATTCACTGGTGTTAGTCTCACCTCTGAGTCACAAAGTTCTGGATTCAGGTCCAGCTCTAGAGCTTGGATGGCACTTCACTTCTCTACTGGGTAGCTGCTCTAAAGTCACAGTGGATTTTGTTTTACGGATGAGATGTTTAATAGAAGCCTTATTGATGCACTCAAACCACAGCATTATTTCAAAGAAGGAGCTAAAACATATTCCTTGGCAACCCGATAAATACTTATTCCCCAATAACACCAACTAACATCTGAAAAATAAATTGCCTGGTCATCATGATTTGCTATTTGTGGGGAACCTGCATGCAAATCGTCACTGCAATTCTTACACTCTACCAATAAATGTACCTCATAAAGAACTTCAATGGTTCCAATAGCCTACAGATGATAAAGGCATTATATAAATGAAAGGTTTTCTTTAAACTGTTTGTGCCCGATGGTTGACCATAAGAATGCTTTATAAAACAAATATATGTTGAAATTGTCATTTTTGTTATATTTACATTTAAAGTTTGAACTGTTTCAGTAGAATGTGATTCCCATTTAATACTAACCTATAAAGAATTTATTCTCTAGTTTCCATATATACCTATGTTTGCTATTTTCAGTGTCCTTGCACAGTTTCCTTTTCCTCCCTATCCCCATGGAATTATTCTATTTCAATAAATGAATAATAATGAAAATGTCACAAGTATTTGTCAAAAATGTCAGTCCCACAAATACCAAGGTCACAAATGAAGGATTGTACAAGCAAGAAAATGCAGAAGATAACTAAAAGTCACCAGGAATATAAAATTAATACAAAAATAAAAGGAAGTTATAAATTCAATCTAAACAAATAAATGCTAAGGGATTTTTCCAAAATAGCATGAAACTCATCTTTTGGAGAATTTCACAGTGTGAGGAACTAATGATTTGTAACCTTGCCGTATCCCTCTGTCAAAATCCATTTCACCCTCAAGCAAACAAGTAGCTGTGCAGATGGCTCGGGAGATTTGCAAATATTTTAAATATTGCCTTTTTTAAAAACATTTGAAAGGAATGTGTCATTTTTTTTAACTGGGAAACTGCAGGGCAGTAAGGGATTGCAGCCCCAGCAGCTGTTATCTCAATGTTGTGACGCTTCTACTGTCTGCTTTGTCATCCCAAAATAAAACAATTGCATAGAACAATTGACGGGGGAAAGCTCAGATGATCCGACCACCCTGCCCCATGCTGTAGTGACACATTCTGCATCAGGACACACACTAACTCTGATGAGGGCAGTGGTGAGAGGCTAATCAGCAGATCAAAATTTCAAGGTCATGCAGGGGAAATAAGCAATCTGGAAAATTATGCTCATATCCAGAGAAACAAGGTGGATCATGCTTTGGTACTAGTGCCATATTAGTTACAATTCTCACTCTCGGGACCAAACCAGCTCTCAGGTGCACGTGCAGTGGTCATTAGCATTTGCTTCACCATCCTGCAACTGGATACAAACAATGATATTGTTCTGTAGAAGAATATTAACTTTCCTTTTTCAATGTGTAGTTAATGTACGCAAGTCCACTCTAGCAAAATTCACATAATGCACCACTTAACTTTTTTCAAAGTCCTCACTAATATCACATTTAAGTTCATGCTTTACCAAAATATGAGATGCAGCTATGTAAACAAGTATAAGTAGCTAAATTTTTGACAATGCTCAACATTCCCAGGACCCAACTGTGAACTTTTTCCAAATATTTTACAGGGTTTCCTGAATGTCGACAACAAATGTCAAGTATGAAATCAAATGTCACTTTTCACCTTATAAATTTCAGTCCTGTTCCCAATTTGCTTTGGTTATAGTTCATGGTTTTAGTTTAGATTAAGTAAAAGTTTAAGTTAAGCTTTTAGTGGATTACCAGCCATTGTAACCAGAAAGTTAAGTGTAACAATGCTTAATGTTAGTCCTGCTTACATTGCAGACCAGTGCTTCTCCAAAGACAATGTCTGGAGTCATTTGAGCTCTACAACCTCAGCGATATCGTAATAACTTTCAGATTGTTCTTCCAAAAACCTTTGCCCAGGCTATTAACGAATGCAGATCTTGACAGAAGTTCCCGTGGGACATCACAGATAGCCAGTCTCCAACATGGATGACTACTTTATGCCTGTGGGCTTAGAACTGATTTCAGATCCACTCCATGTGGTTGACATGTAACTGTCTCCTCAGTTCAGGAGCAATTAGGCACAGACATTGATGGTGATGTTCACATTTCCCGGATGAATAAAGTTTACAAAAGGACAATAACGAGCCCCTGCAGCGGTCAAGATGCACAGCTAAACTGTAAAGCAAATAGAGGCTGTGCTTAGCATGAAATGCCTCACTTGTACAGGAGCTGAAACTTGTGCCGGGAATGACTGCTGATTGCTGCTTAGGTTTCCTGTTTGCATGTAGTGACGAAGCTCCACAATACTTCAGTGGATGGTCTCCTCTCAAAGCAGCCAGATGATTGTCAGTGACAAAGCTTTGATGAAAACTTTGAGTGGCAGTTGGAAGCCTATCAGCTAAAATTAATCTGGTTTATTAAAACAGCATTATACACCACTCCAATTTCAAACCTGATGAAAATATAGTCATTTTCTGACACATAAAATGCAATGCGTTATGCACATTAGAATCACACATTTTCAGTACCCTGCATGTTAACACACTTCAGCTGAAAGTAATTTCCTAAATAATGTGAAAACCACATTTTCTCTTAATGGTAGTAGCTCGTAAAGTTGTGGTCCCCAACAGGAACTGTTACTTCAGGTGGCCAGGCCAGTTAAAGGCTGATTTGGTTGGAATCAGTATGCAATGGGAAGGGCAAGGATACAGCTCCATCATTGTCACTTCAGAGGGTATGCACAGGGTAAGGATAAGAATACCTCAAAGGAAGAAGGAATTAGCTGTATCTGGGAGATATTAGACCACTGGTAATGATTGAGAGTGGACTATCAAATAGTGAATCATGTAGGGATGGACTCTTTAACTAATTCTCCTGAAAGTTATCTGTATGCTTTGCCCCTAAGCATAATATTAGCAACAAACTTGGAATAATAGCAGAATATGTCAGCATATTTTGCACGTCAGAGAGCATATATGGGATGAGAAATAAGGTTCACCTTTCAGATGGATAAGCTTTTGTCAGAACTGATCAAACATTTCTGATGAAAAGTTGTAGGCCTGAAATGTGAACTCAAAGTTTTAAAGATTTCAAAAGTACATTTGATGTCAGAGAAATGTATACAATACACATCCTGAAATTCTAATTCTGTTTCTTTCTCAACAGATGCTGCCTGAATTGCTGAGCATTTGCATCATCTTCCTTTTTTTTCTATTTCCACTACCTGCTGCATTTATTTTAATTTTTAGATATTTTAAACTTGCCCCCCAACACAAACAAATTATTATTACAGATTGTGAACAATGAGGCCCCGGCTGTGATCCCTGCAGCACCCACAGGTAATGTTTGAAAATAACCCTTTTATTCCCACTCCTTAAGCAATCATCAATATTCATAAATATATTATTCCTTATCCTGTGCATTCTACTTTTTTCAATTAATCTCTCGTGTGGCACATGATCGAAAGCTTTCTGAAAGGTCAAGTCACCACATCGACAGATTTTTCTTCATTTATTTTATTTATTGAGATACAGTGTGGAGTAGGGCCTTCCAGCCCTTTGATTCGCATCGTCCAGCAATCCCCTGATTTAATCCTATCCTAATCATGGGACATTTTACAATGACCAATTAACCTACCAACCAGTACGTCTTTGGACTGTAGGGGGAAACCAGAGCACCCAGAGAAAGCCCACGAGGTCACAGGGAGAACGTACAAGATCCTTCTAGACAATGGCAGGAATTGAACCCATGTTGCTGGCACAGTAAAGCGTTATGCTAACCCCTATGCTACCATGCTGTCCCTCTTATCTATTTCCCTAGTTATATCAAAACCACTAGTAGATCTGTCAAAACAACCTCCTGTTCATAAATTTATGTTGAATTCACCAAATCTTATTGTTATTTTTATAAGTGGCCTGCTACCACTTTAATAATCCTGTATTTCTCCTCATACTGATATCAAGCTTTTTGATCTTCTCCTAATATCCATTTTCACAGTACGTTTCATTCTTGTGTCACTATGTTATGCTCCTTACAAGCAAAAATTGAATTACCCCAATGATGTAGCTTAATATTGACAGAATTAAAGTGAATTGTTTTAACCAAATTCTGTCTCATATTTAACTCTGACACAAATTGGAATATGTCGAATATTATCGAATTACATTATGTGCTAAATATATTTATCACTGCTGTAGGGAAGAAAATTAATTCAATTAGTTTGAAACCAACATTACAAAGTAGGATTCATTTTGCATTATTATCAACCCAAAGCCACACAAAAAATACACAATCTTATCAGTTAATTAAGTAATATATATTGGTTTTCAATTCACCACGTACAAAACGTAACTGAGTTTTCATTCTGTTTCTAATTTGTGTTGTTATTGATCCATTATTCAGCAATATTCTAACCTTCAAATATCAATAATTATGCAGTGCATTTTAACATAAAAAAGTATAACTCATGGAATGAAGATGCTATATGTCCAGTTGAGTTGCTAAGGTTTTGATTTTCGTACATCCAGGGAATTTCAATCTTGCAGGCAAGTTGAAAACTCTGACAGCTCCCTCTAGTGGATGAACCTTCCCTGGTTCAAATTAGATGCACCTCTTATTAAATGTCTTCATCAATAACTGTGTTACTACAACATGCCTGAGCCAAAGAGATAGATGACTCATTGGAGTCTGTAAGGTGATCAGTCATGTCTCTCACACAGCCCATGCTTAAGATGGAACAGATATCATGAAGATAGTATGCAAGTATATGTCCTGCCATATACAGTATGAATGGCAAAATACATTGCGTTCCCCTTGTAACAAATTCCTTGTTATTACTAGTCGTTGTTTGTCCTCAAAGCTTTTTCCATCTTCAAGCAATTGCATTTGCCTCAGATAACCTTCACTTCCTTATCTCTTGTTTATTTTCATTTTTGAGAGTCCTGCTACTTTCCCCTGATTTTCAGGCATGTTGACACATACAAGTAATGATCAATGCTCACATCACCCCAGTCCTCAATGTTGAACGCTGTATCTTACTCAGAAACCTAAGGCTTAATGCTACTTAATCTTTTGACACTTCGACAGCCTAACCTCCATTTATTGCCACTGATTCTATGTTGATATGTTGATTAATGACTTGTATGTATACTCTAGTTACCTTTATGTGGCCATGCCATTTCCTTATTTTGCCAGCATTGCCACTATATTCCTTCTCATTGGACAAAGCAAAATGACCTGTATAACAAGCTTAAAAAAATATTAATTCCTATCTACTCCAGATAATCCACATTGTTCCCCATCTATTGATCATAGTCATAAAATGGCAGTGTGCTTCTATTTCATCATTACACTGCACTTGGCAACTACAATGCTCAAAAGGTGTAATAAGATGTCCCATCCTGAACTGAGAGACAGTGGAGGGATTGAATCACAACAGAAACATGGATAGTGGGGGCTGGAGTCACCTTCCTACAAAAGGATGATTTGTGTTGAGAAAACTTTTTAAAAATATTGGTAACAGGCAAGGATGTCAGTGACTGAGGAACGAAGGAAAGGTAGGGTTAAAGAGCAGGACAACTATCATCTAGATGAATGATGCACCAAGCTGGAGAGCCTTACTGGTCTGGTTACATTTGTCTGGTTTGGTATGCATAAGACTTTTGTCCAATTTGCAATACTGTGTGTTAGTTAATGTATGGATTCTGCAGTAAAATTCCTTGTGGGAGGCTAGTGGCGGCTCTTGAAGGCTAAGTAACACAGGCCTGAGGAGAACACTCTGGCTACATGATAGAGAGTTTGAGGCAAATGAAACCACGTGTTTCATACGTCACCAGTGCTATGGACGAGTGGAAGCCCAAGGTTTGCAAAAGGAATCAGTAAAACGCAGCTACGAATCCAAGGTGACGTGCAAAGCCAATAAATGCAAGTTCAGCTCAGATCCCAGGAAGCTACGACAGATCAAATGGAAAAGGTGATGAGGAGATTGGGCATGTCAAGCATTCAAGGTCAACATGTGGAAGGGCAGAAAATCATGTGATAGATTTTCTGAAATACATTGCTGGTGAGTATAGACTTATAAAGTTGACCATTAATAAATGTACGGTATATGCACCAGAATTTCGGGGAGGTGACAGAGGCCAGAAACACTAGATAATAAGTTACTGTGATAAATTGTCAATATTACTCCTTCAAAAGAGTCTTCCTAATGAAGAGCAGCAAAAGTTGATGCTGACCTCACCTGCATCTCCATTTCCGAAACATTCATCCTCACCCATCTTCCCATTACCTTAACAGGGATAGTATTCCTTTCATCTTCACCTACATTTACAAGCCTCCGTCTCCAACACATCATTCTCCACAACCTACACCATCTTCGACAATACCCTACCACCAAACATATCTTTACTTCCCCTCAACTCTCTGCTTTCCTCTGTGATTCCCTTGTCCATTCATCCCTCCCCATTAAACTCCCTCCTGGCACTTACCCTACAAACACAAGAAGTGCTATACCCGCCCATTCCCCTCCTCACAAATCTCCAATCTAAGCTCCAAACGATCATTCAACACTTCACCTGTGAATCTGTTGGGGGTTATCTACAGCATCTAGTGTTCCCAATGCAACCTCTTCTACATTAGTGAAATCCGACATAGATTGGGAGCTGCTAGATTGGGGAACACGTTCATTCCACCAGCAGAAATGTAGGATTTCCTGGTGGCCAAGCAGTTTAATTCTAATCCCGAATCCCATTCCAACATTTTGGTGCACGGCCTCCTCTACTGCCACAATGAGGCCGCTGTCAGGTTGGAAGAGCAACACCTCATATTCAGTATGGGTAACCTCCAATCTGATGAAATGAACATCAATTTCTTCATCTTCTGGTCATTTACCCCTTTCCCTTCCCTCTTCTTCAATTCCCAACACTGGCCCTCCTTGTTGCTTCTTCCTCTCCTCATCTATCTATCACCTCCCCCCGCCCCCGTGCTCCTCCTCCTTCCTTTTCTCCCATGGTCCGCTCTCCCCTCCTATCAAATTCCTTCTTCTCTTGCCCTTTACATTTCTACCTATCACCCACCTTCCATCCAGCTTCTTATTTCATCCCTCCCCCATCCAACTATCTTCACTGATCACCTATCAGCTACTACATCAGACTGTGGTTTATTGATTACAGCTCAGCATTTTACACAATCAGTCCTACAGTTCTGATCAAAAAGCTCCAAAATCTAAGCCTTTGTACTCTCTCTGCAATTGGATCCTCACCAGAAGGCCACAGTCTGTGTGGATCAGAAATAACATCTCCACCTCACTGACAATCAACACTGGTGCACCTCAAGAACGTGTGCATAGCCCACTACTCTACTTTCTCTATACCCATGACTGTGAGGCTAGGCTCAGCACAAATGCCACCTATAAATTTGCTGATGACACAACTATTGTTGGCAGAATTTCAGATGGTGATGAGAAGGCACACAGGAGAGAGATAGATCAACTTGTTGGAGTCGTGTCGAGCAACAACCTTGCACTTAATGTCAGTGAGACCAAAGAACTGATTGTGAATTTCAGGAAGGGTAAAGTGAGGGAACACACACCAGTCCTCAAACGGGGATTAGAAGTGGAAAGGGTGAGCAATTTCAAATTCTTGGGCATCAAAATCACAGAGGATCTATCCTGGGCCCAACATAGCAATGCAGTTACAAAGAAGGCAAGATAGTAGATATATTTCATTAAGAGTTTGAGGAAATTTGGTATGTCACCAAAGGCACTCGCAAATTTTTACAGATGTACCACGGAGAGCATTGTAACTGGCTGCATCTCCATCTGGTATGGCGAGGCCACTGCACAGGATCAAAATAATCTGCAGAAAATTCATGGGTGTTAGCCTCTCAGGAATCTAAAACAACTTCAAAAGGCGATGCCTCAAAAAGGTGATGTCCATCACTATGGAACCCTATCAACCTGGAAATGCCCTCTTCTCAATGCTACCATCAGGGAGAAGGTACAGGAGCACGAAGGCACACACTTAATGATTCAGGAACAGCTTCTTCCCCTCTACCATCAGATTTCTGAATGGACATTGAACTCATTAACATCACCTCACTGTTATTTACTCTTTTTGCAATAATTTAATTCAACTTTTAAAATATATATATATACTTTTTACTGTAATTTTCAGCCTTTATTTTTATGTATTGTAATGTACTACTGCCGCTGATATTAAACTGGATTCTGACTCTAATTCTGTTTATTCATTTCCATTGATGATGCCTGACCTGCTGAGTTCTCCAGAGTTTTGTGTGTTTTACCTAATGGAGATACAGTTGACTAACCAGTACTCGTCAAGTCTGCAGAGATTCCCATTGTCACTGAATAATTTTCTCAAGAGATTGGCAAAATCCAAACAGAACTTACAGGACAGGATGTTATTGGATTTTTTTCAGGACAAATTCCCAGAATTTTCCTCTAGGGGGCACAACCTCACAAGAAATGCTTCCTCTTCAGCAGTAAATTTTCATTCATCTGCCAGCCATTCCTACAACTCTCCACCTTGCTTGCTCCTCCAAACATCATATTACAGGGCTCATGTCAAATGTCGTTCTCTCTTGCAACGCTCTAATTGCTTTTGCAGCCATTCGCAAAAGGTATTTATGTGCAGTCTCAAGAATCTGGGGAATTTAAAATCTGAGAGTTCAGAATTTCTTACAAAGGAAAGTCTGCAGAGAAATTGTGAAATTCGCAGTAAGACAATAATAGTCGGGACAGTTGCAGTTGCGGTGTATTTAATATTTTTGTAATATTTGAGTAATATATTGTTTGATTAAGACTTATTTGTTTGCTTACATAATTCATTACAAGTAATGTGTGAGAAGCACACGAATGGCATATGTCATACCAGCATATCATATATGAATGCCTCACTAAAAAGTTTGGATAAAAAATAAATAGATTAGTATCCCTGGCTCCTGGGTTTTTCTTTCAATTAATTTCTGGAGTTACAAAGTGTAACAGTGGTGATGAGGCAGTTCTAAAATGAACTCGAGACAACCTGTTGAAGTGCAGCTCGTTTTTCTTCGGAAGGGGAGAGAGAGAGAGACGTTGGAGTTAAAAGATAAAGCAGAAAATGGATGAAATTAATAAGCAATGAGTATGACCACAGATTCATAAACAGTAATTATCAAGTGATAATTATAATAAACAACAAAAAACAGAAATGGCTGGCTACATCAGAAAGATGGACATGTTCAATTGCAGAACAGATAACCTGATGAGATATAAGGAATGAATTGAGCAGTAATTTGAAGCAAGTGAAACTGCCAATGAGAAACGAGTGCCAATGATTTTGACCAAATGACCAATTAACCTATGTGGTATTTAGTGGGACTGTGGGAGGAAAGTGGAACACCTGGGAAATGCATTCCATTAGAGGACATACAGAGACTGCTTCCAGAATTGTACTGGAATTCAACTCCAAACTCCAGAAAAGTCCCTAGCTGTGGCAGCATCACGCTAACCGCAACACTACCATGGTACCCGATGCAGGAACATTTAGAAACAAAGCCATTGTTGATTGCAGAATGCTTTAGGTTTCATAAGCGGAATCAAAAGGGGGGTGGTCCATTTCAGCTGAATTGAAGACATTTTCCAAGCATTGTCCGTTCAGTGATGGGCTTAATGATGCACTGAGAAGTTGTGAAGTTTGTGAAATCTTAAAGAAAACATTCAAAAATGGCTCCTAACTGAAGCAGAACTTACTTTTAAAAGAGCAGTCGAAATTACTGTACTAATCGAAATGGCAATGGAGTTGCATTCAGGTGTGAAAGTGAGTGTGAACAAATTTTCGACATCTAAACAGAAACCTGCCTGGTGAAGAAATTGTGTTACCATTGTGGCGGGGGCTCACATAGAGGTTTAAAGGTGAAAACTGCAGAATGTGCAGCACATATAAAAAGCAAGCCAGACAAATAGATGGACTGCAGATGACAAAAATAGATGAGACTTCCCCATAACCGTTTTCCTAAAACTCAGCACCCCTTTGCACAATGGGGATGCCGGAGACGGAAGAGATTACAGCCTGATGTGAAACGTACACAAGGCAAATCTCTATTGTCTTTACCAAGTTCAAAATATCATTAGCTGCCTTGAAGTCTCAATTAACTTTAACATCTCTATTGTGAATGGCAATTGATCTTGCTTGTAAGGAATTCATATGCAATTCACAATGATCAATATTTGTAACTAATCAGCCAATTCTGTATAAAAGCATTAGTTTTTTTGTTTAGACTTCAGAATAGTGTGGGTGACAGGGGCCATGCTGTTCTCCTTGTGCACAAGTAAAATAATAGAATGCCTGAGTCATAGGAGTGCCTGTGTTCTGGGCATGGTTATTTGAGTATTTTATTTTATTATCTATGATGACACAATCCTTGAGTAACTTTTGTGAAAGGGTAGTAAAATATGTACAACATCATGTTGCTAGAGTAGCAGCAATGTTGCTGGCTGTCAGAAGAGTCGGATTCATCTCTGCTGACATTAATAGTATCCTGGAACAAGGGAATTCACTGGATTCTGTAGGAAATACACCCTCCAGAAAAAAAATTACTGCTCTCTCCTGCTGGCTGTGTCTGTTCACGGGAGGTGGATGAAGTTGTTTGCTGACTTGTAGTACTTTACTGCCTTTCATAGCCTTAGGCCAAAGTGCTTCACAGTTGAAGTGCAGTTGCTGAAGTTGGCTAGCCACTGGCTCCTTTGCATCAAGGGACAGTAAACTCACATGCTCCTCATGCATCAGCGGGAATGTGAGGTGGTGTCACTGGAGGAGGTGAACATTAGTGATTATCCTCAGCCCACTATCCTGACCCAACACTCGTGGTGCCTACATGGTCTTTTCCAAATGTGGATATCTGAGTGATCTCACCTCCTGCACCCTAGAGGCAGCCCCCAAGGCAGGACAGGCTCTGACTGGTGGCTAGGCCTGCTTCTGGGACAAACTTGGGCAGATGCTTTAGAACTGTTATTAAATGCTCCTTATGGGGTCATTTAAAAGCAGGACAAACAAAACAGTTATTAAATAACTTTTTGAAAAAATAATTTCTGCATAAAATGCAAAGAATCATTTTTTCCTTCTGTATTATGTATTGCATTGAACTGCTGCTGCTAAGTTAACAAGATTCAGATATATTTTGATTCTGACCCTTTTCTACCTTTTGCGTAGGGTCAATGCCACATCCAGGTGAATAGCATTGCCATTCATATGCCAGCCCTCCTTTGGGTAAAATAAAAGGCACGATGTGAACTTCCTTCTTAGTTCACTCCTCACTCAGTCTCTGCTCCATCACTGGGCTCAAGGACATGTCCAGCAGGATATGACGCCAGAAGTGCCCAGATCTGATATCCTGCTCAACCTGGAATTCCACACTTGGCTGGAATTTCCACGGTACAACAGGTGCATGAACAGACGAGCCGGGGTAGCAAAATAATCAGGCTTCTAGTGACCACAACTGAGGAGACTAAAGGTCTATTGCAGGGAGGTACTAACAGCCTGAGGACTGAGTTGCCTTGAAGATTGTGAGTGATCCCAAGAAGGTACAAAAGGACCAGAAGAATACCAAACCATCCTTCAACGTGGAGATGAATGGGCTGGGTCAGCCCATTGTTGTACCTGTCCATCAGTTGCTTAAAGCTTTTGCCACTTCGAGTGGTAAATTTTTAAGATTTATCGTTGGTTAAACAGTTGCCCATTTGATTCAAACACCCATGTCATTTATCAGAGGTGGCAGGAGGCACCATTATTATAATAACAGCTGAGGCCTGTTTAAAGCTGTTGCCATGGTGACTTTCTGGGTTCTGCACAATTAAGGGTCAAGCCTATTTGCATGGGACAAAAGTTAGACCCACATTTTTTCTGAATTTTTTTCTGAATAAATTCTGAAGTAATTTTTTTTTCCAAAAGCATATATAACATAACAGCACCAAGATATAGATAATCCAAATGAGGAAACAGCCAATAGTACACATGTTGCTGTAAATAAGGAGGCTTTAAAAAAAAGATTCTTAGTATTGCTTTGATATGCAATATTTGGAAGCAGTTCATGTATAGCTTTTTTAGATAGTTAATGAAGTGATTACCCTTGGTAACACATAGTTATTAACAGAAGGGATTCTGCAGATACTGGGAATTCAGAGTAACACATTAAACATGCTGGAGAAACTCAGTAGGTCATGAAGGGTTCTGATTTTTTTAAACTTATTTAGAATAGGCCATTCTGACCCTTTGAGACTGCTGCCCAGCAACCCCTGATTTAATCCTAACCTAATCATGGAACAATTTACAATGGCCAATTAACCTATTAACCAGTATGTCTTTGGACTGTGGGAGGAAACCAGAGCACCTGGAGAAAGCCACCATTCCATGGGGAGGATGTACAGACTCCTTAGAGGTATTGCTGGGATTGAACTCTGAACTCTGATGCATTGCACTAGCCACTACACTACCGTGGCAGCCTGAGAAGGGTCTCAGACAGAAACCGTGACTATTTATTCCTCTTCTTAGATGCTATCTGATCTGTTGAGTTCCTCCAGCATTTTGTGTGTGTGTGTAGCACATAGTTATTATTTTGTTCTTGTGTTCAAAGTACAAAGTACATTTCATTGTCTAAGTATGTATACTTAAAATGACCTTGAGGTTTGTTTCCCTACAGACAGCCACGAAACAAAGAAACCCAATAGAGCCCATCAAAAACAAGACCGTCAAACACCCAATGTGCAGAAAGAGGAGAAAAACCAAATAATGCAAACAATGAAGCAGCGAAGAGCATTCAGAACCGAAGTTCACAACTGCAGGCATCACAGCCATTGATTCAGCAGTCCACTTGTTGCAGGTCACAGGGAACCTATCTATGCATCTCCCAAGAACAATTCCTCAATGAAAACTGTGTCTTCTGGCAAGAATCATACCAGTTAACAAAACTCGGGAAAACTTGGATGATCCATGCAGAACTTACATTCGATAGACTCTTAATTTAGCAATTCCCTCTTCCAACTCTTTCAACTGATGGTTTGCATGGGATTTACAGGAAAAGTAGGATCAATACACAGGACAGATTAAGCTAGGGATGGGTGATTGGTATGGCTTCATTTAACTGAATATCATCAGGCAAGCAAATAGATTGAGAGTAGGGATGGAATTTTGGAAGTGGAGGCAACCAAGAGAGATGAGTGGGGCAGGGGATTATGAATTTGCATCATTAGACACTAATTAGTCCTTCAGGAACAAGGACATGATGTGGATCTGGAGGAATCTTTTGCTCCTCTTCACTAGCTGGAAGTGACCAGGACGCTTCCCTCATTCTTTTGGTACTGCCTGCCTGAATCTATTGCTAGGGTACTAGAAATGCAAGATACTCTCTGATCTAAGCTAAAATATCTGAGGTATTATCAATAGTTTCATTAAGCCATGACCTTTGCTTGCTGGCAGACCACTGCCATTATATTGTAGCAGCCTCACAGAGGGGCTAACTAAGTAAAATAGATAATTTTGTATTTTTAGAATTGCAACAAATTTATGAATGCACTGAAATAACATAAACTGTACATATATAAAAAATGGTAGCAGGTCTGGGTAAGCATGTGGCCGAGGAGCGGGAGAGCAACAGGGATCACAGCGGGGGAGGGGGGGGCAGTGAGAGAACATTTCACTGAACTCCCGTCGAGGAGAATATTTAAACTTCTTCAGGGTAGGCATCCCTGGAAGAGACTTCACAGTGTAGTAATCAAATCACAAAAAAAAATCTTTTTTTTTGCAGTCCTGCCAAAGGGTTTCGTCCTGAAACTTTTTTCTATAGATGCTGCCTGGCCTGCTGAGTTCCTCCAGCACTTTGTGTGTGTTACTTGGATTTCCAGCATTTGCAGATTTTCTTATATATATATATATATATAGGTTTATTATCTATAACAAAACATTTAAGCTCCATGTTGATTCTTTAATCTTTGGTGCAATCTGAGTTTCTAAAATAATGTTATATTGCTGCAAAACAGGCAGATCTCAAGTCATTTTTATCCAAACAGGATTATGCCGTGAACCCACACACATAAATATGAAAGGAATAGCATATGCCATGCTTAAAAATATACCATAATGCAATGAGAAACATGTAACACATCAACATACACAAACACTGAGCAACAACTATAAATCAGGTGTTTGGAATCATCCCGATCTCTTTGCAGATTTTGTTGCTGTATTTGCTTTTAGACTGGTTCTGAATATGAACTCAAGGAAAATTTCATTTCTTTATCAGACTAATTTGCAGTTGGGGTTTCACTTTTGTCGGATTCAACTCAGACTTAGTTTCATGATGAAGTTGCTCAAGATCCAAACTTTATTGATCTCTAAAAGAAATCATTTGGATTTACATGAGTGCTTTGGAGTTTGCAATCAATTTCAGCATTGGTTTGGATACAGCAATCCATTTTGTAATCAACTTGTAATCAACTATTGATGAGAATTCCTCACACCTCACCTCACCTCACTTGCATGTTACAGATAGATGGATGGACCACAAGAAGTGAGGGGAGTAGGCATAGAGAGCAGGGTTCTCCTGTGACAATCCTTTCACTAACAAATACACCCCTTTGTATAGATTTGAAGGGGGGGCATGACCTTTCAGAGGCCAGCACCAGTAAACAGGTCAGTTGTACTGTGCAGCAAAGAAGGGAAGAGAGAACTCAGGCTTTGAGATAGTGACAGGGAACCCAGTAGTAAGGGACACAGTATGTGTTTCTGTGGCTGTAATTGAGATGTGTTGCCTGGTGCCAGAGTCAAGGATGTCTCACTGTGTGTACAGGATATTCAAAGAGTGGAGGATGAGAAGACAGAGGTCGTCATCCATATAGGTACTAATGATGAGGTAGGAGCAGAGATGAGGACCTGCAAACATTTTTTTTTGGGGGGGGGGCTAGTTGGAAGTTAAAAAGCAGAACTTCCAGAGTAATAATCTCAAGTTTATTACCTGGCCCACATGTTAGTGAGGTGAGAAGTTCAATATGCGGCTAAGTTGCTGGTGCAGGATCGAGGATGAATTTAAAGCCTGGATCAGTACATTGAATTATGATGTTGTCATTACAGACACCTAACTGCATGAGGGACAAGACTGGCTGTTCACCATTCCTTGGTTTGTTGTCTTAGATGCAATAGAGAGTAGGGAGTGAAAGAGATGGAGCAGTTCACTATAGCTAAGGAAGAATACCACAGCTGTACTCAGGGAGGGCATACCAGAAGGTCATCCACAGAGGCAACTTGGGTGGAGCTCACAATTAAGAAAGGTGTAATTACATTGATGAGATTATGTTGTAGGCTTCCAATGACCACCAGGAATAGATATATAGGTAGATTATGAAAATGTATAAAAACAACGAGGTTATCATAGTGGGACTTTAACTTCCATAGTATTAATTGGAACTTCCTGAATATAAAAGATTAGATGGGGTGGGATTTCTTCAGTGTATCCAAGAGCAGTTCTTGAAACAGTATGTGGACAGTCCAACTAGAGGAAAGAACATGCATTGTTTTGGGAAATGAGCCAGGCCGGATTACAGACCTGGTAGTAGGAGAATACTTTGGAAATAGTGATCACAACTCATTATGTTTTAAGATATTATGAGTAACAGTAAATGCAGTTCTTGCAGAAGGCCACTAACCTGGAAGAGCTCAAATAACGGTAGGTTATAATAGGAGCTAAGGGGCATTGATTAAAAGCAGCAGCTGTGGAGCAAGTCCATATCTGACATGTGGGAATTGTTTAAAGACCAACTGATCAGAGTTCAGGCATGTTCCAAAAAGGAGTTAAGAAAAGGATGATGAGTTAAGGGAACCTTGGATGACCTGAAAGTTCCTAAATTTAGTCATGAAGGGAAAGGAAGCATACATAAAGTTTAGGAAACTAAAATCAGACTTGACCCTTGTGGAATATAAAGGTAGCAGGAAAGTGTTCAAGCAAGCAAATAGGAAAGCCAGAAGAGGTCATGAAATATACTTGGCAAGCAGGGTCAATGAGAATCCCAAAGCATTTAGTATTATTATTCAGAAAAACCGGGTTACTAAGGAGATGGTAGGTCCATTCAAGGAAAAAGGAGGCAGTTGTATATTTAATATGTCAGTATTATTTTTTTTCATATTGTAAATATATTGTCTGATTAAGCATTCTTTCTTGTTTAAATAACTCATTATGGTTATATATATATGTGAAATATGTGAATGGCATACGTTACCATGCCACTGTGTCATACATTTGTGCTTCACTTAAAGTAGAAGTGAAATTAAAACCCATTCTTCTGACTCCTATTTTTTTCTTGCAATTAGTTTTATGTTTTGGAGTTACAAAACATGACAGTGGCGATGAGTAAGTTTTAAATGAATACGAGATGACTACCAACATGTTGAAATCCATTGAGAAACAGTTGAGTTAAAAAAACAGTCCAGCATGTGCTTCTTCAGGAGCATAAAGAGACTGTCAAGTTAAATGATGGCAGAATGCAGACATATTCACTGGTTCATAAATAGTGAATTTATCAGGTGATGTTGCAAAGAAAGCACAACACTGCCTCTACTTTGCAAAGGTTCCACATAACATCTTATACTTTGACAAATTTCTGTAGATGTGTGGTGGAGAGTATATTGACTGGCTGCAACACACCCTGATATGGAAACATCAATGCCCTTGGAAAATCCTACATAAAGTTGTAGATATTTCCCAGTCCATCACAGCTAAAGCTCTCCCCACCATTGAGAACATCTACTCGAAGCATTGTTGCAGGAAAGCAGCATCCATTATCAGCGACTCACGCCACCCAGGATATGCTCTCTTCTCACTGCTGCCATCAGGAAGAAGGTACAGGAGCCTTAGGACTCACACCATTAGGTTCAGGAACAATAATTACCCCTCAACCATCAGGCTCTTAACTTCACTCAACTTTACTTGCCCCATCATTGAAATGTTCCCACAACCTATGGACTAACTTTCAAGGTTTCTTTATCTTATATTCTTGATATTTATTGCTTATTTATTTTTTTAATTATTATTTAATTTCTATTTGTATTTGCACAGTTTGTTGTCTTTTGCACACTCAGTGAACACCGAAGCTGGTGCGGTCTTTCATTGATTCTGTTATGATTATTAATCTCTTGTGGATTTATTGAATATGTCACAATAAAATGAGTCTCGGGGTTGCATATAAGTACTTCAATAATAAATTTACTTTGAACTTTGATAATAATCATAAAACATTTTATTACACAACAGATATGCGGATGTTATATATGGAGTGGAGTGAGCGTTATTTGAAATCAAATGAAATTGCCAAAGAGAAATGACTACCAGTTTAGCTGAGTGCATTGGATTTAAAGGAATACAGTTTACTTCAAAATTTAACTGCTCCGACAAACCAGCCGAAATTAGCTTTGCTGATATCGTGAAAGCAATGCAGGAACATTTGGAACCAAAACCATTGTTGATTGCAGAATGCTTTAGGTTTCAGAAGCGGAATCAAGAGGAAGGGGAGTCCACTTCGGCATATGTAGCTCAATCGAAGAGATTGTCTGAGCATTGTCAGTTCAATAATGAGCTTAATGATGTACTGAGAGATCTTTGTTTTATGGAATCTTACAAGAAAGAATACAACACTAAAGCACAACTTACATTTAAAAGAGTAGTTAAAAGAGTTGTATCAATGGAAACAACAGATAGAGGGGCAATTGAGTTGCAGTTAGGATTGAAAATGAGTGTGAGCAAAATTGCAGTGTCAAAAAATAAAGCAGCCTGGCTGAACAAGTTGTGTTACCGTCGTAGCAGGGGCTCACATCCGCCAGACCAATGCGGGTGTAAAGGTGAAACTTGCAGAATATGAAACAAAGTAGGACACAACAACCATTTTTGGGCAGGCAAAAATGAATGGACCTCACAGGAAAGAGAGAAAGTTAAAAAGTCAAGTTGCAGTTTCAAAGAGAGCACTATTCTTCTTGCTGTTGATGAAAAATCTGATAACGAGGAGAGTGACACCGAACGAAGTGGCCTTGAGATTTACCCTGTGAAGACTAATATGAGACAAGCAATATGACTTAAACCAGAAGTGAACATCTAAGAACTCAAAATGGAATTGGACACTGTCTCAGCTGTGTTAGTCATTCCACATAATGAGATTAAATGGCACTTCAAAGATACTAAACTGAAGCCTGCGGATGTACAACCAAGAACTTATACTGGAGAAAAGATAACTTGTGGGATTGACGTATGTAATAGTGAAATACAACAACCATCAACCCACGTTGGGCTTGTATGAGGTAAAAATAGAAGCACCAGCATAGTGGCTGAGATAACAACAAATTGATTGGAGATCTGTCCACCACATCCCCTGTAATAAAGTCAAATTATTGTGAATTAAGAAAGCTACTGGACAGTCACATCTGTCTCCATGCCACATACCATGAACTGTTTTCTAACAGTTTTGGTAGGCAACATAACTGAGAAAGCTTCTGATATGTTCTCAGGTAGTTACTTGCGAAATGTGGCTAATTGGTTTTGAACTGGAAGAGAGTTCAAGGAACTTCAAGAAAGTTGCAAGCATTCAACTTTTGTGAGTGTAAATAACCAGAATCTACTCTGCATGCATTAAGGTTATTTCATGAGCTTCAAGTGGGAGACACTTGTAAAAGTAGATGCAAAGACCAAAGCCCAGCTGGATGATGGAAAGCCAAAAGGAAAGAAGTTAATAGAGATATGAAAACAGTGGATTTGTCAGATGATGTTGTAGATAAGGGTACCAAGAGGAGAGATTAGATCATAAAGGGAGCAATAGAAGGATTAATAAGGAAATACTCCAGCGAATTAAATGAATCTTGCCAAGATCAAGATGCACATCCTAGAAAGAAGATAAAGGAAAAGCAAGAGGATGACATAATTACTATGGAAATGGAAGAAGATAAAGGAGACCTAATTTCTCAAGAAATTAGCAAATTCAGAGAAAAAAAAGATCAGAAGTTGAAAAGCAAAGGAGAGAAAGAGAAAATTGTGAAAGGGAAGAGGAATGTGAAAAAGAAAAAGAGTGGGATAAAGAGAGAGAAAGAATCTGTGGCTGGGAGAGTAGCACGGATTGAAAGAGATCCAGAGAGAAAAGCCATGAAAAGGAGAAGAAAGGTGCCCACAGCAGTCAACTCCTACAACTATCACAGAGAAGAACCCAGAACCTGAGATTGTTTCACAGCCAGGCAGAGTGATCCCCCTCCTCAGGAAAGACGTTATCCTACAAGTGTAAGAAAGCCTCCACAACGATTAAATCTTTAGGCATGAATGGGCCAATTTAAAATTTACTATGCTGAGGATGAAAATGAGTTGAGATGTATTCTGTACTGAGTTGGAGTTTATAGCTTACCAGGGAGGAGTGTTGTGTATTTAACATTTCAGTAGTAATTAATATTATAAGTATAGTGTTTGATTAATCATTCTTTAAGTAATTCATTATGGTTATATGTACGAAATATGTGAATGGCACACACCATCACACCACTGCGTCATTCATTTGTGCCTCACTTAAAGTAAAAATGAAACTAAGACTCATTCTCCTGGGCTCCTGTCTTTTCTTCTTGGAGTTACAAAACATAAGAGGGAATTTGTGCTTGGAACAGAGTAAATGGCAGAGCTACGAAATGAGTGCTTTGCATCCTTACTAATCAAAGAGACAACCAAGAGGATAGTGAAAACAGCTTGGGCCAATGTGCTGGGGTATTTTGAGATTAAGGAGGTGGTAGTATTGGCTCTTCTGTATAGGATTAAGATTGATAAATCCCCAGGGCCTAATGGCATTTATCCCAGCACGTTGAATTAAGCAAGTGAGGAGATTTCTGGGGCTTTGACAAAGATGCTTGTGTCCTCAATTGCAGCAGGCAAGATCCTGGAATGTTGGAGAGTAGCAATGTTGTGCCTTAGCTCAGGAAAGTAAATAGGAATAATCCAGGTAACTATAGGCCAGTAGTGAACTTCCCGTCAGAGGTAGGGAAGTTATTGGAGAGGATACTGAGGAATGGGACAAATGCACATTTGGAAAGGTAGGCTCTGGTTAGGGATGGTCTTTTGTAGGGCAGGCCATGTCTAACAAACTTGATTGAGTTTTTTGAGGAGGTTTCAAAGGGTGCTTGATGAGGGTAGAGCAGTGGGTGGTATCGACATGGACTCTTGTAAGGCATTTGATAAAGTCCCTCATGTAAGTTGATTCAGAATGTAAAAGTACATGAGATCCAGAGTGAACACGAGGAAATCTGCAGATGCTGGAAATTCAAGCAACACACACAAAATGCTGGTGGAACACAGAAGGCCAGACAGCATCTATAGGATGAAGTACAGTCGACATTTTGGGCCGAGACCCTTCGTCAGGACTAACTGAAAGAAGAGATAGTAAGAGATTTGAAAGTGGGATGGGGAGGGGGAAATGCGAAATGATAGGAGAAGGTAAGAGGGGGAGAGATGAAGCTAAGAGCTGGAAAGGTGATTGGCAAAAGGGATACAGAGCTGGAGAAGGGGAAGTGTCATGGGACGGGAGGCCAAGGGAGAAAGAAAGGGGGAGGGGAGCACCAGAGGGAGATGAAGAACAGGCAAACAGTGATTGTGAGAGGGGCAGAGAGAGAAGAGAGAGGGGGGGGAAAAAAAAAAAGAGAAATAAATAAATAAATAAATAAAGGATGGGGTAAGAAGGGGAGGAGGGGCATTAATGGAAGTTAGAGAAATCAATGTTCATGCCATCAGGTTGGATGCTAACACCTTATATTCCGTCTGGGTAGCCTCCAACTTAGTTGGCATGAACATTGATTTCTCTAACTTCTGTTAATACCCCTCCCCACTTCTTCCCCCATCACTTATCCACCTATTTATTTATTTATTTATTTATTTATTTATTTATTTATTCATCCATCCATCCACCCAATTTATTTATTTATTTATTTATTTATTTATTTATTCATTAATTCATTTATTATTTTCCTCCCCTTTTTTCTCTCTCTCTGCCCCTCTCACAATCACTCCTTGCCTGTTCTCCATCTCCCTCTGGTGCTCCCCTCCCCCTTTCTTTCTCCCTAGGCCTCCTGTCCCATGACCCTCTCCCCTCTCCAGCTCTGTATCCATTTTGCCAATCAACTTTCCAGCTCTTAGCTTAATCCCTCCCCCTCCTGTCTTCTCCTACCATTTCGGATCTCCTCCTCCCCCTCCCACTTTCAAATCTCTTACTATCTCTTCTTTCAGTTAGTCCTGACGAATGGTCTCGGCCCGAAACATCGACAGTGCTTCTTCCTATAGATGCTGCCTGGCCTGTTGCATTCCACCAGCATTTTGTGTGTGTTGCTTGAGATCCAGAGTGAATTCATAATTGGCTTGCCCATTGAATACAGAGAATAGGGGTGGAAGGTTGTAATTCTGGCAGGAGGCCTATGATTCAAAATGATCAGTGGTGGAATGTCTGTTGTTTATGATTTGAATAAAAATGTAGATGGTTTGATCAGCAGGTTTGTGGATGACATCAAGTTTGGTGGAATTGTAGACAGTATAAAGGAGTGAGAGAAATGGGTAGGGAAGTGACAGCTGGAGTTTAATCAGGGCAAATGACCCGTGTGGCACTTTGGAGGGTCAAATGGAAGGAGAAAGTATACAGTTAATGGCAGACACCTTAACAGCATTGAGAAACAGAGGGATATAGGTCCATAATTCACTGAAAGTGGATATGCAAGCGGATCAGGTGATGAAGAAGACATTTGGCACACTTGCCTTCATTGGGAGGGATGTTGAGTATCAGGGCCATGCTGCAGCTATATAAAGTTAGTCAGACCACACATGGAGCGTTGTGTGGAATTCTGATCACTCCATTATATGAAGAAAGTGAAGATAGTAAAAAAGGTGCAGAATAAATTTATCAAATGCTGCCTGGATTAGAACATGAGCTATAAAGACAGATTGGATAAACTTGGTTTGGACTGCCTAGAGTGTCAGAGGCCAAGGGACGACCTGATAGCAGTTTTCAAACTATGGAAGGCACAGATAAGTTAGTCAGAATCTGTTTATAGGGTAAAAATGTCAAACAACAAGAGGACAAGGTTAGATGGGGGCAGTTTAAAGGCAATGTAAGGGCCACGTTTTTTATGCAGAGTGGTTGGTACCCAGAATAGGTTTCCAGGGGTAATGGTAAAATCTAGAAATTTGATAGAATTTAATTAGGTATTCACATGAATGATACACAGGGGTGCATGCTCAGTATAAATTGTCATCCCAGTCAGCACAGCATCATAGTCTGAATAACCCCTCTCATCTGTATTGCTCTATGTTCTATATGTTCGACCAAATATCTCACAGTTTCTCAAAGTAGAATTGCCATCCTTGCCATCAATTTTAATATTTTCTTGAATGCTTTGAAATAACTTATCTTTTATATGCAATTTAAAGACCAATGACCATTTTACATGGCCACACACACTACCCCTCTCTACTTGCAATTACAATACCAACATACGCAGATACAGATAGAATAACATGGTCCATATATGTAAAGGTCCATAATATAAAGTTTATATATCATTCAAATTTTACCAACAGTCAGGATTGAAGTAAGTGTTGATTGGGGAAAGGAGAGATGTTGGTAATTACCTATGGCTGTGGGAGTAGTGGTTTAAATTAGGAGTTCAGTTACAACAGTGTCCTGTAGCTTTAAACAGGTCTTGACATCTGCAAATCAGTAAAGTAGATCTATAATTATTGCAATAGCGATAAATTATGTGGAATTCCTTGGCTTCTAGTCTAGTAATAACCCACTTGGGGATTAGTAATTTTAATGTTAATAGTTAACTATAATCTATATATGGCAGCCACTCTGTAGTCATGTCTGTGGCAGTGATTGAGCGGACTCCAAGCGTGTGTCTAGCTCTGATAAGATTTGAATGTCTCTGACTCACCGTAGTGTTCCACAGGGCGTATACCAACTCGATCTCACTTTAGTGAAGTTTAATTAAACTGTGTGCTGCCGTGATTGCAGCCTGATAACACAACACCTGCCAGCTCTGATAGCACCTTAACACCTGCCCAACCAAGCATTTCTGACCCTGTTATATCAAACTCTTGAGATAACAAACATCAGCAGCGAGCTGAAGCATTGATAACGCTGGGGCACCTGCAGCAGATTATGAATGTGCTCTAAAAAGTACAATAACATTTTTATTGCCCTGGCTCACTGCAGTGTAACAGAGATTAGATGAACAAGCTGAATTGGAACTTTTGAAAAGAAGCAAAAGTGCACATTGCCGTTTTCTCACAGTTCATTCAAAGTTACTGTTGTTAAGGCTATTTCTTTCATGTTCCCTGTTAGCCACAGGTGCTGCATGTCAGTTCAGGCTCACTCAGCTAGTCCGGTAACACAACCACTGCACTAATGCCCCTGTGTATTTAGTTGCTTGGCCTATGTTTTAATGGTAAAGATGCTGATCTTCATTTTGGGTATTTCTGGTAATTGTCCTAAAATTCTATCGCATAGAGTCACTCTACTCCCCTTCACCCAAGTTAGTCCAAAAGAACAGCTATATTTATAGACTCTGGAAGAACAAGGAGGTAGATATCTTTAAATGATGTTTGGGGTATTAGCAATCTGACTGCAAATAAGCACACATTAACTTAAAGAAACTCTTCAATAGGCACATAGATGATTAAAAAATGGAGGGCTATATACTGTGGGAGGGAAGGGCTGTATTGATCTTAGAGTAGGCTAGAAGGTTGGCACAATATCATGGGCTGAAGGGCCTGCACTGTGCTATAATATGTTCTAATACCATATTGGTTTATGGAATAATAGTGGAGATAAGCTATCTGGCATGACTTCAGACGTGTAATGCTGACTCATTTCCAAGAGTAGTTGATGTGAAACTACTTCATTACATTTACAGAAGAGAGAGAGACAGAGAGAGAAAGAGAGAGAGAGAGAGAGAGAGAGAGAGAGACACACACACACACACATCTGGGTATAGAAGACAATGGTTCATTAATTTTGGATTCACTTTACAAATTTTAGACAAATGCCGTACTTAGCAGTGCATTTAAGAACAAACTGGACCACCATGTATTAGATACACACCTGGGTTTTTCCTAGATATTTAACCCTGACACCCTTTAAAATATTTTGCCATACAGTATATCTAAACCATAGCATTTTCTTACCCTTAAAGCTCCCCTTCTGAAACAATGCTTTTGTCCAAACTCTCAGGGATTTCCAGACTTTACACCCAATTAATTTTTTGACCATAGCTCATTGTGTTCATGTGCACAAACAACAAATGAGATGAAAAGTCAATTTAGGCATTTGGTGGAGTTAATTGATGAACCAATACTAACCAAGTCACTAAATGAACTCTCTGATCTTTGCCATTTATGACATGGAGTGTTTCTGCCTAGTCAATCAAAGTAACAACTTAGTTTAATGGATTAGACCTTCACCAACATTGGATTCCCTGAATTCTCCCTCTAGACATCAAACTATAATAGTGTCAAGACCTGAAGTCATTGTTATATCTACAGCCTGCGGTTCAGAGACAAGAATGCTATGCACTGTACTGTTATGGCTATAGTAAGACCATTACAAATTGCTACTGAACACAACATGACTGCAAAATTGGGCTTGGGTTCAAAACTGTCCTTGACATTGTGAGCGTCTATTCCTACTGTCGTGCTGAGGAAGTTTTCTCAATTGGAATGTGTCAAACAACACGCCTGTTTGACAGCAATCTGGCACAGTCATTCATTAAATATTTTGTTCCTCAGATATGGCTAAATGGAAGCCATCATGTATCCTGGTTATTGGTTGTTATTTGTCATCCAGAGATCAGAAAGTGATGTTTCCTGTCGTGAGTTACCCCTTCCCACCACGTACCAAGAGTAGCTGCCTTTTGTGGATCTGCTAGTGTCAGCATGCTGCCTGAAGCTATTGAAATTCAAAATGACAAAACTCTGATGTAACAGGGCCTTGCGTAAAATGAGTAGTCAGCCAAGAACATTGATTGGTGGATCAGGATCAAGGGCTGAATGGCCCATTCCTGCTGCTATATTCTACATTTCATTAGGAGTTTAATGAGATTTGACATGCTACCAAAGACCACTTAGAGCATCTTGAGTGGTTGCATCATCACCTGTTATAGAGCATCCAAAGCACAGAATCAAGAGAGGCTGCAGAGGGCTATAGACTCAGCCAGATCATAATAGGCGCAAGCTCCCACTGTTGAGAACATTTTCAAAAGTTTGAGTTGGTAGTAAGGAAGGCAAACACAGTGTTAGCATTCATTTCGAAAGGACTAGAATATAAAAGTAATGATGTAATCCTGCAGCTTTATATGGCATTGGTCAGACCACATTTGGACAGTTGTGAGCAATTTTGGGCCCGTATCTAAGAAAGGATGTGTTGGTATTGGACAGTGTCCAAAGAATGTTTACGAGAAAGATCCCAGGAATAAAAGGGTTGATGATGAGGAGCATTTAATGGCTGTGAGCCAATACTCTCTGAGGTTAGAAGAATGAGGTGGGATCTCATTGAACCCTACCAAACATTGAAAGGCCAAGATGGAGTGGATATGGAGGGGCCAGAGTCGAGGGTGTTCAGTTCGCAGCTCGGTGAGATTTACTCACCTTTGCACTGAAGTGAGGCTGTGGCCCAGCTGCAGTGATGATTAACTTCCTTGTACAGGCTCACTTGTATGAAACTTAGTCCTGAATGTTATTTGTTTACATTTTTGTTTGCACAATTTAATCTTTTTTCACTTTGGGTGTTTGATGGTCTTTCTTAATGGGTTATATTGTGTTTCTTTTTTTTGTGTGTAGTTGTCTGTAAAGAGACAAATCTCAAGTTTCTATATAATATGCATACTTTGATAATAAATGTAATTTGAATTTTGAAATTTAGGAACAGCTTGTTCCCATTTGCCATCAGATTTCTGAACAGCAATGAACCAATGAATGCCACCTTGTTATTCCCCTTTTGCACTATTTAGTTATATTTTTATTGTAACTTATGTATAGTAATTTTTACATTTTGCACTGTACTGCTGCCACAAAACAACAAATTTCATGACATATATCAGCAATTAAAAACCAGATTCCGATGCCTTCATGTATGTGACTGAACAAGCCCTACACAAAATAAAGCTGACCACTGGGCTAGCCATGCTCACGGTTTTGACAGCTGTTAAAGAGTTAATTGGATGCTGCCTTCTAGAAGCACTGACTTTTAAGACCATAGCTGAATTAAGCCACTTGGCTTTAGAAACTTCTGAAAACTATTAAAAACCATTGAAAAGACTAAAATAAAATGACCACTAGAAACGTTAAAGAAAAGTCACATATTTTCAAAAATACATCAATTCAAAAATAGTAAACTGTATCAAAACTATCCTTGAATGGATGTCCACCTTGAAATTAGTGTAGTTGTCGCTCTTCTGCAGGGTCTAAGCTGACAGTTCAGAGTGCTTCAGATTTCTGATTGGCCCATGAACCCATGAACACCACCTCATTATTTGTCTTTTGTGCCATATAAATGTTCTTGTAGTTTATTCTCTGTCTGCAATTTTCTCTCTTGCTCTGTACTGCTGTTGTAGAACAATAAATTTGATGACATACTGTATATCAGTAATAATAAACCTGATTCTGATTCTGCATTGCCATTGAAGATTGCATAGGTTCACTTTCAACTGCTGAAAACCATGAGGCAGAGCACAGCCAGGGAACTCTGCCAACAATTTTGGGACTTTGCACAAAACCATTGACAACTCCCAGTAGGCTCTGGTCTATTTTCCAGACTGTCAGCCAACAGCAAATGGAGAAAATGAGACCTTCCAAAGAAGAGGTTAAACTGAACTCTGCACTATAAGGTAAGGTAAAATAGCCTGTGGCGTTGCTTGAGGAAGGGCTGGAGAATTTCCCAGTGTCTGAGAAAACATTCCCCCCAAAAACAAAATCAGTAAAATCAGGATTAAGTGTCCCTAATGTACCTTCCTCTACCATCACCCTGACAGTGTGTTCCACGCACCTCTCTGTGGAGAAAATTTACTTCTGACAGCCTCACCAAAGTTACATCCCCCTCGTACTGCAATTTCCACCCCGGGGAAAAGTCTCTGTCTATCCACTTTATCGATGCCTTTTATGATTTAATACGCCTCTATCAAGTCACCTCTCATCCTCCATAGTTCCAAACAGAAAAACCATAGCTCACTCAAGGTATCCTCATGCTCTCTAATCTAGGCAGCATTCGGCTAAATCTCCTTTCACCCTCTCGAAAGCTTCCATATCCTTCCCATATTGAGGGGACCAGAAAAGAACGCAATATTCCAAGTGTGTTCTAACCAGTGTTTTATAGATTGCAACATTATCTCATGATTCCTGAACTCAATCTACTAACTAATGAAGGCCAACACACCATACGCCTTCTTAAATACCCTAAAAACTTGAGCAGCAACTTTGAGGTATCTTTGGATGTAGACCATGAGATTCCTCTGTTCCTTTAATTCTGTATTCTGCCTTCAAGTTCGATATTCCAAAGTGAATTAATTCACACTTTTCCGAATTGAACGCCATCTGCCGCTTCGGACAGATCTGAATTCTATCAATGTTCCATCGTAGACATTGTAGACTTTCTACACTATCCAAAACACTGCCAACATCATGATGTATGTAAGTTGCATCATCTGCAAACTTACTAGCCCACCCTTCCATTTCCTCATTTAAGTCTTCATTCACAAAGTGTAGGGGTCCCAGAATAGATCGCTACAGGATCCTACTGGTTACCAACCTCCAGGCAGAACATTTTCCACCTACTACCATCCTCAGCTTCTGTAGGCAAGCCAATTTTGAATCCAAAAAGCCAGGTTTCATGAAATGCCATGTCACCTGACTTTCTAAATGAGCCTATCACCGGGGAACCTTGTCAAACGCCTTACTGAATTCCATATACACCACATCCACTGATCTGTCTTCATCAGTTTGTTTTGTCACTTCCTCACGGAGTTCAGTAAGGCTCATGAGGCATAACTTGTACCTCACAAAGCCATACTGACTATCCCTAATCTGACTATGCTTCTCCAGATGTTCATAAAGTCTGCCTTTAAGAATCCTCTCAAGTAGTTTTCCCACAACTGATTTAAGACTCACAGGTCTACAATCCTCAGGGTTATCCCTATTACCTTTCTTGAACAAAGGAATAACGCTTGTCACCTGAAATCTTTTGGTACTACTCCTGTGGTCAGTATGGACACAAACATCATCACCAAACTGCCCCAATCTTTACCCTCATTTCCCGTAGTAACCTGGCGTATATTCTGTCCAGGCCTGGGGACTGATCAAAAGTTCCAGCATAACCTCTGCCTTAATATTGACATGTTCCAGCATATCAGCCTGTTCTACACTGTCCTCACTTTCATCAAGGACCCTCTCGCTGGTGAAAACTCAAGCAAAGTTAATTAAGGGCCTCTCCTACCTCCCCAACTCCAGGCTCATTTTTCCTCTTTTGTCTGTGATCAGTCCCACCCTCATTCTAGTCATCCTGTTCTTCACAAGTGTGTAGAATGCCTTGTGGTTTTCCTTAATCCTACTTGCCAAAGTCTTCTCATGACCTCTTCTTGCACTGCTAAGGCCATTCTTCAGCTCCTTCTTAGCTACCCTGTAATTCTCTATAGCCCTCTCTAATCCTTGCTTCTGAAATCTTTCTTCCTCTTGACTAGATATTCCATATCTCTTGTCAACCACGCTTTCATTACCCCTCCAACCTTCTCCTGCCTCAATGGGACAAACCTATCCAGAGCCTCATGCAAGTGTTACCAAAACAGCCTCCACATTTTTGTTGTACGTTTTCCTGAGTACATTCATTCCCAATTTATGCCTCCAATTTCCTGACTAATGGCATGATAATTTGTCCTTCCCCATTTAAATGATTTCTCATGCCATCTGCTCCTATTCCTCGGCTGTGGTAAAACTCAGGGAGTTCAAGTCTCTCTCTCCAACTAATCTTGTTGCATGACCAGTTTCATTGCATAGCACCAGATGCAGAATGGCCATTCCTCTTGTCTACACATTGTGTCAAGAATCCTTCCCAGACACACCTAACACATTGCACACCATCTAAAAAAAGGGAGTGGGGCCTCCCAGGACCTGTCTGTGGAGTGGGAGATGGCTTGTTTTATAACAACTTAGCAAGGGCCAAAAAAAAGACGTTAGATTTAAGCAGAATAGCCATGCGGGACCTGTTATTGATGAAGCGGACCAGGGTTAGAGTGAGAGGTTTTGACCCAACAGGCTTCGGTGAGAACAGGCAGAGGCTAAGGGTGCTGAGTTTTTTTTAGAATAATTTATTTCATTGTAGACCATAAGTCTGAGAAATTGGAGCCAAAGGTATAGCAAGTGCAGGCAGGATAAGAGTTAAGGCAGTAGAATGCTCGTCGAGTAAAGTGTTTCTTGCCTCATGATTACATCTGCGGGAAGTGAACCCAATTCCCAAATTCAGCTCTTGACTTCAGGCCTTCATCAACCATGAGACTGAGTTCAAGAGTCGTCAGGTAATGTTACAGCTATGTAAGACCTTGGTTAGACCCCACTGTGTTCATTTCTGGTCACCTCACTGCAGGAAGGATGTGGATACTGTAGAGAGAGTGCAGAGGAGATTTACAAGGATGTTGCCTGGATTGGAGAGCATGCCTTATGAGAATAGGTTGAGTAAACTTGGCCTTTTCTCCTAGTAGCAATGGAGGGTGAGAGGTGAGCTGATAGAGGTGTACAAAGATGATGAAAGGCATTGATCTTGTGGAAAGCCAGAGGCTTTTTCCCGGGCTGAAATGCTAACACGAGTGGGCATAGTTTTAAGGTGCCTGGAATAGGTACAAAGGGGATGTCAGAGGTAAGCTTTTCCACACAGAGTGAAGTCTGTGTGGAATGCACTGCCAGCAATGGTGGTAGAGGTGGGTACAATAGGATCTTTTTAATAGACTCTTAGATATGGAGCTTAGAAAAATAGAGGGCTATGCAGTAGGGAAATTCTAGGCAGTTTCCAGAGTAGGTTACATGGTCAGCACAACATTGTGGGCTGAAGGGCCTGTAATGTGCTGTAGATTTCCATGTTTCTATAGAACTGGATGTACTCAGTACCAATTGGGAGGCTGAAAACCTCATAAATTAAGCTTTTACTTAGTTGGTCACACCCAGTATGGAGGCTTCAGATAGTAGATGAGTGACCACTAGGAGAGGTAAGGGGAGTGAGCAACCAGTGCAGTGTCTGCTTGTGATCATTCCACTCAGCTACAAGCATACACCTTTGGATAATGCTAGGGGGCGGTGGAATGACCAATCAGGGCACAGCAGCAGCAGCTAGGCCAGTGGCACTGTGGAGGCTCTCTAAGGCTCAGCAGGGAAGGGTAAAGACAGGCAAAGTGATGGTGGTAGGAAACTCGATAGTTAGAGGATGGACTGGAGATTCTGTTGCTAAGGAGACACCAGGATGACGTGTTGCCTCCCAGGTGCTGGGCTCAAGGACCCTCTGAGCAGCTACAGAATATTCACAAGGGGGAGGGTGAGCGGTTAGAGCTTGTGGTACACATTGACACCAATGACACAGGCAGGAAACGCAGTGAATATAGGGAGTTAGGAACGAGACAGAAGAGCAGGAGCTCCAAAGCAGCCATCTCTGGATTACTCCTGGTATTGTGTGCTAGCCAAGGCAGGAATAGGCTGATAGTACAGATGAATTAGTGGCTGAGGAAATGGTGCAAGGGGCAGAGTTTCAGGTTATTGGATCATTAGAACCTTTTCTGGGGCAGGGGTGACCTGTGCAAGAGGGATGGGTTGCACCTAAATTGAAGAAGAACCAAAATCCTGGCCGGGATGTTTGCTGGTGCTATTCAGAAGGATTTAAACCAGTTTGGCGGGGTTGGGGGGTGGGGGGGGGGGGGGTTTGTGGAAATCAGAGCACCAGGACAGAAAGTGGAAGCATTGAGAGGAAGGTAAATGTCAGGGCCAGTAAAAACAGGCAGAAGAAAAGCAATAGATCCAATGGGGCAGACAGCTTGAAGTGACTGCATTTTAACGCTAGGAGTATTATGGGTAAAAGTAATGAACTTAGAGCATGGATCTGTAGATGGAACTATGGTGTTGTGGCCATTACAGAAACTTCGTTGAGAGAGGGACAGGAACGGATGGATAAGGTTCCAGATTTTGAATGTTTTAGAAAAGATAGAGAGGGGATAAAAGAGGTGGGGGGAGTTGCACAACTAATCAGGGTCAATATCACACCTGCACTCAGAGCAGACATAATGTAGGTCTTCTCCACTGAATCTATATGGGTAGAACTCAAAAATAGGAAGGGTACAATCAGTCTGATGGGACTCCCCCACCCCCACCCCACCAAGACACAGTGGGACGGATATACAGGCAGATTAAGGAGAAGTGTCAAAACAATAGGGTTGTTGTCACGGGAGACTTCATCTTCCCCAATATTAACTGGCACCTTCTGAGTGCAAGACGTTTAGATTGAGCAGAATTCGTTAGGTGCATCTAGGAGGGTTTCTTAAATCAATATGTAGATAGTCCAACAAGAAGAGGAGCTGTAGTGGAACTAAGGTCGGATAATGAGCTTGGCCACCTAACTAACTTCTCAATGGGAGAGCAGTTAGGAAGCAGTGACCACTACTTTTAAGTTTTAAGATAGCTATAGATAAAGGTAAGTATGGACCTTGCAGGAGGGTATTAAATTGGTGTAGGGCAAATGAAGAATGCATTAGACAGGAACTAGGGAGAATTAATTGGGACATGGGTTTTCAGGGAAGTCCACATCTGACATGTGGAGGATGTTTAAAGACCATCTGCACAGAGAACAGGGCAGATGTGTTCCAGTAAAAAGGAGGGACAAGGTTGGCACGGTAAGAGCATCCTGGATGTCAACAGAGGTGATGAATTTAGTCAAGAAGAACAAAAGGAAAAGCATGCAAAGCTTAGGAAGGTAGAATCAAACAGAGACCTTGTGATCATAAAGAAGCCAAAAAAAACTCAAGATGTAATTTGCTGCAGTTCTGTTACCTTTGTCTGGTGCAGGGGCATTTGACATGGGAGCTGTGTAGCTTCAGTTGTAGGGAGAACTATGCCCCAAGTCTGGGACATGCCTGCTGCTGCAGACCAGGAGAGAGACACTGAAGCATTTACAAGATGGCATCTGAGCTGGGCTGGGGCCTGGCCTTGCCCATCAGTGCTGCTCTCTCATGTTCGATCAGTAGAATGACAGGCTGGATTGCGTGTGTCTGTATACTGCCGGGAGTCTGTACCATCGATTGCCGGACAATGTTGCTAAGGGTCTTGGACTATATATACGTTTTTTTTTGATTGAATATGCTTCTTTGCTCAATATTTTGAATGATGTTACTTGCTACTTTTGAATGTTTTTCTCCTTGGCCCCAGAGGAACACTATCTCGTTCAGCTGTATGTATGTATGTATGGATTGAATGATATTTAAATTTGGTTTGATTTAATTTGTATAATGACAAAATCCCATATGTAACATTGTCCCTGAAGCAGATTGTCACCGGACGTGTCCCGTAGGTCTGGATCTTGCTGCCGTTGGCAGCCTCCAGCAAGGCTTTGCCTTCTAATCAATAAGACTGGCAGCATTATTAATTCTGGTTTTGAAACTGTTGGAGCCAGTGATTTACAGTCTGTAGTTCAATCGAGTGAGCTAGCACTCTGCTGTCCCTGAGGAAGCTCCAGGAGAGAAATACGAGCACTGACTACCATGAGAGAAGCTCGGAGTCGAGACGAGGGGCCATGGTTGACTATATTTCTTGCCGATTAAAGTGTTCGAAGTAGATTGAAACATCGAGGCAAATGTGAAGGAGAGTAAGTGGTTCTTGGAGAGGCTACTAGTTCATGTCGCTTCTCTGGGACAGGCTACTGATTTGAATTGCTGCTGTCGGAGGGGCTGTTGGCTTGAATTGCTGCTGTCGGAGGGGCTGCTGGGACCCGAAGCTCTCAGAGATGTTATGGGAATTCTTAGATTTGTGGATTGGACTGTAGCTCATACTGACCTCTTTCAGTTCTATGATTTTTATCGTGTTCTCTCCCATTCTTTCTTGTTGCGGACTGGCGGGCTGGGTGTTTGGGTAATCTGTTAGTGTTTTGTGTGAGCGAGGGGTTGCAGGATTTGGGTGTGCGAGTTTTTGTTTCTTTTTCTTTTTGTGTAGGGGTATTGATGTCTTTCTTTCAACTCCTTATATGGTTTCTGTATTCTATAGCTATTTGGAGAAAATAAATATTTCGGAGTTGTGTTCTGCTTACGTACTTTGATAATAAAATGAACCTTTGAACTCGTTTATTGAACACCAAAAACCTGACCACAATGCGCATTAAAAGTCCTATACGTAATTATCTCATCACATCAGACCAGCCTCTAAAAGTGAACCCCAACACAACGTTGGTGGCTGTGAATTCTGTACACTTCCACCAATTACATCGCTCTACAATGTCACTAGTCTCGCAGCCTGAGGGAAGAAGCTGCTACCCAGTCTGGCAGTCCTGGTACTCCTGTACCTCATTACTGATGGTAGTGGGTCAAAGAGATTGTGGAATGGATGGTAGGGATCCTCGACAATGCTTCTGGCCATTTGTATATAACGCTCTGGGTAAGTATCACAAATAAAGGGGAAGGAGACCCTGGTGATCTTCTCAGAGGCTTTCACTGTCCTTTGTAGGGTCTTGCAGCTTTCTGACCACACACTGATGCAGCCAGATAGGTTACGCTCGATGGTGCTCCTGTAGAAAGTTGTTAGAACAGGAATTAGGAGGGAGCCTTATACACGTTATTCTCCTCAGAAAATATAGATGCTGCTGTGCTTTCTTGAGGAGGTGTTGTGGGTCCAAGTTAAACTGCTCACCAAGGAACTTTGTACTCTTCACTCTCTCCGCTGCAGAGGTATTGATGTGCAATGAAGAGTGGTCAACCAGCGCCTTCCCGAAGTCCACAGTCATCTCTTTTGTCTTGTCGACGTCTAGGCTCAAGATGTTGTTCTCTCACCATTTGACAAGCCTCTCTACCTCTCTCTGTATGACAACGCATCATTGTTGCTGATGAGGTCGACCGCTGTTACATCGTCAGTGAATTTGATTATGCATTTTGTGCTGGATCTGGCAACGTGAACAGCAGTGGGCTGAGCATACAGCCCTGGGGGACACCAGTGATGGAGTTTGAGATGGTGCTGCCAACTCAGACCAACTGGGGTCTTTCTGTCAAGATGTCCACGATCCAGTTACAAAGAGGGGTGTTCAGCCACGGCGTGCAGCAAACGCCCACTCCACGCACTAGGCCTTAACTATGCAGCACCGTCATTATCCCACTCACTAGCAAGGTAGACTTGCAGAATTTAGTATTCTAAATGATTAGGACGGTTTTGCATCACAGTCAGAAATGTGCCACGACTTTTGGCTGTTCACCCTTCCCCCTAACGATGCTGTGGACCCGATCTGAAATGTCCATGACCCTGGCACGTGGGAGGTAAGTCTCTTTCATGTCCACAAAATCTCCTGTCTGTTCCCTTAACTTTTGTATACCCAACACCACCACTCCTCTCTTCACTTCTCTCTAAACCACAGAACCAAAATCAACACCAAAGACATGGCTTTCTCCTGGTAGGTTGTCACCCCCAACAGTATCCAAAGGAGTATACTGATTATTGATGGAATTGGGCCACAGGGGTACTCTGCATTGGCTGTTTATTCTCTTTTCTTCTCATGACAGTCACCCAGCTACCTACCTCCTGAACCTTAGGTGTGCCTACTTCCCTGTAGCTCTTTTCTATCACCTCCTCATTCTTCTGAATGAGCTGAAAGTCATTCAGTTCCAATTCTAGTTTCCTGATACAGTCTGTAAGGAGCTGCATCCAGATGCATTACTCACAGGTGTAGCAATCAAGGAGTCTGAAGATCTCCTAGATCTCCCATATAGAACCATAGAACACTACAGCACTGAAAATAGGCCATTCAGCCCTTCTAGTCTGTGCCAAAACTTTATTCCTCTAGTCCCATTGACCTGCTCCCAGTCCATAACACTCCAGACCTCTCCCATCCATGTATCTATCCAATTTATTCTTAAAGCTTAAGAGTGAGCCCGCATTTACCACGTCAGATGACAGCTCATTCCACACTCCCACCACTCTCTGAGTGACAAGTTCCCCCAAACCTTTCCATTTTCACCCTAAAGCCATGTCCTCTCGTATTTATCTCTCCTAATCTAAGTGGGAAGAGGAAAGAGCCTACTCGCTTGCATGAGGAGCACACCACTGTCCTGGGATCCATTCCATTCTTATTGCTATAGCTAGGCACTAATAGACAAAGAGGAACTTGGCAGAAAACTCAGTCTAGCCTCCGGTTCTTCTTGCTAAAGCCTCTTGAGCCAGGGCCTCTGTTCCTCACTCTAACCTTGTCCTACTCTAATAATGGCTGCTTTCATAATAGCTGTTCTGCTTAAATTTAACTTCTTTTTATTAGCCCTTGCCAGGCGCCTATTAACCCAAACCATCTCAATCTCCATAGAAAGTTCAAAAAGATCTTGCAGCTTTTTTTAAATTCTGGTGCTTAAACTCTACAAGGAACTGCTTCTGTGTTCTCAGTCTCCGCAAAACGTCCTGACAGGCCGCAGTTGCTCTTTAAATGGTCATAAATCTTACTCTTTAAATTGACATGAATTTTTTGAAAGGGGTTGGTTATGCATATTTTGCTTCTCTGAATCTGCACTTATATTTCAAACTTAGGAAGAACTCTGTTGTTAGCTGCCCTGTCAAACTCAAAACTTAATTTTTATTGAAGCCATGAAAAGCCACACTGAACGTTGGATCTTTCAGCAATGTGCTTTTGATCAGTTTTAATTCTTTTTGGAACTGTTGCCGCAACAACAACAAATAATATGTCTTTCTGGATAAGAAGAAGGAAAAAAATGGCATTAAAGCTGTCTTGAGGAGAAACCCAGAGGACAATTATTTTGCACTTCTGTTCATGTGTAATGTCTACAGGCCAATACTTGAGATTTCACATTTGTCTCATTTAATTCTCCAAAGAATGTCTCATTCTATTCCTCCCTGAAAAGGCAAGCAGAGGCAAGTCAAAGTCTGACAGTAATTTTAGAGTCTCGGTCAAAGGAGGAAATGATTAATTTTAAAGAACATAAGCTGTAGAAATAATATTCAAAGAAAGCATTAAGAGTTAAGTGAGGATTTCAGCAGGGGTTTATCCTTTCTCTAGTCACTTCCCTTGCACAACAGATAAAGAGGATGCCTGCAGAAAAAAAAGCATTGCATCGCAGCTCTGCAAGTGACCAGGCCAGGAGACTGTGGAGCGACATCAGGTCACCAGAATGGAATGTCCTGTTGTCCAGAATGCAGTAATGCGGATCAAAGCAAGCAATTGTCATTCTAGGTCACTGTAGCCTGGAGTGATACGCAGAGATGAACTTAGTGGAGGAATTAATTATCTGTTTGCTGGATCAGTTATGCGAACTGGCGCCAGAATTGATACCTAACAGCAAGCAAGCAAATTTCCTCCTTGAGGACCAGTGGCAGCTTTATATTCTTTCAGCACCAGTGAGTGTTGTGGTATGTTGCTACAGGAACAGAACTGTACACATAGTATTCCAAGTGGCCCTAACACTAGCAATATCAGAGGACTGTTTTTTCATCAGTCCTTCAAATTGCAGTCATGCTTATCTTGTTACTAGTCGACTTGGTAAACATGCTTTAATTCATGCTTTTCTGTGCATCACATTCTTCTCAATTGTTAAAAACTTGGGTACGTACAGAGAACAGGACAGTCCTTACACAAATTTATCTTCAGTAAACAGAGACATACTGTACAAGAGAAAATCTGCGGATGCTAGAAGTCCAAGCAACACACACAAAATGCTGGAGGAACTTAGCAGGCCGGGCAGCATTTATGGAAAATAATACAGTTGACGTTTCAGGCGGAGGCCCTTCAGCAGGACTGGAGAAAAACAAAAATGAGGAGTAGAGTTAAAAAGTGGGGGGGGGGGGGGGGTGGTGGAGGCAGGGACGCAGAAGTGCAAGGTGATATGTGAAACCGGGAGGAGGGGGTTAAAGAGCTGGGAAGTTGATTGGTGAAAGAGATACAGGGCTGGAGAAGGTGGAATCTTATAGGAGAGGACAGTAGGCCCTGAAAGAAAGAAAAGGGGGAGGAGCACCAGAGATGGGCAAGTAAGGAGTTAAGGAGAGAGAGGGAAAGGGGATGGGGAATGGTGAAGGAGAGGGGGCATTGCTGCAAGTTCGAGAAACTGATGTTCATGCCATCAGGTTGGAGGCTACCCAGACAGAATATAAGGTGTTGTTCCTCCAACCTGAGTGTGACCTCATCATGATAGTAGAGGAGCACATGGATAGACATATCAGAATGGGAATGGGAAGTGGAATTAAAAGGCATCCCTCTGCATTATTTTTGATGCATTCATGAAATTTGCATTGTGGCGGTAGAGATAAAGATTTGTTTTATTCATCAAATGCCCGTGAAACCATTGAAATGTGCAGTGAAGTGCATCATTTTTGCATCAACGACCAACACAGTTCAGGACCGTGCTGGAGGCAGCCAGCAAGTGTCGTCACACTTCCACCACCAACTTTGCCTGGCCACCAGCCTGAATCGTATATCTTTAGAATGTTGAAGGAAGCCAAAAGGCCTGGAGGAGACCCATACCATCTTAGGAGAACATCTTCAAAATCTCAAGACAGTGTTCAAAAGATTATAAGGCTATGCGCTCAGGGCACAATGCAACAAGTGTGAATTCTTTAAACCGAGCATCACTTACTGTGGTCACACCATTGACACACAAGCATTACGCAGGTGTGCCGAGAAAATTCATTCAGTGGTGGATGCCAGAGGGCAAAAGGACGTGTTGCAGTTGCGGCCCATTTTAGGATTTGTCAATTACTTTAACAGGTTCCTGCAAAACCAGTCTACTGTGCTTTACTTTTTGAACTCATCATTATAGATCATGAAGAAATGGCAATGGGAAAAGCAGTGTGAGGTGGCTTTCCAAAAGGCAAAGTAAATGGTAACAGCAGGCACTGTACTCCCACATTATGATCCACATCGTCCAGTGAATGATGCCTTATGGTATAGGGGCAGTCATGTCTCATGTGGAAGTGAACACTCCAAACTCTTTCCATCATGTTCCGTTCCTGCTGCAATTATGTACCAATTGACAGAGAGGCTTTGAGTCTGGTTTGGGGCATAAAATATTTCAACCAGTACTTGTATGGATGAGAATTTACTGTCATTACTGATCACCAACCACTGGTGTCCATGTTCAATTCACAGAAGGATCTATACCCTACTAAAACTCTCATGCTCTGTTTGTGACCTCCAATTAGCACAAACGGTGCATTACACTGGCACTTTTTTTGGCTAAATCGCCTTAAAATGCACTAACTTACAGAATGCAGGGGAAGTTCAGGGTTATATATGATGCACTATCAATAACTCTAGGAGACTGGAAGTAGAGTACAAAATGATAGGCTTTTATTAACAGTGAAAACGGGCATGACCATGTTGAAGACTGAGGGAGGAGCAGTGCCCCAATCACCTTTATACAGGGGTCTGTGGGAGGAGCCACAGGAACAGACAGCAGAGGGGCGTGTCCAGACAGGTTTACATGGTTTACCACATTCACTCCTCCCTTGTTTTAAAAGAGAGTCCCCATGGGGCGAAGTTCCTGACAAGCATATTTACAGGTCAAGCCTATCAGGCGGTCGAGTCTGTCGCTGCGATCTACGCTCCGGCCTGACTTGAGGTGCCAGCCCGTTAGGCATCAGTAACCCCTCATGCTTGTGCGTGTGCGTGGTACCCAGTACAGGAGTGTCGTGAGGTGTCCATGTAGGGCTTGGAGTGCGTGGTGTCTTGTGGGTATATACATCGGTGGGTACGGGGTTCATAGTCACCGTGGAGTGTTCGGGGTAGGGGTCTGGTGTTCCTGCGGGCGCCAGGTCGCGGATGGAGACCGTGTCCTCCCGCCCATCAGGTAAGACCACATAGGCATACTGGGGGTTCGCATAAAGTAGGTGAACCCGCTTGACCCCTGGGGAGTATATATTGCTCCTCACATGTTTCCGGAGCAGCACTGGCCCTGGGGATGTCAGCCAAGCCGGTAGGGTGGCCCCAGTGGCAGATTTCCTGGGAAAAGAAAAGAGTTGCTCATGTGGGGTGGCATTGGTGGACGTGCATAACAGGGAGCGGATGGAGTGGAGTGCCTCGGGGAGGACCTCCTGCCAGGTCCCTTTGACCTAAGGGCTAAAATTGTGGCCTTCCACACCGTGGCATTCTCCCTCTCCACCTGTCCATTTCCCCGGGGATTATAGCTCGTGGTCCTACTAAGTAGCAATGCCCCTAGCCAGCAGGTATTGGTGCAGCTTGTCACTCATAAATGAGGACCCTCTGTCACTGTGGATATAGCAGGGATATCCGAACAGAGTGAAGAGCTTGCGCAGGGCTTTTATGACGGACGTGGCAGTGGTATCGGGGCAGGGGATGGCAAAGGGGAACCGCGAGTACTCATCGATTATGTTAAGAAAATACACATTGTGGTCGGTGGAGGGAAGGGGGCCCTTAAAGTCAACACTCAGTCGCTCAAAGGGGTGGGTGGCCTTGATAAGTTGTGCCTTTTCAGGACGGTAGAAGTGCGGTTTGCACTCGGCGTAGACTTGGCAGTCCCTGGTCATCGTCCTGTTTCCCTCAAGGGAGTAAGGCAGGTTCCGGGCTTTCACAAAATGGAAAAGCCGGTGACCCTCGGGTGGCAAAGATCTGCATGGAGGGCGTATAGCTGGTCGATCTGTGCGCTGGCACACGCTCCCTGGGATAGGGCATCAGGGGGCTCATTGAGCCTTCCAGGCCGGTACAGGATATCATAGTTGTAGGTGGAGAGTTCGATACTCCACCGCAAAATTTTATCATTTTTGATTTTGCCCCGCTGTTGGTTGCTAAACATGAACACAACTGAGCGCTGGTCGGTCAGCAAGGTGAATCTTTTGCCGGCGAGATAGTGCCTCCAGTGCCTAATAGCTTCCACTATGGCCTGAGCTTCTTTCTCAACAGCGGAGTGCCGAATTTCGGGGCCTTGAAGGGTACGAGAGAAGAATGCTACCGGTCTTCCTGCCTGATTGAGGGTAGCAGCCAGCGCGAAGTTGGAGGCGTCACTCTCTACTTGGAAAGGAATGGTCTCGTCCACCGCATGCATCGTTGCTTTGGCAATGTCCCCTTTAATGCGGCTGAAGGCTGCATGGGCCTCAGCTGAGAGGGGAAATGTGGTGGACTTGACCAGGGGCGGGCCTTGTCTGTGTAGTGAGGGACCCATTGGGCGTAATAGGAGAAGAAGCCCAGGCACTTTTTGAGGGCTCTGAGGGTGTTGGGAAGAGGGAGTTCCAACATGGGGCGCATACGGTCGGGGTCAGGGCCAATGACTCCATTCTCCACGACATACCCAAGGATAGCGAGTCAGGTGGTTCCGAACACACACTTGTCCCTGTTATAGGTAAGGTTAAAAGCCTTGGCCGCCTGGAAAAATTGTTGGAAGTTGGTGTCGTGATCTTGCCAGTTGTGACCGCAAATGGTGATTTTATCCAGATATAGGAACGTGGCCTTCAGTTGGCACTGGTCCACCATCCGGTCCATTTCCCTCTGGAAGGCAGAGACACCATTTGTGACACTGAAGGGGACTCGCAGGAAGTGATAAAGCCTGCTGTCCGCCTCGAAGGCGGTGTAGGGGCAGTCCTCTGGGTGGATGGGAGCTGATGATAAGCGGATTTTAGGTCTATGGTCGAGTACACCTTGTACTGAGCTATCTGGTTGACCATATCTGCGATGCGGGGTAGGGGGTACGCGTCAAGCTGCGTGAACCCATTGATGGTCTGGCTGTAGTCCATGACCATCCTATTTTTCTCCCTGTTCTGAACAATGACCACCTGGGCCCTCCAAGGACTTGTGCTTGGCTCAATGATCCCCTCCCTGAGCAGCCGCTGCACCTCCGACTGAATGAAGGCCCTATCCCCCGCGCTGTACCTCCTGCTTTTAGTTGCCACAGGTTTACAGTCGGGGGTCAGGTTGGCGAACAGCGGTGGGGGAGGGATCTTGAGGGTGGAGAGGCCGCAAGTGGTGTCCGTAGCGCAGCTGTCGGCATGGTGCTGGGTGGGACATGTGCAGATTAGTGTGTGTGTGTGGTCAGTAGCGGGGTATGTGACGAATTTTCACAGAACTTGGGATTTCTGACAGTGATTGGTGGGAAGGGCCCGTCATACTCCATTGTCACACTTTTCAGGTGGCTCTGGAAGTCGAGCCCCAATAGCACAGGGACACACAGTTGAGGCATGACCAGTAAGACAAAGTCCCGATATTCTGTGCCCTGCACCACTAGTGTCGCTACACAACCCCCCCGGATGTCAGTTGTATGTGACCCAGAAGCCATGGCGACCCTCTTGCTTATTGGCCATGTCACGAGTCCGCAGCGTTGCACCGTGTCCGGGTGAATAAAACTCTCAGTGTTGCCCGTGTCAAACAGGCAGCTAGTCCTGTGTCCCTCCACCAGAATGTCCATCATTGACCTTGAGAGCTGGTGTGGAGCGCTTTGGTCGAGGGTCACAGAGGCCAGAGTTGAATCGCCGTCTTGGTCCGGCGCAGTGGGGTGCCCGCTAAGCACCCGTGGGTCGTAGGCGATGTGAGGTGGCGCTGACCAAGATGACTGCCCCCATGCCTCGCACGTGGCAGGCAGGCAAGATGGCAGCGACCAGATGGCGACCCCAATGCCTCGCATGCGGCGCTGCTCGACCCCGCTCACGGTTTAGACTTACAGGCCTTGGCGAAGTGGCCCTTCTTTCCGCAGCTGGAGCAGGTAGCTTCTCGGGCCGGGCAGTGTTTTCGGGGGTGCTTCTCAAGTCCGCAGAAGTAACACTTCGCTGACTCACAAGTGGCAGTAGCCGTGGTCAATTTGCCAGCAGGTTGTGGGGACTTCACGGACTCGCGACTGGCAGCAGCCATGTTCGATTCGCCAGCGGGTTGCGGGGTCTACAGCGTCCACGAGGCCGGCGAGAGATCGCGCGCCTGGACAGCGTCAGAGTTGTGCAGAGCAGCCTCCAGTGTGTCGGCCAGCTCAATCGCTGAATATAAGGTAAGATCAGTGTGTTCCAGCAGCCGCTGGCGCACGTACACTGACCTGATCCCCGTAACGAAGGCGTCTCGTACCAGGAGCTCCGCATGCTGTTCCGCCGTCAGTCCCCTGCAGTCGCAGGCCCGCACGAGTGTCTGTAGGGCCCGGACAAATTCAGCGCTCGACTCTCCAGCCCGCTGCCGCCGTGTTGCTAAGTGATGTCTTGCGTAGACAGTGTTCACCAGCCACAGGTATTGTCATTTGAGGGCGTCCATCGCGCCCTGGTAGCTCGGTTAGTCCCTGATCATGGAGTAGGCCCGTGGACTGACCCTGGAGAGGAGAACTCTGCGCATCATGGCAGGCTCGGTCACTTGAATCTCCTCGAGGTATGATTCGAAGCAGGCTAGCCAGAGTTCGAAAGTGTTGCCGACTTCCTGGAATTGAGGGTCGATATCCAATTTGTCAGGTCGTAAAATGGATTCCATGTTTTAAAATCGCTGTTAATAAAATTGATGTGCTATCAATAACTCTAGGAGACTGGAAGTAGAGTACATAGTGATAGGCTTTTATTAACAGCGAAAATGGACACGACCATGTTGAAGACTGTGGGAAGAGCAGTGACCTAATCGCCTTTATACCGGGGTCTGTGGGAGGAGCCACAGGAACAGTCAGCAGAGGGGCGTGTCCAGACAGGTATACATAGTTTACCACAATATATTTGTATAAAATTGCTCATTCGCCAAAATCAACAGCCCCGCTTTCACCCGAGAGCCGATCCACCATCATGGAACTCGGGACATGACATCACGACGCATGCGCACAGCCAGCCTCAACAGCGACACAAAGCAGAGCAAAAAGGGCAGGGCAGGGCAGGGCAGGGCAGCTCTATTTCGATTCTCTCAAAGGGTGTCCCTACGGGTCACCTCGTTGTCTAGTGTTCCACTAAAAGCAGCAGCACAAATGCAGAGATGGGCTCTGTTTCTTGAAGGACACAAATACAAGGTCGAATTCAAGAGGACAACTCACCATGGAAATGCTGATGGAAATACCTGAAAAGTTTACAAAAGATGGCACTCCTATTGACATATCCTCCCTAATGCAAACTGTAAGTTTCCCTATTACGGCAGAGATGATCCAAAGGGAAACTGGAACAGACCCCACACTGTCTCATGTCTACTGTACTTGGCCACCCAAATGGCTAGAACATGCAACGGAAGAGCTGTCTTATGTGAGGTTTGAGAGTTATTGTACCACCCAACCTGAGAGCAAAAGTGTTGTAGGAGCTACGTGCCAGTCCTCCAGGTGTGGCTCAAAGCTTTGTCTGGTTGCCTGAGATAGGTCAGCAGATCGAGCAGATTGCCATGTACTGTTTGAGATGCCAACGCATCCGGAAGATGCCAAGAGCAGAGCCGGTCCATCCCTGGGAATGGCCTGCATTTCCCTGGCAGAGGATTCATGTGGATTTTGCCGGACCATTCATGGGCACAAACTTCTTGCTTGCAGTGGATTCAGCTACAAAGTGGCCAGAAGTGTTCCCAATGGCCTCACAAACTGTTAATGTGTTGAGAAGCCTCTTCTCAAGACCTGGCGTTCCAGGACACTCAGTTAGTGACAATAGATCACAGTTTGTTGTGGAACAGTTTCAGTCATTCCTTGAAATGAATAGAATAAGACATATTACACCTGCACTATATCATGCCATTATAAATGACTCAATGGAAAGTTTTGTCCAGAGCCTCAAGAACGCACTGCGAGCAGTGCCAGCAGAACATACTACACTGAATCTGAATCAGATGTTTACCGACTTTCTCCTTGCATATCGCAATGCAGCACACTCCACAACCAACAACTCACCAGTTGTGTTGTTCCTGGGCCGTGCCTTGCACTCACACTTCAGTCTCCTCAGACCCAACCTCAGAAGGAGCATGCTGGGAAAACAGCTGAGACAAATTGAGGGCTCTTCTAAAAAGGAGGCTCAATTTTGCACTCGAGGACGAGTAGTCCTGGTGAGAGACTACAGACGTGATCAACAGTGGGTACTTGAAAAGATAAAGTACAGAACTGAACTACTCTACTACACTGTGAAGATGGTAGCTGATATCCTCTGGAGATGACACATCAATTGGCCAAGGAGAGTAGAGTCAATTGTTAGAGAAGAAGGGTGCCCAGTGCTGTCAGAACACTTCCAGCAGTCCTCGAGTGAACTCCTACTACCACCACAGAGGAGGCCCTGGAATCTGAGATTGTTTCACAGCCAAAAGTCTCTCCTGCCAAGCAGAGTGACCTCCCCCACCCTCACCCCTTGTCTGGGAAGATGTCATCCTACAAGTGAAAGGAATCTTCCACGATTAAATCTTAAGGCCTGAATGGGATAAGTTAAAATTTACTATGCTGTGTATGTCTCTATACCATTTGCATTATATAGTATACCATGTATATAGGTGAGATGCATTCTGCATTGAGTTGGAGTCTATAGCTAAGCAGGGGAGGATGTTGTGTATTTAAAATTTCAGTAACATTTGAGTGATATTTAATATTGAGATATATTGTTTAATTGAGCATTATTTTTTGCTTGGAATGTTCATTACGGATTATATGTAATAGTATGTGAATGGTTATGTCATTACGCCACCATGTTAAGTGTGTGCTCCTCACTAAATGTAACACTGAAACTAAGCATTTCTTGGCTCCATGCTTTCTTTCAATTAGTTTTAAATTTGGGAGTTACAAAGCATAACAAATGTCAGACTCTCCAACTGATCCCTTGCATAGTTATTGCAAACCTGCCGACTTCAAGACTGAGCAGTTTTTGAAATTAGAACAAATGGGCCTACCTACACTCATTTTGTAAGACGTAATGAGTCTTTTGTTACTGTGGCTGTGATATTTAAAACAGAATTGTACAAACGTTTGTAATATAAAAACTTGTTTCAAGTTTAACTTGCAGCAATATAAAATGTAAATTACTGAAAAATCCCACAACTACATTCTGACCTGATTGATTATCACTGTCAATGCGGAATAAGATTTCATTCAAGAGAGTCAGGTCTGTAACTTAAACTTGAAGTAAAAACAGCTTCAAATTCTGCTTGAATTTATGGGTAAACACACCCAAACGTACTAAATGGGTCCATTTCAGTAAAACCAGCCTGCATGTTTGCAATCCAATGCAAAATGGGGATTCTTTTAGAATCAAAGTCATCACTAATCTGGTTTGATGGAATTATACCCTGTGGTAAATCATCCTGTCGTAGTGAAAACAGATTAGAAGGCAAGAGGATCAAAATAATTTTTAGCATAAATCTTATTGGGTTTGTTCATTTTAGGTTGATAGGAATTCACTTAGAGCAATGCAGCTATTTAACAGTAGCCTAATCACAGGACAATTTACAATGACCAATTGCGGAACGGAGTGATGATGGCACTAAACGGCAACTCCTTTGCTTGCATCTTTGGAAACAGCTCTATTTCCTTCTTTAATATCTTTATTTTTCCCTTTCAGGGTACTTTGGAAGACCCTGACCTGGAGATAAACACGGGATTGGGACCCACTCTCGGGGTCTCATAACTGGCCAAAGATGCCTACTTCGGCACGCCAAAGTCTCAGCCTAAGAATCCGGCTCGGGTTCGGAGGCCTAGGATCTCGGGTCTCCGGAGACGGGTGGATCAAGTGTCGCTGTCACGGCAGGAGACCTGTGTGTCATCGGGGGAGTCAGAATTTCTATGGCTGTGTGCCTAGATCTTTGGGTACAGAGCTCGAAAAATACGACTGAATGGACTTTTAATATCGTAAACCAGTGAGTTGTTTGTTGTGCCTCCCCACTTGCTGTGAAAATGGAGACGCCTCTTTCTCCCTTATTAGGGAGAGAGAGAGAGCCTGTGGTATGTTGAATACGGGGTGAAACATGAAGTCTTTGGGGTAACTGCAAGCCTGTGACTTTGCTGTTGCTTTGCTCACACTTGAGCACCCGGGTGGCGAGTGCTGATGCTTTGTTTGCCAGTGGGGGGGGGGGGGGGGGAAGGAGGATTGTTGCTTGCTGCCACTTATAGGCGGGAGGGAGGAGAGCTGGGGGGAGGTCCTTGGGGTTCTAACATTTAACTGTTGTTCATTCTTTGCGGCACTCCTCTGGTTTTATGGATGGTTGTGAAGAAAAATCATTTCAGCATGTAAATTGTATACATTTTTCTGATCTTAAATGTACCTTTGAAACCTTTGATCTACTAATTGGTATGTCTTTGGACGGTGTGAGGAAACTGGAGCACCTGGAAGAAACCCACATAGTTATAGAATCATAGAAAAGAACAACACAGAAACAGGAAACAGTAAACCTTCAGTCCATCTAGACCATACTGAACCCACTTAAACTGTCTCCTTCCACTGACCTGCACCAGAAGAATAGTCCTCCATACCCCTACCACCCATGTACCTATCCAAACTACACTTAAACATTGAAATCAAGCTCACATGCATCACTTGCGCTGGCTGCTCATTCCCCGCTCGTGTTCCCCCTCATGTTCCCCTTAAACTTTTCACCTCTCACCCTTAACCCATGACTGCTGGTTATAGTCCCACCCAAATGCACACAATACTCCTAATTAGGCCTCACTAATGTTTTATACAACTTCAGCAAAATATCCCATCTCCTGTACTCAGTACTTTGATTTATGAAGGCCAATGTGCCTAAAGCTTTCTTTTTAACCCTATTTACCTGTGACACTACTCTCAATGGATTATGGAGCTGTATTCCCAGATCCCTTTGTTCTACCACACTCCTCAGTGCCCTGCCATTCACTGTGTAAGACCTACTCTGGTTGTCCTACGGAAATGCAACACCCTGCATTTGTCTGCATTAAATTCTATCTGCTATTTCTCAGCCCATTTTTCCAGCTGATCCAAAACCCTCTGCAAAACATGATGGCCTTCCCCGCTGTCCACTACACCCCCAATCTTAGTGTCATCTGCGTTTGCTGATCTAGTTACCCATATTATTATCCAGATCGTTGATATAAATGACAAACAACAATGGTCTCAATACCAGTCCCTGCAGCACTTCATTAGTCACTGGCCTCCAGTCAGAGGGGCAACCATCTACTACCACTCTCTGGCTTCTCCCACAAAGCCAATGTCTAATCTAATATGAAACTGGGTTTTAGGTTCTTGGATCATTAGAGTCCTTTCTGGAGTATGGGGTAACCCATACAAGAGGGATGTGCTGCACTTAACCTGGAGGGGGACCAATATCCTGGCTGCAAGGTTTGCTAGTGCTATTCGCAGGGGTTTAAAATGGCTTGGCAGGGGAATGGGAACCAGATTAGAAAGTGGAGAGATTAAGAGGAAGATAGATTGCAGGACCAGTAAAAACCTAAAACATTAGATATGATGCGATGGATAGTTTGAAGTGTGTCTATTTTAATGCTAGTACTATGATGGGTAAAGGTGATGAACTTAGAGTGTGAATCAGTACACAGCTTTGAGAGAAGGACATGAATCAGTGCTTAATGTCTCAGGGTTCAATGTTTTAGGAAAGATAGAGAGGGAGATAATGGGGGAGAGGGTTGCACTACTAATCAGGGACAATATCACAGCTGCACTCGGAGGGGATATCATGGAGGGCTTGTCCTCTGAGTCTATATGGACAGAAGTAAGAAATAGGAAGGATGCAATCACTCTGATGGGCTTGTACAATAGATCTCCCAATAGCCACTGGGATATTGAGGAGCAGATATGCAGGCAGATTAAGGAAAGGTGTAAAAACAACCTTTTTGACATGGGGATTTTAACTTCCCTAATATAAACTGGAACCTTCTGAGTACAAGAGATTTAGATGGAGCAGAATTGGTTAGGTGTATCCAGGAGAGTTTCATATATCAATATGTAGATAGTCTAACAAGAGGAGGGGCTATACTGGACCTGGTGTTGGGTAATGAGACTGACCAGGAGACTGACCTTTCAGTGGGTGAACAGTTAGGGAACAGTTACCACAACTCCTCAAGTTTTAAGGTAGCTAAAGATAAATATGGACCTTGCAGGAGAATATTAAATTGGAGCAGGCCAAATTATGAAAGCAGTAGGGAAGTCCACATCTGATATTTCAAGGGTGTTTGAAGGCCAATTGCACAGGGTGCAGGACAGGTATGTTCCAGCAAGAAGAAAGAACAAGGATGGCAAGTTAAGAGAACTTTGGTTTAAAGTACTGCTCAATCCATTCAGTACATTAAATAGTTATCTGTTATGTAATCAAATGCATTAATTTTTCTGATGTAACCAGCCATTTCTGCTCTTTTTTATGATTATTATCAGCTGGCACTCAATGTTTAAGAACTCAAAATTCTTCAGTTTTCTGCTTTTTTAAAAATTGATCATGACTTACCTGCTGAAGAACACATGCTGTGCTGTTTTTTTTAAAAAAACTTGAATGTCTCGCTGTGCTTCCCCAGACAAATAGTCATCTTGGATTCATTTTTAAAACACCTTGTTCCCACTATAATGTTTTGCAATGCTAAGACTTTAAACTAATTTAAAGGAAAAGACAGAGGGGCTGAAATGTGAGTCTAACTTTGAGGTTTTAACTTTTAGTGAAGCGCACACATATCATGAGGTAGTGCCATGGTGTATACACTTCACATATGTTATTATATATAAACCATAGTGTTAAAATGAACAAGAATACTTAGTCAAACAATATATTTACGATATTACTGAAGCAACAGGGTGGGCTTTTTAAGTTTGCAGATGATATGAAGATTGGTGGTGTTGTGGATAGCATAGAAGACTGACAAAGAATATAATAGTTCAGTTGTAGGTATGGGTGATTAAATGGCAGTTAGAATTTATTTACTTATGTACTTATGTATTTATTTGTTATTTATTGAGATACAGCATTGAAGAGGCCCCTCTGGCATTTTGCTTCATGCCACCCAGCTACTGCCAATTTAACCTTAGCCTAATCATGCGGCAATTTACATCACGGAGCAGTGACCAACTAACCTACTAATTGGAACATCTTTGATCTGTTGGGTGGGGGGGGGGGGGAACCAGAGCAGCTGGAGAAATCCCACACATTCCACAGGGAGATGTAAAGTCTCCTTACAGACGACGATGGAATTGAACACTGAACTCCGACACTTTGAGCTGTAATAGTGTTGCACTTCCCTCTGTGCTGTTGTAACCTGGCCAGACTTGAAGTGTTGCACCTTGGTAGATCAAATGCAAAGATACAGTACACGGTTAAGGACAAGTGTTGATAAGCATAGGGATCTTGGGGTGCAAGTTCGTAGTTCTCTGAAAGTGGCTACACAGGTTAATAGGGCGGTTAAGAAGGCAAATGGCATGCTTGCCTGTGTTGGTCAAGGCACTGAGCTTGAAAGTCGGAAAGTTATGTTGCAGATTTATAAATAAAGCTAATTAGGTCAGATCTGAGGTATTGCATATGTAGCCTCCATGCCCCCAGTTGACCCCCGCTCGCCTAAGGTGAACCGCTGTCACCCAACCATTAGTGCAATACTTCGGAGTAAATACGGAGTAATGCCCCCCCAGTACACAATACAAATACCAGACAATACACCCAAAAGTGAGTAAATAATTGCAACTTTATAGTTACCTCTTAGTGATGGATTAGTAGAAACAGATCATCTAAAGGTGCCAAGTAAATAAGTTTATCAGTTTGTGCACATAATATTTTAATACGTTAGAGCTCACGCCTCCGGTTCCATCCACAATGACCTTCCGAGCCTTCTGCCACCGTCCAAATCGCCGACGTCCAGTATCCATCATTCTGGAACCACTATCCGCTCCTCACACGTCCGTCCTCTTCGCTCTCCTCCTGAAAAAGACCGCAAACTCCCGCTCAGCTTACACATACAAGATAGCATAACAATTCTCCATTGGTTAATTCCCCCCTTATCTGCAGTCATAACCCGAACATACAGAAACCATTACAGCATTACAGTGAAGCCATTTCATTATAATACAGAGAAGCCATTTTGTTAGCCTGGACAGTTAACACCACTGTTACTGGTACGGAGAGTCTTACACATACATTTATTGGAAAGATGTCAAGGTTTTGGAGAGGTGCAGAAGAGATTTACCAGGATGTTGCCTAGATTAGAGGGCATGTGTAATAGTGAGAGGTTTGATAAACTTGGGTTGTTTTCTCTGGAGTGACGGTGGCTGAGGGCAGATCTGATAGAGATTTACAAGATAATGAGAGACGTAGATAGAGCAGACAGACAAGGGTTGAAATATCTAATACCAGAGGGCATGAGAGGGGTAATTTCGAACAAGATGCAAGGGGTAAGTATCTTACACAGACAGTGGTGGGTGTCTGGAATGCACTGTCTTTAGTGGTAGAGACAGAAACATTACAGACTTTTAAGAGACATTTAGATAGAGGAAAATGGAAGAATATGGATATTGTGCAGGCAGAAGAGATTAAGTTAGCCATTTGATTACTAATTTAATTGGTTTGGCACAACGTTGTGAGCTGATGGGCCTGTTCCTGTGATCTGCTGTTCTATGTTCTATCCACTGCTGCCTCTAAGTCCCCTCCCGCATGGATGAAACCAGTGAGATGTGGGCAGATAAAGTTGAAGAGAAGACATATAATCCTTTCCTACCTTAATTTGACAGGCTATGAAAAAAACACCCTATCCAGTTCTGATGCAGGGTTTGACCTGAAACATGGAGATATCAACAACTCCTTCCCCTGACCCAGCCTGCACAGATGCTGCTTGGCCCTACTGAATTCCTGCAGCAGATTATCCTGTGGCTGAAAGCGAGGTAGCTTGGTGCCGATATTTTGAGATGCCTAAACCTGGGAGTAGTTGCTACTGAGCTCACACAATCCTCACCCCTTTTACCCTTGCTTTGTTCTACAGTTCTCTCTACTGTTACAGCTAGAGATGTCACTGAAATGGAGCCTCTTTTTTCCCTGCATCTCCAAATGTCTGTCTGAGCACCTTCATATTTCTTATCTACATCTTGCCCTTGGTGGCATAAATCAAGATGAGACATCATCTGTAATAACTTGCTTCCATGGAGTGCCATGAGTATTAGCATAACCTGAAGGAGCCCCATTAACATCGATTTTGCTGTTGGACCATTGCAGGATATTCAGGCAGATGACCACAGCTTGAGTAAAGATATAGGTTTTAAGGAGTCTTGAACTCTTAAACACTTTGCATTGTGTGCGTGTGTTGCCATCTGCAACTGTTTAAGCATTAAGCTCTCTTTCCACTTTTCTTTTCTTCCTATAAGAGACGCCTTACAATTTTCCTTTGTGACCAATTGTTAGCCATTCATCCTAATCCTTCCTTCAAAGATACAATATCAGTTTTGTTCTATTACGTGTGAAGCTGTTTGGGAAAATTTCCTCTATTAAATTTTAAGTGCTATATAAATGCAAGGTGTAGTTACTGATTCCTGTGCATTCTTGTCATTATGATGGAGGGAATGGAAAACTGGAGACCAGAAAATAAAACTCAGTACTCACATGGGAGTGGTAAGTTACCATGGCAACAAGCTGGTCTGGTTAAGCTGCATCACATTGCCTCCATTGGCAAAGGTTAACCTGCATGGCTCTGCTTAACTCTGCTATTTCTGCACAGATGTGAGCTTTTGTTGCCACAAAGGATGGTATCATAGCAGCAAAAGTTAACAATGGCCTGAAGTATTAGAAGAAATGGCAGTAAAGGGTTAAGATATGCAAGTTTCATCTCTGCTTGTAATTCTTTTGAGTTATTTTTAAAAGCACGAAGGTACAGTTGAACAGTTGGCGACTTCTTTGCACTAAAATTAATTGCTGTAGTTTTAATGCCAGAAATAGTTAGCTTATCTGTTGATTAATATATCAGCTCAGTAATAGTCTTCGATTCAGAGCTCCACTGTAGGACTGTTAAAGTCAACAGAGAGGAGTTTGTGTGCACTCTTATCAGAATAATGGATCTTTTAGCTGGCAGCCTTACCAATGGACTCTCACTGATTGTCCTAGGGAATTTATGACACTGCTTCGCTCACCATCTGCTCTGACAATAAACAATACCGATTACAACAAGGCTTTCTTTTCACTCTGTGTCTGTGTGTGTGTATGTTTGTTCTTTGCTGGACTCTGAAAGAAATGATATCTTAAAGGTAAAGGTTACATTGGTTTTAAGAATTCAGGCCTTTAATTTCAGGTGAACAACAAGTCGATTCCAGGTATCAAAGCATAGACATAAATTGCTGGAGTTTCTGCAAAATAGCCAATACAAACACACTAGAGTAACTGTACCTCAAGTACTGACTTAAGGTTTTTTTTAAAGTATAAATTTACTTATTATAGTTTTATCTTTTGATATTACAAAACATTCAGTTGGCATGCAAAAATATGTATTATAAATTTTCAAGATAAATGACCCTCTGGCTCAACCTCACACTTCGTACTCACTGGCAGGGAATAAACTCACAGAGTGCAGAACTAGTGAGATTGAGCTATCGGGAGAGGTTGGTTAGCCGCTGGAGCATGGGAGACCTTACGGTGCTGTATAAAACCGAGAGTGGCGTTTTACACAGGGAAAGAAAATCCAAAAACTAGAGGGTATAAAGGTGAGAGGGGATTGATTTAAAATAGATCTGAGGGGCAATTTCTTCAGAGGCTGGTGTACATATGGAATGAGTTCCCAGATGAAATGGTTGAGGTAGGTACAACATTTAAAATACACATGAACAGGTACATGGATACTGAACACTGGGAGGGGTATAGGCCAAAATTGAGTAAATGGAACTAGTTTAAATGGGATTTTGGTTGGTGTGGACAAGTTGGGCTGAGGTCTTGTTTCCTGCTATATTGTTCTATGACTCTATGTCTCCATGACTCCAAGTACAGTGGGAGAAACCATACATTTCCAGAAGGTATTTTCATCAACAGTGCATACGTTATTTTAAACCAGCAATAATTTTGTTTTGATGACATTACATTTTAGTAATGAATTCTCTTGGAATCTTTCAAAATTAGGTTACTTCTTTTTGACATCAATCTCTTTTGCTTTGCTTCCTGAAGCCACAAGAGAAAAGGACAAAAGAGGTGACATTCAATGGACCTTACATTTTGCCCGTTTTGATCTCAAAAATGCAAACCTGACCTTCTTGAATCATTTGCTGAAATAATGTCAACATTCCATATGAAATGAACATAATAAAATAGATTATTGTACACTTCAAAGAAAGGGAAACTCAACTCTGATGAAACACCTTCAGTGTAAAATAACATGCCAGAGAAAGACTCAGGAACATTGTTAAATAATTGAGAAAAATGTGTGAAGTAACCAAAATATAGGTCAAATAATTAGACCAATGAGTGTATTAAAGGAATTTGAGGTAGAGCAGCAGCAAGGTTTAAGGGGGAAATTAGGTGCAGAAGTCTCCACTTCAGAAAAGACCAGAATTGTGGAAATATTTTCAGAGGATGATGAAGTGGAGCTAACTGCAGATATAGAAAAGCCCAAAGTAATGTGACTCCTTTTCTCATATTTTATATCGTGAGGTAAACCACATAGGACTAAGAGTATGTTTTGTCACTATAAGTGACACAGTGGCTCAGCTAGTGGAGCTGTTGTCACAAAGCTCCAGCAGTGTAAGGTTCGATCCTGCCATCCGGGAAGATGGGTGTGGAGTTGCATCATGTTCCTCTGGCTGCATGGGTTTCCTTTGGGTGCTTGATGTTTTCCTGCCTACCAAATGTACATGGGTTAAGTTAATTGTCTGCTGTAAATTGCATTGGGTGATGGATTCTGAGGGGAGTTGATGGTAATTTGTGAAAAATAAAAAGGGATTCATTTAGGGTTGGTGTAAATCAGTGCCTGGAGGTTTGAACTTACCAAAGGCCTGTTCTCATGTTGTAAGTCTATTTATAAAATTGTACACATCACACCACTAAATCCGTGTAAATGCAGAATAGGTACCATTAAATCAGAATCAATATCAGGTTTATTATCACTAACATATGTCCTGGAATTTGTTGTTTTGCAGCAGCAATAGAGTGCGATATGTTAAAAAACACTATAGTTACAATAAAAATATTTAAAAGTAAATAAGCAGTGCAAAAAGAGAGCAAAATAGTGTGGTGGTGGTCATGGGTCCATGGAACATTCAGAAATCTTAGCGTGGAGGGGAAGGAGCTGTTCCAAAATGCTGAGTGTGTGTCTTCGGTCTCTTGTACCTCTGCCCTAAAGGTAGTAATGTTCCTGGATGATGAGTGTCCTTAGTGATGGATGCAACATTCTTGAGGCTTTAACCCCCTGAGTATATGCTCAAAGGTGGGAGAATCAAAATCAAGTTTAATATCACTGGCATATGTCATGGTTTTTTTTGTGCAGCAATACATTTTCAAATACATAATAATAAACCATAAATTACAATAAGTAGGTATACTGTATATGTAAAAATAAAGTAAATAAGTAGTGCAAAAAGAGAAGTAAAATAGTGAGGTAGTGTGCATGGTTAATTGTCCATTTAGAAATCTGATAGCAGAGGGGAGGAAGCTGTTCCTGAAACACTGACCCTGCAGGGTTTCTTCAAGACCCTGTGCCGCCGCTTTGATGGCAGCACTGAGAAGAGGACATGTGCTGGGTGATGGGAATCCTTAACGATGGAAACCGCCTTTTTCAGGTATCACCTCCTGAAGTTGTCCGCAATAGTGGGGAAGCTAGTGCCCGTGATGGAGCTGAGCGAGCTTACAACTTACTGCAATTTGTCCGATCCTGTGCAGTGGCCCATTCATACCAGTTATGCAGCCAGTTTGACTGCTTTCCACGGTACATCTGTAGAAATTTATGAGTGAGTTTGGTGACATACTGAGTCTCCTCAGATTCCTAATGAAATATAGCCGTTGTCGTGCCTCCTTTGTAATTGAATCAATATGTTGGGTCCAGGATAGATCTTCAGAGATGTTGACACCCAGGAACTTGAAATTTATTACACAGTCCACTGCTAATCTTTGGTCTAACTGACACTGAGTACAAGTTTGTTGTTGCAACATCACTCAACTAGCTGGTTTATCTTGTTCCTGTACACTTCCTTGTCACCATCTGACATTCTGCCAACAGTAGTGGGGTCATCAGCAAACTTATATAAAGTGCTTGATTTGAGTCTAGTCACACCACTGTGAGTGTAGACAGAGTAGTACAGTGGGCTAAGAACAGATCTTTTAGGTGTGCCAGTGTTGATTATCAGTGAAGAGGAGATGTTAATTTGATCTCCACGAACTGAGGTCTCCTGGTGTGAAGTCAAATTTCTAGTTGCAGATGGGGATACAGAGGCCTAGGTTTTTAAGCTTGTTGATTAGAACTGAGGGTGTGATTGTGTTGAAGAGTGAGCTGTAACCAACCAAAAGTAGCCTGATGTAGGTATTACTATTGTCCAGGTGTTCCAAGGCTGGATGGAGAGCCAATGACATTGCAATAGGCAAATTCAGGTCCGGGTCCTTGCTTAGGCAGCAGTCATTTCTAGCTATGACCAACCTCTCAAAGCACTTTATCCCAGTAGATGTGATTGCCACTGTGCGATAACCATTGAGGCAGCTTACCCTGCTTTTTATGACACTGGTATGATCGTCACTTTTTTGAAGCAGGTGGGAAACTCCAACTTCAGCAGTCAGAGAATGAAGAGGGCCTTGAATACTCCTGTCAGTTGGTTAGCACAGGTTTTCAATACCCTACCAGGTACACCATCAGGGCCTGATGCCTTGCAAGTGTGCACCCTCTTGAAAGATGTTCTGACATTGGCCTTTGAGACAGAGATCACGTTCACCAGATGCTGCAGGCATTTGCACAGATGTAGTTTTATTCTCTTGTTCAGAGTGAGCATAAAGGCATTGAAAATATCTAGGAGTGGAGAAGCATCGCCATTCATGGTGTTAGGTTTTGTGTTGTGGGAAACAATGGCCTATAAACCCTGTTAGAGCACACATGCATCTGATTATGTCAATTGGAATTGTTTTATCACTCTGATAATAGCGTTCCGTAGGTCATACCTGGATTTCTTGTATTTTTCTGGATCACTGGTCTTGAATACCACAGGTTTGGCTCTCATCCTACTACAAATCTCCTGGTTCATCCATAGCTTCTGGTTTGGGTACGTCTGGTATGTTTTCGAAAGCACATTCAGGTGGGTCTTGATGATGCTGGTGACAATTGTGATGTATTCTTCAGGCTCAAAGATGATTGTGCCTGAATGTTGTTCTGCCCACTGACTCAAAGAAGACCTGTTAGTGCTCTTCCATATCCCTTGACCATACCTTCTAAGTTCTCACCACTGCTGCTGTGGTCATTAATCTCTGCCTATATGCTGGGAGTCAGAGATCAACCTGGTGATCAGACTTTCCAAAGTGTGGGCGTGGGATGGCATGGCAAGCATTTGTGATGATGGTGTAACAGTGGTGAAGTGTGTTGGTTCTGGTTCCATAGGTGATATGTTGATGGTAGTTTTTCAGAGACTTCTTCAAGCTGACCTGGTTGAAATCTCCTGCCAGGTTAGGAAAGGCATCACAGTGTGTAGTTTTGTGCCTACTGACTATCTTGCTCAGCTCCTCCAGTGCTTGCCTGAGGTGGAATGTGCATTGCTATGAGGATGACTGTGGAAAACTTGCTTGGCAGAAAAAATGGATGACATTTGACAGCTAGGTATCTTCGGACAAGTAAGTAGGACTGAGACAGAACTGAAACCTCCACCTCTCTGCTTTTAAAAGACTGAGCTGCCTTCTGTTTGCAGAGAATGTTGAAGCTATCGGGCCACAGCGCTGTGTCCAAAATTATGAGTGAGAGCCATATCTCTGTAATGCAAAATATGGAGCAGTCACTGATGTCCCTCTATAATGGCAATCTTGTTCTGAGGCCTTTCTAGAAACTGTACATTTATCAGCTGTATAGTTGGGAGTGGAAGTCTAAGGCCTTTGCATTTTAATCATACCTATAGAATGATGTAGCACCCCCCCCCCGCTTCCATTTTCTTAAAGGGGAACTACACTCGAGACCCAAGTCTGCCATTGGAGGTTCATTGATTTTGAGTATCAGTAGATTTTTTAAACATCTTATGATATTGCTTACTGAAAGGCATTGCTTCTTCTCTAAATCAAGGTCCTACAGGGTATTAACACATTTTTATTGTTCTTTAAGCTTTACTTCGAGTAAAAATTAAAAATGAAATTAAGTTATTCCACAACTTGTAGACGTACCTGTGTTGCCCATCAGTTACACTAGGCCTCAGGTGCATTGGGAGGTGTCATGTGGTCCGCTGTAGAGATACCTAACATGAACATAATTTTGGAAGAAGGATAAGTGATTTGGCGAGGCAGATGAACCCTTCAGTCATTGCTTCCTAGAGCTACGAGTGGCCAAGGAGCAGTCCATTAAAGAGAATACCTAACCAACCATCGACTTAGCACCAGCTGCCCAAAAATCAGGAATACTGCACTGATGACTGAAAACTTCTTTTTGCTTTTATTGACCAGCGTTTAGCCCTTTACCCACATCGTGTTGGCTTTGGTAGGTGTGGAGCCTGCTTAATCTCTGTATGGCAACGGATCCAGCTTTATCTCTGTATCCTTACAGCGATTAATGAGATTGATGTGCATTTGACTGGAGAGAGTGTTTGCATTCATTGTTGGCCCAACTTTGGGCCAAAAAATAGAGCATGGCTGTGTATCCTTAGCCTGAGAAAGTGCAGAGACGCTTTAATTTTGGAAGAATGTCAAAGTGTACTTCATAGGCTAAGAGTGAGTGAAAAGGCACTACTTAATCACTGTGTCAGATGCCTGGAATCAATGTTTTATAGTGATTTTCTTACAGAATGACAACAGTATTAAACAGACTTGGAATAATGCACCAAAGTAACAGTCATCAGGGGCTTTTTCTTGTAAATTGATTCTAACCCAAATAGATAAAGTTGAAAGATGACAACTAGTTAATTAATTTACTGCTTGTGAGGCTAAATATTTCACAGATGCAGACTTTATTACTTTTACAAATTAAATTAGTGGCACTTTATTTTGGTCACAACGTATCAGCTTGTCCAATGGAACACAGCAAGGAGGTTCCACCATCTGCTGAATTACTTTTTTTTCCAAGATTGCCCATGTTTGTTTGCTCAAGGCTATTCAAACATAACTCAGGGTCTCTCGACAGTGACCAATAGATGGGGAGGAGTTTACGTGGCAGTATAATTACAGGCTCCCTGGGACAGTGCAAACTGTGCCCATGTCCTCAAAGACAATACTAAAATGGCCCAAAAATGCTACATAATTGACTTTACCTGCAGTCAATGACAGCATGATAATCTGAAACTGATGGCAAGAATTTAAAGGGAGGAAAAAGGCACAAATCAGACATAGCTGTGTAGGACACAGAAGGCAGTTTAGGTGTCCCTGTGGAGGATGTCAGTCTCTGGTTTTACCAGGTTACTTTGATGTAGATGTAGTTAACCCTTAAGTGTGAATGCCATTAAACACACAGGCTTTAATTTCTTCAGCAGAGGAAAGGAACATGTCTGGAAAGATCTAAAATAGTCAGTTGCTTCAGTGTATCATTTATGACCTACAAAAGCGTGTGGATGCTATGACAAAGAGTGATGCAATCTTTGAAGCATTTATCAAAATAATAATAGCTAAATCTTTTAAAAATCTAGCATAAACATCCACAACTAAAGAGATGTTTCTGTGTTCCTGATGTGTCATTAGTGACCTAGTTGGCTATTAATGTAAGAAAAAAGGCTAATGAATCTCATTCTGCTATCCGCACATCTCCTGCCAGGAAACCAGAGAATGAAGAAATATGAAGTGATTACATGGGGGAGAACATGGGCAAGCTCTAGGGAAAACACAACATATAATTGATAAACCATCTGTTAGCATAACACGTCCAGACATCAATGCTTATTCCAATGGAAATGAAAGTTTGTTATATTTATAGACTTCTAAGTTTTGAAATATTTTCTTTTCAGCAGTTCATTTGAAGAAACACTGGAAAACGTGCTTTAGAATCCAGTCAGCACGTATAGTATATAAAATGTATAAAATAAATGTGGGCTGCCGGATGAAACTTGACAGCCATAAAACACAAACACGGGCGAAACCTGCAACAGGATTGCAACCTGATAATCTCACTTGTATTGAAATAGAATCTTCAGACATAATGTGACACTATGTTGGAATATAGGCTTAAGTTTTTGAGCAATTCTTATAAAGTGAGATAGTAAAAGTTGAGTAGCAAGTTACAATTTGTTGCTGATCTTCTACAAGCACTAAACACACTCCTGCCAACTTCAGCTCTGGACTCTTAAGCAGTTCATTGCAAAACTGGCAAAAGCTACCACATCACATACACGAGGAAATCTACAGATGCTGGAAATTCAAACAACAACACACACAAAATGCTGGTAGAACACAGCAGGCCAGGCAGCATCTATAGGGAGAAGCGCTGTCGACGTTTCGGCCAAGACCCTTCATCAGGACTAACCGAAAGGAAAGATAGTAAGAAATTTGAAAGTAGTGGGGGAAATGCGAAATGATAGGAGAAGACCGGAGGGGGGTTGGAAGTAGCTAAGAGCTGGAAAGGTGATTGGCGAAAGTGATACAGAGCTGGAGAAGGGAAAGGATCGTGGGACGGGAGGCCTCAGGAGAAAGACCATTTCGCTGAACACCTACGCTCGGTCCGCCAGAGAAAGCAGGATCTCCCAGTGGCAACACATTTTAATTCCACGCGCCATTCCCATTCTGATATGTCTATCCATGGCCTCCTCTATTGTCAAAATGAATCCAAACTCAGGTTGGAGGAACAACACTTTGTATTCTGGCTGGGTAGCCTCCAACCTGATGGCATGAACATCGACTTCTCTAACTTCCATTAATACCCCTCCTCCCCTTCTTACCCCATCCTCGACATATTTAGTTGCTTGCCTGTTCTCCATCTCCCTCTGGTGCTACCACCCCCCTCCTTTCTTTCTCCTGAGGCTTCCCGTCCCATGATCCTTTCCCTTCTCCAGCTCTGTATCACTTTCGCCAATCACCTTTCCAGCTCTTAGCTTCATCCCACCCCCTCCGGTCTTCTCCTATCATTTCGCATTTCCCCCTCCCCCCACTACTTTCAAATCTCTTACTATCTTTCCTTTTGGTTAGTCCTGACGAAGGGTCTCGGCCCGAAACGTTGACATCACATACATTAACCTTGTAAAATATTGTAGAGGGAAACCTGATTGGTCCTCTGATTTTTAGCTTCTAGGTAGATGCTGTGAGTTAAAGTGCACCTTCATTCTTTTTCTAGCTCTTTACTCTTCCTTCACATGATCAAAATGGCAGAGAGGGTTAGTCTGGATTAGCACTAACCATGCGCCAAAGGATCCAGTGCTGTTCCTTTCCATTCTATGTTCTCTGTAAATGTAAAGCAAATACTTACTTAGTTATCTTTAGGATGTCTTTCTCCTGGGACCTTGGAGTGCAGCACATACAAGAGATTTGGGCTGTAAAAATCACAGGGGCATAACCAGTTTTCCTGACGCATTTTGGCAGATAGTAGGGTATAGGAAAATCTTCCACATTGGAAGCATGGATAATAAAGAGACAAAGTCCCTACTGATATGACTTTTTTTAACAAATGGATACAGAGTCCAGTGACAATACCCTAAACTACCTCTGTGTGGAAACCTTCATTCTCATTAATTCACAGGTAAGTTAGTGCTTTTATTGTCTATATTCAGATGAAGGCAGTCCCCACTAGTGGGTTATTGCACAGTTAGAAAAAAACAAAACATAATGAATAGTACTTTTTCTGTCTTCGCTATTAGAATGGAGACAAGCAGGATGGTGCAGGGCAAAGGAACTTGAAACTCTCTCAAGAAGGATGCAGCAAAGAAAGTTTGGAATCCTTCACTCTGCATCATCATGCAAGTTGGATCAGTTGTTTTCTCCTATGTTCTAAACTGTTAAAGGTGATTTCATATAAAACATAATGACAACTTGGTCAAAATTGCTCTAATTATTTGAAATACAGAGGAGAAAATGTCCATAAGACCATAGACCATAAGATATAGGAGCTGAAGTAGGTCATTTGACCCATCGAGTCTGCTCCACCATTTAATCATGGGCTGATCCAATTATTCCAGTTATCCCCACTCCCCTCCTTTCACCCCATACCCTTTGATGCCCTGGCTAATCAAGAACCTATATCTCTGCCTTAAATGCACCCAATGACTTGGCCTCCACAGCACTCGTGGCTACAAATTCCACAGATTTACCACCCTCTTACTAAAGTAATTTCTCCGCATCTCTGTTCTGAAAGGAGGTCCTTCAATCCTGAAATCGTGCCCTTTTGTCCTAGAATCCCCTAACATGGGAAATAACTTTTCCATATCTAATCTGTTCAGGCCTTTTAGCATTCAGAATGTTTCTATGAGATCCCCTTTATTCTCCTGAACTCCAGGGAATGCATCCCAGGAGCTGCCAGATGTTACTCATACAGTAACCCTTTCATTCCTGGAATCATTCTTGTGAACCTTCTCTGAACTCTCTCCAATGTCAGTATATCCTTTCTAAATAAGGAGCCCAAAACTGCTCAATACTCCAAGTGTAGTCTCACGAGTGCCTTATAAAGCCTCAACATCACATCCCTGCTCTTATATTCTCTGCCTCTAGAAATGAATGCCAACATTGCATTTGTCTTCTTCACAACCAACTCAACCTGGAGGTTACCTTTAGGGCACCTTGCACAAGGACACCCAAATCCCTTTGCAACTCTGCATTTTGAATTCTCTCCCCATCTAAATAATAGTCTGCCTGTTTGTTTCTTCCACCAAAGTGCATGACCATACACTTTTCATTTGTCATTTTTTTGCCCATTCCCCTAAACTATCTCAGTCTCTTTGCAGGCTCTGTTTCCTCAACACTACACGCTCCTCCACCTATCTTTGTATCATTGGCAAATTTAGCCACAAATTCATTAATCCCATAGTCCAAATCATTGACATACATCGTAAAAAGCAGCAGTCCCAACATTGACCCCTGTGGATCTCCACTGGTAACCGGCAGCCAGCCAGAATAGGATCTCTCTATTCCCACTGTTTTCTGCTGACCAGGCAGTGCTCCACCCACACTAGTAACTTCCCTGTAATTCCATGGGATCTTATCTTGCTAAGCAGCCTCATGTGCAGCCCCTTGTCAAAGGCCTTCTGAAAATCCAAGTACACCACGTCTATTGCATCTCCTTTGTCTATCTTGCTTGCAATTTCCTCAAAGTATTGCAGTATGTAGTCAGGCAGGATTTTCCTTTCAGGAAACCATGCTGGCTTTGGCCTACACAAGGAAATCTGCAGATGCTGGAAATCAAAAAACACACACAAAATGCTGGTAGAACACAGCAGGCCAGGCAGCATCTATAGGGAGAAGTGCTGTCGACGTTTTGGGCCAAGACCCTTCGTCAGGACTAACTGAAAGGAAAGATAGTAAGAGATTTGAAAGTAGTGGGGGGTGGGGGAAAATGCAAAATGATAGGAGAAGACCAGAGGGGGTGGGATGAAGCTAAGAGCTGGAAAGGTGATTGGCGAAAGTGATACAGAGCTGGAGAAGGGAAAGGATCATGGGACGGGAGGCCTCAGGAGAAAGAAAAGAGGGGTGAGCACCAGAGGGAGATGGAGAACAGGCAAACAACTAAATATGTCAGGGATGGGGTAAGAAGTGGAGGAGGGGCATTAACGGAAGTTAGAGAAGTCAATGTTCATGCCATCAGGTTGGAGGCTACCCAGCCGGTATATAAGGTGTTGTTCCTCCAACCTGAGTTTGGATTCATTTTGACAGTAGAGGAGGCCATGGATAGACATATCAGAATGGGAATGGGACGTGGAATTAAAATGTGTGGCCACTGGGAGATCCTGCTTTTTCTGGTGGACCGAGCGTAGGTGTTCAGCGAAACGGTCTCCCAGTCTGCGTCAGGTCTCACCAATATATAAAAGGCCACACCGGGAGCACCGGACGCAGTATACCACACCAGCCGACTCACAGGTGAAGTGTCGCCTCACCTGGAAGGACTGTCTGGGGCCCTGAATGGTGGTGAGGGAGGAAGTGTAAGGGCAGGTGTAGTTCTTGTTCCGTTTACAAGGATAAGTGCCAGGAGGGCAATCGGTGGGAAGGGATGGTGGGGGGGATGAGTGGACAAGGGAGTCGCATAGGGAACGATCCCTGCGATAAGCGGGGGGGGGGGGGGGGGTGGAAGGTCATATGCCTCCAAGTACTCTGTAATCTCATCCCTAACAATCGACTCCAACAACTTCCCAACCACTGATGTCGGGCTAACAGGTCTATAGTTTCCTTTCTGCTGCCTCCAACCCTTCTTAAATAGCAGACCAGTCATTCAGTACAATGCCAGAATCTATCAATTCTTGAAAGATCATTACTGCCTCTGCAATCTCTTCAACTACATCCTTCAGAACCCAAGGGTGCATTCCATCAGGTCCAGGAGATTTATCCACTCTCCGGCATCATTTTCTATTGGTCCTATATCTACCCTTGACTCTTTTACCCTTTATATACTTAAAAAGCTTTTAGTATCATGTTTGATATTAGTTGCCAGCTTCCTCTCATAATTCATCTTTTCCTTCCGAATGACCTTCTTAGTTTCCTTCTGCAAGTTTAAAAGCATCCCAATGCTCTATATTCCCACTAGCTTTGGCCTCCTTGTATACCCTCCCTTTTGCTTTGGCTCTGACTTCACTTGTCCACCATGGTAGTGTCCTTCTTCCATTTGAAAATTTCTTCTTATATGGAATATATCTGTTTTGCACTTCCCTCATTTTTTTGCAGAACCTCTAGCCATTGCTGCATTGTTGTCCTTCCTGCAAATGTCCCTTTCCAGTCAAATTCATCAGTTCCCTCTCATGCCATTGTAATTTCCTTTATTCCACTGAAATACATTGGATTTTATTTTTTTCCTCTCTCAAATTTCAATGTGAACGCGATCGTATTGTGATCATTGTTCCTTAAGGGTTCCTTAACCTTAAGGTCTCTTATCACCTCTGGATCATTGCACAACACCCAGCCCAGCTGATCCCCTAATGGGCTTAACAACGAGCTGTTCTAAAAAGCCATGCCTTAGACATTCTACATTCTCTCTCTCTCTCGAGGTCCAGTACTGGCCTGATTTTCCCCAATCCACTTTCATTAAAATCCTTAACGATGATCATGACGTTGCCTTTCTGACACCTTTTCTATCACCTGCTGTAATTTGTAATCTACACCCTGGCTGCTGTTTGGAGGCCTGTATACAACTCCCATTAGGGTCCTTTTACCCTTGCCATTTCTTAACACTACCCATAGAGACTCTACACCTTCCAATCCTATGTCATCCCTTTCTAATGATGTAATATTATTTCTTATACACAGGACCACACCACCCCCTCTGCCTATTAACCTATCTTCCTGATACCACCATATATCCTTGGACATTCAGCTCCCAATGGCAGCCATCCTTCAGCCAAGTTTCAGAGATGGCCAATGTCATATTTGCCAATCTGTAGCTGAATTTCAAGATTGTCCATTTTATTCCTTATGCTGCATGCATTCAAATATAACACTCAGTCCAGTATTTGTTGCTTTCTGTTTTAACTGTAGCATCCCTCTATTCCCCTGTAACACATGCCACTGGCTTTGATTAAGCCTCATCTCCTGCCTGTTTTTTTCTATAATCTGTTGCATTCTATCTTTGATGTATTTCTGTTCTCCCAATCCTCAGTCCTATCACTTCAGTTCCCATCTGTCACAAGCAGACATGGAATGGACCCAAGTGCAGGATGCAGGCACTGAAGTACTAGGGGTAGGAAAGGATGGGGACACCATGGCATGCAAGGGGTAATGCAGGCAGGGCTGGATCCCAGAGTTCCAGCAAGGCAGAGCAGGATTCCAGAGTTCCTGCGAGGCAGGCAGAGCAGGCAGGCAGGGCAGGGCAGGCAGGGCAGGAGGATCTGAGAGTTCAGGCAGGCACATAACTCCTGGGCAGGACCACAGAGGCCCAAGCAAGACACAGAACCCTGGGCAGGTACAGGCACAACCCATAGGGAGTAATGGGTGGAAAGGGTCAGAGTCCTCAGGGCAGGCCACATGGATCCCAGGCAGGGCCACCTCCCAGGCAGAAATACAGAGGCCTGGGCAAGGCACAGACACCTGGGTAGGTGCAGGGCACAACCCTCAGAAGCAAAGGGAGGAAAGGGTAGGAGTCCTCAGGGCAGGCCACATCCTGGGCAGGACCACCTCCCAGGCAGAGACACAGAGGCCTGGGCAAGGCACAGACACCTGGGCTGTTGCAGGGCACAACCCATCTGAGGTTATAGGTAGGAAGGGGACCAAGTCCCCCCACCAGGCAACAGCAGATGACCTGGTTTCCCCAGCAGAGGAAAGGGACAGGAAGGAACAGAACCACCCAAGGGGTAACAGCAACAACCTGGCTTACCCAACAGAGGCAAGGGAACAGCAGGACAACCAGGATACCCCAGTAAATAGGGAGAAGCAAGCAGACAACACAGGCAAGGCAAATACAGCAGGAGCAGCACACTCAAGATAAGCAGGAAAACAGAACAAACCAACCCCCCAACTAGGCTCAGTCCCCAAGCCCCTTATAAACACCTGCCCCTAATAGGCAACAGGTGTACCTCCTTAAGCCAAGATGATCCAATGGCTCCGGGTGACAGGAGGGCAGGCTGCAAAGCCTGGAGTCCGGAGTCAGCGGACCGGAGCAAGACCCAGAAGGCGGGTTCCGGACCGGACCTTAACACCATCCCCTGCCAAACTAGTTTAGATCCTCCCTAATAGCTCTATTAAATGTGCCCGCTAGGATATTGGAGCCCTTTGGGTTCAGGTGTAACCCGGCCTTTTTGTAGAGGTCGTACCTCCCCCAGAAGAGGCCCCAGTGATCCAGGAATCGGAAGCCCTGCCCCCTACACCAGTCTCTCAGCCACGCAGTAATACACCTGATCATGCTATTCTTGCACTCGCTAGCATGTGGCACAGGCAGCAATCCTGAGATTACTTCCCTAGAGGTTCTGCCTTCCAGCTTCCTACCTAAGTCCCTGAATTCTCTTTTCAGGACCTCCTCCTTTTTTCTACGTATGTCAAAAGGTCACTGGCAGTCCTGCGATCAGAGATGACAAAAGTCAGGTCTGGGGATGCAGACACACTGATTAGAAGTTTCCATGGATTTTTATCCTCATGGATTTCTGCTTTGGATGACAAGGTTGAACTGTGTGTGATGCCAAAAAAAAGTGTTTGATGTTTTATTAATTGTCAATTCTTCTGCATAAAGTCTGATGAAGTCTACACACACACACACACACACACACACACACACACACACACACACACACACACACACACACACACACACACACACACACACACACACACACACACACACACACACACACACACACACTTCCCTCCCAAAGAGAAAAGAGAATGCAACTGAATATTTAATTTGTTCTGTTTTTTTTGCAATCTATGCCATTCAATATAAAAAGACATCTTACATGACTAAAGAAAATTAAAACACAATTATCTGACACCCTCAGGACTTTATTGGCATCTCGGTGATATATTTTCTGGACTATTGGATGTTTTCCAGATGCCTCATCACACATTTACTTCAGATGTTACTCAGTAGTGCAGAGAATTTTCTATCGAGTCCAATGTTTAAGGAGCGTGGGAATAGGGTCCAGTGAGTTTCAAAGCAGTTTGGGAGTGGGGCACTGTTGAGTTTAAAGAGAGAATGGGAATGGAGCCCCAGTGAATTTAAAAGGAGCATGAGCTAGTTTAAAAGGAATACTGAAATGAACCCTGGTGAGTTGAAAGGGTAAAATAGGACCCTGGTGAATTTAAAAGCTGTGCATAACCTGTTCTTTTCCATTTGAAAGAAACCCACCTTTGATAGCATCCTCTTAAATACCCTCTGCACCCACATTGATCTTCATGTACAATGTTGACCAGAACTGTATGGAGTACTCTACCTGTGGCCTAACTAGATATCCCTGCTTATGTATTTTACACATCAGCCAATAAAGTATTCCATGTGTTTTCTTAGCCATCTTTTCTAGTTATCCAGGGATAATTGACATGGAATCCTTGTCATTTATTGTGTATTCTCATAGCTTGTTTTCCTCCTCCAAAAGCATTCCTTAGGAATTTTTGGATTGGATTCGACTTGTTATCTCACTGCTTTCCCCTTAGGTTTGGGTTTTTCTCTTCACTGTCACTGCCTCACAATAATATCACCTGCAAACTTGTTTTCATCTCTCTGTATTTAGGGCTAAGTCACTGAAGTCTACCATGAAGAGCAACAAGCTAGATACTAAGCTCTACTGAGCTCCACTGCAAAGAGTTTTCCAATCCCCGGAACACACATCTACCATTACCCTTTCCTCCTGTAACAGAGACAACTTTAGATCCACCTTACTTTGTATCACATTTACATTTCTGACCAATTATCTACACGAGGCTCAGCAGCAATCTTTCACAATCAGAATTAGAATCAGGTTTAATATCACTGGCATAGGTCAAGAAATTTGTTGTCTTGCAGCAGTAGTTGATTGCAATACACTATAATAAAAAACAACTATACATAGGCTTCCGTAGGCCGTACCTGGACTTACTGTATAGTTCTGGATCACTGGTCTTGAACTCCATAGATTTAGTCCTCAGCAGACTTCAAATATCTCGATTCATCCATGGCTTCTGGTTTGGGTATGTCTGGTATGTTCTTGAAGTCACACACTAATGCACACAGGTCTTGATGAAATCGGTGACTACTATGGCATATTCATTTAGATTCAAAGTCAAATCCCTGAATATTGTCCAGCCCACCAACTCAAAGCAGAACCGTACGTGCTTCTCCGTATCCCATGAACATACATTCGTGGTCCTCACCACTAGAGCTGCAGTCTCTTCTGTACATTGGGAGTAGAAGTACAGCCAATTGATCGGACTTTCCAAAGTGAGATGGCATGGTGAGGTGGTGGTATAACAGTGGTGAAGTGCGTTGGTGCTTCTTGTTCAACAGTGATATGTTGGTGGTAATTGTTCAGAAACTTCTTCAAGTGGGCCTGGTTACATAGAGTATGTAGAGTGGAAGAACTGCACCGTTGACTTGATCTCAAAAAATTCGGGTCAACCTGTTTCTGCATGACAATCAGCCTGAAATGTTGTGGCTTTGGTTAAAAGTACCCAGGGATAGGGAGGTAGGTCTAATATATGCAGCAAGGACATCGGTTGCCAAATGAAGAAGGGTTGTTGAGTGACATTCAAGGTTACCAGTAGGTCAGCAGTTTGAACTCCACCTCTAATCAGTGCAACCTGGGTGCCAATTGCATTCCCAGATTACAGATTTAGGTGCTAAACCACAGCTGTGATGTGTGCCCCAATTTTAAATATGGTCAACTATGTTAATAGAGGAGGACTTTGCACAGAATCAGGTGAGCTGATAACATTTGGTGAAAGATGTGTCAGTAATTTATTTGTATCATATTGATTGGGCAGCTTTCTAAAACATACCAGTCCTGTTCACTGATCATTGGTATGAAAACAATCAGTAATCTCATTCGAGAAGCCCTAAACACTGAAGATTGTACCCTCATTGCCCACACAGAAACTGCTCTTCAGCTCCTCGTTGACAGATATGCAGAAGCCACTAGTCTGTTCAGCCTCACTGTCAGCCTACAAAAGACAGCAGCCCTGTTCCAATCCAGTGCAATGTCTGCTGTATCCAACCCGTCCATCTGCATTGAAGGTACGCAGCTTAGAACAGTGGAGGAGTTCAAATACCTCGTTAGTGTTATTTCGAGTGATGGCTCCCTAGACAAAGAATTCCGTCCCTCAAGCCCTTGTGTTCATGTGAAATAAACCAGCATAACATCTGAAAAGCCAGGAAACTCAAGGTGTACATAACAGTCATCCTCGGCAGCCTATTGTATGGCCGTGAAACCTGGACTGCATACAAAAGACATCTTAAAATGCTGGAACCCTCCCATGCACTTAGCCTGAGATCAATCCTGGGCATCCATTGGCAGGGCCGTATCACCAACCTGGAAGTCCTCAAGAGAGCAGAGAGCACAAGCATAGAAGGAATGGTCCTGCAAGCCCAGCTTTGCTAGACAGGGCATGTTATACACATAGAGAATTCCAGAACACCCAAATATAATTGCTTTATGGAGAGCTATCACAAGGAAGAAGAGAACCTCATAAGAGGTTAAAGGACTGTGTGAAAGCCAGCTTGAGCATGCTGACATTGCACCTAAGCAGCTCGAGCGAGTGCTCAAGACCAGACTGATGGCGTGCCCTGGTCAATGAGCCTCCAACAACTTGAAGAATAATCACTGTGCAGATCTGGTCGCTGCTCAAGAAAGGAGGAAAATGGCCATATCAGTTGCTGCAACAGTGGCCGGACAGTTTATCTGCCCTCACTGTCAAAGCTCATGCCTTTCTGGAATCAGACTGTACAGCCACCTCAGAACACACAACTGATGAGATGCACAGGCAAACATCATCGTCGGAAACAACGGACAACCAACACATGGCCTAGAAACTCCATATCACCATAAGATGTAGGAACAGAATTAGGCCATTCAGCCCATTGAATCTACTCCGCCATTCCATCATGGTTGATTTATTATCTTGCTCACCCTATTCCCCTGCCTTCCTCCCGTAACCTTTGACACCCTTACTGATCAAGAACCTATCAATCTTCACTTTAAATATAGCCAATGATTGACCTCTACTGCCATCTGTGGCAATGAATTCCACAGACTCATTACCCTCTGGCTAAAGAAACAATCGGAAAGGTACACTAAACTGACGGTGTCCGAAGAGTCAACAATGTTTTTGTATGAGGAATTAGTATTTGAATAATACGCACAGCCTCAGTTCAGTTTGCAAGTTGAGGGAAAGGGAAGTTCTGGGGTGTGGCTGGGTTGGGGTGAGTGAGGGAAGATGAAGGCATCAATGGGAAAAAGATTATGACCCCCAAGGTTATGGGTGGGCTTTGGGTTAATGCAGTCAGTGACTGGTGAGCAGGGTTAATGTTCCATGCTGGTTTTGGGGCATCAGGGGGCAAGAAAAAGAAAGGCAAGTTTATAAACACACGTCCCTACCTTCTGTAGGTCCTCAGCAGTGGTCTATGCAGCTTGGCACCGGGTCAGTTAATGATAAAGCAGGCCTCAGTTCGCCTTCTTCTGCATGGGTAGCCTGCAATTGTTATAGGCCATGCATACACCAATAGAAATCACTGAAGTCATATCTGGATGTGTTCTGCCCACCGCTACATGTCATGGAAATATAGAGAGTCGTAGAAACATACAGAACAGAATCAAACACTTTGGCCCACTGTTTCCTCTCTATAAATATCCATGTTCACTAATTGCTGTCTATTCTCTCCACATTCCCATCAACTCTCTCCTAAATCTGCCCCCAGAGAGCATCTTAGAGTGACCAATTCACTTACCAAACCACGGGTCTTCAGGGAGTGAAAGGAACCTGGAGCATGCAGAAGAGACCTAAATAAAATCACAGGGAGAACATGCAAACTCAACACAAACATCACCAGAGGTCACGAGCTGTGAGACAGCAGCTCCCCTCGCTGTGCCACTATTCCCTGCTTCCACCTAGACGCACAAAAGGTTCAAAAAAATCAGAATCAGGTTTATTATCACTGGCATGTGACGTGAAATTTGTTAAACTTAGCAGCAGCAGTTCAATGCAATAAATAATCTAGCAGAGTGAGAAAAAAATAACAATAATAAATAAACAAGTCAATCAATTACGTATATTGAATAGATTCAAAAAATGTGCAAAAACAGAAATACTGTAGATTAAAAAAGTGAGGTAGTGTCCAAAGCTTCAATGTCCATTTAGGAATCGGATGGCAGAGGGGAAGAAGCTGTTCCTGAATGTTCGTGAGTTTGTAACCTAACTATTAATAGCCCCATCTGTCTAAGTAGACAATGGATGCGCCCTTTTAGGGGTCTGGACCTGGGCGATGAATATGGAGATCCTGGGCTGCCCAGACATCCAGATCCCCGTCTTGGCCTCGCGGCTGTGGTCCAAAGCAATGTGAAGCAGTACATTTGGAATCAGCTTGGCTGCAGGAGCTGGCGTGATACGTCATCCAACCGCCTTAGGGGCTTCACTCCAGACTTGTGTGGGGTTTGTAATCTAGTCATGTGGTTTTAATAGAAATTAATTTTTTCAGCTTCCATCAAAGTTGCATTTACTGATCGAATTGCTATGTCTCAGCATTGACCTTGCCTCCGCCTCCTCTTGGCTGGGTGCTTACTGGGGTTGGTACCATGACTGAAAGCAGGGTAAGAAAACCAGGAATGAAAAGTCACTTGCCAGTATGCAGAAACAATTGCCAGTCAGTAAGCAGATGGTTGTAGCCCTCTAGCTTTGCCTGTCACCTCTATGTATTTATTGTGTCAGCTACCATGTATTGTCATCCAACTTCTCCAACCTGACCCCCACCTCCATCTCTAACAATTATGTGTAAGTACTGAGCATGTCAGGACATTTTCTTTTATGACACTAGCTTCAGTTAAATGTTTTATCAAGATTATTCAGGTTTGATTATGGACTCCCTTCATAAAATTTCCAACCAGGTGAAATCCTCACCTTGTGTATTAAAATGGGAAATAGCTGGCCTGGTCTGGTCTCATGCAATAAAGCAGGTGAGAATCTTCCTGTCTTGTTCATGAACAATATATCAGGCAAGTCCTCACCAATTTAAGAAGGGGCTGATGGTTCCTGTGAAGATGAAAGAAATAAATTACCAGAGATATACCTGAAATTAGTTGATCTTGCGATTTTGCAAAATGGTGAAAAGCTATGTCAAGCAATTCCTTGGAGAGAAAGAAATGATCTTGAACTAATATTTTATCTCAAGCTGTATGTGCTTCAGACAGATGAATGCCAGGATAGCTGTGGACTAAATAACAAGCAACCATTGTGAATGAGAAGGTAAACTGTGCAAATGCAAAAAACAAGTGAATAAAAAATACGGAGAACATGAGTTGTAGAATCCTTGAAAATGAGTCCATCGGTTGTGGATTCAGCTCAGATTTGAGGGCATTCACACTGGTTCAGGAGCCTGACTGGGAAGGGTAATGACTGTTCCTGACCAGGTGTGGGACTTAGGCTTGCAAAGTAATTACTTTTGCAAATATGGAAGTAATTGTCTATTTCCACGAGCAGGTAACATAGAAATTGATCTAACCTGAAATGAAAATCAAAGGGGTTGCTTAAAATTACAGATGCTCTCCTCCACCAAAGCTGAACATGACCATCACACTTTGTTCAAAATCACTGGGCAGAATTTTACTCCCATGCTAACTACAGATTTAAACGTTTTCTTTTAATTTAGTGACAGGTTGTTGAGACAAGGCCGCCTTCCTTTGAAAGAGGATTAAGAAGTGAATTCATTAAAATGACTAAATTAACTGTTAAGGTAGATAGAGGAGAATAGCTGAAGTTCAGCCATTTGAGTATGATTTCAAGAAGAACATCCTCCTACAAATGGTAAAGGAAGGCACTTCCCAAAAAAATTGTCGTGGCTAAGCCTATTGAAATTTTTTAAAGTGAAGTTACTATTCTTGTTAGACAAGGGAATTAAAGCTTATGAAATCAATATGGTGAGACAAAGTATAATCCAACATGATTTAAGTGAAGATCAGAACAGAATTGAGGGGCTGAATGGCCTGTCTTTGTCGCTATTTCCCTGTGTAATAGCAGCTGCAAACATTTAACATCAAACTGAGACTGAAGGATGCCTTGAATTCAAATTGCAAACCATTTCCTGATGATCTTTGTCTTATTCAAAGAAATTGATTGCAGTTTCATTCTTGACATAGCCATAACATTCTTCTGAATTCTGAGACAATTGGAAGTATTAAAAAAAGTCCAAATAAATGAGAATCATTTCTTATGGACAGATCAATGAATGGCAGTAAAAAAGATTAAGCATTTTGGACTGTTCCCACAGCATGAATTCGAATGCATACATTCCAGCCCACTGCAAATCTATAAAATTACCGTACAGAGGGAACACAATCCATCAGTGTAGTTGTCTAAATATGAAGCCAAACCATAAAGTTAAAGCTCAAAGTTCACAGGGGAGAAATAGTCAAAACTTTGACACAAAAGAACATAGAGAAAATACTGAAATACAGCTTGACAATTTAATAAGAAAATCTCATACTTATCATATGACAGTAGGAGGCTAATTGACCCATTGGGCCCATGCCTTCTCCAAGGGAAGCAACCCCATTGGCCCATTCCACCTTACCTTATTTCCCTTTACCTCTGCACTTTTTTTTATTTGTAGATGTCTCTCAACTCTGCTTTGATTCTCTTTTCATTAAATGCTGGATAATTTACAATTGTCGATTAACCTCCCAGAACATCCAGTATGGGATTCATTATTGGTGGTCAATTTCTTCTGGTCATTGCTACAGATGTTTCAAGTTGCAAATGCCATCAGGGATAATGTGGTAGGAAAAGGTTGTTGCAGACTTCAACAAACATGCCAGTTGTCATGGATGCAATTTTAAGTCTTCCCTCTGGAAAATACTATGGCTTCCAAACAAATAGAGACCACACAAGGCTCGGTCTTTGGAAGTCAGAGAAAAAGTAGCAGGAGTCAAACAAATCTCAGTAGAAGATCATATTCAACCAGATTGTTCAAGGGCCAGTTTCTTACTCAAACTGCATGAGAGGTATTTGTGTTTTGTGAAGAATGCCCTTACTGATACAGAGACAACTCCCACCCCTCCAACCTCAGAGCAGGAAAGGTTTTGTCAGTCCTTGCGAAAATTATCATAGACCTCTACACATTTGTACGTAAAAACATGTAATAGTGGCATGCAATATTTTCCAAATAAGGCAGTTTGCAAATTGGAAACCTTCAATATTCCCTATACAATAAGAGACAGTTATATTTCACTCTCCTTTGCCAGAAAGTGGCAACGCTTATGAGGATTCCAAGCTTCTCTTTGTAGCAAGGTACCATTCACTTTAGCAACTGTCTTGAATGAAATCAAGAGAGATACAGTTCCTTTCATATTAGCTATTATATGACAGACAGCAAACCACGTAGATCAAGGCTTGACATCCCAGCAACAGATGTGATGCCTCATTTTGTGGCACTCCAACGAAACAAACATTTCAAAGCAATTTTATAATAATCATGTTTTATATAAGGAAAAAGGTTCTAGTGTTTTCTTTAACATCTGTCTTGGTAGCTTTGCCTATATCAGAGCTTTTACTCCTGGGCTTGTAGCCCAGTTGATCCAAGGCTGCTGACATTCAGTGAGAGCTATGCAGGGGTGGGGGAGGGGTGATCTAGACAGTGATTATGGAATGAATGACAAAGTATGCAATCTTTCTGAAGCTTACAGAACTTTAAGTATCACCAGAGGACATACTGTTAAGGTTTGAGTGGGGGAAGTTTAAAGGCAATGTAAGAGGCAAGGTTTTAATGCAGTGATAGGTTCCTGGAGTGGGGTACTGGTGGGAAATTGGTGTAGTTTAAGAACCTTTTAGGTATCCAATGAAGGGAATGGAGGGACACGGATGATACATAGAAGGAGAACATTGGGTATAAGTTAGTATCAAAGTCATCACAGCATTGTGGAACAAAGTGGTATGCTGTTCTATCTTCCCTGGAACTGCTTATGTTTATGAGGGTTTGATAATTCATTGACCATTAGTCTGGTCTGGTAGAAATGGCAGGTATGTTAGAATTACCTTAACTACTTTGTAAGATGGCTGAACTCCTTATAATATGGCCCAGGTCCTCAGCTGGTCCTCAGCTCACATTTATGGCCATCTACAGACCTTCCACTGTCAAATGAGTGCAACCGTGTTCCTGCTTATGAGGGAGGCTCCAGTCTTAGATCCTGTCTTCTCCCAATTGTAATTCAGAAAGATGCTTAGTCCTGCCCCTCATAAGTCAGGTTATCTGTACAGGATGCAGATCATACAGAATTTCCAGTGTTGAATGCAGCCAGTGATAGCTATGCTAGGCTAGAAACAGCAGTCATTTTACTAAGGGAGAACGGGAGGGCATCGGACTTGTATTTCAATCAATAGACAGAGAGCAATTAAGCATCAGTATGCTTATGGTAACACACAAAAGTTGCTGGAGGAACACAGCAAACCAGGCAGCGTCAATGAATGTGTAAACAGTTGCCATTTCGGGCTGAAGCTCTTCATCAGGATTGGAATGGAATTAGTATAGTCATGCTAATTTTCAAAGTATCTATGTTTCAGTTTCTAAAGTGCTTCTTCAAGAAGACAGCATGTATCATTTTTATGTGCTTTCTTCCATTACTACAAAGTTGAGACTTCAAAAGTTCTTAATTTGTCATAAATCTCCCCAAAGCTGCAGTAAAACACTAATCTTCCTTTATCATTACAAAGTTTAGTTTTAAGTTTTTTTTTGCATATCTAGAACTATTTGGCATAGGCTTGCAGAGGCAGAGAGAAATGTTTCACATCATCGGATTGTATCATGTTCTGATGCACCGTGAAACACGATTATTTCACAAGATTCACGCTGCTCAGGGCTGCCTTTGGTGTTGAACGCCCAACCAGATAACTGTTCCCTTTAATCTGGGAATAGATGGAAAAAACATACTGCCAGGGATCAAATGCTGCACATGTATGGAATTAGTGCGGCTCAGCATATCATCAGAAGCGAATTAATGAAGTAAAGCTGTATTGTGTTCAACTGCAGATTCCTGCAACATTCATAGGACTCAGGCTCTTGGACTATATCTTTAGTGTAGCTGCATTTTACTGTTACCTTATATGTACTTTCTTTCTGATATTGCCTTGTGCTCTATATGACTGTTGGTACCATGTTTTGCACTTTGGTCCCAGAGTAACGCTGATTCGTTTAGCTGTATTTATATGTGGTTGAATGACAATTAAACTTGAACTGATGTAAGCAATGAATAAAATATAATATAAATCAAAAGGACAATGGTGCTAATCATGTTTTATTTTCTTCACCAACTATAACTCAATAAAGTAATCCAAATCATACTCAGAAGTTTAAAGTTCGAAGAATATCTATTAACAAAATATACAACCTGGAGATTTATTTTCTTGCAGGCAGCCACAATACAACGAAAAACAATGGAACCTGTTTAAAGAAGAAGCCCGCACAAGACCATCAAACAGCCAACAGGGGAAAAAATGAACAAATCATGCAAACAATAGAAAGTAAACAAATAACATTAACTGCAGAGTCCCTGAAAATGAGTGCTCAGCCGCAGACCGTAGAGTTAGTTCGGCGTTGAAGCGCCTTGATCAAATCGCTCAAGTAGTAAAAAAAAAGAAGTGAACCAGGGCACAAAGAGCATGAACTGCCGAGTCCACTGCTGCGGAGCGCATTCAGCGTTGAGGTGAATGGAGCCCATCCAGAAGCCCACTGGCTGTAGGGCAGCAGCTGCTCCTGAACCTGGCAGCGTGCGACCCAAGACTCCTGCACCTTCCACCCAGTGGCACCAGCCAGAAGAGACCTGAGAATCAGAGGCAGAATGCTCATTTTCTGTACTCCTCCACAATAACTTTCATCTTGCCCGACGCTTTAATTGACGCAGCATACCCAGCGATGGCTGTAGCTGCACTCTCCTCTCTCATCCATTCTGAATGCCCCAGGAGACGGCAAAAGCACCAGATCATTTAGTTGGCTCAAAATTACTTTCTTAAAAGGGAAATTGCAGGCTGCTATCGTTCCCAGTTCAGAAGCGTATCTCATAGTTTTGTAATCTGTCTGCAAGATATTGCCATTGGATGCTGTTGCCATCTTGCTGGAAGTAATCATTTTGGCTGTAAATTAGTAATATCCTAATAGTCCTGTTACATCTATATTTTCATTTTAAGGTTGGAAATTGGTCATTGCTCAATCATTACTGAGGTATAAGTTATTAATACAAAAATATATTTATAACTATTCCTTGTATTCCACAACAATACAAACGTTGTTAAACCACAGTGGGCATAAGTATTCTCAAAAGAAGAACATGTTAGACACCAATACATATTTCTTCAGTTAAATGAAATATAGACAATCACTATGAGTGAAGTAGGCTAGAAGCGGGATAAAAAGGCAACAAAGCAGTGTCCAGGACATCTTTAGGGAGTGGAGTCTCAGAAAGGCAGTGTCCATTATTAAAGACCTCCAGCACCCAGGGCATGCCCTTTTCTCACTTTCACCATCAGGTAGGAGGTACAGAAGCCTGAAGGCACACACTCAGTGATTCAGGAACAGCTTCTTCACCTTTGCCATCTGATTCCTAAATGGAGATTGAACCCTTGGACACTACCTCACTTTTTAAATACATAGTATTACTGTTTTTGCATGTTTTTAAAAAAAATCTATTGAACATAAGTAATTGATTTACTTGTTTATTTATTATTATTATTAATCTTTTCTCTCTCTGCTAGACTATGTATTGCATTGAACTGCTGCTGCTAAGTTAACAAATTTCACGTCACATGCTGGTGATTCTACACTTCAGTTGGATTAATTTGGGTAAATAACATAATTTATTATTTAGAGTTAGACAGTGTACATATTTGCCCTTGATCACTTGCCCAGTTTGGTACATTTGTTGTTAAGGACGTGGTAACTTCATCAATAAACCATGCACAGTGATGTACAGTACACTGATGCCCCCATCTAGAATGTGTTCTGTGTCCTTGCTATTCTCAGAATTTCTTCTAAGTGGTATTGAGCATGGACTGATTTATCACTCAAGAGAGTGTGATCTGAGGAACATTTCCTTATTTATGTTTCCCTTGATACCTGAGACTTACAGTAGCTGGCTCTGGAGTTTATGAGGTAGACTCTCAAGGACAACCCACCCTGTTTACCATTGTGCTGTCAAATCCAGTGGCCCATTCTACCAATGCTATGGGAAATACCCAGGATTTGTGATGGAGGAGGTTGACATTGCTCATTGTGTCTTCATCAATCTGGCAGGGTTGCAATTCTTAGGCATTTGAAATCGGAAGAGAGGACAATTGAACTTGTGGTATAAGGATGAGAAATCAGAGGACTGAAACATGGCTATCGCTTCTTTGTTCAGAAATGGCAGTATGGATAAACCTGGAAAATACAGGCCAGTGAGCCTGATATCAATATTAGGGAAGTGGTTGGAGAAGATTTTGAAGGACATGTGTCATGTTCACTTGGAAAAGCAAGGATCAATTAGGAGGAATCAGAGTGTTCGTTAAAGACAGAAATCCTGAGTCACAGATCACAAGTCTGATAGAGTTTTGTTTCAAGGAGGTAACTTAGAAAGTTAATGAATGCAAAGGAGTAGATGTAGTTTACGTAGACTTTAGCAGGGCTCTTGACAAAGTCCCACATGATAGGCTGGTCCAAAAGATTAAGGCACAAATGTTGTTAGCAAACTGGATTCAAAACGAGCTTGGTGGTAGGTGGCAGATGTGGATGGATGTTATCCTGACTGGAAATTTAGATAGATAGATAGATAGATAGATACTTTATTCATCCCCATGGGGAAATTCAACTTTTTTTCCAATGTCCCATACACTTGTTGTAGCAAAACTAATTACATACAATACTTAACTCAGTAAAAAATATGATATGCATCTAAATCACTATCTCAAAAAGCATTAATAATAGCTTTTAAAAAGTTCTTAAGTCCTGGCGGTAGAATTGTAAAGCCTAATGGCATTGGGGAGTATTGACCTCTTCATCCTGTCTGAGGAGCATTGCATCGATAGTAACCTGTCGCTGAAACTGCTTCTCTGTCTCTGGATGGTGCTATGTAGAGGATGTTCAGAGTTATCCATAATTGACCGTAGCCTACTCAGCGCCCTTCGCTCAGCTACCGATGTTAAACCCTCCAGTACTTTGCCCACGACAGAGCCCGCCTTCCTTACCAGCTTATTAAGACGTGAGGCGTCCCTCTTCTTAATGCTTCCTCCCCAACACGCCACCACAAAGAAGAGGGCGCTCTCCACAACTGACCTATAGAACATCTTCAGCATCTCACTACAGACATTGAATGACGCCAACCTTCTTAGGAAGTACAGTCGACTCTGTGCCTTCCTGCACAAGGCATCTGTGTTGGCAGTCCAGTCTAGCTTCTCGTCTAACTGTACTCCCAGGTACTTGTAGGTCTTAACCTGCTCCACACATTCTCCATTAATGATCACTGGCTCCATATGAGGCCTAGGTCTCCTAAAGTCCACCACCATCTCCTTGGTCTTGGTGATATTGAGACGCAGGTAGTTTGAGTTGCTGCAAGGACTGATGCTGGGACTTTTGATGTCTGTAAAACATATACAGTAAATGATGTTTGCAGCACACTTACAGTAAATGATATGGATTTAGTAAGTATGCAGACAACCCAGAAAATAGTGGAGTCAAGTTCAAGTTTATTATCATTCAACTCATGTGTACAAGTAAATGAAACAACGTTCCTCAGGGACCAAGGTGCATATATCACATACAGCACATTAAATAATATTAACACAGTAATATTAACAGATAAAAAGCTATTCAGTAGATCTTCATGTTAACAAAGAGTGCATATATGATTATTGTTAAGTATATAACAGTGTACTGCAGCTGGTGTTGTTCCTAGATAAAGTGTACTAGGCGGTAGCAGGGTGTTCAGAAGTCTCACAGCCTGGTGGAAGAAGCCTAACAGTCCTTGCTCTTTATTGCCTTACCTTCTGCCTGACAGCAGGGGTCAAGAGATGGTGGGATGAATGGTAGGGGTCCTTGACAATGCTGAGGGGCTCTGCAAATGCAGCACTTCTGGTATATACCCTCGTTAAGTTTTGGGGGGTGACCCCAATGTCTCTCTCAGCAGTCCTCACAATCTTGCAGTCACATGCCTTGCTATTCCCATACCAGGGGGTGACAGAGCTGGTCAGGACACTCTCAATGGTGCTCCAAATGAACTTGGTTAGAATGGGGACAGAGACTTGCTTGCCTCAATTTCTTCAGGAAGTGGAAATGCTGCTGTGCATTCTTGACTAAAGAGGTGGTGTTAAGGAACCAGGAGAGATCACCCATGATGTGCGCTCCAAGAAATTGGTGCTCCTGACTCTCTCCACCGATAATGGAGAAGGTTGCACGATATTACAGTGGGACATAGATCAGCTGGAAAGTTTAGCAAGAGTGGCTAATGGAATATGGGAAGTCAAATTCTGGTAGGACATGATAAACTATAAGTCGAGGGAATTTGGGAGTAGAAGTTACAGGTTGAATAAGGTGAGAAGGGAAATACTTAAAGGGGATTTGAAGGATAAGTTATAGACACAATTGAATTGACTTTATTACTTACATCCTTCACTTACATGAGGACTAAAAGTATTTATGTTCCATCTCCGTCTAAATGTGCAGTGTGCAATCATAGTAATTTATAATAAATAGAACAGTAAACAAAACATAGAAATATACTCAGATCAGTGTGAGTTCATCAGTCTGATGGCCTGGTGGAAGAAGCTGTCCTGGAGCCTGTTGGTCCTGGCTTTTATGCTGTGGTACCGCTTCCTGGATGGTAACAGCTGGAATAGATTGTGATTGGGATGGCTTGGGTCCCCAATGATCCTACGGGCCCTTTTTACACACCCGTCCTTGTAAATGTCCTGAATCATGTGAAGTTCACAACTACAGATACGCTGGGCGGTCCTCACCACTCTTTGCAGAATCTTGCGATTAAGGGAGATCAAACCAGGCACTGATGCAGCCAGTCAGGATGCTCTCAATTGTGCCCCTGTAGAAAGTTCTTAAGATTTGGGGGCCATACCAAACCTCCTGAATCGTCTGAGGTGAAAGAGGTGCTGTTGTGCCTTTTTCACCACACAGCTGCTGTGTACAGGCCACGTGAGGTCCTCAGTGATGTGGATGCTGGGGAACTTAAAGCTGTTTACCCTCTCAACCCCAGATCCATTGATTGTTAATAGGAGTTAGCCCGACTCCATTCCTCCTGTAATCCACAACCAGCTCCTTTGTTTTTGCAACATTGAGGGAAAGGTTGTTTTCATGACACCACTGTGTTAGAGAGATGACTTCTTCCCTGTAGGCCACCTTGTTATTGTTTGAGATTAGGCCAATCGATGTAGAGTCATCGGCAAATTAGCATATTAGAGCTGTGAGTGGCGACACAGTCATGGGTTTACAGAAACAAGGGATACTCCAGATGCTGGAAACCTAGAGCAATATGCACAATGTGCTGGAGGAGCTTAGCCTGAAACATCGACTGTTTATTCCCATCCAAGATGCTACCTGACTTGTGGAGCTCCTTCAACACATTGTGTGTATTGAGCGATAAGATGGTGGAAAATATCTTGAATAAATTGCCAGAGAAAGTGGTGAAGGCAGACATATTTACAATGTTTAAAAGGTACTTGGGCAGTTGTTAGGATAGGAAAGATATAGAGGGATCCAAACTTAACACTGGCAAATTAGATTGGTGTATAGAGACATTATGTTAGCATGGATGAGCTGGGCAGAAAGGGCCCATTTCTGTGCTCTAAGTTTCTTTGATGTTATGATTCTATGGCGAGAGTAACTCTAACCTTTGCAGGTGTTTCTTACTCCATCATGAATGGCACTAGTGAAAGCCTGTTTTCTGAGATCTTACTATAACATGCACTTGTTCCCGGTCCAGCAAAAGATTTGTGTTCAAATCCAGTAAAGATAATGTACTTCTTATCTTTCTAATCCCTCCCAGCCCTATAATGCTTGAGGGCATCTGACTTCCTCTAATTCTAAGCTCCTATGTCTGATTTCTTCACACCAGCTGTTGTTTCAATACCCAGGCTATAAACAAAATTCCCAACCTAAACTCTTTCACCTCTCTTGTTCTCTCACATCCTTTACGATGCAGATTAAAACCTATCTCTTTGACCAAGCCTTTGATCACCTATTCTTTACCTCACTGTTGGACTGAATATCAAATTTCATCTGGTACGCTTCTGGATTAAAATAGTTTGAAACGTTTTGCTAAATTGGAAGTTTAATATAAATATTTATTTTACATTATTTGAATCAAGTTTCTATTTTTAAAAAGGTCCTATCAGTCAAATTAAGCATTCTTTGTACTATGGAAACACAAGAGGCTGCAGATGTTGGAAGCTGGAGGAACAAGCAATCTGCTGGAGGAATTCATTGGGTTGAACAGTATTTGTAGAGGCAGGAAGATGATTGACATTTCTGTTTGAGGCCCTGCATCAGGATTTTTTGCACATTTAGTTGGTGGTACATTTTAAACTCATGTCACCTGCTCTTACTAACCACAGATGACATTGTTATTGCTTAAAATTGATAAATTAGTTTATTACTGTCACATGCACCGAGATGCAGTGAAAATCTTTGCTACGGATACCATCCACAAAGATCATTTCATCGCATCGGTATATTAAGATAATATAAGGGAAAAGTTATAACAGAATGCAGAATATAGTGTTACAATGCAAAGAAAATGCAATGCAGCCAAATAATAAGTTGCAAGGCAATCATGAAGTAGATTATGAGGTCAAGAATCCATCTGTTCGTACAAGCAGTACATTCAATAGTCTTATAACAGTGCAATAGAAGCTATCTTTGAGTCTGGTGGAATACACTGTCAGGCTTTTTTACCTTCTGCCTGGTGAGAGGGAGAAAAGTTTCGTCTTTGACAAGGTGCCACACGTGAGGCATCAAGACAACATAAGAGCCCATGGTATTACAGGAATAATGCCAGTGTAATGACCTGGTTCATAGTTTTACTGTTATGCTGTATGTATTTCATTTTGGCAGTTCTGTAAGAGCTGTCTGTTCTGTTTTTTGCTGATGAAGGGTCTCAGCCTGAAACGTCGACAGTGCTTCTCCTTATAGATGCTGCCTGGCCTGCTGTGTTCCACCAGCATTTTGTGTGTGTTGTTTGAATTTCCAGCATCTGCAGATTTCCTCGTGTTTGCTGTTTTATGCTTGTTTGGGTTACTGTGGAAGATGAGAGATGAGGAGACATGTGAGCCATCCAGTTAGGATGGTCGGATTAAGGGGAGGTTTCTCTGGTGAGGGACACTAAGGTTGGGCTTGGAGATGTTGTTTGAGAGGAGATGGAGAGGGAAGACACACTGGGGAGAACCAGTCGTAGCATACCATCCGGCGGGAGACCGTTTGTTCGAGATGGATTGCGAGTGGCGTTTGGTGTGTGATTTCATGTTGACCGAGGGCCCAGTGCATGAGTGACAGAGAAGTTCAAGATTAGCTCCAACTTGTGCACATTTGACTGTTTAGTTAGAATGGACCCTTTTCTTTTTGTTATTCTTTACTAACTCTTTAGTTAAGATTCATAAATATAATTCCTTTAATTGTATGCAGTGAACTGTCTGTTATTTCATGGCATTAATTTGTAACAGGGTAGCAAATGACCCAGCATCCAAACAAAGAGGGGTTTGAGGTGCGATTGAGCCCTGCTCAGTCTCGTGAGTTTGGTGGGGCCAGAGGTTATCTTCCCTAGATAAGGAAGCAGCCAAGGAAACAAGGGTGTTTTACTAGCATAAACTGAATATTGGCTGACTAGCAGAAGGCAAGGAGAGGGCATGACGCCTGTTTGGGTTGGCTAGTGGTGGACTGCAGGTGATGCTGTCAGGTCTGCTACTTTTCACATTATATGTCAATGATCTGGATTTCAGAGTTAATGCCTTTGTGGCCAAGTTTGCAGGAGATACAAAGATAGGTGGAGGGCAGGTAGTGTTGAGGAAGCAGGAAGTCTGTGGAAAGACTCGGACAGATTAGGAGAATGGGCAAAGAAGTAGCGGATGGAATACTGTGGCACATTGGCCAGAGCTGCTGCCTCACAGTTCCAAAGTGTTTGGTTCAAAATCCTAACATGCAAATCCCGTCTGTGCAGTTTATCTATGATTTCCATGAACCCCTATGTTTCCACCCACATCCTTAAGTGGTACTGGTGCATTAATTCTTACGGTAAGTTGTACCTTAGTGTGGATAAGTGAGAGAGAGTTAGTAGGAAAGTGACATGGTAATAGGATAGAAAGGAGATAGATTAACGTGATAGCTCAAATCAGAACTGGCATGGACTTGAAGGCTTCCTTTTGTGTTATATTCTGCAGGTTAGGATTTTGTAATCTAAAACTGTGATGCACAATGTAATTCAATCATCATTCAGGTGTTTGGGATAGTTCTATAGTTTGGAAAACCTCTAGTTTACACGCTGGAGGCAGGAAACATGTTCCCGATGTCGGAGGAGTCCAGAACCAGAGGCCACAGTTTATGAATAAGGGGTAGGCCATTTAGAACAGAGTTGAGGAAAAACTTTTTCACCCAGAGAGTTGTGGATCTATGGAATGCTCAGCCTCAGAAGGCAGTGGAGGCCAATTCTCTGGATGCTTTCAAGAAAGAGTTAGATAGAGTTCTTAAAGATAGCAGAGTCAAGGGATACGGGGAGAAGGCAGGAACAGGGTACTGATTGTGGATGATCAGCCATGATCACATTGAATGGTGGTGCTGGCTCAAAGGGCCGAATGGCCTACTCCTGCACCTATTGTCTATTGGAATGCAATTCCTAATGCATTGTCAATAGCAACAGGAAGTCCCTGGTATTATCTGATCTCTGTAAGGCATTCCAACCAAAATATCCAAATAGTATTTGTGTATATCAATGTGTCCATTATTGTGGGTTTTATTTTCTGAAAGGAATACTGAGAACCAGAAGGGGCCTCTTAGTGTTGTGTCCCTGTCCCCAAGGCCAACTTATGTAAGTAATGGACTACGGCCAGTTCACGCTTCAAATGGGAACTATAATGGGGTGAAACTCTAACCAAGAACATGACCCCAGAGGAATCTTCCAGAGCAGATGGCAAAAGTGGCCTCAGGCAAATGGAATGTTACACCCTGAGACCTGGGTTGGGATAATGATTGCCCGGGCTATCAGTTCACAGGCTTGAGTAATTCATTTACTTTGGCGGGGTGGGAGGGGGGAAGGGAGAGTGGAGGTGGAGATGGGGCAATTTAATCGCACATAAACCCATCAGATTCTAAGTCTATTGCAAACTACATCAAAGCACAACTTTGATCCTTGCGATGCTATGAAACAGAAAAGTCTTAGAAATTACTTGTAATACAAGAAGTGTTGAATTTTGTACACCTTGTAAAAATGAAACCACAGACGCATTCCACGTTACCCTCCTGCATGTGGTACAAACATCAAGGTGCAGCAGAAATCAAAGAGCAGGTCTGTATTCAGTGGAGGCTTTATCACTTCGATTGCCACCCTAAGCAGAGGCATCATCCTGCCAGATAAAGACAGAGGTTCCACAGACCAAGTCACATAACTGCAGAGTTAAAAAAAGCACATTGTTTTCAACTGAGATTAAATTTAATATTGTGTGCGACCTTGGGTAAGTTATTGTTTGACACTTAAAGACAGAGAAAGTTTTTAAAAAAGCAGATTTTAAGACAAATTAGAGGAATAAATGCATTGCAGATACTTTAAAATTGTACCGGAAGTAATAGTAGATTCACTCCTGGATTTCTAAATTGATTTCATTTGCGTAAGTGGGTACTACTGCAGTTTAGCTTTAACCCCTTGTTAATAAAGTAAGTAAATGCATTTCTGTGAGTAAACCTCTTGTCAGGGTGCTGATTTTCCCATTTAACACGATGAAAGAGACCAGCAAGTATCAGGAATCTGTTCTGAGTTGCAGGCTTGAGATCCAGTGACATGGTACAGCAGCCTTACAGTGACATCTGTTGCCTAAACATCTGCAATTTTACTTTAATGATGCATCTTCTCTACTTCTTCCCTCCCATTCTCCACCCCAGCCCCTTCACCTTCAGTTGTCCTTATGTATATCAATTTCAAATCGTGATAGAAGGGAAACCAGCTGCTAATTCACTATCCACCACCCTGTCTAGGCCACAAAGATTTTCCCTTTTCAGATTAATTTCACAGAATGTTAAATGACAAAAAACAGGCATTGTATATGTTCTCCTTCAATGGGCAGGGCTGCTGGTAATCTCTAGTCACTTGGAATTGACCTCATACTGCTTGCAGAGGCTTGAATTACATGGAAATCCAGGCTATGTGTGGGTCAGATAGCGCCTAGGTAGTTTACAGAAAACGCTTCTAATTTTCAAAAGGGCAGCATTTTTCACAAAGGCTTTATTTTCTGCCAAATCCTTCCTCATCTGTCTGCAGCTACGGCACACAATGGTGTAGGAGGTACCGCTACTTCAGATCATCAGCAAATGATATCGCTGAAAATAACATTCCACTTATGTTCCTGCCTAAACACAATTGTGCGTGATGAAAGCCTTTCCCTTTTCACAAACGTGATGCTTTCTTTTGGTTTGCAAAGGCATAATTTTAATGAGATTATATAATTAATAATTCCCGATGCCCTTGTTTTCCTCATCCATGCTTTCTGTGTGCCCCAAGAACTGGATGAAATCAAACTCATGAAAGCCTTAGATAAAGTAACTAAGGAAAAGCTGTTCACATTGACAGAATAGTCAGTAACTAAATAGCAAAGCTTAAGAAGATTTGGGATAAATGACAAAGGATCGACAGCAGGGTATTGATGCGATTACAAAGGAGGTGTGACGGTGACTATATCTCGTAAGGATTTTGAGGAGACTTGGTATGTCACAAAGACTCTCATAGATTTCTACAGATGGACAGTGGCTAGCATTCTAACCGGTTACATTGCCATCTGATATAGAGGGGGCCACTGCACGGGATCAGAAAAAGCCACAGAAAGTTATAAACTCAGACAGCTACATCATGGGCATCGAGGATGCTTTGGAAAAGGAGGTAACTCAAGAAGGCGGTGTCCATCATTAAGGACACTCATCAATTAGGACATGCCCTCTTTTCATTGGCACCATCAACGAGGAGGTTTAGAAGCCTGAAGACACACACTCAGTGTTTTAGTGTAGGCCATCTCCAAAGGGATCCCACCACCAAGCACATCTCCATCCCCAATTTCTGTTTTCCACAGGGATCGCTCCCTAAACGACTCCCTTGTCCATTTGTCCCTCCCCACGGATTTCCCTCCTGGTACTTATCCTTGCAATCAGAACAAGTGCCACACCAGCCTCTATGCCTCCACTTCACAACCATTCAGATCCCCAAACAGTCCTTCCAGGTGAAGCAACACTTCACCTGTGAGTCTGATGGGGTCACATATTGTGTCCAGTGCTCCTGGTGTGGTCTCCTGTAAATTGGTGAGACTCGACACAGATTGAAATACTGCTCCATCAAGTACTTACAGTCCACCAGAAAAAGCAGAATCTCCCAGTGGCCACCCATTTTAATTCCACGTCCCATTCCCATTCCGATATGTCAATCCATGGCCTCCTCTACTGTCATGATGAGGCCACACTTTGGTTGGAGGAACAACACCTTATATTCCGTCTGTGTAGCCTCCAACCTGATGGCATGAACATCGATTTCTCAAACATTCGGTAACACCTCCACCCCATTCACCATTCCCCATCCTCTTTTCCCTCTCTCACCTTATCTCCTTGCTTGCCCATTGCCTCCCTCTGGTGCTCCTCCCTCCTGTTCTCTCTTCCATGGTCTTCTGTCCTTTCCTATTAGATTCCCCCTTCTCCAGCCCCATTATCTCTTTTATCAATCAACTTTCCAGCTCTTTAGTTCACCCCTCCCCCTCCTGGCCTGACCTATCACGTTGCGTTTCTCCCTCCCCTCCCCTCCCCCACCTTTAAAATCTGCTCCTCATCTTTTATTCTCCAGCCCTGCTAAAGGGTCTCGGCCTGAAACGTTGATGGTATTCTTTTCAATAGATGCTGCCTGGCCTGCTGAGCTCCTCTAGAGTTTTGTGTGTGTTGCTCAATGTTTCAGTAACAGCTTCTTCCCCTCTGCCATCAGATTTTTGAATGGACAATGAACACCAGCTCACTTTTTAAAAATTATTTTCGTACTACTAACTTAATTTAACTTTTATGTATATTTCTTATTATAATTTATAGTTTTCAAATTATGTATTGCAATGTACTGCTGCTGCAAAACAGCAGATTTCATGACATAGGCCAATGATATTCGACCTGATTCTGATTCTGAGGTAGTACAGCCACCGGCTCACAGCTCTCAGATTTAATTCAAACTTCCGGTGTTTTCGTGGAGTCTTCATGTTCTCTTTGTGACCACTTCGGTTTCCCCAGTTGCTCTGGTTTCCTCCATCATACCAAAGGTACACAAGCTGGTAGTTTAATTGGCTGCTGTAAATTTGCCGTAGTATGGGGTGAGTGGTAGAACCTGGAGCCAAGCGAAGGAAACGTGAGAGGAATAAAACAGGATTAGTGTAGGTATGTTAAGGTTGTAGTGGGAAATAGCACCTACTGCCATTAAATGCTCCCAGTGACATTCGTCTCAAATAGCCCCTGACAACCAATTTGCGCTCCTGGCCTTCACAAATGGCTTAGCTGCTGACAGCGACAGAACCGTTTCTATTGACAGAAGAAGGAACAAAGGTGAGTTACTGGCACTGTAGTCGCTTCGGGCAGATGGGACACATCAGCTGTCATTGGCAGCTCATCCAGGAGAAGGAAAACTGACCTCAAACCTCCACTGCCTTGAGGATATAACCCCTTCGTGGGGAAGGCTTTAGGAGTAAACACTGTGGAAAAATCTAGAGCTGGAGTCCCTAAGACAGTCTTACATTGAGTTCAATGCTGACTGGCAACTCCTGCGATGCCACTGGTGCTAAACTGTATCGGTCTCTGCTGCTTCTTTGGATTTGTCAGATGCCTGGAAAGAGGGGAGCCCACTACATGAACAACAGCTTGCTCTTGATATTGTACTGTCCCAGCTTGCGTGTCGAATAGATAGCTGAGACTACTTGACAGATAGACCTCAGTATGTGCGGTTGGGAGACTGTAGGTCTGACACGGTGGTCAGCAGCACAGGAGCGCCGCAGGGAACCGTACTCTCTCCGGTCCTGTTCACCCTGTACACATCAGACTTCCAATATAACTCGGAGTCCTGCCATGTGCAGAAGTTTGCTGATGACACGGCCATAGTGGGGTGTGTCAGGAATGGACAGGAGGAGGAGTATAGGAAACTGATACAGGACTTTGTGATATGGTGCAACTCAAACTACCTGCGTCTCAATATCACCAAGACCAAGGAGATGGTGGTGGACTTTAGGAGATCTAGGCCTCATATGGAGCCAGTGATCATTAATGGAGAATGTGTGGAGCAGGTTAAGACCTACAAGTATCTGGGAGTACAGTTAGACGAGAAGCTAGACTGGACTGCCAACACAGATGCCTTGTGCAGGAAGGCACAGAGTCGACTGTACTTCCTAAGAAGATTGGCGTCATTCAATGTCTGTAGTGAGATGCTGAAGATGTTCTATAGGTCAGTTGTGGAGAGCGCCCTCTTCTTTGTGGTGGCGTGTTGGGGAGGAAGCATTAAGAAGAGGGACGCCTCACGTCTTAATAAGCTGGTAAGGAAGGCGGGCTCTGTCGTGGGCAAAGTACTGGAGAGTTTAACATCGGTAGCTGAGCGAAGGGCGCTGAGTAGGCTACGGTCAATTATGGATAACTCTGAACATCCTCTACATAGCACCATCCAGAGACAGAGAAGCAGTTTCAGCGACAGGTTACTATCGATGCAATGCTCCTCAGACAGGATGAAGAGGTCAATACTCCCCAATGCCATTAGGCTTTACAATTCTACCGCCAGGACTTAAGAACTTTTTAAAAGCTATTATTAATGCTTTTTGAGATAGTGATTTAGATGCATATCATATTTTTTACTGAGTTAAGTATTGTATGTAATTAGTTTTGCTACAACAAGTGTATGGGACATTGGAAAAAAAAGTTGAATTTCCCCATGGGGATGAATAAAGTATCTATCTATCTATCTAACATCCGCGGTCGACTTGACCAATGGAGGACCTCAAAGTGTCCTCAGGAAAACACTATTCATTTGAAATACTTGCGTCCTATGTGGTGCTAGACTGATGGATTTTCCACGTTGTACGTAACTCTATCAGGGCTAGCTGGTGGTGTAGTGGCACCAGCACTGGACTTCAAGGCAGATGGTCCTGAGTTCAAACCCAGCCGGGTCCCATCCCAGGCAGCAGCAGTATCTGCACGGAAGAAAGGCCTGGCAACCTACTTGCCATGAAAACCCTGTGGTCCATGAGGTCACAAAGAGTTGGACTGAACAATGACTGAACAACAACAAACAAATGTAGCTCTATTAATTTTACACCAGACTTTTCATCAACTATTTTTAGGTAATATTGAGTATATAGAATAATAAATTTTCCATTGAACCCAGTAAGTTTAAAGGGAGTGTGGGAAGAAAGGTGCTGCCCAAGTTAAAAAGAGAGTGGCTGACAGAACCAGGTGATTTTAAGTATTGAGGGCAAAGGGGGGTGGGGGAAGGAATAAAAAGGGATTGGTTTAGGATTTCAGGAAAATTCTGCTAATATAGAGTACTTGTGCCTTTGGTAGTGGATGGAAGCAGAGCCCAGGGCCTGGTGAATGTTCAGGGACCTTGGGAACCAGGGTTAGTGGTGAGTCAATATGGAATGCAGCAGTCATCACCTGGTAAGCTAGATGCTGAACCATCGGGATTGTCATACAGTCGGATATCAGGTTATCTGAGTTTTACTATGGTATGGGTTTGGGTTTTTGATAATCAGCAAAGGCTTGGGCAGAAGGTCCTCCTTTCGCACAATAATTACACTCGTGTTGATTTTTGTCAACACTCCTGGACCCCTGTCATAAGTTGGGAGACCAGTCAGTCAAGCACCTCTGCTCCATCTGCCGAAAGCGGAACTTCCTGCTGGCCAAACATTTCCCATTCCCATTCCCATTCTGATGTGTCGGTTCATGACCTCGTATTGTGCCTCGATGAGGCCGCCCTCAGAATGGAGGAGAAACATCTCATATTCTGTCTGAGTAATTTTCAACCTGATAACATGAATATTGATTTCTTCTGACGGTAAAAAAAAATTCCATCCCCCTCCCCTCTTCTTTTATACCCTACTCTGGCTTCTGACCACTTCTCACCAGCCCATCACCTCCCACTGAGTCCCCTCCTCCTTCCCTTTCTCCTATGATCCACTCTCCTTTTCTTTCAGAATCAGATTTAATATCACTTATATATGTCGTGAAATTTGTTAACTTTGTGGCAGCAGTACAATGCAATACATAATAACAGAGGAAAAACTGAATTATAGTATATATTTTTTCCTAATGGTAGCAATGAAAAGAGGGCATACTCTGGGTTAAGGGGATTCTTAATGATGGATGCCGCCTTTTTGAGGCACTGCTCCTTGAAGATGTCCATGATGGAGATGACGAAGTTTACACCTCACTGCAGCTTACTTCAATCCTGTGCAGTAGCCCCCTCCCCCTGATGCCAGACAGTGATGCATTCAGTTAGAGTGCTCTTTATGGTACATCTGTAGAAATTTGTATGTGTTTCAGCTGCTGTCGTGCCTTTTTTGTAGCTGCTTCAATAAATAGAGTCCAGGTTGTAACGAGAGACGCAGAGATGGCAGAGGAACTGAATGTGTATTTTGCATCTGTCTTCACAGTGGAACACATCTGCAGTGTACCGGACATTCAAGAGAGTCAGGGAAGTGAAGTATGTGCAGTGAAAATTAAGACTGAGAAGGTGCTCAGGAAGCTTAATGGTCTGAGGGTGGATAAATCTCCTGGTCCTGAAGGAATGCACCCTTGGGTTCTGAAGGAAGTAGCTGGAGAGATTGCAGAGGCATTAACAGTGATCTTTCAAGAATCAATAGATTCTGGTATTTCCAGATGACTGAAAAATTGCAAATGTTACTCTGCTATTTAAGAAGGGTGGGAGGCAGCAGAAAAAAAACTATGGACCTGTTAGCCTGACATCAGTGGTTGGGAAGTTGTTGGAATCGATTGTTAGGGATGAGATTATGGAGTACCTGGAGGCACATGACAAGATAGGCCAAAGCCAGCATGGTTTCCTGAAAGGAAAATCCTGCCTGACAAACCTACTGCAATTTTTTGAGGAAATTACACGCAGGGTAGACAAAGGAGATGTAGTAGGTGTAGTGTACTTGGATTTTCAGAAGGCCTTTGACAAGGTGCCGCACATGAGGCTGCTTAGCAAGATAAGAGCCCATGGAATTAGAGGGAAGTTACTATAGCATGGGTGGAGCATTGGCTGATCGGCAGAAAACAGAGAGTGGGAATAAAGGGATCCTATTCTGGCTGGCTGCCGGTTACCAGTGGAGTTCCACAGGGGTCAGTGTTACGACCGCTTTTTTTAATGAGGTACGGTATGTCAATGATTTGGACTATGGGATTAATGGATTTGTGGCTAAATTTGCCAGTGATACAAAGGTAGGTGGAGGAGCGGGTAGTGTTGTGGAAACAGAGAGCCTGCAGAGAGACTTAAATGGTTTAGGGGAATGGGCAAAGAAGTGGCAAATGAAATACAATGTTGCAAAGTATATGGTCATGCGCTTTGGTGAAAGAAATAAATGGGCAGACTATTATTTAGATGGGGAGAGAATTCAAAATGCAGAAGTGCAAAGGGATTTGGGAGTCCTTGTGCAGGATATCCTAAAGGTTGACCTCCAGGTTGAGTTGGTTGTGAAGAAGGTGAATGCAATATTGGCATTCATTTCTAGAGGTATAGAATATAAGGGCAGGGATGTGATGTTGGGGCTCAATAAGGCACTCGTGAGACCACTCTTGGAGTATTGTGTGCAGTTTTCGGCTCCTATTTTAGAAAGGATATATTAACATTGGAGAGGGTTCAGAGAAGATTCACGGCAACGATTCCAGGAATGAAAGGGTTGCCATATGATGAATGTCTGGCAGTTCTTGGTCTGTATTCTCTGGAGCTCAGGAAATTGAGGGGGGATGTCATAGAAACATTCTGAATGTTAATAGGCCTGAACAGATTAAAAATGGCAAAGTTATTTTCTGTGGTAGGGGAGTGTCGGGCAAGAGGGCACAACTTCAGGATCGAAGGATGTCAGTTTAGAACAGAGTTGCAGAGAAATTACTTTAGACAGAGGGTGGTAAATCTTGCGGTTAAATCCTCAGAGATACTGACATCCAGAAACCTGAAGTTGCTTACTCTTTCCACTTCTGATCCCTCTATGAGGACTGGTGTGTGTTCCCTTGTTCTTACCCTTTTTGAAGTCCACAATCAGTTCTTTGGACTTACTGATGTTGAATGTAAGGTTGTTGCTGTGTCGTCATTCAACTAGCTGGTATATTTCACTCCTGCTTCTTTCTCACCAACCCTTTACTTTTCCAACACATCTGACTTCATCTATCACCTTTCAGCTATCTTTCCTCCCCTCCCACCCCCCCACCACATTTTTATTCTGGTATCATCCCCCTTCCTTTTCTGTCTTGAAGAAGAGTCTCAGTCCAAAATGGTTCCATGGATGCTGCCTGACCTGCAGAGTCCCTCCAGCACTTTGTTTGTGTTGTTCTAGATCCAGTAATCATTTTTTTTAACAAAAACTGGATATATGGTATATTTGAAAAGGAAATATCTGCAGGGCTGTAGGAAAAGAGCAGGGAAATGGAAGTGATTAAATATCCCTTTCAATGAATATCATCAGAGTGTGTGGGCAGAATGGCCTCTGTCTCTGTTGTGGGATTTTATAATTCAAATGACACCATCACAGTTATCAAGTAGCAAAACACTAGCAATCATCTTGAAATTATTTACAGCTGTTTTTATTTTAAACTAGCTATTAGTTTTTAAAGAAACAAAACCATTATTTCTTCAGAACTTATCAGGAATGTACTGTATGTTGTAAATTACACGGAGGTCAAAACAAAACAATAGTTGCTCTCTGTGACATTGTGTGACCCTCGCCATAATTACCCAGTGGGTGAAACATCTGTGGGACATATGCCAGCCAGAGTGGCTGATGCACATATACTGGATTAAGCATACCAGGCAGTCTCGAACCCCTCCCTGAAAGACTGCATGAGCCACACACCTCCCCCACAAACACACATCACTTCCCAAGGACACTAACAGGAAGCTACAAATTAACAACCCCGAGCAGTGCACCAAAAAGTTTTAACAGACTTAGCTCAGCCTAATTCCAGGGACTATTATTAAGTGATCTCGACCTCCAATGAAGATCCCCATTTTTTTCATTTATTAGTTGCCTGCCTAAAAGTGTCAAATTAATTTTTATGGATAATATATGGTGATGTCACAAAGTACTATATATGTGCTAGACACTAGACACTACAACGCTACAGCACAGTACAGGCCCTTCGGCCCTCGATGTTGTTCCGACTCATATATTCCTTAAAAAAATACTAAACCCACACTACCCTGTAACCCTCTATTTTTCTTTCATCCATGTGTCTGTCCAAGAGGCTCTTAATTACCCCTAATGTTTTAGCCTCCACCACCATCCCTGGCAAGTCATTCCAGGCACCCACAATCCTCTGTGTAAAAAAACTTACCCCTGATGTCTCCCCTAAACTTCCCTCCCTTAACTTTGTACATATGCCCTCTAGTGTTTGCTATTCATGCCCTGGGAAACAGGTACTGGCTATCCACCCTATCTATGCCTCTCATAATCGTGTAGACCTCTATCAAGTCCCCTCTCATCCTTCTACGCTCCAAAGAGAAAAGTCCCAGCTCTGCTAACCTTGCCTCATAAGACTTGTTTTCCAATCCAGGCAACATCCTGATAAATCTCCTCTTACCCTCTTCATAGCTTCCACATCCTTCCTATAATGAGGTGACCAGAATTGAACACAATACTCTAAGTGTGATCTCACCTGAAATTTGTAGAGTTGCAACATGACCTCTCTACTCTTGAACTCAATCCTCCTATTAGTGAAGCCTAGCATCCCATAGGCCTTCTTAACTATCCTATCAACCTGTGCAGCAACCTTGAGGGATGTATGGATTTGAACCCAAAGGTCCCTCTGTTCATCCACACTGTTAAGTAACTGACCATTAACCTTGTGCTCAGCCTTCTGGTTTGTCCTTCCAAAATGCATCACCTCATGCTTATAACCATATAACAATTACAGCACAGAAACAGGCCATCTCGGCCCTTCTAGTCCATGCTGAACGTTTACTCTCACCTAGTCCCACCAACCTGCACTCAGCCTATAACCCTCCATCCTTTTCCTGTCCATATAGCTATCCAATTTTTTTTAAAGGACATTAAAGATTGAACTCCATCTGCTACTTTTCTGTCCAACTCTGCATCCTGTCTATATCCTCTTGTAACCTTCAACAGCCTACAGCTCCATCCACAGCTCCTCCAATCTTCGTGTCATCCGCAAACTTACTCACCTATCCTTCCGCCTCTTGATCCAGGTCATTTACAAAAAGCACAAAGAGCATGGGTCCCAGGACAGATCCTTGCGCACTCCACTAGTCACCGACCTCCAGGCAGAATACTTTTCTTCCACTACTACCCTCTGCTTTCTTCCTGTAAGCCAGTTTTTTTAATGAAAAACAGCCGAGGTTCCACTGATCCCATGCTTCATGACTTTCCGGATGAGTCTCTCATGGGGGACCTTGTCAAATGCCTTGCGAAAATCCATGTAGACCACATCTACTGCCCTACCCTCATCAATTTCTTTTGTTACCTCTTCAAAAAACTCAATTAGGCTCGTGAGGCACGACCTTCCCTTCACAAAGCCATGTTGACAATCCTTGTGTAGACTGTACTTCTGCAAATGCTCGCAGATCCTATCCTTAAGAATCCTTTCCAATAGTTTGCAGACCAATAGTGTTGTTAATAGTGTTTGGATCAAACAATATCAGCAGGAGTCTGTCCAAGTGGCCTGTTGTGAAACAGCATTAGTTCTCCATGGACTATCCAATACTCTACAACTCTTATTCTGTACCAGAGATCACGCAAAACAATGCTCACCCAGTGCTCTCCCCAATCATGGGAAGTATCTGGCCTCAACCTTTGTATACTTCCTCAGTGTGCAAACCACGTCATGCAGCTTAAAGTTAGTCCTTGGGTGAAGGAAAGAATAAACAATGTAAGTACTGATCAGTTAGCTGAATGATATTTAAACACATAATTCAGGGTAAAAATAGTGTTTATGTACACGTGGGAGCACAGATGCAAAGTTCATCTTCTCTTTGACAAATTTACCAGGTTAAACGATAATGATATTAAACGATAATGGAAATGAACAACACGCACAAACTTCAGTGCGCATCCTCCTTCCCTTTCTTCCGCAGTCCACTCGCCTCTCCTATCAGATTCTTTCAGCTTCCACCTATCCCATTTCAGCTTCTGACTTCATTCCACACCTCCCCTCCCCAACCCACCCACCTTTCCCATCCCCCCCACCTGGTTTCACATATCAGCTGCCAGCTCGTACTCTTTCCCACGCCCCACCTTCTTATTCTGGCTTCTGCCCCCTTCCTTTCCAGTCCCGATGGAGGGTCTCAGCCTGAACTGTCGACTGTTCATTTCCCTCCATCGATGCTGCCTGACTTGCTGAGTTCCTCCAGCACTTTGTGCGTGTTGCTCAAGATTTCCAGCATCTGCAGAATCTCTGGTGTTTCAGATAAAGGAAATGTTTTGCTTTTTAGTGATTGTAGATTCCTAGATTGCTTTTCTTAAAGTCAATAACACATTGATGGCTGCACTATCGTATTCAACATATCCGTGGGATTGTATGAGTGACGAAACGTTGTGTAATCGATTGCTTGGGGTAAGATTCATGAGATTCAATCACACCTTTCAATGAAGGAAACAAACAGTTTTGTGTGGAGTAACTAATGGTTGTGTGGGGTAACTGACGGTGTGACAGGGCCCCTGTATGGCTGCTTCATTGGCATTTACTACATTCTAAACCCACGAGTCATTGCAAATCATTGTGAAGTGCAAGGTCAGCAAGAATCCAGTGATTTCAGCAACTTGTGCTGAGCTGTGTAATATGTAGATACTGTAGACATTGTAATGAAGCTTGTGTAGAAGTAGATCTTCTCAATCTACTCTGTTGAAATCAGTCACCATTTTGTGCATCTGGATCAAACCTTCTTTGCTACAAGAGGAAGAGCTCCTGTTTCTACAGTTTGAGCTTACAGCTGCAAACCCTCATTCCCAGAGGCATTGCAGGAAACCTATTGCTTCTCAAAGGTTTATGTTGGTGTGAGGCTTGTCATGAGATGTGGATGGAATCAACCTTACCTATGCATGTCCTTCACAATTAAGTACACAATCATTGTGGTCACTTGAATGGGACATTAGATGGTAAGCAGCACCATATAAATACTTGGAGGGTGAATTTAATCAGGCGTTTTACAGTAAAGTGGCTGCAATAACTCTCTTGTCCTATATCCCCACTCCATTCCCCTGCCCTTCACCTCCTCTTCCCCAAAGCAAAGATGTTGTTGCCATGGTTGCATGCAAGACAGGGCTGGTAGCTCAATGTTCTAGGGTTTGTTGCTTTAGACATGATAGAAAGGGCAATAAAAAAAGTGGAGGATTTGCACTACTGCTAAAGGAGAATGTCACAGCAGTACTCAGAGAGTTCATTCTGGAGGGCTCATCCGCAAAGGCAGTTTGGGTGGAACTCAGAAGAGAGATGCAATTACACGGATGGGATTACTGTATACTATATGCCTCTCAATAGCCACAGAGAGGTGGAGGAATAGTATGTTGACAGATTATGGAAAGGTGCAGAAACAATAGGGTTGTCATCATGGCTGACTTTAACTTCTTCATTGTTGGTTGAAGCTTCCTTAATACAAGAGGATTTCTTAAGTGTATCCAAAAGGTATTCTTGAAACAGTATGTGGAGAGTCCAACTAGTGCAGAGAACGTACTAGACCTGGTTTTGGAAAAAGAGCCAGGCCAGGTTACAGACCTGATAGACAGTGATCATTTTGGTAATAGTGATCACAACTCATCTTTTAATGAGTAAGGATAAAATTGGATCTTGCAGGAAGTACTAAACTGTGGGAGGGCAGATTATGAGAGGATCTGACATTAGCTAAAGGTTATTGACTCGGAGCAGCCGCTGTCAGATAAGTTCACATCTGACATGAGGAAGTTGTTTAAGGACCAGCTGATTTGAGTTCAGGATCATGTCACACATACACATATTGAAATATTGAAACAGGCAGTGAAATGCATCGTTTGTATCAACGACTAAAGATGTCTGAGGATTGTCCTGGGGGCAATCCACAAGTGCCTCACATAGTAGTTGTTACAAGTGCAGATGAATAGGAAGGTTAAAGGGTCGTGAAATGACCTCGGCAAGCAGGAGCTAGCAGAACCCAAAGAAGAATAGGATAGCTAAGGAGAGGGCAGATCCATTCAGGGATAAAAGAGGAAATTTGTGTGCGGAGTCAGTACTAAATGAATATGTTGTTTTGATATTTACTGAGAAGAAAGATTTAGAAGATATTAAAAGCAGAGTGGTTCATGCTGTTATGCCGGGATATTTTGAGATTAAGGAGGAGGTAGTGCTGGGTCTTTTTAAAAGCATTAAGGTGATTAAGGGTCCTGACGAAGGGTCTTGGCCCGAAACGTCGACAGTGCTTCTTCCTATTGATGCTGCCTGGCCTGCTGTGTTCCACCAGCATTTTGTGTGCTTTGAAGGTGGTTAAGTCCTCAGGGCCTGATGGCATACATCCCAATATTGAAAGAAGCAAGTGAGGGGGTTACAAGGGCTTTGACAAAGACCTTTATGTCCTCACTAGGAACAGGTGAGGTCCCAGAAGACTGGACAGTAGCAAATGTTATGCCTTTGTTCAAGAAAGGAAATTGAATAATCCAGGTAAATATGGGCCAGTGAGCCTTATGTCAGTACGGTGCTGAAGGATAGGGATTATGTTTGAAAAGACATGACCTGTTTAGGGATAGTCTGCAGGAATTTGTGTGGGGCACGTTATGCCTTACAAACAACTGAGTTTTTAAGGAGATAACAAAGGTGATTGATGAGGTTAAGGCAATCAAGAATATCTTCATGGATATTAGCAAGGTATTTGATAAGGTCGAATTTATTCAGAAGGTAAAGATGCATAGAATCCAGGGTGAATTGTAAGTTTGGATTCAGAACTGGCTTATCCAAAGAAGACAGTGTGTAGGAATGGAAGGATGTTATTCTGGCTGGAGATCTGTGACCAATGGTGTTCCTCAAGGATTGGAGCTGAGACCTCTTTTTGTGATATATATCAATGATTTTGATCGAAAAGACACCAAGAATGGTTGACTTGTAGAGTGTAAAAGACTATCAAACAATACCTTGGGATGTAGATCAATTGCAGATAAGGGCAGAGAAATGGCAGATGGAGTTTAATCTGTGCAAGTGTGAGATATTGCACCTTGGGAGATCAACTGGAAGAAGAAAGTAGACAGTTAATAGTAGACCCCTTAATAGCACTGAGGACATTGGGAACCAGGTCCATAGTTCACTGAAAGCAGCTACACAAGTGGATATGCTAGTGAAAAAAGCATATGGCATGCTTGCCTTGATTGGTAGAGTAAAAGTAAGGATATCATGTTGCTGCTATATAAGACTTCAGTCAGACTACACTCGGAGTATTGTGTATAGTTGCTATCACTTCAATTGCAGAAGTATCTGGAGACTGTGGAGAGGCTGCAGAAAGAATGGTGCTGAATAAGAAGGTATGAGCTAAAATAAGGTTTGGACAAACTTGGTTGTTGTCCCAGAGTGTCAGAGCTGAGGAGAGACCAGATAGAGGATTTTTTTTTAAATGATAGGAAGCATAAGTAGGGTAGACAGTCAGAATCTGTTCCCCAGGGTGGAAATATCAATCACTGGAAGACATGCTTTTAAGGTTAGAGGGGCAAAGTTTAAAGGTAATGTGAGTGGCAAGTTTTTTACACATAGTGTGGAAGGTGCCTTGAATGAGTTACCAGAGGCAAGCAGTTTGGTGGAGTATAAGAGGCTTTTTAGATGGACACATTATTGTTCAAAGTTCAAAGTAAATTCATTATCAAAGTATGTACAGTACACATCACCCATACTATCTTCAGATTCATTTTCTTGCAGGCATTTATAGGAAAATAAAGAAATACAATAGAATTTATGAAAAAGTATAAATATCACAGAATGATAAACATGTACAAAAGAAAATATATTAAGCAAGGAATAAAAATGTAGATAAATAACACTGAGAACATGAGTTGTAGAGTTCTTGAAAGTGAGCCTATAGGTTGTGGAGACAGTTCAGGGCATTGAGGTGAGTGAAGTTATCCACGCTGGTTCAGGAATTAAGATGGCTGAGGGTGAAGGAATGGAGGGATATAGATGATACACAGGAGGAGCACAACCTCTTGGTTTGAATGCCCTGTCCAGTCTGTTACTGTTCTATATTTTATGTCCTCTGACACCAAAGCAGGGTAGGAAAAATATTACCATTTCACTCTTGTGCAATTTGAGGGACTAATTTAAGCCAACTCCATTTACAATAGCTTCAGTGGAAGAGGAGATGGAAAGTATTGGCCAAAATAATAAATAAAGAAACAAAGTGTGGTCAACAAAGGTGAATAATGCCTCACTGAAAGAGGAAACCAAAAATATATTAATTTAGAAACATAGAAATTAAGAAACGTTATTTAGAAATATAGAATTAATTTAGAAATGTAGAAACGAGTTTCACTCAGATTTTTCAAAAATGTTTTGAGATTTGACTGTATTTCCTATAGACCAAAGTCCTGAAGAAAGGCCTCAGCCCAAGATATTGCCTTTTTTATCCTCCATAGATGCTGCCTGACCTGCTGAGCTCCTCCAACATTTTAAGCGCGTTGCTCAAAATTTCCACCATCTGCAGTCTCTTTCTTGACAAGGGTTCTGTATTTTCATACACACAGCTACAACTCTGACCATAGAAACCACCTCAGATAAAAAGGCTGTGTTGAAAATTATTTAACTGAAATGTTTTCAAGAATTGAACAGCTTGCAAACATTGTCAGGATAATTAATGATCATGAATCATCCCAGCAAACATGCATGACAAAAACAAAACTGATAACTTTGACCCTGACATTTCAAAGGTGCGCACAAGATACATCCACTGTGTCCTTTCCCTCTCACCTCCTGTCATGTTTCTTAGTTATTCCCATGATCTGTCTGATGCATTTTTCTTTGGCTGCGAAATGGTATATTCCCTCAGCTTGCCGGTGCTCTTGACTTAAATGCATTTGTGTAATTGAAGAAACCTACATACATTTTTTTGAAGCTGCTCTTGGTGCAAGGTAACATTCAGCTTTGAAGTTGTTAGTTTTTAATCAGTGTAAAAGCACACGAACTTTTGTGGATAATCTGATACCTGACAATTAGTTCACTTCTGTCAGATGGATATGTATCAAGTATGAATTTCCTGGCAACATTCAGACTGTTCTGGGAATTGTATAATGGTACGTCAACACATTGTTTTGTAATTATTTTCAATAATTATCCTTTTCTTGAAAAATTCTTTTTGCCTCCTACATTTAGCAGTTCTTGATCTAGAACACTACATATATGACACATTCTGAGCAGTGGAATACAAGAATAATCTTGTTCAGGGAGACTGATGATGACTAAAGTATTCATTTACTATGAATAAACATTTTGAAATTATATTATAACATGTGACCAAGGGAGGAAAGTTTCATAGCTCTGGGCCTTTACTCACAAGGATGAGTGTGTGGGGGGTGTTGGAAGTCACATTGAAACCTACTGAATACTGAAAGGTCCAGTTACACTGGATGTGGTGAATATGCTCGATTGGGAGACCTTATGATCTGAGGGCACAGTCTCAAAATAAAAGGACTTCTCCTTAGAGCTTAAATGAGAAGGGTTTCCTTTGAAAAAGGGTAGTGAATTGTTGAATTCAGTCATTGGGTGTACTTATGACAGGGATTGATAGGTCCTTGATTGGTTAGTGGCTTAAGGGTTACAGGAATAAATTGGGAGAATATGATTGAGAAGGAAAGATCAGCCGTGATTGAATGGTGGAGCAGACTCAATGGACACAACTATGGAAGGGTGCCCTTGTGGAGAAGTGATCGGTACAGAGTGGACGCCACGTGTCAGTGGTCTTCAGTTTTAGTGTAGATAGAGAATCTGAACATCATTTCCTGCAGCTTCTCTTGTGCCTTAATTTCAATTTCCAGGAATCCCTTTAAAGACATCTTGTCTGCATCTGACAACAGAAAACCCGAGCAGTTTTAGGAATGGGCATGAAGCAAGGGCCAGATCATCATCTGATTATTGACTCTAAAATATTACAGCATTCTCTAGCCAGAAAGGTGTTTGATATAGTAAAGAAGAGTAAGGTGGAATCTTTTTAAAGATTAAAAAAATATATTGGTGCTTGGAGGGACCTAGGTATCCCCATAAATCGCTGAAGCCTAACATGTAGATAGAACAAGCAGTTAGAAAAACAAATGGTATTACTGGGTGTTATTTCAAGAGGATTTCAGTTTAAGAGTAGAAGCGCCTGGCACCAGTACTACAGGGGTCTGGTGAGACTGCATCTGGAAAATTGTGTATTGATCTGTCCTCTCAGTGAGAGGAAGTATGTCACGTCTTCCATCTACCATGGTCATTTATTGTATTTGGTGCTCCCAGTACAACCCCTCTGCATTGGTGAGACCAACACAGATCTGGTCATTTATTGTATCTGGTGCTCCCAGTACAACCTGTCTGCATTGGTGAGACCAACACAGATCTGGGCATTGCTTTGTTGAGCACTTTTGCTCTTTCCATCAGAACAGCCGAGATCTCCTGGTGGCCAGCCATTTTAATTCCACTTCCCATCCCCACGGTGACATTCTGTTCACAGCCTCCTCTTCTGCCATGCTGAGGTCAGGCGCAGTTTGGAGGAACAACACCTAGTCTCCAACCTGATAGCATCAATATTAATTTCCCTAACTTCTGGTAACCACTCTCCACTATTCCCCCTACCACTTTCTGCTTTCACTTAGCCCTCTACCCCTCTTTTAACATTTCTCGCTTCCTTTCCCTGCCCTCACAACCTACTCACTCATACCTTCCTCCCTCTTGTTTCCCACCTCCTTGCATCTATTCCACGATTTATGATCCTCTAATATCAAATTCCTTCTTCAGTCCATTGCCTTTTCAACCTATCACCTCCCAGCTTCTCACATCTTTCTCTTATTATCCCCCACCTCCACCTTCCTATCTTCACACCTCACCTGGTTTCACCTATCATCCACAAGTTCATTTTCATCCTCCTCCCTCTTCTCCATCTCCCTTCCCCTTCCTGATCTTTTGTTCATGTTTCTGCCTCTTTCTTTCCAGTTATTATGAAAGGTCCTGATCTAAAATGTCAATTGCCCATTTCCTTCCTGACCCATTAAGTTTCTTCTGCATTTTTGTGTGTTGCTCCAGATTTCCTGCACCTACAGTCTCTCTTGTGTCTTCATTCCAGGTATGGCAGGTTTTCCTTTTGAGGAGAGATATGGAAGTAGGGTTTATACACTCTGGAGTTTAATGATAGGTAATCTCATTGAGAGATGCTAAATTCTTAGTATGATTGAGAATGGATGTCTAGAATGTAGTTAAATTCTCAGGCTTGGTAGTGCTGCTACTTTGTTGCCCCATTAGCACTTTTTGCACTACTTCTGGTAGAACTACAATTTTTGAACATTTCTGTTGTTTAGCTGTATTTAACATAGGATAGATACATCCCGAAGATGAAGAAATATCTTAAAGGGATGATGACACAACCTTGGCTGACAGGTGAAGTGAAAAATAGCATAAAAGCAAGAAATGGTTAAAAAATAGAGCAAAACTTAGTGGGAAGTTAAGAGGATTGGGAAGCATTTAAAAACTAATAGATGACAACTAAAAAAGCCATATGGAGAGAAAAGACAAAATATGAAGGTAAGCAAACCATTAATGTAAAGGAGGATACAAATTTTTTTTCCAGATATATAATGTGTAAAAGAGAGGCAAGAGTGGATATCGGACTGCTGGAAAACTACACTGGAGGGGTAGTAATGGCGGACAAAAAAATGGCGGATGAACTTAATAAGTATTTTGCATTAGGCTTCACTATGAAGTATATCCGAAATTTGAGAGTGTCAGGGCAGAAGTGAGTGTTGTTGCTATTACTAAGGAGAAGGTCTTGGGAACCTGAAAGTTCTGAAGGTAGATAAGACTCTGAACTAGATGGACTACATCCCACAGTTTTGAAAGAGGTGGGTGAAGTGATTGTGGAGGCATTAGTAGTGATCTTTCAAGAATTACTAGATCTGGAATGCATCCAACGATTTGGACAATGGCAAATGTCACTCAACACTTTAAGAAGGGAAGGAGGCAGAAGAAAGGAAGTTATAAGCCAGTTGGCCTGACTAAAGTGGTAGTGAAAATGTTGGAGTTCATTATTATGGATAAGATTTTGGGAACTTGGAGGCACATGATAAAACAGATCAAAGTCAGCATTGTTTCCTTGAGGGGAAATCTAGTCTGACAAATCTGTTGGAATTATTTGAGGAAATAGCAGGCAGGATAGACAATGGAGAGTCAATGGATGTTGAATACTTGGATTTTCAGAAGAGCTTTGAGAAGTTTCCGCACTTGAGGCTGCTTAACAAGATGAGTGCCAATGGTATTACAGGAAAGGTACTTGCGTGGATAGAAGATTGGCTGACTGGCAGGGGGCAAAGAGTGGGAATAAAGGAATAAGGAAGCCTTCTCTGTTTGGCTGCCAGTGGCTAGTAGTGTTCTGCTGGATTTGGTGTTGGGACAACTTACTTTCATATTATATGCCAACAATTTGGATGACAGAATTAATTGCATTTTGTCCAGGTTTGCAGATGATACGAAGATACACAAAGGTGCAGGTGATGTTGAAGGAGCAGGGATTCTGAAGAAGGATTTAGACAGACCTGTGATGTATGAAGATTGAGAAAGGTGGTTTTCTCACCGCTGAGTCCAGTGGCTGTTAGCAAAGGGTTAATGAGCTGTGTCTCTAGACACACGTGGTCACACGTGGACGCAAAGGGTTAATGAGTGTGTCTCTAGACACATGTGGTAAAAAGGGGTTTCATGTGTCAACGATTTTGAGGATAGAATTGATAGCTGTGTGGCCAAGGTTGTGGATGATACAAAGATATTTAGAGCGGCAGGTAGTGTTGAGGAAGTGGGGAGGCTGTAGATAGATTTGGACAGATTAGGAGAATAGGCAAAGAAGTGGCAGGTGGAATATAGGTGGGGAAGTGTATGGTTGTGCACTTTGGCAGAAGGAATAAAGGTCTAGGCTATTTTCTAAATGGGGAGAAAATTCAAAAATCAGAGGTGCAAAGAGATTCTGTAGTCCTTGTGCAGGATTCCCTGGAGGTTAACTTGCAGGTTGAGTCAGTGATAAGGAATGCAAATTCAATGTCAGCATTCATTTTGAAAGGACCAGAATATAAAAAACAAGGATGTAATGTTGAGGCTTTCTAAGACATTGGTACGACCACACTTGAAATATTGTGAGCAGTTTCGAGGCACTTATCTAAGAAAGGACTTTCTGGCATTGAAGAGGGAGAGGATCCAGATGATATCTATGAGAATGACTCCAGGAGTGAAATGGTTAGCGTATGAGGGGCATTTGATGGCTCTGGGCCTGTGCCCGCTGGGTGTTTAGAAGAATATAATATCATTAAAACCTATTGAACATTGAAAAGTCTAGATAGAGTGGATGTGGAGAGGATATTTCCTATAGTGCCATAGAATAGTACCAGAGGACACAAACTCAGAATACGAGGACTTCCCTTTAGAACAGCAATGAAGAGGAATTTCTTTACCCAGAGGTTGGTGAATCTGTGGATCTTTGCCACGGATGGCTGTGAAAGACAGGTCATGGGGTATACTTAAAGCAGAGGTTGACAGGTTCTTGATTAGGAAGGGCATCAAAGGTTATGGAGAGAAGTCTGGAGGATGGAGTTGAAAAGGATAATAAATCAGCCATGATAGAAGGGCAGAGCAGACTCACTGGGCCAAATGGACTAATTCTGCTCCTATGTCTTATGGTCTTACTATTATATTTTTACTATATACTGTACACTGCTTACTCTGTGAGCTTTACACAAGCAAGGAATTCTATTGTACTATGATGCAGATAGTAGTGAACCAATTTGAATCTGTATGAATATTTTACAACTTTTGGCTACGTTTGTTTGCCTATGTTCTGACTACACCTATTAACACATTGACTAGATAACCATGTTTTACAGCTTATCGCCATGGTCACTCTAGTTTTACCCTCTCAGAGATATCTCTCACAAATTCTGAAAAAGGTTCTCTGACTTTAAATGCAGACTCTGTTTCTCTTCTCACATGTGCTGCCTGACCTGTTGACCACTTCCAGCATTTTTTAAAAATTTTAGATCTTCAGAATCTGAAATTTTTAAAATTTAGAAATGTCTTTTTGTGGGAGTTTGACAAAATGTGTTAAAATTATGCAATACTATGTCCTGCTAAAATACTTTGTGGAACCATACAGGATTAACTCACAGGTGACATCCCTCCTTCAGATTTAGGTCCCATTTACTATTTGTAAGCACAAGTTCAAAGGAAGTGTGAATCTGTGTGTAACCCTTAGGCTCACCCAGCTTGTGTTTATCCCTCTTCATCTCTCCTCGACAGAAGACTGCAAGAAAACATCCTTCCAGATACACAAGGCAAAACCGATTGGCTAACTTGCATACTACAGTCCTGTTATCTCCAGCCATAACCCAAACATTGCTGCTACAGAGAAACCATTACCTCAGCAATGATCATTACAAAGAAGCCATTACGTCAGCAGTGAAACCTTACAGCACGTTACATGTGTTATCAGTGGAAGTTCAATTTTAAAAGTGACTCCACGATCCTTCAAATGTAACAGTTCGCAGGTAGCTACTGTTGTATTGGTCGTTCTCTCTGGTGAGTGTAATGAATGAGGTGGAATCTACAGGTGAATAGGCCAGGCATTATTCTTCTGCATAACACATGGAACATAGAACATAGAACACTACAGCGCAATACAGGCTCTTTGGCCCACAGTGTTGTGCTGAGCTTATAACCTACTCTAAGATCAATCTAACCCTTCTTTCCTACATAGTCCTTCATTTTTCCATCATCCATGTGCCTATCTAAGAGTTTATTAAATGTCTTTTATGTATCTGTTTCTACCACAATATCTGGCAGGGCATTCTATTCACCCACCATTCTCTGTGTGAAAAATCTACTTCTGACATCCCTCCCCATCACCTTAACATTATTGCCCCTTTGTAATAACCACTACCACCCAGGGAAACTGTCTCTGACTATCCACTTGGTCTATGCCTCTCATAATCTTGTATACTGCTATCAACACACCTCTCATCCATCTTCACTCCAAAGAGAAAAGCTCTATCTCATTCAGCCTATGCTTATAAGACATGCCCTCTAGTTCAGGTAGCATCCTATTAAATCTCCTCTGTACCCTCTCTAAAGCTTCCACATCCTTCTTATCATGATGTGCCCAGAACAGAGCATAGTACTCCTAGTGTGGTCTAACAAGGGTTTTGTAGAGCTGCAACATTATTTGAACTCAATACCCCGACTAATGATGCCAACACACCATATGTGTTCTTAACCATCCTACTACCCTGTGCAGTAACCTTGAGGGATCTATAGACGTGGAGCCCAAGATCCCGATGTTCCTCCACACTGCTAAAAAAATCCACCATTAATCCTGTATTCTGCCTTCAAATTTGACCTTCCAACGTGAATCACTTCACACTTTTCTGGATTAAACTCCATCTGCCACTTCTCAGCCGAGTTCTGCATCCTGTCAATGTCTCATTGAAACCTATGGCAAGCTTCTATACAGTCCACCAACCTTCATTGTTACCTGCAAAGTTACTAACCCTCCCTTTCACTTCCTCATTCAAGTCATTCATAAAAATTACAAAGAGCAGGGGTCCCGGTCAGACCCCTGCGGAACACCACTGGTCATCAATCTCCAGTCAGAAGGCATTCCATCTACTACCACCCTCTGCCTTCTGTGAGTCAGTCAAATCTGAATCCAAGTTTTCCTGGATCCAATGTCTTCCGACTTTCTGAATGAGCTTATCATGAGGAACCTTGTCAAGCACCTTACTAAATTCCATATAGAGCACATCCACTGCTCTACCTTAATCAATGTGCTTTGTCACATGCTCAAGAAGTTCAATCAGGCTGACGAGTCATGATGTATCCCTCACAAAACCTTGCTGGCTATCCCTAATCAGACTATGCATTTCCAAGTGATAAGTCCCGCATCTAAGAATCTTCTCCAATAATTTGCCCACCACTGTAGTAAGACTCACAGATCTATAACTCCCTGGGTTATTTCCACTCCCCTCTTGAACAGAAGAGTAATATTTTCACTTTCCAATCATCTGGAGTACCCCTGTGGTCAGTAAAGATGCAAAGATCATCACTAAAGGCACATTAGTCTCTTCCCTATAATTGGGGTATAGTCCATATGGCCCCAGGGACTTCTCTATCCTAATGTTTTTCAAAAGTTCCAGCACATATTCTTTCTCAACTTCAACATGTTCTAGCATATCAGTCTGTTTTAATGCCAAGGCCCTTCTCACTGGTGGATACTGAAGCAAAATATTCACTAAAGACCTCCCCTACCTCCTACCTCCTCTGACTCCCAGCAGCTGTTTCCTCTTCTATTCCTGATTGGGACTAACCTCGCCTCTAGTAAACTCTCACAAATGGGGGCATTTAAGAGAAGGAAATCGCAATGAAGTTTTGTCTCTCAGGTTTAAAGCACTGAAGAAATTGCAGTAGCAAAAGTAATGTTTTACTGGATGAGATTGACTACCTTGACATAAAGCCAGAAATCTGAGGCCAAATCAAATACTCTCCCAGATAGTGTACTTATCTCCAGTGTTGAAAAGGATTGACATTATTGCTCTGAAACCTGACATATTCTCAATGGGCTGAATAGCCTCATTATATGTAGGGAAAAATTTGGAAGTTTGTTAATTGCGATTATATCATGTTATTTTCAATTAAAATTTACAGTGCTATGATCATGCATAAATACTTTGTCAAATATCTAACTTCTACCTAGATCATTCTCAATATATGATTTTAATGCCGACTTGCTTCTGCAAAATAAGATAAAATTTATTCACAAGTATTCAGTCCATAAGTTCAAGACACAAATCACAGCCCTTCAGAACACTGGACTCTTCTTTATTGTAATATCTTAAAAATGTTTCTATTGTGCAAGCCATTCTTAAATCACTATCTACATTTCTGACATTTCAGTTTTATAACAAATAGCTCTGACACTTGTGAATGTGCCTTAACAGAATTGGATACTGCCATGGTCTCAGTTTTAATTGTGTGAGTTAGACTGGTTTGTCTTTATGTTTCTCCTTGGTACTAAATTCCACAGATATAAGTCAATGCACAGTTCTCTGATGTAAATTGCTGGACATGAGACACATCATGCTCTTAATTAGCAAGTTAGTGAGTCAGCCCAGCTTGTCGGAGATCTTAACATTAAAAAATTCTGTGTGATGACTCATGTGAAGATTCTACACAATCAGTCATTACCAATCAAATTGAGCATAATCAAATAAGAGTCTGTTAGTCACTTCCATCTGCAAATGTTCCTAATTATTTTCACTGCCATGCAGTACACCAGTGTAGCTTGAAGCTAAACAGAAAAGAATGATCTACCTTAAAGACTCTAAAAATAGCACAAAAACATTCTAAATACGACTACAAGTGAGAAATGAACTCTTCGGCATGTATTTGCCACCTCTGTCCAAACCACTCCTTCAATAGACCAACTTTCGAAATTCATCAAATATTCCCCAAAGCATTAACTTGCTAGTTTATCAGCCACCTGTGATCATTCTGCTCGCAGTGTCAGAATGATAATTGTGGTACTGGCAACTCGCCCACTCAGCCTGATTTTTATTTCATGGGGATAAGTTCTGTGTGGGCAAGCAAACTATGCAATAGGATAAAAAAATCTTCCCCATTGTTTCCCAATGTTTCATTTACACCTCTTACAGGGAGTGGACAATATATGTCAAAGATAATAGAAATAATTTCTCTTAGGCTATCCTTGAGAAGATTTCCTTATAATTCAGATCTCTGGTTTCCAAGGTGTTGAGTATAACCAATAAACCATAAATTTCACAGATTTTTGCCACAGATGGAATCAGAGTTGTTTGGCATCATGGGCAGGAGGGTAATTTGAGAGGTACCTTGCTCCTTTTACCATTTCCTTTTGGCTTCCATAAACTGTTTAAGAGCATCAAAGGTCCCTCTTCTTCTCACATACTCCCTTGTCCACCTTGAGTGGTCACAGGCCAGGGGTTCCCAAGAATTATGGATAATGTTGTATTTTAACAAGAAGCTTCAAAGACAACTGTGAACCTGGGCACCAGGCAGACAACACAGCCTTCGACACCCTTGTGTCATGATCTCTGAAAAACAGTGCAGGATGCCGGGGAGTATCAGGCTTTGGCGTTCCAATGCAGCTGAAAATCATTGACTAGTTTTAACTAGAACTTGTTAAGGGACTGGTTTAGTTGTTAAGGTTTCTTCATATTTTTCATTCTGCTTGATTTTTTTTGGAATGCAGGTTCCTCATGCATCCTGTTTTTAATTTATTGAGGTTTAATTTTAATACACACAGGTTTCAGTGCCTCATGCACTATTCAAATTCGTCATGACCGGTGTTTATTGCTGAGTCCTGAATTTGTGTTCTGAGCAAACTATCGTTCTGTGTACATTAACCCTCTCAAGTAAGTATGCTCTGAGTCAATTATTATTCCTTTGTTATATTCTTCAAATAAATTCTCATTGTTACTTTCTACCTGCGAGTCTTGAGTTTACTTCCCACCTGGGCTCGTTTGCCTGAAGATCTCGTTGTACATGTTGATTCTTGCGACAGAGAGTAGTGTCTATTGCCCTGACTGTACTATCTAAAATTACCGCATTTTTCTTCTTTCTCCCAACTCCTGAAAGACATCCTGAACCACAGTGCCATAGTTCGATTGCTCATCCTTTCTACAACCCCCACTCTCATCCTCACAGGGAGCAACACTCTCCGACCTGTTGGTAAAGCTCAAGGGCTGAGTCATCCAGTACTACCTCTTCGATGCTACTAGCTGTCTCACTCATACTCACACCCACTTGTCCTGACCACAAACCCAATTTGAAGTCATTAATCTAATGGGTGTGACTGCCTCCTGGAACACAGCATCCAGGTAATACTCCTCACCTCTTCCTCCACTACACTGATGACTGCATTGGTGCTGCTTCACCCAAGCTGAGCTCATCAATTTTATCAGTTTTGCTTCTACCTTTCACCCTACCCTGAAATGCACCTGGTCCATCTCTGTCACCTCTTTCCCTTTTCTTGATCTCGCTGACTCCATCTCTGGAGGCAAATTGTCAACCAACATCTTTTATACACCTACTGAATCTCATGGTCATCTCGACTGTATCACTTCCCACCCTATCTCCTGTAAAAATAGTTTCTTTGCCTTCACCGCATCTGTTCCCAGGATGTGGCATTCCATTCCAGGACATCTGAGGAGTCTTCCTTTTTTAAAGATCAGCATTTCCCTTCCTCTATTATTGATGCTTCCCTCACCCACAACTCTTCCATTTCCCGTACATTCACGCTCACCCCATCTTCCTGCCACCATAACAGTGATAGAGCCCATCTTGTCCTTACCTACCACCCCATCAGGCTCTGCATCCAACAACATCTGCCACATCCAAAGGCATCCTACCACTAAGTATATCTTTACTTCACCCTCCACTCACCCCCTGTTTTCCGTATGTATCGTTCCTTCTGTTATTCCCTTGTCCATTCATCCCACCCAACAAATCTCCCTCCTGGCACTTATCCCTGGAAGTGGCCAAAGTGCTACACCTGCCCATTCACCTCCTCCCTCACCTCCATTCAGGGCCCCAAGCAGTCCTTCCAGGTGAGGCAACACCCCACCTACGAATCTGTTGGGGTCATCTGTTGTGTCCAGTGCTCCTGATGTGGCCTCCTCTGCATAGGTGAGACCAATTGTAATTTGGGGGACTGCTTCGTCGAGCAGCTCCTCACCATCCGCCACAAGCAGGACTTCCCGGTGACCAAGCATTTTAGTTCTGTTTCCCGCCTCCATCCCAATGTGTCAATCTATGGCCTCCTCTTGTGCCAAGATGAGGCCACCCTCATCGTGGAGGATCAACACCTTGTATTCCATCCTGATGGCACGTCTATCCATTTCTCCTTCCAATGAACAAATTTCCTCCCCTTCCTCTTCTCCCCACTATGATTTTTCACTTCTTCTCATTCCCTTTCTCCTATTGTCCACTCTCCTCTCCTAAAATATTCTTTCTTATTATTCAGACATCTTTCCCCTTCCTTTCCAGTCATGGGAGGTGCATGGGCAGGTGTAGCACAGGCCTCTTGCAGGGATAAGTCCCTGGAAGGAGATTAGTGAGGAGGGACAAATGGACAAGGGGATCATGGAGGGAACAATCCACAGGGAAGGTCTCAGCCTGAAATGTCAACTGTTTACTCTTTTCCATAGATACTACCTGACCTGCTGAGTTCCTCCAGCATTTTGTGTGTGTTGCTTTGGATTTCCAGCATCTGCAGACTTTCTCATGTTTGTGATTCAACTCTCTTCCTGCCTGATGCATCACAGTGTTTGGGGTCAGATTCTTGGTCATCAAATTTGAGCCTGAATTTAAGTAACCAATACTTGCTGCTGTTGTGGTCATCAGGACTTACAATGGCTCCACCGGCTCCCACATCATGCATCTTCTCAAGCCAAAGCCTCAGAACTCAGACTTCTATGTTGGCCCAGTTACACAATAGCCACTCCAAAATGGCCTCCAGGACACAATGGCCACTCCAAAATGGCCTCCAGGACTCTGATTTCCACCTCTTCTGATGAAGCCTCAGTTCCCAACTCTAACTCTGTCTCTCTCCAACTATGACCACTCCACCTAAATCAAGCTTCTTTTTATTGGCCCAAGTGAAACTCACATGAAACAAGATTTACTCTTTTCAATCGTTTCCACTTTTGCCCAGCTCTCACTCTCACTACTTCAAAGTCGGTAGGAAAAAGTTAGATAGGCAGAAAAAGTAGACAAAAAGATCAATGTTCTGTTCTTGGATAGTAGGTCTATACTACTGACTTCCCTTGAAACCAACCACTTTGATCGAAAAAGATTTTTTCTATCAAACTCTTTGTTCCTTGAATTTTTGCTTCAATTACTTTAGGGCATGGGTGAGATGTTGAGTGAGGGCTTTGCTTGTGTGTGCAGAAGATGATGTTCACACAGCGATACTGAGAAGGCAGGAGATGCACACACATTTGGTTCAATCAGAATTAGTGAATCATTTCAATCCTGATGAGATGTTTCAGGCTGTTTTAGGAAGGCAAGTTGGAGACAGCAGGAGTCAGACCAAACTTCCAGTACTCCTGGGATACTTTCAGTATCTCCAGTTGAACTCTGTCTTTTTTGTGTATTTCCCCCTAGCTGACAGTTTGTGGTTTTGTATTGCCATGTGCTCCTGTCCCCTCCTGCTCTACTCCAGCCCCTGTATCACTGAGTATTCTGCCTCTCACTTGTTTCTCATCATTACCTGTTTTGCTGCCACCTGTGTCTCATTGTGCTCCACCTATCATCCGTCTCTCTGTTTATTTCAGTCCTGTGTTTTCACCTGTTTGTTGCCAGATTGTACCAGTGAATTTTCCTGAGTCTTTCCAGCATTTGTATCTGTACTCTATCTGTCTGAATATTGACTTTGCCTGATTCTGGTTTTTGGATTTCTCTGGATATTTTGCTCTCTGCCTGAACTTTGACACCAGACTTTGTTTGTACCTCAGGATTTGTTACTCAATTAATATTACTGTGTGCACAGTACTGGGTCTGTGATTGGATCCCTACTCCAGCGCCCTGATAGATATGGAAGTTGTACTAGAGGCCTGAAGAATTGTAAATCTCCTGTCCTCTTTAAAATGGGATAAATTCAATGTCTGTAGGTAAGCATGTTTGCCATTTAAATTCAAATTATGTCTGATTAACATCAATATGTCTTTTGAAGTAATAGAGTTGAAGAAAATGCCTCAACATTTCCTTGTGTCCTAATAAGTTGTATATCCAAAATTATATTTTTATTAAATGGAAGTGGTGAAAAACCATTTCCTTTGGCGGCCAGTTCAAGAACAAAGGTGGAGAGAGAAATAAGATTTTGTTACACACAGTGGGTTGTGAAACCCACTGTTTAGGAAAGTGGCAGGATCTGGTGCCATAGGAACTTTCAAAAGGCAATGAACAGGTTTGATTTTGGGGTTAATGCTGGGGATGAAAATAAATCTAACAGTTGCTTTAAAGGCTAACATAGGCACAACAGCTGCCACTGTTCCTTTATTGAAAACTATGGCATCTACAGTCCAGTGCTAATGGAAGCTGCTCAGTCTGTTTCTACAGGTCCACAATCAACACTAGCCAAATCTCAATATCAGAGCTGAAGTATGAAAGAAATATTTTTACTGGGAGTGCTGCAGATGAAGATCTGCAAAAGAAGCATTGTTGAGGATCCCTACCATTCACTTCATGATCTCTTTGACCCATTGCCATCAGGAAGGAAGTACAGGAGCATCAGGTCTAGGACAGCCAGAGTGGATAACAGCTTCTTGGGCCGAGAGAGTAATGAATACCATGCCACCACCGATGTCTCATCATTAGGACAGTGATTTTACTGTTTACCTGTGCTACACCCTAAATTCATTTTGAATTACACTTTATTAACTTGTTGTAACCTTTTGGCTTTTGTGTGTGATATGTGTTGTAGGTACAGCACGGTCTAGAGGAAAGTAGTTTCATTTGGTTATGTGTGTATTTTATATATATATATATATATTACACATGCTGTCAGATGGCAGTGAACTTGAACAATGGTACTTGCTGCACTGGACAGCTACTTTTCTCTCTTACTCCCTTATTTAGCTTCACTTTAAATACAGGCTGCAATTTTCTCCAACTGCTTCACTTGCTAGTGCAACTTCTATATTCAAAGCACTCTCATTGGTAATGATACAGAAAAAGGGGTTCATCCTGAAAATCTAAGTGATTATCTCTAATCTTGAACATCTTGTCAAATCATTAACAATCTGCCAGTCATTCCAAGTTATGAGCTACATTTATCAAAGGTACTTTTTAAATGATTACGGATGCTTCATTGACACTTGGTATTATCTTTAATCCATTTTCTTTAACTCAATTTGCAGCTTCACTGCTGAAGTTAAGAGTGTCATTTTTTCTCTCCCTGAGACATCCTCCAAGCCACTTACTACAAGGATTTTAAATATCAAAATACTTAAAGTGAAACTTAGCAAATGACATATCTGATCGCTAATTAATGGCGGAGGAGAATCCGGGCAAACACTGGGATGAATCACAATTATGGAAGTAGCACATAATTGATATCAGGAGTTGAATGAGACAGTGTTAATGTTTTGGCTCCCAGTGCTTAATTTGATGAAATTGCCCATTTGGCAATAAATTGGAGGATAGATAATGTATCCACTTTATTACCTGTTCAGTAGCCCTTAAGGCAAAAGTGTTGCAGTAATCCCTACAGAGAAACTAGTAATTGTAGCTAAACAGCAAACATCTGCAACAATGTAACCATAAACCATTTGAAAATTTTATTAATGCAGGTGGAAATCTTATTCAGCTTAGTAAGTGTAATATCACAGTAGCTATGGTTTATTACTTACATGAAGGAAAGATGTATTTATAAAGTAATTTCACATTGGAAGCTAATATAGGAAGTGTATTTGCAATGGAAATGTAGAAAACACAGTCGTTAATATAAGCACAACAAGCTTGTAGATTATCTTTAAGCAGTATAGGTCGAGGGATAACTTCCTTTTCATCTTGAGCAATCTTCCATTATGTGCTATAGGTTGACAAGAGATTGCAGATGCTGGAGGAAATCATCAGATCAAGCAGCATCCGTAGAGGCAACTATTGCTTTCCTTCCACGAGTGCTGCTTAATCTGCTGAGCTCCATCAGTGTTTTTATGTATGAGTTCCTCTATGGAATCGCTAGACCTGCCGCTGTTTCTCCAAACTTTGTAATTGGACCGGGCAGTGAAGGAAACAAGTTGATAGGATCAGTGGCCAAAAGGCAAGGTCTTGATTTTGCTCTGATTGACTCTGGCCATAGAGGCCAGTCTGAGCTGCTTGCAGATGCATAGCATCACAGAATCAGGTAGGTAATGATGCAAAGCCCTAATGGAGGTAAGTATTCCATATGCCTTATTAGTAATCTACCTATCATGCAGCCTTCAGGGATCCTGGGATCTGTGGTGTCAATTATTATCCAATTGGCCAGGCTACTAATGAAGGATTTGCAGATTTTTAATGTGTCCAGATCTGAGACTGTTAACCCATCTGCTTCCTTAACACTGCTGGTCATGGAGCACCTATTGTGAACCTTTAAGAAATCTGACACACTCTGGATTGGAAGATGTTGGGAGCATTTCAAGTCAAAAGCAAAGCTTGCTGGCCTTTTTATTTCTGGTGTTTCTTGTCCAAATCCACTCTGTGAACAGCAGCAGAATAAGACTCTGCTGGCTTTTTTTTTAATTGAAGTTAATGCAGCTATTTTTTTCCCTCATCATTCCTAATTAAGCACCTCAGTGATGTCTCTCCTAAACCTTCTGTACTTGCAAGAGAACAACTCCAAACCACCCAGCACTTCCTGAGATACAATTTTCCATTCCTGGCAACATTGCTGTGTACCTCATCTGCGCCCTTCCCAGTCTAATCACATCTTTTCTGTGGCATAGAGCTGTACCTGCAATAATGTGCTTATGTTTCTTAACATCTGGGGTGCCTCGAGGCGATTCGTGTGGCAGCAGAACTCTCAATGGATATGATTAAATATTCTCCTTTCAGCCTGATGCAGCTAAAAAGCACTACCGATTTTGGAAGCAGTTCAGTAGGCAAAGATGTCTTAAAGATCTCTGCTTAAAACTGATGGAAACAATGGCGATTTTGGACGAATTAATCCTTGTAGGATTCCACACAGGAAATGTGGCTGCAGGGCGGTGCTACAAGTGTGTTTAAGGAAACGGGGTTTTAAACTCCCAATACCGACTATCTTGCTGGCAAATGGGCAGTCTCTGGTGAATAAAATCGATGATCTCAGAGCTAGGATGCTGAATCAGAAGGACATTAGGACTGCATGTGTCTTTTGTTTCACAGAATCCTTGTTAATCCCTTCCCTACCAGATGCAGTGATTCAGATTGACGGGTTTACTATACATTGTCAGGATAGATCTATATAGTCCTTCTAAAGCAGAGATGGAGTAGTATACCTCATGACCAACTTGTATATAAATATATCAGTGCTGTCCCAATTCTACTCACCAGACATGGAATATCTAGCAGTTAAGTGCTGTGCTTTTTACCTACTGCAAGAGATTTCTGGGATAATTTTGGTAGCAGTATACATTCCACCTCAGGCCAGTATCAATCAGGCTTTAGACGATCTGAGCAATGGGATCAATATGCACTCCAATGGCTTCCCCATCGTTTTGGGGGATTTTCACCAGGCCAGTCTGAAAAAATCACTAAGCAATTACCATCAATAGATCACTTGCAGTACTAGAAGAAACATCACACTGGACCATTGCTACACCAGCATCAAGAATGCCTACCGTGCTGTTCCACTCCCTCACTTCGAAGTCTGATCACCTGGCTGTACATCTACTCCCTGAGTACAGACAGAGCACCAGCAGTGAGGACCAAGAAGGTTTGGACAAGGGAAGCACAGGAGCACTTATGGGACTGCTTTGAATCGGTGGACTGGACTGTATTCAGGGATTATTCTTTGAGTCTGGATGATTGTTGTTACTGACTTCATTAAAACCTGTGTGGATGAGTGTGTGCCTACAAAGACTTTCTGTACATTCTCAAACCAAAAGCCATGGATGAACCAGGAGGTACGTCATCTGCCGAAGGCTAGATCTGTGGCATACCAGATCCAGTCTGGTGATCTAGGCCTGCATCAGAAAACCAGGTATGATTTGCAGAGGGCCACTTCAAGGGTAAAGAGACAATTCAAACGAGGTTGGAGGCGACATCGGATGTACGACAACTCTGGCAGGGTTTGCAAGACATTACTTCCTACAAAACAAAACCCAATAGCATGAATGGCAGTGATGCTTCACTAACAGATGAACTTAATGCCTTCTATGCCCGCTTTGACAGCTGTGACGATCCCTGCTGCACCCAGTGACCCTGTGATCTCTGTCTCAAAGGCTGATGTTAGGCTGTCTTTAAAGAGAGTAAACCCTTGCAAGGTGGAAGGACCCGATGGAGTACCTGGTAAGGCTCTGAAAACTTGTGCCAACCAACTGTCAAGAGTATTCAAGGTCATTTTCAACCTTTCACTTGCCACTTGCTTCAAAAAGGCAACAATTACACCAGTGCACAAGAAGAATAACGTGAGCTGACTTAATGACTATCGCCCAGTAGCACTCACATCTACAGTGATGAAATACTTTGAGAGGTTGGGCATAACTAGACTGAACTCCTGCCTCAGCAAGGACCTGGACCCATTGGAATTTGCCTATTGCCACAATAGGTCAACGGCAGATGCAATCTCAATGGCTCTTCACTTGGCCTTAGACCACCTGGACAACACAAACATCTATGCCAGGGTGCTATTCATCGACTATAGCTCAGCATTTAACACCATCATTCCCACAATCCTGATTGAGAAGTTACAAAACCTGGGCCTCTGTACCTCCCTCTGCAATTGGCTCCTCGACTTCCTAACTGGAAGACCACAATCTGTGCATATTGATGATAACATCTCCTTGCTAACAATCAACACTGGTGTATCTCAGGGGTGTGCTTAGCCCATTTCTCTACTCACACTGTGCTCATGACTGTGTGGCTAGGCATTGTTCAAATACCATCTACAAATCTGCTGATGATACAAACATTGTTAGTAGAATCTCAGATGGAGCTGAGATATGCCAACTAGTGGAGTGGTGTCGCAGCAACAACCTGGCACTCAACGTCAGTAAGATGGAAGAGCTGATTGTGGTCTTCAGGAAGGGTAAAATGAAGGAGCACATACCAATCCTCATAGAGGGATCAGAAGTGGAGAGAGTTCAAGTTCCTGGGTGTCAAGATCTCTGAGGATCTAACCTGGTCCCTACATATCGATGTTGTTATAAAGAAGGCAAGACAGCAACAATACTTCATTAGGAGTGTGAAGAGATTTGGTATGACAACAAATACACTCAAAAACTTCTATAGATGTACTGTGGAGAGCATTCTGACAGGCTGCATCACTGCCTGGTATGGGGGGTGGGCGCTACTGCACAAGACCGAAAGAAGCTGCAGAAGGTTGTAAATTTAGTTGGCTTCAACTTGGGTACTAGCCTACAAAGTATCCAGGACATCTTCAAGGAGCGGTGTCTCAGAAAGGCAGCGTCCATTATTAAGGACCTCCAGCATTCAGAACATGGCCTTTTCTCACTTTTACCATCGGGTAGGAGGTACAGAAGCCTGAAGGCACACACTCAGCGATTCAGGAACAGCTTCTTCCTCTCTGCCATCCGATTCCTAAATGAACATTGAACCCTTGAACACTACCTCAAAATTTTTAATATATTATTTGTCTTTTTGCATGATTTTTAATCCATTCAATATACGTAGACTGTATTTGATTTCCTTATTTATTATTATTTCTTCTATATTATGTATAACGCTGAACTGCTGCTGCTAAGTTAACAAATTTCATGTCACATGCTGATGGTAATAAACCAGATTCTGATTCTGTTTGCCACTCCTCAGCTCAATAGCACACTGTAGTCATATGGCCTGAAAAATCAATCTTGGCAAGTAATGTCTAAACACAGGAATTGTGCTCCAATGATTCTCTGATCCAGATATGTATATAAATACTTATTAGTTTAATTCTACATTCCCCACCGGTTATTTTGAGGCCTGTGCAAATCTGCATCTTGTGACATCAAAAGATTCACGTTACTATTGTGAATTTTGAGTGTTTACATGATATAATTCATTTAACAGAAAGCATGCTGTCAGTAATAAATACAGGAAAAAAATGCTGATCAGGCAGCAACAGTTAACATTCCACATCAAGGAATTTTCATAAACACAAATTGATAATCAAACAGTTTTAACTTGTAGAGAAAGAAGAGGGAGGTGAGAGCAAAGGGAATATCTGTGACTGAGTGGAGACTACGACAGACTGACTGATACAAGTTGTGATGGTGCTGGCTGGGAGAAGGTGGTGCTTGCTTGATAACTGTATTTGAGTTGTCTAGAAAAGATGTAAATAGAAGAAACTGAAGAAAGCAGAGAAAAGAGAGGGAAAAGTGCTAAAACTCAAAGATACAAAACATTGCATTTCCTTAAATCTTGATATCAACCAGAATGTTGAAAATACTCAGGCTGCTTCTTTGGAGACAGAAGAACAGTGTTGAAGTTATAAACTGATAAACATTGAGCAGAATCTGTGGTAGTGTAGCAGTAGGGATGATGCTATTACAGCTCGGCATGTTCAAAGTTCAGTGTTCAATTCTGGCGTCGTTCTTTAAGAAGTCTCTGTACATCCTCCCGGGACTCTTATTTCCTCCACAGTCCAAAGACTTACCGGGTAGGTTAATTGGTCATTGTAAATTGTCCCATGATTAGGTTAAGGTTAATGGGGTTTGTTGGGGGTTGCTGGCTGGAAGGCCTATTCTGCACTGTATCAATTAATAAATAAATCAATCAATCAATAAAATCTGGCCTGCTCTCCTACAAAATGGCTACTAGAGAAAAGTTGAGTTCCTTGTTGAATCTTGAGAGCTGTGCCGGACTGGTCAGAAGATAAATTGCTTAAATAGGAAAGGGAAAGGTATGATGCTATATCTGAGGAGAGAGAAAACTTAATGTTACAAGTGTCAGGAAATGTAGAGGAGACATGACCCAAACAGAGGTGGAGATGAGTTAGCACTGCGTGATAACTTTAATAGTGCATTGCAAAATAGCAAGCCGTGAGAGAGAACAGATTCTTAACAAGGCAGCAAAGTCGCTGAAGGCTAGGAGCAACTCGTTGAGGTTGGCTGATCTGATGGGTGAATGAGGACTGGGGATGAAAGCTGGATTTAAATAGGTTGCAGGTGAACTAGGTGGAGACTGGGAGGTGCCTGCCTGTGTAAGCTGGACAGGACTTTTTTCTTTTCTCAACCCCCCCTCCCCCCAAATGATGTGGAGGAGAGAGCAGAAAGCTTGCCAGAAGGGGGAGATGAATTGTGAGCCCCAATCCAAGTGTGCAGAGGGAAGCTGGAGAACCGAGATCACCATCTCAAAAGTTGATGGATGTTTGGGGAGGGCCTTGGAGGACCACTCCACCACTGTTATGATCACCGTGGCCGTGTCAGAAGGTGAAAAACACGTAATGAAATCCATGGCGATGTGGGCCCACAGGCGTCAAGTGTTCGTTAGGTGCTGTATGAGCCCAGAGAGCCACTGGTTTGAGGAATTGGATTGGGCACATTGAGGGTTGGTGATCTGTGATCATGGCAGGCCACTAGAATCGGCACTGCAGTAAATTAAGTCCGTCATGGACCTGCATGGCTGGGGGGGGGGGGGGTGGCGGGTGAGGAGTGAGCCCACTGGTGTACTTCAGAGCACACAGTTGCCAGCATGAATATGTGGTTGTCAGAAGAGGCTCATGCTGTAGGGCCTGGGGGATTTGGTTCTCAAGGTCTCAGGTGATTGGGGAGAGAATCTGGGAAGATGAAATAGGGTGAGGGTTGATCTCTTTTTCAGCTGACTCAAACTGTTGTGACTGCATGTCTGCCTTAGTGTTCCTGAAGCCAGGTCATTGGGAGATGGTGAAGTTGAATAGCTCAGAAGGAACCAGTGAGCCTTATATGGATTGAGCTGGCAGGTCTATTGTGCAGATACAAGTTTCTGGTGGTCAGTCCAGATCAGGAAGAGCTCGGTGTTTCTCATCAGCCAAAGTTTCCATTCCTCCAAGGACCAGTTGGTGGTGAATAGCTCCATATCTCCCACTCCGTAATGGCACTGTGTATAGATGAACTAGAGAGAGAAAGGAACAAGGGTATGTCTTCCTGTCTGGTCCTCGCTGGGAGAGAAAGGCCCCGGTAACTATGTCAGATATGTTCACCTCTACCACAAAAGGTCTGGAGGGCTCGCCTGCAGATGTAACCCAGGAAATAAATGACTGGGGTGTGGAACTCATAATTCTCTAACTTTCAGTAGAGTTAGATTCCAAGGAGACAATGAAGTACTGGACAGATGTGGTCTTGGGGGTCCTTGGATAAAATGAGTATGTCATTGAGGTAGACAAAGGTACACCCATGTGGAATGTCTTGGAGGACCTCGTTAATGAAGGCTTGGAAAAGAGTTGGACTGATGGAAAATCTGAAGGGCATCACCAAGTATTGATGGTGGCCAGTGAGTGTAATGAATGCCATCTTCCACCGAACCCCTGGCAGATGTAGATCAGGTTGTATGCACTCCGTAGATCAGTTTGGTAAAGATCTGGGCTCTGCAGAGTGTTTTGAATGTGCTATCCATCTAGGGGATAGGGTAGCCATTCTTAATGGTGATTTTGCTGAGTGCATGCAGTCAATGCAGGTACAAAGATCTCTCTAAGGAGAATCCTGCTCTGGCTGGGGGCTGATCAAATAAAGCCATGCTGTAGTGCTTTGGTGATGTAGTCATGCAGGGCTTGGATTTCAGGAGGGGAGAGGGAGAACAGAAGACCTCAGGGAGGGGTGGTGCTCAGAAGGAGGTCAATCATGCAGTCATATGAACTGTGAGGCGGCAGGGTGCTGGTTCCCCTTTCTCTAAAGGCTGTGGCTAAGTCGTGGAAGTCCTGTGGGAGTTTGGTGATGTCAGGGGTTCCTCCATCTCCATGGATTCATGGAGTGAAGTCAGCTGAAGTTGGGGACCCACCTGACTGCAACTCAGCAGTGAACTGGATGACCAGGTGAAGTGAGGGCCGTGAGTGGAGAGCCAGGGGAAACCCAAGATGAGGCGAGTGTTGGGTGAGTTGACCAGGAGGAACTGGATGGACTTGTGGTGCTCTCTGATGGTCATGTGCATGCTCTGATCTTCCCAGACCCCAAGGAACATCCATCAATATCCCTCATGCAAAAGGGGTGAGAGATGGGCTCGATGGGGAGTCGAGGGCGCACATACAGAATCCAGTCCAGAAAGCTGTCCGCTGCACCAGAATCCACTGGATCCCCCTGTGTGTGTAGAGCTGTCAGGGTGTGGAGGAAGACAGAGAGAATGAGTTGGGCTATGGTGCTGAAATGAGGGGCCGGGGAAGCACATCAGACAGAAGGCCCCTTGTCTCTACCTGGTGATGCTGTTTTCCCGGACACAGTGAGCCTTTAATTAATGGATGATCAGTGTCTCCGCAGCAAGTGCACAAGTTGTTTCTCCACCAATGCTCACACTTTTGGGAGTTAGGGGATTTCTCCCTAATCGCCTGGGTTCTGGAGGCGTAGGTCATGAGAGTCCTACTTCTAGCTGATGATCTAGAGTGTCATTCCAAAAGAGGCTTATCAAGTTTGAGGGCCAGAGTGATGAGGCTTTCGAGGTCAGTGTGCATTGGTAGACAGTTCATCTTTTAAGTGCTCCGAGATGCCATGATGGTAATGGGTCAGTAGCTTGTCTGCATTCCAGCCACACTCTGCTGTGAGGGCCCTGAATTCCATGGTGTAATCCAGCACCCAGTGTGAAGTATCCAATCTGCTGCCCCCTTTCCACCGCCTGGATGGTCGACATCTCAGCAGTGAATTCCTCATATTTATTGCAAATGGTGGTTTTATTGTCCCCATTAGCATTGGCCCAAGTCAGAGCTCACCCACTTGAGAGAGATGAAAAAGCCAATCTTGGCTCCGTCCTTAGAAAACAGAGATAGCTGGAGCTTGAAGCGGGACCAGAAGTTGCAGCATCAGGTTGGAGATTCACTGAAGCATTCAGGTACCAGAACCCAGGGCTCAGAGGGAGCAGGTTGACTGTCGCAGGTTGTTATAATGAGACAGAGTTGGAAGAGAGTGGCAAACAGTTATTAAGTGGTTTCCAGCTGCTTCTGAACTGCATGTTCATGTCAACGGAAAACTTCCTTCAGGTGAGCGTACCCTGCTGGGTGATCGTGGTTTCAACCGTCCTCTCTGGACATGCAGAGGAGGCTTGGCCCAAACACAGGGCAACAGAGACAATTTAGCTGTGTGTGATAACTTTAATAATAAACTACAAAACAACAAGCCAGGTGCGGCCACAAAACAAAAGGGAATGGATACTTAGCATGACAAATCAACAAAGTAGCTGAAGGCAAGGAGCAATTGGTTGATTGGTTAGTTCGACTGGTGAACAAGGATTGTGAATGAGAGCTGGGTTTAAATAGGCTGTGGGTGATAAGTTGGATACGGGTGGCAGGTGATTCCTGTTAGCTAGGTAGAGACAGGGTGCTGGTGGGGGGGGTGGGGTTGTTCCTGTCAGTGTAGGCCTGACACAGGTGAATGCTCCACAGCAGAACCAGCCAGTTCCAATGCAAAAGAATTACCTGCAATTGTTGAATTCAATACTTGAGTCCTGACAGCTGTGCCATGTACAGACAAGTCCTTTCTTGTTTACCATGGGCCCCACAGTTAAGAAGATGGATTGCCAAGAGTGGGGATGATTCTGACCTGCATATGTAGTTCTTACATGTTCCTTTGTTTGTTTTCTCTCTCCAAGGTTCTTAATTAATCTATTGACTAAACATCTCTATAAACAGTCATCATATTAACCCCACCTTCACCTATCAAAGTTATTCATTTTGTACTGTCCATTCCTCCTCCACCTTATCTGTAACCTAAACACACTTGTATTTCTTACTTTCCCATTTCTGGTGAAGGGCCTGCAAACTCTGTTTCTCTTCCCACAAATGTTGACTGACCTGATGAGTATTTACATAATTTCTGTCTTTATTACAGATTCCCAGCCTCTACAGTTTTTCTGACTTACTTAGGGCTGATGGTTGTATCGACAACATTGTCGGCAAGTGTCACTCTGAGCTCTTCAGATTGATAGCATTAATATCTACTCCATTGTACAAAACAACCAGCCCATCTGAAAATGACGGCAGCAAAAGAGGGGTCAGCTTGTTTTGTAAAGAGGCCATCAAACAGAAAGCCAAATGACAAAAGACTCCTATCAGTGCTTACACAAGGCTTCATAGTCATCATGATTTATCTTAATGAGGGGCAGGTACTACAGGTCAAGCCTGACTGTTTAGAATTTCCGACCTGCAGCTATAGAAAGCACTTTCCACCCACAGCACTATTTGTTCTAAAGAAGATAAATGAGTTTGGAATATACATCAACAGTGATTCAAAGTACAGTTTCTTTATTAAAACACCTTCAGGAAATGGCAATCTTTTGTTTTTTGGCACGGAGTTCACAGAATAACATAACTGATTGTTCTGGTTTATCTGAAGTGACACAATTTCTAAAAGTCAACTAAAAGAAAATAAAGAAATTCTTCTTGGACTTCCCGCCGGGTATAAGTATTGATTATTACTGATGTTTTGATGACAAACTCTGCCATCTTCATCAGGGATGATGTCTGGCCATGTCTAGTCTGGTGGTATTTATACCCTCATAGTCCACCATTGGTGCAGCACAGTAGTTTTGTGCCTTCAAAGTCAGTCCTATGGCCATGGCAAATGCAATGATCTGCAATGATCTGCATTCTCTGGATTGACTTTGACAACACAAAACTACTGTACCACGCCAATGGCTTTAAGGACCACCTGGTTAAGGAAGCCATTGAAATAAAACAGAGGAGAAGAATTTTAACAAAAATGAGGGTCTTGTTCTAAGTAAGAACTGGAATTCGATTGTAAACAAGGTGGGAGAGCAGAAACCTGGGTGGATGAGGACTAACCAATCAGGAGGGATGGACAACAGGGGTATACATACCACCGGAATAAACATCCCCAAACATTATTCCTGATGAAGATGGCAGAATCTGTCATCGAAACGTTGGTTATAATCAATACTTGTACCCGGCAGGAAGCCCAAGAAGAGTTTATTTGTCATATACACCAGGAAAGCATTAGATTCTTTTTCAAAAGATAATAAATGTGAAATAACTATACATTGTTACGTAACCCCGTAACCAGGTAACTTACCAGCAAAGATAGCGGGATCAGCTGAGTCGGATGCTACTATTTTCAAACGTTTTATTCAAAAAGGGGCACAAGCGTATGGTTAATACAAAACATTCATATCATATACATCGTCAAAACTCAATCTAAAACACCGGTGTAATAATAATCAATCAGAAATAAGCTCTATAGTTGTCTAGGGGTAATACTGAGTCCAATTGAAATATAAAGAGTCACTCAGAAGTTTGCAGGCTTTTCCCTTTTGGGAATCGCTGGGGTTTTCACGTTGTAGAGAGAGAGAGATGATTTAGAAAGGATAAACACTTGCCCGTTGTCTTTGCAGAGCAAATCCTTGGAATCAGGGGAGCAGGCTTCCCGTTGTTAGTTAAAAGCAGTCTTTCGTTGGTTCTAGCCACAGATTCAAAATTTGGAATCTAATGCACATGGCTTCCTTCAAAATGGCTTCCCGCTCCCACGGGAATCGGTATCGTGCTTCCTTGGTGTCTCCTTGGTGCGTCTGAGGGTTCCCCCCCTCAGACCCTCCTTTATACTTCTTCATGGGATCGCAGGTGTCAATCAGGTTGCAGGTAATGCGATCTCTCTCTCAACCAGCCCACTTTGCCCGAGGGTTTTTCACGTGGTCTCCATGAGACAATAGTCAATGTCGCCTTTATTCTGCTTCTTGGGAGAACGTGGTCTTCCGCACGTCTCTCTCTCTCTCTCTCCCATTTTCCTGTGTCTATTCAGCACGTCTCTTTCTCTCTTGAGTCAGTTGACCCCCCCTCGACTAGGGCTCTTGCGATTCTCACAAAGGAGGGGGCCGAGGGCATAACAACATGAACAGGCCAAAATGCTGTCATTCATTTCCATACTCCAAGATGAGCTGAGCAAATGTGTTTGCTAGCATCCAGAGATGCAGTGGCAATGGAACGGTTAAATTACCAGATGTAGATTTACAATCCTGTAATCTGAGATCAAACAATCTGATAGGCAAGCTGTGTGGTTGAGCAGCATCTCCGGGGAGAAAGGAATTGTAGGCATTTTGGGAGAACATGAGCAGTTCCTTTTCCTCATAGATGCTTTTGAGCCATTAAGTTCCTCCAGCAGATTGTTGCTCCAGGTTCGAGCACCTGCACTCTCTTGTGTCTTCAATATGAGTTCAAATCCCTCCTTAGCAACTGTGAAACTAGTATCTAGTTGAGCAGATACTAAACGGATAAAGCACACTAACAGAAAAATCAAGCAACTCAAAGTTTAAAGCAAATTTATTAATAAAGTATGCCTATGTTTACATATACTATCTTAAGGTTCATTTTCTTGTAGGCAAAAAAGAAATACAATAGAATTTACAAATAAGCTATACATAATCAGACCAAAACTGACAAATAACCAAACCAATGTGCAAAAGATGTAAGTATGTAAACAAGATGTAAATAAAATAATAATACTGAGAACATTAGTTGTAAAGTATCCTGGAATGGGTCTGTACACCACAGAATAATTTCAGAGTAGCTGGTGACTGAAGTTATCCTCGCTGGTTCAGGAGTCTGATGGTTGTAGGGTAGTAACTGTTCTTGAAGCGGGTTCCTTTTCCAAGTTCCTGGGTGTCAGCCTCTCTGAGGATCTATCCTGGGCCCAGCATGTCGCTGCAGCTACAAAGAAGGCACCACAGTGGCTACATTTCATTAGGAGTTCGTGGAGATTCGGTATGTCACCAAAGTCTCTCACCGTGGCGAGCATTCTAACTGCCTGCATCACTGCCCGGTTTGGGGTGGGGGGCACTGCACAAGATCAAACTAACAGAAAGTTGTGAAAGTTATGAACCCAGTCAGCTCCATCATGAGCACTAGCCGCCCCAGCATTCCGGAGATCTTCTAGGACCTCCATCACAAAGGACATGACCTCTTCCCACTGCTACCATCAGGGAGGAGGTACAGGAAACTGAAGGCACACACACAACAATTCAAGAATTGTTTTTTCCCCTCTGCCATCAGAATTCAGAATGGACATTGAACCCATGAACACTACCTCACTACATTTTTTCTCTTTTTGCATTAACTATTTAATGTAACTCTTTAAATATATACAGTGTACATACTGTAATTTACAGCTTTTGCTTATTATGTATTGCAAGGTACTACTGCTTTATAACAATAAATTTCACCACATACGCCAGTGCTATTAAACCCGATTCTAAAGACCACTTTCTCCAACTCCAATATAATGTTACCTAAGAATTATTTTGATGTTTAGTTGCATGTAAAATTACTCTTGGCCAATGAGGTACAAGGTAATAAGTATACTATTTGAGTTAATTGTACAAGGATGTTGTAGTTCGTCTACAATGATCATATTTTCTAGTGAGTGATGATGCTGATAGTGACACATGATCATGGTGAGCTCACTGCAAACTCAAACAATCAGTAACACAGTGACAACCAGAAAAGCATTGTTGCCAAATTGCTGAGTGGAAGGAGGCTAACTTAGGTCCAATTGATCTAAATGCCTCATACAAGGAGGCATTGATACTGATTGTAGCATATTCTATGGTGGTCTGTCATTTACCAACAGCAGTAGAAACAGCAGAACAAGAAACAGATGTTTGCTTATTAGAGGCCTGCAGTGGGTCTTTGCTCATTTATTGTGTCTCTGTGCACCCAGCACAAGGCCAATACTGTTAGCTGGGGGCTGCAGTCCCTCAGCACTGTGCCAAATCTACAGATTATATTCACAGCACAATTCATCCCATTTCACTTGGCAATACTGATCCAACAAAAGAATTTCCAGTTACGTTGCCACTCTTTAAACAGAGATTTAATAAACCTGGTTCAACTGGATGACATCTATGTATGACAACATTGTGCATTGTCCTGGTAAGACCGTTGCTCATAAATAATCAAACGCATGTCCCTTTTGATGCAGTACGTCCACGGCCCAGTGGTTGGGGACCACTGTGGTACATGATTCACCAATTCCACTGTTTCAAATCTTTTTTATCTTCAGATCTGTGCTCTGCTACACAAACCAAAGAGGGCGGATAACAGGCACTGAAAAGGTTAAAAAATGACGTGGATGGAAAGTTCAATCATCATTTTTATTTAATTTTTATTCACATTGCATTGCCTGCAGTGCCAGTTGAATAAGATATAATCATAAGCAAGCATTCAGTTTTAGAATTACAGTACATTTCAAAGTTTCAAAGTACATTTAAGTATACATATAGTATACAACCTGAGATTTGGCTTCCAGCAGACAGCTATGAAACAGAGAAACACTACTGAGCCCACTTAAAGAAAATTAACACCAATGCACAAAAAAACCCAAATTGCACAAACAGCAAAAAACGAGTAAACAACACTCAGGATATTAAACGTCAAACTACAGATTCCCCCAAACGGTCCAGAAGCCACAGCCAAGTTAGTTTGGTTTAGCACTGCGTCGATGACTGCAGGCCTCAGCTGCAGAGCCAATTCCATGCCAAAGAGCTTTGATCAAATCATGCAAATAGGGAAAAGAGAATAACCAGAAACACATGGAACATGAACTGCGGAGTCCTCCAAGAACCAGTTCACAACCACGGAGCGTGTTCAGTGCTGAGGTAATCAAACATGCAGAGTCCCACAGCCGCCAGCTGCACTGGGGCAATCGAGCCTGTATCTTCCTCTGGCTGCAGCGAGAGGGAAAACGTGCAGATGATGCTGAACACCCGCTCATCTTCCAATCTTGTCCTCGTCAATTTCCATCTTGCTTGATGCTTTAATCAGTGATGAGTAACGGAGCCGACTATGGGCTCACATTGCACCATTTGGAAACGATGGCCACACATTCCGTTCTCAACCTCACCGAATTCCCCAAGCGCCAAATCGCTCAATCAGCCCAAAATTACACTACCAAAATGGAAATTACACACTGCGATCCATTGAAGTATATTTAAAAGAAGAAGAAATAGTTTTGTGAGCTGTCTGCAGGATGTTGCTATTGGTTGCGTCGGTCGCTAGTGCTATCTTGTTAAATATTTCGTATAAATATGGTCTTGTAAATACTGAAAGGAGCTGCTAATTGTAGGCTGATAAAAGATTTAAATTGCCTGCTTAGATTATAGTGATTTCACTTATTAAGGTAGTTTCTTTTCTTTTTAATTTATTACATTTTTAAGAGGATTACATAGAATGAATGGAATATAGAATAGTAAAAAAAATTAATATTGACCCTCCCCCCTCCCCTTAACCCCTATCTAAAAAAAAGGAAAAAAAGAAAGGAAAGAAAGAAAGAAAGATTGCCTGAATATCGGAGGTTCCCCACATGCTCCATGGAGTTCAAAATAATTTTAATTTTTATTTTTATTTTCCCCATTACTTTGTAATTTTATCTTCAAAGGACCTGTGTATTTAATCCTATCTTTTAGATACGGGTGCCAAATTTTCAAAAATATATCATATTCATTTCTTAGATTATAAGTAATTTTTTCAAGTGGAATGCAGCTATATATTTCATTATTCCAATGATCCATAGTTAAATATAAGTCTGATTTCCAAGTAACTGCAACAACATTTTTGGCTACTGCCAATGCAATTTTTATAAATTTTTTCTGATACTTATTCAATTTAAGTTTCGGTATTGTCCCTTCAATGTCACCTAGTTGTTATGAATGTACCACAGCTCTGAGGGGACGAAGGGTGCGGGGGTAGCCCCCTCCTTTGTGAGAATCGCAAGATCACTATTGAGTCAATTCAGGAGACACAGGAAATGAGAGAAAGACATGCAGAATCCACAAAAGGGTTAGAATGTGTCCTGGCCTCCGAAAGGCGGACCCATTGATACAGGCTATTGTCTCTTGGAGCCGGACTTGTGTATTGCATCCTGGACGATGCAATCAAAGCCCCAGGCAATGAACCAAGGAGGAGGTTGGTGGAGGGATTGCATCATCCCCAACCTGATTGACACCTGAGACCCTGTGAGTCAGGATAAAAAGAGGGTCTGTGGGAACAGCCCCTCAGACGCACCAGAAGAAACGCTAGCGATCCTGTAATAGCGAAAGCCAGTGGAAGGCCACGTGCGTCCGCTTCCATTTGCCCGGAATCGGTGACCTTTGCCACGGAAAAACGGTTTTTAGCTAACAACGGGGAACTCAACTCTCAACAACTCTCGAAGGATTGACATCTTAAACAGAATGGGCAAGTTTTAACCCGTCTCTCTCTCTCTCACAATTGCCACACAGGGTCCCCAACGGCTGCAGCCTGTATGAACTGAACGAACTATATATTTCCATCGGACAATTCATTATCCCCTAGACAACGATACAGCTTATTTCTTATTGATTATTATTACACCCACGCTTTTAGATTTAGTATTGACGACGTATGTTATCTGTGTGTTTGCATTGATATTATTTTTGTGTATTTCTATCAATAAATACTGTTAAAAATAGTACCATCAGACTTCAACGGACCTCTCTATCTTTGCTGGTAAGTGACCCAGTTAAGGGGTACGTAACATAGTAAAAATAATATTGGGCTATGTGGGAGTTGTACTCCAGTAATTTGTTCCAATAAAAGTCTTAAATTTATCCAAAATGGTTGAATTTTAAAACAAGACCAAGTAGAATGTAAAAAAGTACCAATTTCTTGATTACATCAAAAACATTGGTTGGATAGATTTGAATTTAATCTATTTATTTTCTATGGTGTTATATATAATTGATGTAAAAAATTATATTGTACTAATCTAAGTCGGACATTTATTGTATTTATCATACTATCAAAATATAATCTTGACCAATTTTTTCCATCAATTTTAATATTCAAATCAGATTCCCATTTTTGTCTTGATTTATGAATTCCTGGTTTAATTGCCTGTTTTTGAATCAAATTATACATACAAGATGTAATTTTTTTTATTTTTCCTTTTTGTATTAATATTTCTATTTCATTAGATTTTGGCATTAACATTGTTTGACTCAGTTTATCTCATAAATAGGCCTTTAATTGAAAATAACAGAAAAGGGTGTTATTTGATATTTTATATTTATTTTTTAATTGATCAAACGACATCAATACACCTCCTTCAAAACAGTCACCTATATATTTAATCCCCTTTTGAAACCAGTTATGTAAAAGTTTATTATCCATTGTAAAAGGAATAAGCCTATTTTGAATTAAGGTTCTTCTTGCTAATAAAGATTTCTTTATCTCATCATCCATATTTACCTTATTCCATAGATCAATCAAATGTCTTAACATAAGAGATTGTGTCTATTCCCGTATCCATTTGGATTCCCACTTATATATAAAAACTGGTATATTTTCTCCTAAGGTAGTTTCTAAGGTTTAGCAGGTGACGTCAGCAGGGTTTATCACTGAGCCCAAATATATGCATTCAAGTCATTGTGAGCTCATAGCAACCTCGACCCACAGTGACACAAAACCACTACAACAGCAAGCTACTGCATCATCATCAGATCATGCTGAAAACATTGCCGTAAATATCACATTATTAATAGACAGTCCACATTCATAGCTGCCTACTGCAATATAAATCCATATAAACTGGTAAATTAGTAAATTGGTTTATTATTGTCACATAATAAATCTTTAGATCAGGTCATGGTTGAGCACCCGAAGGAACCAACGATTCTAGGTTGGGTGTTGTGCAATAAACCGAAATTGTTTAGAGAGCTTAAGGTGGAGAATGATCTTAATATGACAGAATTCACCCTGCAATTTGAGAAGCTAAAGTCCGCTGTATCAATATTACAGTAGAGTAATGAAAATTAGTGACACGAGAGAGGAGCTGGTCAAAATTGATTGAAAGGAAAAACTGGCAGGGATGACAGCAGAGCATCAATGGCTAGAGTTCTTGGGAGCATTTCCGAAGGTGCAGGATAGATACATCCCAAAGAAGAAGTATTCTAAAGGCAGGATGACATAATCGTGGCTGAAAAGAGAAGTCAAAGGCAAGGTAAAAGCCAAAGAGAGGGCAGATAATAGAGAAAAAAAATAGTGGGAAGTTAGAGGATTGGGCAACCTTTAAAAACCAACAGAAGGCAACTAAAAAAGTCATAACAAAGGAAAAGATGGAATAAGAATCTAAGCTAGCCAATAATATTAAAGATGATACCAACAGTTTCTTCAGATATACAAAGTGTAAAAGAGAGATGAGAGTAGATATTAAACCACTGGAAAATGTTGCTGGTGAGGTAATAATGGAGAACAAGGAAATAGCAGATGAACTGAATATGTACTTTGCATTCAAGACACTAGCAGTATACTGGAAGTTTGAGAGTGTTGGGGCAGAAGTGAGTGAAGTTGCCATTACTAGGAAGGAGGTGCTTGGGAAACTGAGAGGTCTGAAGGTAGATAAGTCACCTGGACCAGATAATCTACACTCCAGTGTTCTGAAAGAGGTGGTTGAAGAGACTGTGGAGGCATTGGTAATGATCTTTCAAGAATAAATGGATTCTGGCATGGTTCTGGTAGACTGGAAAATTGCAAATGTCATTCCACTCTTCAAGAAGGAAGAGAGAGAAAAGAAAGGAAATTATAGGCTAGTTAGTGTGACTTCAGTGTTTTGGAAGATGTTGGAGTCAATTGTTAAGAATGTGGTTTTGGGGTACTTGGAGGCACATAATAAAATAGGTGGAAGGCAGCATGGTTTCCTCAAAGGAAATTTTTCCCTGATAAATCTTTTGGAATTCTTTGAAGACATAACAAACCGGACAGACAAAGGAGAATTGGTAGATGTTGTGTACTTTGACTTTCAGAAGGTCTTTGACAAGGTGCTTATGATGAGTCTGTGGTATTGCAGGAAAGATACTAGCATGGATGGAGCATTGGCTGATTGGCAGGAAGCAAAGGGTGGGAGTAAAGGGAGCCTTTTCTGGTTGGCTGTTGGTGACCAGTGGTGTTCTACAGGGGTCTGTGTTGGGACTACTTCTTTTTGCACTAATGAGCTGTGTCTCTAGAGATGCCTGGTAAAAGGGGGGGGGGGGTTCAAATGTCAGTGATTTAGATGATAGAATTGATAGCTTTGTGGCCAAGTTTGTGGACAATACAAAGGTAGGTAGGGAGACTGTTGCAACGAGTGAGGCGAACCCAAACGCAGGACAGAGGCACGGAGATTGAGTTAGGATGCAGACGTGGGCATGAGCGTTGAATGGCAAACAGGAGGGAGTGCAGAAATGCAGGAGGCAGGCAGAACTTATCTTGACACAGAGAGTAGAAAGGGAAACGGCAGACAAAACTTTTCTTAGCACGGAGAGACAGAGTTACACAGGTAAACCTCGGTAGCGGAGTAAACTTGCAATCCTTATCTTGATTCAGAGAGACTAAGTTTCACAGGTAAACCTCGGAACTGGAGTTGAACTTAGAAAACATATCTTGACTCGAAGAGACTGAGTTGCACAGGTACAATCTCGGTACTGAAGCAAAACTTATAACACGCAATCCTAAACGGCCGAGAAACGTTAATTACCACACAGGCAAAACCAATGATCTGGTAACTAGTGGTTGTAACACCAGGGTTCTTATGCTGCAGGTCTTGATGTAAACCAGGTGTGCTGCCATCAAAGAGAAATAGGAGAAAATGGGGAATTAATGGTTGGGACCATGACAGAGACAGGTAGTGTTGAAAAAGTGTGGAGGCTGTAGAAGGATTGGACAGATTAGGAGAATGGGTAAAGAAGTGGCAGATGGAATACAGTACCGGGAAATGTATGATCATGCACTTTGGAAGAAGAAGTAAAAGCACAGACTATTTTCTAAATGGAAAGAAAATTCAAAACTCTGAGGTGCAAAGGGAATTGGGAATCCTCATGCAGGACTCCATAAAGTTTCATTTGTAGGTTGAGCTGGTGGTGAGGAAGGCAAATGCAGTGTTAGTATTCATTTTGAGAGGACTAGAATATAAAACCAAGGATGTAATATTGAGGCTTTATAAGGCACTGGTGTAGCCTCACTTGAAGTATTGTGAGCAGTTTGGGCCCCTTAACCAAGTAAGGATGTGCTGACTGGAGAAGGTTCAAAGAAGAGGCACAAAATGATTGGCGGGCTTATCATATGAGGAGGGTTTGATGGCGCGAGGCATGTACTCACTAGAATTTAGAAGAATGAGAAGGGATTTCATTGAAACCTATTGAATGTTGAAAGGCCTCAATAGAGTAGATATGGAGAGGATTTTTCCTGTGGTGGGGAGCCTAAGACTAGAGTACACAGCCTCAAAATAGAGAAATGTCTATTTAGAATGGAGGTGAGGAGAATTTTCTTTAGCCAGAGAGTGGTAAATCTGTGGAATTCATTGAGATGGGTGACTGTGGATGCCAAGTCATTGGGTATTTTTAAGGCAGAGATTGATAGATCCTTGATTAGTCAGGGCATGAAGCAATACAGGGAGAAGGAAGGAGATTGGGGCTGACAGGGAAATGGTTCAGGCTTGATGAAATTGCAAAGCGGACTCACTGGGCCAATGGCCTAATTCTGCTCCTATATCGAATGTTTTTATGGTCTTATAATGAGATACAGTGAAAAACTTGTTTTGCATACCATCCATACACAACAGTGCATTGAGGTAGTACAAGGTAAAACAGTAACAGTGCAGAATAAATTGTTACAGTCAGAGAAAGTGAAATTCAGGTTGACATTAAGGTACAAGGTCACAATGAGGTAGATTATGAGGTTAAGAGTCCATTTTGTCATACCAGGGAACCATTCAATACTCTTATAGCAGCGTGGCCAAGTGGATAAGGCATTGGTCTAGTTATCTGAAGGTTGCTAGTTCGGGCCTCAGCTAAGGCAACATGTTGTGTCCTTGAGCAAGGCACTTAACCACACATTGCTCTGTGATGACACTGGTGCCAAGCTGTATTGGCCTAGTGCCCTTCCCTTTGTTACATACCCCAAGGGTATCTTGTGACTGTCTCATGACCATGTTGCAATTGAGTATCTGGTGAGCATGATGTAATGGTCTTGTGATGGTAGGGTGATGTGATTTCCCGCCAGTGTGAGGTCATGTGATGGCCTGTTCCAACAGGTATAAAATGGGAAAGCCTGCTGTGACGCAGGTTAGTTCGTTGTTTAATTCAGCAGTTACTCCGTTATGCTGTGTATTTGGTCTCATGACGCAGTTTCATTTTAAAATGGAGTTTTACTTTCTACTGTAAGAATTGTTGTTCTGGCAGTTTTGCCAAATGCTGCCAGTTTTGGGTTTCTACCTTTGCAATTCAGTTGGAGAGTAAAGCATTTATCAAAGTATGGGAACCCGAAGAATTGAGTAAAGTTGGTGTCATCAGCGGTTTAATACAGGATCGACCTTACTGGATTTTCGTTCAGGAAATAGTAACCTGCATCTGAGATAAACCCTGCATGTAAGAGCAGAAAGGGTTGGGGACAGTGTTATTTGCCAAGGAAAAGGTCAGTTCCCTTAAGCTCTGTTTTTTATTTCCTTCATTGTGAGTCTTTTGGGCAAGGCATATTTTGGCTGGGATCAGCAGTAATGTCACGTCGTCGAGGAATTTTTACTTCAGGAAAGTCTCTCCTAATTGACTGTATAAATCATTTGGACTTTCGCATTTATCGCTTTAAGAACTGTTTGAGTTGCCATATAGCAGTTAACTTCTAGTTAAGTTAGTTGTTTGTTTACTTTTCATTTTTGTTGAACAGAGTTAAATAAATGTTCATCTGTTTATAAAAAAAACTGTCTCAATTCTATATTCATTGTTGCCGGAGCCATACTGTAACACCTTGGACGACATCGGTGGCATGGAGAGGGGAGACTTGCAGCATGGGTAACTGCCGGTCTTCCATTCAACCTTGCCCAGGCCTCAGTCAACATCGAAATCGATAGACAGCCGAAGAAGAAGAAGTAGAAGTAGTGAGGTGATTGCTATCCCCTCGAGCCTGGTGACACATATTTTCAGGCTTTTGTGTCTTCTATCTGATGGGAGAGGGGAGAAGAAAAATCTCTAGAGTGGGTGTGATCTTTATGTTGGCTGCTATACCAAACAGTGAGAAGTATTAGTAGACTCTGTAGAGGGGAGGCTGATTTCCATGATATACTGAGCTGTGTCCTCAACTCTCTGCATTTGCTGACAGTCATGGACAGAACAGTTGTGATACCAAGCGTGATACATCTGGATAGGATGTTTTCTATGGTGCATCTGACACCACAGATCACAATGGTTACCAATCATCAGATCACTGCAACTGCTGGTGAATGCAACATCATATGAATGTGTTTTCAGGTTACAGGGGATATTAGATATGACTCCAGTGGTGCATTACAATATCAGATCACATTGTTATTTGGCTGCTGTAATGTCACCAATTCACTACCTTGTCAATTTATTATGACCTCAGATCACTGAGATGTAATATTTCTGTGATATCATGTCTTAGTATATTAGTCATTATATCACCTGTTCACTGCAATATCAAATCATTGTGATATCAGGTCACTTCATAAGAAGTTCTAATATTAGTTTAGCTTATTTATGACACCTACATCAAAACATTCAAAGATTCAAAGTACATTTATTGTCAAAGCATATATACAGTACACAACCCTGAGATTCATCTTGCCACAGACAACCACAAAACAAAGAAAATGCTGGAACCCGTTCAAAGAAAAACATCAAACCTCAACATGCAAGCGAAAAGAAATTGTGCAAATGACAAAAAAAGAGCAAAAATACAGAATATAAAACATCACACCATGAAGTCTTGGGATATTCAGTTTAGTTCAATTCAGTTCAATTTAACACTGTGTTGTTCATTGACTGCATGCAGCAGAAGGAGTCTGCCCCGATCAGAATTGCAAGGTATGTGGATTGGACTTTGTAGTCCATGTTATTATGTGAAACCATATACACATCATAATATGAGCTACATAGTCCAATCCATTTAATCGACATATACCATGTGGATAAACCTTGCCCAAGAACTAAGACTCTGGCACCGTCCTCTAGCAGCATTGAGCAAGAGGGAGAGAGACTAATCACATGCAGTCACTTTCCGAGAGGAAGAGAGAGAACGGCCACATGCAGGCAGATGACGCTGAATACCTGCTCGCCTTCCATTCCCATCCTCATTGAGTTCACTCTTACTCAAAGCTTTAATTGGTGATATTGGCAAAAAATTGAGTCAATCATGGGATCGTGCCCCATCTCCAGGGTGCACACTTTGCTCGAAACCTCACCAGAATCTCTTGGGGATAGCAAAAGGCCGGATCGCTCTATTGGCCCAAAAACACACCATCAAAATATAGATTGCAGGTTCCAATAGCCTGCAGAATCATATTTGAAAGAAGAAGAAGTAGAAGAAGTAGTTTTGTGAACTGTTTGAAGGATGTCGTCTTTTGTCACATTGCTCGCTGGCAGCCTCTTCTTCTTTTACAATAAAATGCACCATTTGCAACGTGCTGTGGACAGCCCACAAGTATCGCCATGCTTCCAATGCCACCATAGCATGCCTACCCACAACATACTTCACCTGTGCTTCTTCTTGGAAGGTGGGAGAAAAGTCAAATTCAAGTTTAATTGCAAATCAACCATACATAAAACAGTCATGCACAAGACACATATAGCACATATAATGACAATAGCAGTATACGCAGTCACACAAAAACAAAACAAACACAATATAGCCCAAATCCCTGAGTGTCACGTCTTGTAGATTGACAGTGCATGGGATGTTGTCGGCAAGAACAAGCCCACAGAAGTCCAATCGTCATGCGGTAGTGCAGCTGCAGACTAACTCAGGTCTTCCACTAAGCGAACATGGAAAAGCAACACTGGCAGGATGGGTCAGTCCCCAACCCATCGCACCACACCACCTCTGGTATCTACTTCCCTGGACAGTTGCAACAGATGACTCCATGACATGAGGGTCTGGTCCACACAACAACCGTGGTCACGCAACTTCCACATTGCCCATCTCTGCAAGGATCCAGAGAACTGGTCTTACCATATTCTACATTAACAATGCCCAATGGGGTCTTGCGATCACAATAAAAATGTCCAAGACAATCATTCGCACCATTTGTTGAACGCTGGTCCACCTGACACCTACATGTTGCAAGCAGAATCTGCAACAAATCCAGCTCCACCGTCACTGAGCAACTCAGCAGTGGGGTGAACCTGCAGTACTTAATGTCCTTAATATCCATCAGGGCCTTGCCATCGTAAAAACGATGAACAATTACACCTTTGTTTGGACCTGGAGAGGCTGCTGCAAGTGGGCGTGCTGCCATTGAATCTATGCAGTCACGGGGAGAAAATACAAGCTCTTCACACAAAGTGGTGGGAACTGATCCCCAATCACCAGCACAGTAAAATGTTACACTAGCCACTCAGCTGCTTCCACTCTGTCCACTTTGTTTCTCAATAAGGTGACAGCACAGAAACAGGCCCTTCACGTGAAAACCACTTAAACTGCCTATTTTCTTTGACCTGTACTGGGACCATAGACCTCCATGCCCCTCCAATCTATGTACTGATCCAAACTTCTCTTAAACGTTGAAATCGAGCTGGCATGCACCACTTGCGCTGGCAGCTCATTCCATTCTCTCGTGGCCTTCTGAGTGACGAAGTTTCCCTTCATGTTCCCCTTAAACTTTTCATCTTTCACATTTAACCCATGACCTCTTATTGTACTCCCACCCAACCTCAGTGGAAAACATCTGCTTGCACTTAACCTATCTATTCCCCCCATAATTTTGTATACCTCGATCAAATCTCTCCTCAGTTTTTATGTTCCAAGGAACAAAGTCCTAACCTATTCAATTCCTCCTTATAACTCAGGTCCTTTAGTCCTAGCAACATCCTTGTAAATTTTCTCTGTACTCTTATCAATCTTACTTATATCTTTCCTGTAGGTAGGAGACCAAAACTGCACATAATGCTCCAAATTAGGCCTCAACAATGTCTTATACAGCTTCAACATAATGTTGACGGCAGCCCATTCCACACACTCACTACTCTCTGTGTAAAAAAATTTACCCCTGACATCTCCTCTGTATCTTCTTCCAAGCACCTTAAAAATGTGCCCTCTCGTGATAGCCATTTCAGCCCTGGGAAAAAGCCTCTGACTATCCATACGATCAATGCCTCTCATCACCTTATACACCTCTATCAGGTCACCTCTCATCCTCCGTCGCTCCAAGGAGAAAAGGCTGAGTTCACTCAACCTGTCCCCAATCTAGCCAACATCCTTGTAAATCTCCTCTGCACTCATTCTATAGTTTCCACATCCTTCCTGTAGTGATGTGACCAGAACTCCAAGTGGGGTCTGACCAGGGTCCTATATAGCTGCAACATTACCCCTCAGCTCTTGAACTCATGGCAGATATGATAGGGTATTTTAAGAGACTCCTGGATATGTACGTGGAGCTTAGACCAACCTCTCTTGTGGGACCTTATCAAATGCTTTGCTAAAGTCCATGTAGACAACATGCACTGTCTTGCCTTCATGAACTTTCCTGCTCACTTCCTTGAAAAACTCCATAATATTGGTTAGACATGACCTACCACGCACAAAGGAATGTTGACTATCACTAATCCGTCCTTGTCTATCCAAGTACTCATATGTCTATCCCTTTCTTCTGTGTCACTTTTCTGTAGAAAGTTATGACTCCCTTAATAGAAGATTAACTTCCTTAATAACAACACATTGCAATATCAGGCCAATATGTTATTACCTTATCAGACGGGTCATTACATACTCAGGTCACTGTGGTATGTTCTCATTGTGACATCAGGCTTCGATGATATCAGTTCATTGCCACACATTTCAGTCCATTATTAGGTCACTCTAACATCGGACTACTGCAACATAAGGTAATTGTGATATCAGTTCATAATGATATTACATCACTGTGATATCAGGTCACTGCAATATCACAGCAGTAAAATACCATTACACTGTGACATCAGAGCAGGGCTGAGGTTTCAGTAACCTTGGCTCTAGATGTAGTCATTGTAGGTTGAACAGTTTCACATGAGTTCTAAAGATCAGATCCTCTCCTGTGGAAATGAAATGGAACATTCTGACAATAAAAGTTGAGAAAGGTGTTAAGGCCTTGTTTGAAACTAATTATCACTGAGAATGCCTCTGTTAGAGACACTAAACAACTCATTCACACTAAACCCACTTTAATCCATTGTCAATTCTCTCAACATTCTCATCATTTTCCCCCAAATTCTACCATTCAGCTATATGCTAGAAATAATTCCCAGTGGCCAAATAACTTACTAAAACATACATTGGAAAGAAAGAGCAAATAAAAAGAAACAATTTTTTCTCCAAAAAATATACTTTATTCAAAAATATTACAAAATAAATCTATATATGTAAAAACCATTCGTTGACCATGTGTCCTTATTCAATAAAGTTATTTACAATAAATTATGTGTTGACTCTCAGTCCATATTCAAATTAAAGATATTTACAATAAATCATTCATTGACTATCAAGGATTTAAAAACTTATTTACAAAAAACATATTAACAATAAAAACCAGGTTTTGACTCTCATTCCTTTACTGAAGTTCCTTTACAGTCTATACGTTTCCAGCCACTCCTGGGGCACCATGTTGACTCATCTATCCACACTGCTGATGAGGGATATTCTCCTCCCCAGCCGACCCCTCCCGCTCCCGTGGGTGATGAACCTTAAACAGCGGTCCTTCCCCAATGGGCCTTCGTGGTGGCTGCACCAAGTTTGAGTGCATCCCTCAGCACGTATTCCTGCAGGCGAGAATGTGCCAGCCGGCAGCACTCAGCCACGGACATCTCCATGTGCTGGTAGACCACCAAGTTGCAGGTTGACCAAAGAACATCCTTCACCGAATTGATGATCTGCCAGCAGCACCAGATGTTTGTCTTCGTGTGCGTCCCTGGAAACAGCCTGTAGATCAGGGAGTCCTCGGTTACGCAGCTGCTGGGGATGAACCTCGACACTGTCCCTTCCATCTTCCTCCACACCTTCTCCGCGAACCCACAGTGTGCAAAGAGGTGAATCACTGACTCCACCTCATTGTAGTCCTCCTGTGGGCAGTGGGGTGTAGGGATGACTTTCCGGGCGTACAAGAGGGATCTGAATGGGAGGGCCCCTCTCACCGCCAGCTAGGTGAGGTCTTGGTGCCTGTTGGTGAGGTCTGGCGATGAGGCATTTTGCCAGATGAACTGGAAGGTCTGTTCAGGGAACCACCCCACCGTGTCCATCACATCCTTCTCCTGCAGTGCCTGCAGGACATTGCGTGCCGACCACTGTCTGATAGCTCTGTGGTCAAAGGCGTTGACCTGGAAGAATTTTTCTACGAAGGACAGGTAAGGCGGCAACGACCAGCTGACAGGTGTATTGCATGGGAAAGGGGCCATCCTTCGCAGCCAGGGCGACAGGTAGAACTTGGGCACGCAGTGGTACTTTGTGCCCACATATCTGGGATCCACGCACAACCTGATGCAGCCACACACGAAGCTGGCCATCAGGGTGAGGGCGACATTGGGGATGTTTTTGCCTCCATTGTCCAGGGACTTCGTGCATGAAGGCCCATCTGATTCGCTCCATTCTCGATCCGCAGATGAATCTGAAGACGGCTCCGGTGATTTCCGAGCTGCAGGATTGGGGGACGGGCCAAGTACAACAGACCTGAGAGCACCTCACACCTGATGACAAGATCCTTGCCCGTTATCAAAAGGGAGCGCCCTCCCCACAGTCCCAGTTTCTGTTTCACCTTGGCAGTCCGCTCCTGCCAGTTCTTATCGCACGCCTCAGTCCCTCTGAACCAGATCCCCAACACCTTCACGTGGTCAGACCTGAGGGAGCTTCAGCAAACTCTGCACAGACAACACGCTGAGGTAATTAGGACTGAACCCTGGTTTCTGGCACTGTGAGTCAATGGCTCTCCCATTGTGCTGCCATCAGAGATGTGGTTAAAGAATGTGTAGAGAGTAGAACTGGCCATTTGGATATCACTTTGCTCCTGCTACATAAAAATAATTTATTAAAAAATTATCAACCAAGCAACATCTCGGGTTCCCAGTGAAGACTGCCTTCTGAACTTTCCCTTCTACTCCTACCATTTCCAATTGATCAGACCTCTTTTATTACACAGATGACATGATCACCTACTTAACAACTTTATTAATACACAGGGATTCTAAGCAGTCATTAGGGACTCCTTTTAGCATTCAGAAGCAAATAGTACATTGGGCTTTTTTTGCAAGAAGATGTTTGTACAGGAGATGAGACACCCAACTCTGACTCTTTGCAGCCCAGAGTCAGCATGTCAGCATCTGCAGTCTCTTGTGTTTCTACAAAGAGGGGTGTCTGGCATCAGGGGTCACGGTCTCAAAACAAAGGGTTGAATATTCATGACAGAAATGTGGAGAAGTTACTTCATCCAGCGTCTGGTAAATTTTCGAAATTCTCTACCCAGCAGGGCTTTGGAGTTTCAGTCTTTCAGAATATTCAATGAAGAGGGAGATCATTTTTAAGGTTTTAAGGGAATTAGAGATCCAGAATTAATGATGCAAAGTGGTGCTGAAGTAATAAATTAGCTGGGTAGTAAAACTTCAGAATTTTCTTCCCTGGAGAGTTGTGCAAACTCAGTCATTGAATTCATTTAAAACAGAGGTAGATACATTTATGAATATTAAATAATTGTGGGCATAGTTTTAAGATGCTTGGAATAGGGGGATGTCAGAGATAAGTTTTTCACAGAGAGTGGTGGGTGCATGGAATGCACTGCCAGCAATGGTGGTAGAAGCAGATACAATCAAGTCTTTTAAGAGACTCTTAGTTAGGTACATGGAGCTCAGTAAACTAGAGGGCTATGCGGTAGGGAAATTCTAGGCAGTTTCTAGAGTAGGTTACATGGTCAGCACAACATTGTGGGCCAAAGGGCCTGTAATGTGCTGTGGATGTCCATGTTTCTATGTTCTGTGTTCTATAGGGAAAACGCAAGGAATGACACTGACGTAGCCAAGATCTAGATGAAAGGTAGAACAGGTCCACTCCAGGTCCTGATCCCTATGTTCTGATATGGTCATGTATTATAACCAATCAATATGCTCACTTGGCATAGTTTAAATTTGGTTGAAATGTACAAAATAGTTTTCCGTTTCTATAATTTGTCTTCTTTTGTTATTGGTAAGAATTCCATGCATGTAAAAAAAATTCTCCTTCACTATTTCTACACATAGGTTTATTCATATTCAATTCAATTCAAGATTGTTTATTGTCATTTTTCAGTACATTAGTGTAAAGAATGAAATGATAGTTACTCCAGATCTGATGCAGCATATAAAAAACACAAGAGATAGATAGATACTTTATTAATCAGTGTCACAGTAGAATTACAAGTGCATAGATAATATACAAATATACGAGTATTAGAAGCAAGGTAAGAGAATAAAAAATAAGCATAAAGAACACAATAAAATTGCAATAATTATAAGTACACAAGATTAGCTTATGTACATAGACTGATTGTATGTACATAAACTAATGCTAAATACAGGAGTATTTGTGCATAAGGTGACTGACTGCAAATGATAAAATAGTGGTGGTGGGGTGGGTTAATCAACCTATCAACCTGAGCGAAGTAACTGTGTTTGAGTCTAGTGGTACTGGCATAGACGCTGCCTAATTTCTTCCCTGATGGGAGTGAGATAAACAGTCCTTGAGCAGGGTGGGCGGAATGCGTCATGATATTGCTGGCCTTTCTCTGACACCTTTCTGCATATGTGTCCACAATGGCAGATAGGCTGGTGCCGGTGAGACATGAGGTAGTTTTAACTACCCATTGTAGGGTCCCCCTGTCCATCTCAGTGCGGATTCCATACCGTACTGTGGTGAGGCACGTTAGGATCTTCTCAACCGCGTATCTGTAGAAGATCATGTTGTGCATAGTCCAGTTCTCTTCAGTTTCCACAGAAAATAGAGGTGTTGGTGAGCTTTCTTGACTGTGGAGGATGTGGAGGATGTGGAGGATGACCCATGAGATGCTGTGTAGGATGTGCATTCCCACTGAGTTTGAAACTACGTCCAGCTTCCTCTGCTGTGCAGCTGATCATTGATATTTTTCTGAAGAATTTATAGTACAACAAATTTATTTACTATTTTCAAATATCAACTATTAATCTTTGCCAACAAAGTTCTAATAAACTTTGAAAGTAAACCTTTTTATAGGTCATCTTTGCTTCACTCCTTTCCAGTCAGGCTCTTCCCTGAACTTCAGCCAGTCTCCTGCTCACTTGGGTGGGACATGTCCTGGAGGTCTAAGAAAATGATTACAATTAACCCAACATAAAAAAACGGAAATTATAATTCTTTCATAGTGGTACAATGCTTGAACTTTCACTGGCTAGTGTCAATAGTGTATTTAATGTCCTGGGAGGAGATTGTTTTTCTTTCTCTGATTAAAAGCAACTTAAGACACTGATAACATTTTTACAGGGAGAGTCTTCCTTTTAGCCTTTACTCTTTCTGGAAACATCCTGAATGGTCCATCTCCCTCAGAAATGAGTCAAATAACTGAAATAGGAATATAAATATCATCTGACAGATCTACAAATGACATCCTGAAATAGGATTGACTGGAAGCTTGCACATTAAAGCAGTCAGACCTTATCAAAAGTTATTTTCCATTTATTCATAATGTTAGCTGTTATTCAGTGAAATAAATAGAACAATAAATAATATTGTACAAACCTTTTTAAAAACAGCTAAATGACATCAGTGACAAATAGTAGTCCCACATTTTATGAGTGTCGGTTAATATTTAAGACTTTGGCTCAAGGATAATCTTTGTACGTGGATACATTTCAGGTTATTTCTGGTGGATTCAAAACAAACTGAAGAATGCTCAATTTATGTGAGCAAATTCATCAAAGTCAGATGGAACAGGAGGAGATTGCACACAGAAACAAACCCATGAAATAATGCAGAACAAATTTTTAACTCAGCTAACCCCGTGTCTTCCTTCCTGCTCAATCAGGCTAGATGTGACCCCCGATGGTGCATTTTCAGTTCCACTATTTAAAGCTCCGCAGACGTGAGCTGACAAACGTTAAGCTTGGGAAGAAATAACTAAAATGGATTCCAGATGGACAAACGTTCAGCTCATTTCTGATGTAACTCTATATGAAAGCTGCGGGAGGCTGTGAGAATTGAAGAGAGGTGCTATCCTCTTATAATGAGAGGGAGAAGCCTTCTTCTGTGTCTTCATTCTCTGATAAAATGGGCCAACATTTATCCCTATTAGCTGGCTCTAATTTCAATGCCACCAAGCAGGCTCTGGATTGGCCTTTCTGATATTTCAAATCACTTGAGTAGTACTTTAGTATTGTCCTTGCAGGAACCATAACTATGATTACCAAAGCATTCTTCACAATAATGGTAGCTGGGATGTGTGATTGGACATTAAGGTGGATGAAAGTGACTGGGACATGAAAATGGACAATCCACTCAAAGCTCTTCCCACCCCCAGTCAATATGCCACATGTTGCTTATCTCCCAGTGGCCAAGTTTGTCCCTACACGTGTGTTAGTGTAGCAGAGTTGGCTGGTTCCTTACTTGCTTTAATTCCCAACACTGAACAATGATCCAAGCAGGACCTAAACAGCCTGCCTCCACTTCTTCTGGAGCCACATTAACTACACCAGAATCACAATCAGGTTTATTGTTAGCACTGACATACAGTATGGTGTGAGATTTGTTGTTTTGTGACGTCAGTATAGTACAATATATAAATAATTACTGCAAGTTTCAATAAGATATATAAAAAGTAAATAAGTGGTGTAGAAAGAGAAAAAAGTGAGGTACTGTTTATGGGTTCATAGTCCATTCAGAAATCTGATGGTGAGGTGGAAGAAGCTGTTCCTGCAATTCTGAGAGTGTGTCTTTAGGCTCTTATACCCTGTCCCTGGTGGCAGCAACAGGAAGATGGTACAGGGCCTTAAATGATGGATGCCCCCTTTCTGAGACATTACCCATTGAAGATGTCCTTGACGGATGTGATTGCACAAACATTGGATCGAGTTATCGTGCATGACTACTGGAAGAAAAACTTAGTGAATGAAGCTGAGTAGGCACAAGCGACATCTGAAAAATTATTTTTTTCTTAAGCTTTCACCTTTTCATATTAGGGTTCTTCATTTTTATCATTTGCTTGCCCACTGTAAGTGCTAGGAGTGATGTTTTTGATAATTCAGGTGATGATGTTCATTGATGGAGACTATGGTCATTTATTTGTGGAAGTGCTTGTGTTAGCAGCCTTGAGGTGGTGAGGGCAGAGGGCATGGCTGGGTGATCAGGGGCATTCTATTTTCTAGGGAGATGGTGGCACTGATATAACTTAAATTACCCAGCAGCAGCACAGCCATTGAGGGTCCTCACCACTACTTTATGAGGGCAGTTACAAGTGGGCAATAACAACCGGCCTTGCCCAAACACAAACAGACATTTTTTTTTTAAAAAGTCCTCCTCTTCCACATTATCAAAGGAGGTCGTGACCTCTTCACTTTCTTCCTCTTGTAGATGCAGATCAAGCCAAATCAGAATGTCGTAATGTCGTATGTAGCTTAGTGATCTAGATACTGGATGGTGTCCACTGTGCCAGACTTGTCCAGAAGAGATATCCTCAGCATGCAATTTTATTTATTTATGTATTGAGATACAGCCCTTCAGGCCCTTTGAGCTGCCCTGGCCACCAACTCCCGATTTAACCCTAACCTAATCACAGGACAATTTACAATGAGTAATGAAGCTACCAACTGGTATGTCTTTGGGCTCTGGGAGGAAACCGGAGCACCTGGAGGGTACCCATGCAGTCATGAGGAGACCGTACAAACTCCTTACAGACCGCAGTGGGAAATCTACAACCAGTAGCTACTAGTACACATTGTAACGCACTTCATTTTTAATACTATGGTGGGGAAAGATGCAAGGAGTCAACCTTGAATCAAGTATGCAGTGGATATACCTTGTAGTCGGGTCTATTTTCAAGGTTAAAGAAATTATCAAATTTGGGCTGTCACAGGATGAAACCAAAATATTTAAAAGGGCAGTTGAAATTGCTGTATCAATGGGAACAGCAGGCAGGGACACAGTTGAGTTGTCGTCAGGAATGAAAGCAAGCGTCAACAAAATTGCATCGTTTAAGCAAGAGCTGACCTGGCTGAACAAGTAATGTTTCCATTGTGGCTGGGGATCACATACACCAGACCAATGCAGGTTTAAGGGTGAAACCTGCAAAAAATGCAACAAAGTAGGTCACACACAAAGAGCATGTTGGGCAAACAAAAATACATGGTCTGCGCAGGGAAGAGAAAAAGCTCAAAAGTCAAGTTGCAGTTTCAAAAAGAGCAGTAATCTGCATGCCGTTGATGAAATATCAGATAATAATGAGAGTGACTTTGAAATTTACATGTGAAAACTAACAATAGACAAGCAACACACACAAAATGCTGGTAGAACACAACAGGTCAGGCAGCATCTATAGGGAGAAGCACTGTCGATGTTTCGGGCCGAGACCCTTCGTCAGGACAAACAATATGGCTTTCACCAGGTGTGAATGGCAAATTAATTAAAATGAATTGGGCACTGGCTCGGCTGTTTCAGTCATTTCACAAAATGAGTTTGAATGACATTTCAAAGATGCTGAACTGAATCCAATTAAGAACTTATACTAGAGAAAATATAACTCCTGTGGGAATAACTTTCCTGACAATGAAATATAACAACCAACAAGCCACATTGGGCTTGCATGTGGTAAAAACAGGACGACTGACATGGTGGGGACATGAGAGACTGAGACAGCTAGAACTTGATTGGAGATCCATCCACTATTTGCATGCCACACCCTCTGCAATAGAGCCAACCAGAAGTGAATTAAGAAAGGTATTGGATGATGCCATAACTGTCTCCATGCTGTACCCCATGAACTGTTGCCCAATGGGGGGAAAACAGCGGTTGGTGCTAAACTCTGTGCCTCTGTTTGGAAAACAAATTGGACGAAGCAAAGACCATGCTTCTCAGAGGAATCATGAACGTGACAAAAGCAGTAGACCGACTGCAACAGCTTTTGTAGGCAATATATCTGAGAAAACCTCCGATATCTTAATAAGGCAATTACTTGCAAAATGTGGCTCAGTTTTAAGCTAGAAGAGAGTTCAAGGAGCTTCAGGAAAGTTCAAGCATTCAGTAATTGTCAGTATAGAGAACCAGAATCTATTCTGCGTGCTTTAAGGTTATCGTATAAATTTCAAGTGGGGGGACAAAATGCTGCTTGTAAAAGTAGATTCATCTAGATGAATGGAAAGGCAAAAAGAAAGGAGTCAGTGGAGATACAAAAACAGCAGATTCGTCAGATAATGTCATGGACAAGGAAACGAAGAGCAGATTGTAAAGGGAGCAATAAAAGAATTAATAAGAGAGTCATCTCATGAACCTCCCAATGTCAACAAAGAAAAGAAAAAGCACAAGAAAGGTATCCAGAGCTGTCAGAGCCTCTTCCTACACTCCTACAACTACCATGGAGGAGGCCCAGGTTCTGACGTTGTTTCACAGCCACAAATCTCATCTGCCAAGCAGAGTGGCTATCCTTATCAGGAAAGGTGTTAGCCCACAGGAGTAAGAAAGCCTCCAGAGCAATCAAATCTTCCAGCCTGAATGGGACAATACACAATTCACCATGTTGCGTAAGTCTGTAGTTGTATTATATAATATACTGCATATATAGTTAAGATGCATTCTCTATCGATTTGGAGTCAATAGCTAAACAGGGAGGAGAGTTATGTATTTAATATTTCAGTAATATGGAGTAATCCTGCACATATATCATCTGATTAAGCATTCTTATTTGTTTAAATAATTAATAATGGGTTATATGTATAAATACATGAATTGTTTACATCATCACGATACCACGCGATAACTGCGCACATCTCGCTTAAAGTAAAAGAGGAACAAAGACTTGCATCTCTCGGCTCTCTTGTTTGCCTTTAAATTAGTTTATTGTTTTGAAGTTACAAAACATAACACCAACGTTTGATCCTTAATTCCTATGGTGGGGACACAAAGTTTGGCTCCAGTCTCAACCCCTCCCCAGACAAGGGAAAGGAAGTCCAAAATACAACCATGCTCTGATCACGATAGAGTGACCTTGAAAACATGACCAAGTTAAGACAACATTAAATTAACTGCAATCATGGACAACAAGGCTCTTAGATTAGTAAAAGGTTTAGATTAAGTAAAGAGGAACTGTTTGCAGAATTTGAAGGATTGATAACCAGATGGCAGATATTAATAGTGATTGGCAAAAGAACCAGAAGCAACAAATGTGGCTTGTTGAGTGTGTTAGAAAGCTGAAGTGATGGAAACAGGTTCAGCAGCAACTTTCAGAAGAGAATTGCACAAAAAAAAATTGAAGGAGAAAAAAATTACAGGGATCTAGAACTAGAGCCAGGCATTGGGATTAACTGGAGTTCTTTAACAGAGCATGTGCTGACTCAATGGCCCGAATAACCTCCCTTCTATTCTGTACTGTTACATGATTCAGCGAAAGACATCATCTGTGTTCACAGCCACCAGAAGGACCAATTGGAAAAGGTAGAGGAAACACTGTGTCAGAAGGGACAAGGTGCATAACACAGTTGGATGGTATGCCCTAAGCCCAGCCTAGTGAATCACAAAGCAATCCCACCTGAGTTCACCTCATCATTTCTGCATGCAAAGAGGGAAGTAAAGTAATGATAAAGCATGAGGAAATTTAGAGAGCAAGTCATCAGATGTGACTTACGTGCCTCTTGTAGTCATTTACACAGGCTGGTTACTAATGCTCTATTTATGAACATCCCATCATATGAGCTAGTTGCCATAATATAATTAAATATTAAACATCTGTAGTACTGTACGTAAATATCTTTGTTCCTACAAATAGCAGATTTTATTTCCTTTCTCCAGCCTGATGTGATTTTGATGTTATTCATTGCAATCCTGCGACCCTCTGTGGGTCGAGGTTGACCAATGGACGTTGCTTTCTAACTATCTATGTTGTTAGTGCAGCACCGGGCTCAGCTGGACATGCATCATTCCATTCAATGGGCCTGTTTGTCTTCTTGTGCTTTCAGGAATTTTCCCTTGCCTATCTTAAGGTCTTCTTTCAGGGTCCTTCTCCACCTGGCGCAGTCGGCTGCAAGTTCCTTCCAGGATTCAATACTGATGTCTGGTGACTTCATGTCCCACTTGCAGACATTCTTGTGGCACAGTTCCAGATGGCCAGTTGTTCTCTTGCATGAAGCCAGCTCACTATAAAGGATGTGGCCATCTTGCAAGCAGCACATGACCCGGCCAGCACAGCCTATGCCCCCTGAGCAGGGTGTACTCGCTAGGGAGGTTGGCACAAGAGAGAAGCTCAGCATTGGGTCCAGGAGATGCCCAAGCTGTGATGAAAGCACCTTAAATGGAGGGTGTTGAGCCTTCTCTCCTGCTTAGCGAATGTTGTCCGGGTCTTGCTGCCGTACATCAGTGTGTTGGCGACACAAGCGTTACACGCTGCTATCTTTGTTTTGACTGAGAACTTGGAGTTCTCCCAGACTCATATGGTGAAGCAACGTGCTTGTCGATTTCTGTGGCTAAGGAGATGTCACTGATGATAGATCCCAGGTTTGTGAGCTGATGAACAACATCCTGTTTGTAGTTATCAATAATAATAACTGGTGGAGCCTTCATATCTTGTCCCAAGATGTTTGTCTTTTTCAGGCTCATAGCTAGACCAAATTACTTGCAGACCTGGGAGAAGTGATCCATCAATTTCTGGACACGGTGTGGAGTTAGGTTGTGACTGCTGCATCATCAGCAAACAGCATGTCTCTGGTCATAGCCTTGCACACTTAGGTTTTGACTTTTATGTGAACAAGATTAAAAAGCCTGCCATCTGATCTAGTGCAGAGATAGATCCCTTCTGTTGCAGTGTTAAATGCATGCCTTGAAGAAGGGCAAAGAAGATCACAGAGAGCATTGGGGCGAGAACACAGCCGTGCTTAACGCCACCGATTATGTCTAAGGTCTCCAAAGAGCTGTTGTTGTACTGTTCACATTATTGTGGACGGATTTGATTATGCTCTGTCGTCTTGCTGGACAGCTTGCCTTAGAGAGGATCTGAAAGAGCCTACCTCTGCTGACTTAGTCAAACGCCTTGGTGAGATCAACAGATGCAACATTGAGGGCTTCTTTTGTTCTCTGCATTTCTCCTGAAGTTGGCAGAGGGAGAAAATCATGTCCACAGTTGACCTTCCAGCAAGGAAACCACTCTGTGACTCCGGGTAGACTCATTCAGCCAACTTCTGTAGGCGGACAAAGAAGACACAGGTAAAGACTTAGCCAACAACACTCGAGAGAGAGAGATGCCCTGTAGTTCTTATCGTCACTCTCTTGCATTTGCTTTTGTAGAGGGAAATGATCTGGGCGTCCCTCATATCCTGTGGTACAACTCCTTTCTGCCAGCACTAACAGAAGACTTCAAGCGGCGGTAGGTGAAGTGGGGGGGGGGGGGGGGGGGAGGTAAACATATGCTTGAAGGTAGGATACCTTTCAAAATAGCAGAAGATGCAGAGAATAATGTATTGGACATGGAGATTCATGGGGTGGTGGGTTTGGACGAGAAGAACTCTGTCACTGTGAAGGCAGTGGGAAGAAGAGCTCTATGACAGTGAGTGCAGACATTTGAGAAGTGGAGCAAGTGAGGGCAGTATCGATGAAGGAGGAAGGGAAATCCCATTCTTTGAAGAAGGAGGACATCTCTGATGCCCTGGAGAGGAAAGCGTCATCCTGGGAACAGATGTGGTGGAGACAAAGGAACTGAGAGAAGGGAACAGCATTTTTACTGGAGGCAGGTTAGGAAGAGCTGTAGTCAAGAGCACCATGGGAATCAATAGGTCCTTCCATTGTCAGCAGCCACTCAATGACAACCAGTGCTGAGGTGTTGACAATGTGCACTCTGGAGTAGAGGTCAGAGTAATATTCTACCTATCTCTTCATCTGTTTGCCTTTGTTTGAGACTACTTCTCCAATGACGGACCTGAGGGGAGCCATCTTGCTCTTCATAAATCATACATAGATTATAAAAGCAAGGAGATAATGCTGAGCCTTTATAGGACACTAGTTAGGCCATACTTGGAGTATTGTCAACAGTGTTGGGCCCCATATCTCAAAAATGATGTGTTGTCATTGGAGAGAGTCCAGAGGAGATTCATGAGGATGATTCCGAGAATGAAGGGGTTAATATATGAGGAGCGTTTGGCAGTTTTGGGCCTATGCTCACTGGAAATTAGAAGAATGCAAAGGGATCCCATTGAAACCTATCGAATGTTGAAAGGACTAGATAGCATGGATGTGGAGAGGATGTTTCCTATGGTGGGGGTATCCAGAACTAGAGGGCACAGCCTCAAAACTGAGGGGTGACCCTTTAGAACAGAGGTAAGGAGGAATTATTTTAGCCAGAGAGCATAAATATATGAATGCTCTGCCACAGACTGCGCTGGAGGCCAAGTCCGTACATGTATTTAAGGTGGAAGTTGTTCATTTCCTGATCAGTCAGGGCATCAAAGTATATGGCGAGAAGACAGGTGTATGGGGTTGAGTGGGATCTGGGATCAGCCATAGTGGAATGGCGGAGCAGATTTGATGAGATGAATGGCCTAATTCTGCTCCTATATCTTATGGTCTTATACCCCTGATATTGCTTGTCAGTGCTGCAATCATTGAGCTGCATCCAATAGTCCCTGGTACAGTGCCAGGAAGTCTGCTGAACTTTACTTCCAGCAGCTCTGAGGATCTGTAGGGACCTCTCAGTTGGTGAACACATACTTGGCTAGGACAACATGTTTGGCTCCAATGATGGGGTCATGTTGCTGGATTTGGTCAGTTATTTGTTTTGAGGTCTTCTTTGCAAAGGTAGATGGTATTCCACAGTAGTTCCCCTTCTCTGTAATCAAGATTTCAGGCTGTTGGTGCTCAGTTCTTTATCAAAGGGCTTAGCAAACTGTTTCAGCAAGTCTGGGTGAGACATCTTGTTGACATCAACGTGAGGATTCCCTTCTTGTTCAGCGCGATGGAATTTCTTTGACTGCAGTCTGATCTTGCAACACACCAGCAACTGGTTTGTGTTGCAGTCTGCGCTGTGGTAGAAACGTGTGAAAAGCACAGTCCAGAGGAAGGAGCACCTGACCAGGATCAACTCCAGCTGGTGCCAGTGTTCGGGTTGAGGGTGTCTTCAGGAAACCTTGTGTTGAAGCTTGGTGATGCATAGACATGATAGGTGCAGAACTCAGGTAATCACAGTCCACTCTTGTTCACCTTGTTCACACCAAAGTGACCTAGGCAGACAGGCCTTGAGTCATGATCTGCACCCACTCTGGCATTGAAGGAGTCCCCAGGAGAGCAAGATGCTCCTTGCTGGGGATATTCCTGATGATGCTTGCAATGTTCTCATGAAGCGCATCCTCTGCTCCGGATGTGGAGCACAACATGGGAGTGTACATACTAACGAGAGTAACTGGCCTTTCGGTGACACTGAGGTGAAGAGTAGGAAGTCACTCAGCCCCATTGCTGCCTGGTTCCACCATCTTCAACAATGTGTTCCTCTTTGTAAAGCCTACTCTATGCTCTCTAGGTTCCTCAGGGTCCTTCCTTTGCCAGAAAAAGGAATAGTCTTTCTCCTTTATTGTGGACAGTTCAGCCACATGCATCTCCTGGAGGGCAACTGTGTCCATGGGAAGTCTCTTGAGGTTCTCCTTTATTACAGCTGTCTTACTGACATCACCGATATCTTGGAGGTTATCAGACAGGCCAGTCATCATTGTCCAAACATTCCAACGTCCCAGTCTGAGAGCTGGTCTATTTCATTGTGTTGTCTTGCTTGCTGCAGTGTTTTCCATCTCCAGTTTGGATAATACCAAATCCCCACGCACACAATGAGGAAGGCAGACCGTGGCAGGGCAGCACCTTTTTGACTAGGGGCTGCCTAGCTTAAGGCGAACAGTAGCTGTCCAGTGAGATCCAGGAATCTCTCCCGCTGTCAGAAGCAACCCCTATGGAAGTACAGCTACAGTATCAAGTGATTTTTGTGTATTTTCCAACTTAAGGACAAAATCAACACAGACATGTAAAAACAGAACCTTTTTTCTTTTACCCAGTTTTGGCTTGTACTAAGACAGCTGGGCAGCCTCTGTTCAAAAATGGCACCAAACATTCAAACACCAAAATAAAAGCAAAACGTTATTTCCTGACATTGGGGGGAATCTTAAAAGTGGATAAGGGGAATGGAACATGTTAATAACTTGAAAAACTGTGCTAATTTACAATGCCATAATTGTTCATGAACTTTGTACTTGACAGCCCAAGCTAGATTTTCTGATTGGGTCCTTTCAGGGTCACTGTCATTTTCATAACCTCAGGGAGCCCCGGTATGGAAATGCTTGTAACTGGGAACTTGCTGCTGCTGTGTGGGAACTTGGAGACAAGAGTCGGGTTTACAGACCTTTCTTTGTGCAAACATGTCTGTAAATTGTTCAGCAATGGAATAAAAATCATCCCATTCTCCAGCGAGACCACAGAAGGCAGAAGTTATGCACAGAAAGGTACCTTTTAACCTCTTGCCGAATTGCTCAAATCCTCTAGCAGACTTCCCCATGCAAATAATTGGAGCAATATCACAAGTACTTGGAGAAAGTAAAAAGTGATTTTATATCAACTGTAATCAAAGATTGCAGCCTATTCTAGCTGTCGAGTCTTAACCCTTGTTTAAATGTTAAATCTCATTCTTTGCTTTCATTTACTGTTGGACATTTGGAAACAATTTTGCTTGTTCTAATTTTTCTCTCTTGTACCATTTTCTTTCCCATCATCTATTTTGAAATTCCTTTCCTGTCACTCATGTCTTCCACTCTATCACACATCTTTCCTTTGCCCTTCCCTTCTCTTTTGCCTGACTCTTGGGCACTTATTTAATAGCTGTTCATCTTTTTCACTTCTGATGAAAAGTCCTACACCTACACTTTTAATATTGTTCCTCTCTCTGGAGATTCTGTCTGGCCGGTAGAGAGTTGGCTGCATTCTGCATTTATATTGTAGAGATTACAGATGAAGAATGACATCCTATGAGGGGCATGGTAAAAGCAATACCTTCTCAGCACACTGTTCTCTCAATAGATCTCACTATCTTCCATCAGCTTCCTAATCCTGCTCTAGCCGGGGAATCAGATACAAAAGTTTTTGTCCCTGCTCCCAGACTATCAACACTGGAGTCCCCACAAGTATTTATCCTTGGCCTTTTCCTTTTTCTTTTCTATGTACTGCCCCTTGGTAGTATACTCCAAAAATTCAACTTTGATTTCTATATTCTGTCTGCTACACGTTTTGATCTACTTGGTTCTCCAGCTTCTAGTCGGAAGCTGACAACTCTTGCTAGAAAAACAGCTATGCCTGTGAGCGCAGAGCAATGTGTTTCAATGTGGTTACCAACAGTGCAAAGAAGTCTGGATTATGAGGCCTTGTGCATGAACGTGTATGTGCGATAGAAGGTGAAGCATGTAACTGAGAGAAGTAGCCAATGCTGGCGGTTGATATGTGAGCGATCAGGATGCAATGAATTGTTTGAGGGGTTAGCCACTAGAATAGGTCAAAACCACTAATATACAGATACAAAACATCCAGCGGCTTTGATTCCATATTCTGACGATAGGTTTCTGGCCTCCATAATTGCAAGCTCCCATTTCCATCATGTGTCTGTAGGACCTCCTGCCTTTCCGGGGATATAACGTATTTCTCCCACCTTTTGCTTCCCCTGTACAGCAGTGAAAAACCTTGATGTATGTAGTGCCCCATGCTCAACTGTGCCTTAATCCCAGTAATCTCATTATCTGCAGCCTCCCATTAGGGGCAGCTAGATTCCTTTAACTACTGTTCAGTGATGATAGCAGCTAGCGATTTTGCTAGTTACTAACAACACAGCATGGTTATCAGTGATTGCTTAAAAAGAGGTAAAAATGCTGGTGTGGGCTGTTATGTCATATCAATAAGAAAATTGCCCATGGAATCAGTGTAAATGTGTTAAATTAAAAATGTTGGAGATACAACCATACCAGTAAGCAATCTGTTACTTTTGCCATCATATTTACAATAATCACAATAGTAAATGGTACAGACATGAAGCTGAATAGTCCCAAGATTATGCTGAGTGGATGCAGTCTGATTGATTGAATGCACAAATTGCTTTAGGCCTCGCCCTCTTTGGCTGTGACTGGTGGTATACCATGAATTGGTTGTTCCTGGTGAAACTTCCTCACCGGCCTACAGGACAAGCTGAGCCATTCAAGGTTATAATTGCTGGTAGATGGTAGAGTAAGAATTGCACCCTATGCTGCCATGACTAAGCAATCTTTTTGAACTTTTTTTTCCACTTTCACATAATTAGCATACGTGACAGCTGTCAAAGTAATCCAAACTAATTTTCTCATTGCTTTATCAAGAAGAAATAAATTCAATTGTTGGGTTGGGAAATTAAACAAAACACAAAAGGATCTAAACTAGCGGGACTACCCTTCATAAAATCTTATGTCCTATCAACATCCAAATGCCTACCCCTGCTGCACAATCCTGCCCTCAAAAAATAGATGCTTTCTCCTGCCATCTCCATTGCTGTATTAATGCTGTTCTCGCCCCCTTCTGTTACGTGAGCCCCAGGTTCTGAAATTCCATCCCTGATATTCTCTACCTCTCTTTCAAGATTTACCCAAAAGCCTACCTCTGACCCAGTGTTTGGCCATTTGCCTTAATATTTCCTTATGTAGCTGAGTATCGAATTTCGTGATAGGGTCTTGGAATATTTTATCATGTTAAAGGGCCATATTGTGCAATTCATTTTTGTAAATCTGCATTGAGGGGCAAGTATACTATTCAAATAAAGGAAAGTTGAGAAAAAGTAAATAAATTATGCAAGTTTGTCTAACTCCATCTCTGAAAATTTAGTTTCATTTCCTAAGGCAGTGTCTTTTCTCAGTAAAATTCTGCTTTAAATCACTGGGCTCAGAACAGCACAGAAAGAAGGTATCCTAACTATCATGTCCCCCACTGTCTAAAAAAAGAACTATTTAAATATTTTGCGGATGTTCAGAGGCCAAACATCAAGTCATCATCAACATGAGCATACAAGAAGACGGCCCTTTTACACAATGAATGCAAGACTAAGGTCCAACCAACCTATGCCCGATGCACAACACTGTCCTCCAAAAATAGGAGCTCATGACAAAACCCTGGAGAAAATGGACCATTTACCATCTTGTGGGAGCCACCTCACAGAGAAGGTTGGCCATTAGGCCTTGATGATAAAATCCACCATCGCCATCAATCTGCCAGCACAGATTTTGGTGGACTGAGAAAGGAGTTTTTGAAGATCAGGACTTCAGACCTGGCACAGATCTCACACTCTAAAGGAGAGCAGTGACCCTTGCTCTTGTATAGACCTGGGGCACATAAAGAAAGGTATTGAAACCATCAGCACTTTTTCTGAAAATACCTCCAGGTTCACTAGAAAAATAAGAAAATTAACACAGCATCCTCACCCAGACTAACATCTTTGGATGTAAGGCCATAGTTACTCTCTTGCAACTATCTTAACATGGATATTATTCTCATGCTCATTTCCTGAATCTTGAAACAGCAGTTCCAGCTCTACTATAAAAAAGGTTACCTAAGTGGAGAGAGGGAAGAACTCAAGGAAGTGGTCATATATTCCTTGAAGAAGCTCAACCTCTAGTCCATGACTGCTCATAAACATTCAGGAAGGTGCAGAGAACCTTAAGGCCAGGCAGATGCTCATCATAAGCAGCAAAAGGAATACAATTCCTCTCACGCCATCAATACACAAGTCTGCAGGTCTGTCAGGAACGCGGCCGGATGGACCCAAACGCAGGACGCAGACACTGAAGTACTAGGGGGAGGACAGGATGGGGATGCCATGGCATTTAAGGGTAGAGCTCGGGTTCAGGTAGATAGAGTGTCAGGCAGGCAGAGCGGAGCGGGCTCCCGGGGTTCAGGCAGGCAGGCTCCCGGGGGTTCAGGCAGGCAGGCTCCTGGGGGTTCAGGCAGGCAGGCAGACAGATCCCCAGGGTTCAGGCAGGCAGGTAGACAGGTCCCCGGGGTTCAGGCGGGCAGGCAGGTAGACAGGTCTAGGTGGCTAGATAAGCTGGCGGAGAGCCCTCCCTGGTCTGGCTGCATATATCCCGGGTAGGGACGCCTCCCAGGTGGAAACACCGGAGGCCTGGGCGAGACGCGAACCCCTAGGCGGGTGCAGGGCACAATCCCAGAGTTCGGGTGGAAGAGGAGGACAGGGCAGAGGAGAGCCCTCCCTGGGTGGGCCGCATATATCCCGGGTAGGGACGCCTCCCAGGCCGAAACACCAGAGGCCTGGGCATGACGCGAACCCTGGACTGGACCCTGACAAGGTCCTACATTAGCACCATGTGCCTTCTCAGATCCCACAACACTGAAGCTGAAAGCAAGACCAATTCCAAGGGACTACCCGAGAAAAAAAACACTTCTAGCATCCGCTCCATAGTCACAATGACTGCTCAAAAGTTAATCCACGATCTTAAATGTGATGAGAGATTCTGTCTTTAAGTGAAAAACACTTCCCTTGATTCCATTCTAATTCTACAACGTTGAATCTGTGCCTTATTATCCAAGGATACTGGCTGCTCAGCCGAAGAGAAAAGGAAATATCGCCCTTCTGCTTTCCAGCTCTAGTGCAGAAGTACTGATTCTTGTTGATGTTGGTACAGTTTCACATGAATTGGCCTTCCTCCAGCACCTTTTCGAAATAGTCACTCCAAATTTTGACTGTTGACAGACTCCTCAGCCAAAGTAATTTTGCCTGGATTTTGCAGTCACAAACCATGTGGAAGAAAACTGCCCACAAATCTCTGACAATCCCTGTTTCTAACTGATTACTGTCTGGCATCTTCAAACCGATCCCTCGCACTCAGTACAATGATGTCCGTTGGCCTGCTGAGCAGCCAATCATATTGAACAATTCTCACAAACAGCAACAATTAAATTTAAAGCAAGTTAAATCCTCTACATAGCACCATCCAGAGACAGAGAAGCAGTTTCAGCGACAGGTTACTATCGATGCAATGCTCCTCAGACAGGATGAAGAGGTCAATACTCCCCAATGCCATTAGGCTTTACAATTCTACCGCCAGGACTTAAGAACTTTTTAAAAGCTATTATTAATGCTTTTTGAGATAGTGATTTAGATGCATATCATATTTTTTACTGAGTTAAGTATTGTATGTAATTAGTTTTGCTACAACAAGTGTATGGGACATTGGAAAAAAAGTTGAATTTCCCCATGGGGATGAATAAAGTATCTATCTATCTATCTAATTCAATTTGCAGGGTAAAATTAAGATTAGAACATGCTTTAGATTTAGAAAGAAACTTAAATGTTATGAACAAACTATTTAGAAAATGGAATATATCTTATTTTTATTATTTAAAGTAATTATATCTTGCAAATGGGGGAAATTATAATCCACATGTGTAAAACTGGGCTCTTTAACAACAGAAGCAGCCATTGTTTTCAGTTTGCCATGAAATGTTCAATTACAATTCTTACAGTAGAATATGACATTTGCTAGACATTTAACATAAGAAATCGTTCATAAATACCAAAAGTTCTCATTAGTTTATTAATTTTTCAAGATGATTCTGGAGAAACCTACAAAATGATCCATTCTATAGAGGAACAGTCATCCAGAAAGTGCTACAGCTACCAAGTGCTTTTAATAAAGAAATCCGGATCAGAATCAGATTCGTTATCAAGACTTAGAAAATGTGAAATTTGTTGTTTTGCAACAGCAGCATAGTGCAAAGACATGAAGTTACTATAAATTACCAAAATAAATAAACAGTGCAAAGGGTTGTGTTTATGGGTTCATGGTCCGTTCTGAAATCTCATGGTGGAAGCTGTTTCTGATTCACTGACTGTGGGACTTCGCACATTCGCTGATGTTAGCAATGAGAAGAGGGTATCCGTCGCCTGAATAGCGATAGATGAGAAATTATCTTGTGCTTGCTCACTAGTGCAGCTGAGGTTTCTCCTACATCAGATGTGAATGGAATGATATTAGTTATGTTCAAGGAAACTGTCTCTGCCTTGCTGACAAAAGTTGGAGCAATAATGTACAACTTTTGACCCTCAGTTTTAACAAAGACTAAACCCCATAACAAACCATCAAATCCCATCACAAATCGGGATCCATATGTGAAGTAACTGGTCCTGTGAGAGTGTTGGGTGGGAACGTCAATCTTTTAGCCATTGCTTCTTCCTTTTTATGCAATTCTGTTCACTGGCACTGCTGATAAGGATCCCAGTAGCAACGTTTTATGATCTCAGTGGAAGATTTTAGGATCACTGGCTCCTCACTGAATCTGTATCTTTCAGTGTTTTGGAATCACACATTACAAGAGTGCCAAAGGTGCCAGACCTTCGCATCCATACATATACATACCATCTACACCCAGCCCCTTCCCAGCAACACTTTGCCCCTCATCTTCCCTTAGCTTCATGGCAGTCTTTGTTCCACTGTATATTGACTGCCATGGCATTAAATCCCAAGTAGCTGGTAGAGGAATGGCATAGCAGCTGTTATCAGAAGATGTGCATGCAATACAGTAATGCATGGAGCGACCACTCCCTGCTGAACATCGATGGCTCCTCGGCAGAGATCGTTAAGAGCACCAAATTTCTTGGTGTTCACCTGATGGAGAATCTCACCTGGTCCCTCAACACCAGCTCCATAGCAAAGAAAGCCCAGCAGTGTCTCTACTTTCTGCGAAGGCTGAGGGAAGTCCATCTCCCACCCCCCATCCTCATCACATTCTACAGGGGTTGTATTGAGAGCATCCTGAGCAGCTGCATCACTGCCTGGTTCAGAAATTGTTCCATCTCAGATTGCAAGACCCTGCAGCAGATAATGAGGTCAGCTGAGAAGATTATCGGTGTCTCTCTTCCTGCCATTACAGACATTTACACTACACGCTGCATCCACAAAGCAAACAGCATTATGAAGGACCCCACGCATCCCTCATACAAACTCTTCTCCCTCCTGCCGTCTGGGAAAAGGCACCGAAGCATTCAAGCTCTCACAACCAGACTATGTAACAGTTACTTCCCCCAAGCTATCGGACTCCTCAACACCCAGAGCCTGGACTGACACCTTAATGTCCTATTGTCTTGTTTATCATTTATTGTAATGCCTGCGTTGTTTTGTGCACTTTATGCAGTCCTGGGTAGGTCTGTAGTCTAGTGTAGCTTTTTTGTCTGTGTTGTTTTTACGTAGTTCAGTGTAGTTTTTGTACTTGTGTCATGAAACACCATGGTCCTGAAAAAACGTTGTCTCATTTTTACTGTGTACTGTACCAGCAGTTATGGTCAAAATGACAATAAAAGTGACTTGACTTAACTTGACTTGAAGGAACAGAGTAAAAGCCACCCTAATGAATTCTCAAGTGGGATTCTCTCAATTCTGAGGAATTTTCTGCAATAGAGCAGAAGCTGCACCCTCTCAACACATTGAATAAATATAAATTTCAAAGATTTCCCCATTTAACTGTGGACACCAGAAATGGTGTCAGTTTTATTCAATAATGAAAAGTGCCAACAGATAGGCCATCAATATAAATGCATAATCCCAGCCACGGATTCAAGTCTGATCCTGTCCACGCCTAGACTCTAAAGACACTCATTTCCTAGTGAGAACAATCAAGGGGAGGTACCCGGGTTGGTTTTTCACCCTCCCACTTCTAAAAAAAAATTCTACACTTTCATTACAGCTCTCAAGTGGGCCATTTCTGAGATCCTTCCCAATAGAATTCCAGATAATTGCTAGATTGCCAGGTGGCATCAGTAGGAAGAAGGGTAAAATATTAGTGCTTCTGAGGAAATCAACTACAATTTTACAAGCCGGATTTCTCTGCCGCCACTGCATGCAGCTTACAGGAGTTGGCAAAGGACCATATTTGAGAGTGACCTATTGAAACCTGTAATGTTTATACAGAAGTGGAGCTGTCTTAAAAAGTGGAACAAAATCATTGCCAGGAGTAAAATTCAAATCCGGCTTTCAATTAAGACAAATATACAAACACAGTATGTTGGAAGATGTAGATAAATGAGCGAGGCTTTAATTGAGTCATTTTAATCATCAGTCTGTGAAAGCTTCCTTGATAACTTATCCATCATATCAAACCTCTAATTATTGGCCAAACAGTTTGTGTTTTTAAAAAGGTATTTTATCAAGTTTAATTTGCTAGCAACACATGGAAGTATACTGTTTCTCTATGAAATAATTGATAACAGTATACGTGACACACTGAGCATTACAGAGACATGTTGATCACCCTGACGATAGTGGTTCATTGGAGGGTCAGGAAGGGTCATGACGCCCCATGTCCATTTGAGGCCAGCCAATTTGTCTATTAGAATTTGGCAAATGTTGACTGCAACTCACTTACTCAAATTTTATATTTCCAAAATAGATTTTGTTACTCTTTTTGAGTGTTTTGTAAATGGCAATGCAAATTGGAGTATGTCAATCAAGTCTGATCTGCCCCCAAACCAATTCTTTCAGCCACTGCACTGCCCCTGTAGTGGCATTAGGGTATGTAATCCTCACCAGTTAGTCAGTTTTAACTGTGGAAGAATCCATAGATTCATGCATTTGCGTAACCACTTCCACAATTCATGATGTGTTACATTTGAAAACCATCATGCTGACTTTATTGTTTCACTATTAGTAATAGAAAAGACACTGAAGTCAAATTCTGGGTAAGTCCCCTTTATCCATGGAGAAAGACACATTGGGCTAAACTGAGCTGATCATTCTGTAGGGAATCGACAGCTTCCAATTGATCAAGTCTCAGACATGCTTGGTCAAATGTGGAAAACTGGAGCAGGTCGGGGTTGAAGTGCCAGTGCATCTCTCCTCCCACCTCTGTTACTTGACTCACTATTGAGCCCCGTAGTGGAGAACTGATGTAGTGTAAAGACGGGGCCCCCTCTTCTTTATACCCTGGCACATGGACAGAAAACAATGCATGGATTTGTTAATCCTATAGAGAAAAGCAACTAAGTAAGTTAGTTGCTTACTTAGTGAGTGAGAAGGTAAGATTCTTTATTTTAATTACTTGTTCACATTTTAAGGTATTTCACAGCTTCTCTGACCTGGTTCTGTCCTGACCTCCAGTGACCTGTGAAGTTTGAATGTTTTCTCCAATTGGGTTTACCTGGTTTCTTCTCACATCCCAAACATGTGTGGGTTAGTAGGTTAACTGGCCATTGTATAGAATATTGGTGAAGGGCAAGAGATGGGGCGACTTGATGGATATGTGAGGAAAATGAAAAATGTGAGGGTAGGACTGATATAAAAATGGGTGCATGATGGACACAGAAGTGCATGTTTCCATTTTGTGTCTTACTGTAACTCTGTGAGATGCTTTAATTCTTTTTATATCTTTTTAAACCAGCGTATGTATATTCAAATAATGCAAATTTATTTGATTACAACAGGGACATTTAAAAACAATTCTAAGCCTTTAACAGCAGCAAGGACCAGCTTTTTCAGCCTTACACATATAGGAAAAGGCCTGGATTGGCAGGCATGCCAGGTCGTAAATCCAGCATAATCCAACCCATAACTTTAAGTCAAAACTGAGTGGCATGATGTGAGACTGGAAGAAAATTAAACTAACTGCATGAAATGTATAGACCTTGATCACATCACAAATCTTCAGAGTACCCCTGTCCATGTCTACTTCCAGACCTGTTCTGCACAGCCTCCTCTCCTCTCTCTTTCTCTTTCTATCTATCCCTATCTCTCTATCTATTGTCTTATCTATCTACCTATCTATCTATCTATCTATCTATCTATCTATCTATCTATCTATCTATCTATCTATCTATCTATCTATCTATCTATCTTTCTATCCATCCATCTATCTACCTATTTATCTATATATATCCAACTATCTACCTTTATTTATCTATCTATCTAACTATCTATTTATCTACCCTTTCAAAACACACCAAAAGGAAAACGAATACACTGAACTGGTGAGGTAATGTCTGGAGAGAAAGAATCAGAGTTAACATTTCAGGCCAATAAATTTTCATCGGAATACTGACAACTTCAATTTTATTTCTAATCCGCAAAATGTGCCATCACTGGTTACAAGCTCCCTACTCATGGACACCCGTACACACAAATGGGCTCTTGTAATGTTCTTAAATTCAGAAGGTGGACATAAGCACACATTAATTACTATGAATGGCAGAACTAGAATGGCCTACACTTTTAGTAAATGTTCTTCTATTCCTTTGATGTCATTCATTTCAATACTGTGGAGGTGTGGTTACCATATCAAGTGATTTTTTTTTTGTATTTTCTGACTTACAAACCAAATTGACTTATGGACATCTGTAAAATGGAACCTGTTTATTACCCAGAAATTGCCTGCTGTTAACTTTTGTTTAAATGGCTGCTTACTTATAAAGAGAAGAGAATTACTATCTTTGATTTCTGATAAGCAAATTTATCTCAGCTAAGACATGAAAATATTATGTTGGTCTCAGAACTCTTAGGTTGTGAAGGAGAGACTTGGTTCTGATTCCCGATTTCCATCTAAAGGCTTTTGCTGGAAACATAAATATATTTGCTTTCATTTGAGGGTTGGGCAGTCATGACGTCTTTGGGCAATGATGTTCAAAGCTTATTTTAATTACCTTTAAAAAGAGTTCAAATACCACTCCAGAGACTTGAGCTTAAAACACCTAGAATGATACTTCAGTGCTGAAGTATAGGGTTGCTGCTCTGTTGGGAGTGCCATCCTTTGCATGAGGCTTTAAATTGAAGCCAAATCTCCTCGCACAGATAGAGGCAAAATATTGAATGACATTTTTGCAAAGAGCAATGTGGCTATACCTCAAAACCAGGCAACTTTTTTTGTCATAACAACCAAATCAGATAGCCTTGTTATTTCTCATGTTGCTCTTTGTCGAGGATTAGTGCATTAATTCAGCTGCATTACAACAATGTACTTTGGAACGTCCGGATTTATGGAAGATGCCATGGAAGTGCAAACCCATTTTTGCTTTATTTTTCTCTGTGATGGAAGAGGCTGCCAAGAAGTGAATCTGAATAACATTCGATTGGGAGAAATGGTGACCCGTGCCCTTGTAAACATGCCCCATGATGAAAAAGAGAAGAACAGGCTAAAAAAGATGATTTGTGCTGTGGGAGACTGTTAGACTACATGAAGCACAAAAGAGGGAAGAGTGATGCAGTAAGCTAGTCGGTTATCACAAACATGTGTGGCCCTGCGGGCTTCCATCGTACTTCATCCGCTCAGACAAAACAACTGTAAAGCACAGCTCCTAACATTTACATACATATTAACTCATTAGGTGATCCCCTTCCCCCACTCATGGGAGCCGAATGAACTCCTACAGGTTTCAACATTCTATACACCTATCAGTTCCTTGAGGAGCATTTTATTCTCAAACCGTGCATTTGTTGTGAGTGGCTTGACAGAGAATTAGTCAGAATGGTAAAGAATTCCGATTAATGTGAGGCCAAATGATTTAACATGTGACCGTTTAAAATCTGCCTTGAGTTAATTTGCTGAAATCAAAGGCTTTCACCTCCGAACCCAGAGACTGAGGGCAGACAATCTCAGCCATGCGTTAAAACCTGGCAATTAACCAGAGCTCTGGCCCTGTGACTGTCTGCCTGTGCAATATATCGGGGCAAAAGAAATGAGGACAGTTTTCTTTCTTTCTCACAGTCTGCGATATGTAAATGTTAAAAATTATTATTGCTGCCTTAAGTCACACGTTTAAAGAGCCATCCCTTTCAGACAAAAATGCTTCAAGGCCATTCAATTTTATAGAAATACTGAGAAAAAAGTGTGCAAACTGAAGAAATATTTGCAATTAAATAGTATCCTTCCTAAGCTTGGGATGTTCCTGTCAGAGGTAATAAAGTACTTCTGCATTTTTATGAAGTGGGAAATACTGCAGCCCTTTTTTGCACAACAGGATTCCACTTGCATCATTGTGCTTAAGACCAGGGAGTCTGCTTTAGTCAATGGTTTATGCAGATAGGGTTGACCTACTGGAGTCATGCTGGTGGTTGTGACCCATTTGAGCTTGTCCTCAGCCTACTTTATCTTTGCAAACCCTTCTATCTTCCCTCAAGATCTGAAGAGCTCAGCAGATCCAGCCTCAGGATAACTTAGGGGGCTGGAGTGCCAGGTTTTGACGAGCCTGAGTATGAAAATGAGGTTTCTGAGGTCACCCAGCTCCAGCTGCAGTTCTGTACAGCAGCAACAAACTAGGATACAATCTTCTCCATTTCTACACAGAGGAGGAGCTTAGGAGAATCAATGGCACCTAACGGTGACTCCTTTGCTTGCATCTTCGGAAACAGCTCTATTTCCATCTTTAATATCTCTATTTTTCCCTTTCAAGGTTCTTTTGAAGACTCTGACCTGGAGTTACACGCTGACTACGGTTCTTTGCGGGAATGGGACTCACTCTCAGGGTTTCACAACTGGCCATTATTCAGCAAGCCAAGAGCGCGGCTTAAGAGTTTCACGATATCGTGGCTCTGGAGATGGGTGGATCGGAGGTCGGTGTCCGGGCAGGAGATCAGTGTATCATGGGAGATGGAAGATCCAAGGCTGTGTGCCCAGAGACCTGAGATCTTTGGGCACAGAGCTCGGTAAAAGTGATGCAACAAACTTTTAACATCATAAACCAGCGAGTGTTTGTTATGTCTTTCCTCTTACTGTGAAACGGAGACACCTCATCCTCCCTTATTAGGGAGAGAGAGAACCTGTGGTATGATAATACCGGGTGAACAAGTAGTCTTGGGAGCACTGTCAGTCTGTGTCTTTGCTGTTGCTTTGTTCACACTTGAGCGCCCGGTGGTGGGTGCTAAACTTTTTTTTGCGGGTGGGGGAGGTATCATTGTTTGCTGCCGCTTACAAGCAGGAGGGGAGGGGAGCTGGGGGGGGGGGGACTCCAGGGTTGTAACATTTAACTGTCATTCATTCTTTAGGGGCACTCCTCTGTTTTCCATGAATGGTTGAGAAGGAAAAGAATTTCAAGGTGTATATTGTATACATTTCTCTGACATGAAATGTACCTTTGAATCCTTTGAACTATATAGGTCGATGAAGAGTTGAAGCTTTTTTTTCCTGATTTGAGACATCCAAACCTCCCTTTGTGTCTCAACAACCAGATTAGATCTTGGGCACAGCGGCATGGTAGTATAGCAGTTAGCACAATGCTTTACTGCGCCAGTGACTCAGGTTTCAAATTCCACATCTGCCTGTAAGGAGTTTGTATGTTTTCTCCATGACCATGTAGGTTTCCTCCCACAAGACAAATGGGTTAGGGTTAGTAAGATGTAAGCATGTTATGTTGGCACCTGCAGGCTTTTTCTAGCATGTTCTCAGAATGTGTTGGCCATTGACACGAATGTTGCATTTCACTGTGGCCACTTTATTAGGTAATTCTGTACACTTGCTCATTAATGCAAATATCTAATCAGCTAATCATGTGGCCCCAACTCAATGCATAAAAACAGACAGACAAGGTCAAGAACAAGCAAGAGAAAATCTGCGGATGCTGGAAATCCAAGCAACACAAACAAAATGTTGGAGGAACTCATAAGGACTGCTGAAGGGTCTCAACCTGAAATGCTGACTGTACTCTTTTCCATAGATGCTGCCTGGCCTGCTGAGTTCCTCCAGCATTTTGTGAGACAATGTGAAGAGGTTCAGTTGTTGTTCAGCCCAAACTTCAGAATGAGAAAGAAGTGAATTTGACCGTGGAATGATTGTTGGTGCCAAATGGAGTGGTTTGAGTATCTCAGAAACTGTCGGTGCCCTGGAACTTACACCCATAACAGTCTCTAGAGTTTACAGAGAATGGTGCGAACAATAAAAAACATCCAGTGGGTGGCAGTTTTGTGGGCAAAAATGCCTTATTAATGAGAGAGATCAGAGGGGAATGGCTAGACCAGTTCAAGCTGACAGGAAGGCAACAATAACTCAAATAACCATATATTACAACAGTAGAGTGCAGAAGAGCATATCTGAATGCACATCACATTAAACCTTGAAGTGGATGGTTACAGCTGCGGACCATTGCCAGGTTCCACTCCCGTACTTAATAAACTGGCCAGAGAGTGCATGCTTCAGTGTTTCCTTGCACATGTGACAAATAAAGCTGATTTTTTAAAAAAAAACACACATTGATGTAATCATGAAGAAAACATGCCGACGGCTCTTCTTCATTTGGAGTTTGAGGAGATTTGATATGGCACCAAAGACTCTTGCAAACCTCTGCAGATGTATGGTGGAGAACATTCCGACTGGTTGCATTACCAGCTGGAATGGAGGCTCCAAAGAGCAGGAACGAAAGAGATTACAGAGGGTTGTAAATTCAGCCAATCCCTTCGCAGGCACAACTCTTCCCACCATTGAGGACACCCTGAAGTGGTGATGCCTCAACAAGACAGAACTCGTCATCAAGAACCTTTACCATCAAGGACATGCCCTCTTACCATGGCAGAAGAGGTGTAGGAGCCTTAAGACCCACACTCAATATTTTAGGAACAGCTTTTTTGCTTCTGCCTTCAGATTCCTGATTGGTCCATGAACCCAGTAAAACGGCCTCATTGTTTGTCTTTTACTCAATTTGTTTATTTTTGTAACTTAAAGTAATTTTTATGTCTTGCACTGTACTGCTTCTACAAAGCAACAAACTTCATGACGTATGTCAGTGATAATAACCCTGATTCTGATGCTGATTAACTTATGTGGAAAATTAGTCACTAACCAATGAACAATGTAAATGTGGGTGTTAATTGCTTCAACATTTGACCAGGGAATTGATAGGTGACTTTCTGAAGCAATATATCCTAAATGACTGGAAAAAATATTGCTGTGATAATTTATCATGGTCATTCAAAGATCTCAATCATGTTTCGTGACCTTTCATCAGAGCAGTGAGCCTCTTTAGGGTGCACTGCACCAGATGTCCGCTTTTCACGCGATAAATTTAATCTGAAAGTTCCTGTTATCAGCCATTTCGAAACCTCTCTAAATTGTTTTTTGAGGGAAATAAGATATCAGAAGAATAATGTGTTGGCATTAGTTCTTGACAAATGGCTTTCCTGTAGACATTTGTGTGGAGTCTGGAATACTGGGCCACTGCACAAACATTATCAGATCTATTCTACCACACCCAGCCTGTGTTTCCTATCAATGCAGTATACCTGAGCATGAGCTCAATACTTCCTCCCGACAGTGTGCCAAGCTTCAGACCTCCACCCTCCACTTTGACCTCATGATTTCATGAATTAGCAGACTGATCAAAACAGGGTAACATTTTCACAACATGTTTATTATTTCCAAGTTTTTGAAACATTGTAGTCTTTTGTTGTAAAGCTTATTGACTTAAACATGTTCCAGTTTCCAAATTCTTTACCCAATTTTGTCATTAAATCTCACACGCCATGGCTGTCATCTAGCTTTGAGAAAGCTTCTTTTAATTTGATCACTGTCGCCAACACTTATCGTCCATCCCTATTTGGTCTAAATTGATGAGATGGTGAAGAGTGGACCATATAGATTCATCTGCAATCACATATGAGCTACTGTAAATACTTTAAATTCAATAGAGTATTCCATTTACACAATAGCCTGCTTTGTAAACAGCATGTTCTTATCTTTCCAATTATTTTTCATGCACAGGGCTGGCTATATCTAATCAATTGCAAGGCCAGTGTTCATTGCCCATCCCTAATTGTGCTTGAGAATGAGTAGGCGAGTTGCTTTCTTGAGCCGTTCCACCGCTTCTGCTGATGTGCTCTTGCGAAGAGGCTTTCAGGAGACATCGCTTTGATTTTGCTTCAGGATAAACAACCTAGCTCACTAGTTGCTGAATTGGACTTCAAACTCCCAGAGTACCAAAACTCTCTGGTCACAGGGACATCTTCACCTCCTCCGAAACAGAAGGTTCTCATTTCTCTCCTAAATGTTTTTCTAATGATCCCAAATGTGTGCCCTTTGGCTATTGATTACTTGCTTTCTCTCCCCGCCTATTTTATTAAGAAGTGCCATAATTTTCTCTTCCCCTTTCTCTTCTCCATGGAGAGAAATTACCAGGTTCGTTCTAAGTTACTGATGTTTCTCATCACTGCGATTATTTTGCCTCATTTCCTCTGTGCTCTCTCCAAGGCCTCAATATCCTTCCTAAAGTATGGTGCCAAGAACTGTACAAAAACTTCCAGCTGGAGCCTAACTAGTGGTTTATAAAAGTTTAACATGACTTCCTTGCTTGTGTACTCTTGACTTCAGTAAGGAAGACCAGGATTCAGTTCCCACTTTCTGTGCAATAAGCAGAAGCGGTTATCAAATAACTACTTAGCTCCATCCAATGTCAACAATGTCAACCCAACCTTAACTCAGACATTATGGGCATCTTATGTGCAACATCATGCAAAGTGTTTCTAGGTGTAGGCACTCTGTCACCAATAAAGTTAGGGCAAAAAATGTTATAGAGATCCAGCAAGACTATAGAAATGGAGAGGAACAGGAAATTTATAAAGAGGCCCAGAACTGATTTGTTTGTTCCCAAAAGGGCAGAATTTGAATGTCCATTCCATGTGACATCTGTGGCAAAGAACCGTCATGAACCCCTGTAGTCCATATGGTGTTCCCACAGTGCTGGTGGGTAGCAAGCTCCAGCATACCAACCTTGTGATGCTGAAAGAACTCTGCAATATTTCTCACAAACAAGCGAAGGTCTGCAGATGCTGGTAATCAAGCAACATAAAATGCTTGAGGAACTCAACAGGCCACGTAGCTTCTATGGAAAAAAGTACAGTCGATGATACCCTGATACCCTGATACCCTTTGGCAAGTCTTCTGCATTCACGTTTCCATTCACTTTCATGGGTGACCTGCAGTGGCAATAGAAACTCCTGCCAGCTCTTTGTTTGACCTGGATGCTATCCTCACCAATTCTATAATATAGTTGGCAGTCAAATCTGACAGAGACGACACTGCTGTGGGTACTATCTGCTTTAGTGAGTGACTCTCTAGCTTTCTCCTTTATTAGGACTCTGCTTCCAACCATTGCCTAATAGGCCACAGCTGTAACATATAATATTATCTCATCTCCTTAACCATTCTGTGTCGAGTCTGGCAGTTCCTTACTATGTGGCCTGGTTGCAAGCACACAAAACAAATCCTCTGTGACATCACAGCAGCTACATCCACTACAGCACTTAGTGATGTCTCATTCCCCTCCAGTCTATCTCACTGGTGCATGATACTATTGCAGGGTCAGTCAAGCCCACCGCTATCAACAAATCTCAAACTTCCTGGCTGGCTGAGCTCAGGCCTTCTTCAACATTTTCAGGAAAACTGAATCACCCTTCCCTGGATTGCCCAACCCTGAATGTTCCTCATATACTTGATATTTACGCTCTGTGTATTCCATGTTAGGTTCATCGGCTCTCTGAACCACTGGGATTATTGTTTTCCAGTTACTCTCACATACACCCAGTCACTGCCTCACTTCCCCTTAAAGACGTGATATCTCTCCTCATTGCTGGCATTCCCTGTAGTTGCCCATCTACCATTCCACACTCCCTGGGCCATACTGTCACACATATTTCTCAGACATATTGCTTTAACCAATATATGTACTTTATATCTTTTGGGTGCACTTCTTGAACTTTAATCATCTTTTTGAGCTTGTGCCAGAATTCTGAAGTTAAGTGAGGGCCGCTCAGACAAAATGCTCTGAATCTCCCTGGGGGTGAAGGGTTTGAGAGTGTCAGTAACCAGGGTCAAGTGCTGTCTCAAGCCACCTTGACCTGACATTGTCTGACCTCAATAGGTGCCATCCCAACAGATACATCTGAGTATAACCTCTCCCTCAAATATTTCCACACTAATTCCCATACTAAGCCAAATATAAAGAATGGATAAAAATTAAGCAATACATGCTTAAAACCACAATCTGCATATTCTACAATTGTTCATTTATGTGCTGCTGAACTCATGATGCCTGTTGTGTTCCTTTTCATATAAAGGTCTGTTACCCCAAAGTTAGTTATTGCCCTTTATGCCTTTGGTATTTAGGGCAGCAACAAAGGTCCTCTAACTCTGTCTGTCCTTGATCATCTTCTCTATTGTGCCCCAGGGGTGGTTCAGGGCCCTCATTTGTGTCTCTATGGTACAGCAGCAAGTTGTCTTTGGTTTCCTGCATGTCCTCCACCCTTCAGGAGTCCAGTGAAGTGCTGTGTTGATGATAGTGTTGGACTCTCTTCTTATCACGTGCCCAATCCATCTCCAGTGTTTCCTCATGATGTTTGTCCTCTTGTTGACCCTGAAGGAGTAAGGAGTGGCTGGAAACTTTTCCTTCTGCTCTCCGTCATGTTACTGATACATCATGATCCCACGGTCGTTGACCTGATCTAAGCAGGGGTGCTACTTTTGAGAATACTCAGCCTCTTAGACTACTGAGATAGCTGGCCACACAGCGGGTCAGGAGTGTATTCTGGACAAGCCCCCAAATGTTGTGACTCTTATCAAAGTCAGCAGAGAGATACTGAAGCTGGTGACATCGAAGTCTTTACACATCACAACAAGCAGGCATTCTCATAGAGACGTTCTCAGTAGAGGCTCACAAATACGTTACATTTTTATACCCTTAAGATCAAAAGCAACAGCAGGTGATTCAATGCAATTTCAATAATTACAATGATGCTGTTTACTTCAATACATTGGGTTGACAACTGGTTCCTTTGAGATACAAAGTGGAACCACATTATAATTGATTAGACACCGCTAAAGGTCCAAGCACCTTTGAGAGAAACTAACTAACAAAGTTTTGGTGATGGAGAGCCAGACACCCAGAGTTAATGTTGTTGGGACTGTCTCTGAGTACACAACTATGAGAAGTACACAGAATCTATCGATGGCCTATTCTTGAGACCATGTTTGATACGCTAAGTGACAACAACTGCCTGGTCTGCCAGTTTGCACTCCAGTTACAATGGTGCAGATAATTTAGCCACGTTGCCTGGTTTGATGCAGGGTAATTAATACAATCCCTTTGTCTTAATATTTGGCTCTCGCATATGCAATCATTTAATCTGAAGTCTGGTTCTTGTTTGGATTGATATTTGCTATATTCACATAACTCCAGAATACTCCCTAGCACTGGTTATGCTTCAAGAACCATGAAGCATTTTAGGAGACTGTGATGTTCTGTAACATTAGAATATGCTTTTATGTAGCATCCTGGTACATATCTCAAGCTGGAGTACACCAGTGAATGAGGTGATTGCATTTATACTGAAGCTCGTTACAATCCACCAGTATATCCCAAGATGGTTCATATACTATACAATGAATACTTAGAAGTGAAATATTTGTGATTATGTAGGTTAGAGGAGCAGTTATTTTGGTTAAGTATCATTATTCCACGGATGGCATTTATATTAATTACAGTCTGCAGCTCTCAGTGTATTTCACAAAGATGGAACAATGACTTGGACAACTCCTTTGTATTATTCAGGATGGTTAAGAGGTCTTCATTTCCCAGTTCTCATAATGCTACAAATCCCTCTTCTCCTGCACCTTGCATTGTGGCGTGCTGGCAGCAATGAGTTGAATTCCAAATTTTATAATGTGGCCTATGCTGGCAAAAACATAGAGGATGTTTTTCCTCTGTCATCATTTATTCCTGCCTGACTGAGGGACATAATTCCAGGGGGATCCTCTCCTTGAATCTGGATGCAAACATGGCTGAGGACTTTTTCCAATGAGCTAACCACAAGACCTTCTAGGCCACAGCCTTTGGGTTGTGCATGGAGTAATAGAAGCCTGCAGAGTTGATGACCCAAGCTGAGGTGGCTTTCACAGCCTGTGCATGTCTCGAGATCAGATGAATGTGCAGATCCCAAGCCAGGTAGGAACATCTAGGACTCTGTGTCTGTGGGGATTGGGAATGGACGTTGGGTTGCCATTATCTTCAACTGTTCAGAAGTCTACAGAGTCTTGCTAATGCTCATAGATTCCTGGTCTCATTCCATTATGAAATAAAACTGAGGACAATAATTTGTGTTGCTGCAATGATGACTTAGCAATGTCACTGATTTATAGAAACCACAACGGCACATGCAGCATTGCTCTGGTCAGAGATATTTGGCCCTGATACTAAGGGAGAGGGAGCAGTCTATCAACATTAGCACAGTCAGGGATGCAGAGGACTGAAGAGGAACAAAAGGCCATCTGTGGCAATGAACTCCGCAGATTCAATGGCCAGCTGAATGGCCTAATTTTGTTCCTATGTCTTAAGTCTTATGGTCTTAAAAACAAAACAGAGCACTGTAAGAGCTCAGCAGGTCAGGAGGCATATGTAGAGGCAGTAGGTGTAGCATGACAGGTCAAGTCAAGACTAGAGATGAAGAACCTAGTGCAGTATCTCGATCCATCTAGTCAGTTACATCATTGGCCTCTATAAATGCGACTTGGGCCCACTCAGTTCTTCCAGTGATTCACTTTCTGTTCCAACTTGCAACATCTGCAGTTTCTTTTGGCTTCAGAGAGAGATGGTTATCAATAAGCAACAGTTACTCATTACCAGCTATTACCCAGTCAAACAGGCAGATATTAAAAAGGCTAGATAAAGTGGATATGGAGAGGTTGTTTCCAATTCTGGGAGAGTCTAGGACTGGAGGACACTGCCTCAGAATAAAAGTATGTCCTTCTAGAACAGAGATGAGGAGGAATTTCTTCAACCAGAGGGTGGTGAATCTATGGAATTCCTTGCCTCAGAGGGCTGTGGAGATCAAGTCAAAGTTCAAAATTCAAAATTCAAATTTCAAAAGCACATTTATTATCAAAGTATGTATAAATTATACAACCATGAGATTTGTCTCCTTAAAGGCAGCACAAAGCAAGAAACCCAAAAGAACCCATTAAAAAAAGACCAACAAACACCCAATACAGAGAGAGAGAGAAAAAGACACAAATCGTGTGTGGTGAACTACATTTACCTGTCTGGACACGCTCCTCTGCTGACTGCTCCTGTGGCTCCTCCCACAGACCCCGGTATAAAGGCGATTGGAGGCACTGCTCCTCCCTCAGTCTCCAGGATGTTGTGTGGTGGTCTCTTGCTACTAATCGTGGTCTCTTGCAGCTAATAAAAGCCTATCGTTCGCCTCCCGTCTCCGAGAGTTATTGATGGTGCATCATCGTTGAGGCAGTAAAAGGAAGCACCGGCCCTCAGAACGAAAGTGAGTCCATACACATGAAGTCTGGAGCAGGCCCACAACCTCGGCCTCAGTTTATCGCACAGCGGAGCTCGCAGACACAAAGCCGGAGCACCTGGAGCAGATCCACAGCCTCAGCCGCAATACAGCGAAGAGCAGAGCAAATGTCACGGAGCAGGGAGCAGAACCACCCCAATGCTTGCCTCTGGTCCCAACACCCTGCCTTTCGAATCCATCCGGCCCATCATTTAAACTGACTAAGCACCAGGTTGTTCCTCGCTCTAAGACCCAGGCCCTGTCGCATCGATATGTTCTGGGCCTGGACCCTGCTACCACATTGCAGCCCCGCCTCGACCTTTCTACATCAGCCCAGTGCTTTGATCAATCAGACCACACTCTCAGTTCAGGCGGATGGGCTCTGAAACTCCTCCGCATTGACCCTTCTCCACTTCACACGCCCTGACTCCATCTCGACACCGCTCCGACCACTTCTCCTCGAAGATGCCTCAACTTTGATCTGAGTTTGCAATGCACCCTCACGCCTCAATCCACGAGTTCGTCTCACCTTTGCTCACCTCTTCAATACTTGGCAAAATCTGTTACCACAATTTTCCACAAAATAGTGTTATTAATAAAGTATTTTGTTGCACTTCTTGCTTTGTAAGCTGCTAGTAAGTTGTTGCCTGTCTTCAGTAGTGCCATCATAAACCAAAAGTTGAAGTTGATGGATTCATGATTAGTTAGCGTGTCCCATATTATAGGGAGAAGACAAGAGAATGGGGTTGAGAGGGAATAATAAGTCAGCATGATGGTGCTGACCTGAGGGTCAAATTGCCTAAATCTGCTCCTAGGTCCTTTGGGCGTATGGTCTTATATGCTGAAAAGGTGACTTTGCAGCAGGAGGCTGAATATCGGGCCCATGGAAGCAGTCTCTGACAGTCAGACATGAAAGAGGCAGGCTCTAGGATTAACCTTGAGGGACAGACAGAATATGCTCTGGGCTTGATTGCATTCGGGGCAAATTGGGCTGGAGTCCAGGAGTGTGGAGGCCAAAGTTTTCCTGTGGTAATCGCTCCTGTTCCTTCTGACACCTGGGAGCTGAGAGACGGACAAGGTTGTAAAAGCCTATTTGGACCTTAAGCCATGTTTCTGCCACCGGGAAGCAAGTAGCGCAGGAGAATGAAAACAAGAATACCTCGGAGAAAACAGAATCAAAGAGTTTGTGATGAAAATCAAATTGCACTGGAATGGAGAAATAATTGTTGAACGCCGTACAATCTTCAGAATTGCAATCATTATGTCATATTTAATATTATGACAGATTACCTTCATTGACTAAAAACAATAGGAAAAAATTATTGCTTTTTTTCCTTTTTAAAATCTTTACCCAGGAATATCTGGTGACATGGGATTTCCTGTATGCAGTGGGTCCCTGTGATAGTGTAGTGTTATTATTAAAGAATTCAGTAGTCAAAACACTACGTAATGCCTCAAAACTCTCTGCCTAAGGCTACACATTCTATAAAAAGCTAGTGGAACAAGAACAGGCTGAAAAATAATACATTTTGAACTGTTTGAAGTTGATAAATTTGGATCAGATGCATAATTTCCCAATTTTCTGCTGTCTTCAATGAATGCACAACTTGGGCTAAATAAGAAATGTGCCCTGCTTAAGTTTTTCTTGTTTGCAACTATTGGAATATTACTGTAACAATAACTTACAGTTTATGTAGCACCTTTAACCCTAGCACATCCCAAAATGATTCACAGGAGTATTAACATATTCACTAACATCCCTGGGGTTGGGCATCTGGTTGCTAAGCATCAAGGTTGGCAGTTTATGGAATATTTGATCATCAGTTTTTCCAGGGAGCAAGCAATGGGTTGAAAATGAGTACTTGTTTTTCCCTTCTTCATTTCATTTAAGCCACAAGGGAGAAGGTTGCTGGTAGCTTCTCCTCAATAGATGTGCAGATGATAGAGTAAACCATTCAAATTCAAAGTACATTTATTATCAAAGAATGTATAAACTATACAACCTTGAGACTTGTTTGCTCACAGGTAGCCACAAAGCAAGAAACCTGAAAGAACGCAATTAAAGAAAAAAAAATCAGACCAACAGCCAACGTGCAAGAGACAGGAAACAACTACAGAAGTCAGGCAAACAATTTAAGCAAACAGTAACATTCAGAACCAAACTGAGTCCTCAGATCCGAACCCCAGAACAGCCCAGGGTCAGCCCAAAGCTTCACTTATCAGTTTCTCACATTAGCGGGTACGGAGCAGAGCAGCCAGGGCCAGTCCTCATAGCTTCAGTGCAATGGAGAGAGGAGTAACCATCTCAACACCCTGACTTTTCACTCTACTGGGCAAGTGCTTAAATTGACCAAGCAGTTGAACAATGAAAGGCTCCGATGCCCTGAAGAGAGGAGTCAACATCATGGAGAGCAGGGGAAATCGGCTCTCCATAGATGCTGTCTCAGTTACTCAGTGCAGAGAAACCAGGACAATTTCCTTCATCTTTAAACTATGAAGAATGCTTGAGAAATGAAAGAGTAGGCTAGAAGTTCTTCCTGCCTGATAGGTTGTATTGAATTGGTCACTCCTTACTCTCCCTATCAACATTTTGTGCCATTGATCTGACTGAGTTGAAGAAATAAACCTGTAAAAGCCATCCAATGAGCTGCAGCAGTTGATTGTGGCGTGTCCTCTGGATGCTTGGACACATCACAATCAACAGCGCACTGACAACATCTCTTTACATGGCGACAAAATGTCTGCAAGTAAATTGCCAAGATTGGAGAAAACTCAAACAAACCATTAACCATTATCTGGAGAAGAAAGATGCTTATGTGAGAATGCTGTTCATGGACTACAGTTCAGCAATCAACACCATAATTCCCTCCAGGATTGACAAGAAGCTCAGAGACCTCAGCCTTCACCGTGCTTTGTGTATCTGGATCCTGGAATTCCTGTCAGATCACCGGCAGGTTGTAAGAGTGGGCCCCCTCAACTCTGCCCCTCTGACCCTCAACACAGGTGCCCCTCAGGGTTGTGTCCTAAGCCCCTTCCTTTACTTTCTGTATACCCATGACTGTGTCATCGCCCACCGTTCCAATCTGTGAATTAAATTTGCTGACAACACTACATTGGTTGGCCTAATCGCAAATAATAGAGAAGGGACGCGCTCAGACCAAAGGTTTGAGATGTGTCTATTTTAACACAAGGAGTATTGTGAACAAAGCGGATGAGCTTAGAGCGTGAAACAGTACTTGGAGTTATGATGTGGTGGCCATTACAGAGACTTGGATGGCTCAGGGACAGGAATGGTTACTTCAAGTGCTGGGTTTTAGATGTTTCAGGAAGGACAGGAAGGGAGGCAAAAGAGGTGGGGGTGTGGCACTGTTGATCAGAGATAGTGTCACGGCTGCAGAAAAGGTGGACGTCATGGAGGGACTGTCTACGGAGTCTCTGTGAGTGGAGGTTAGGAACAGGAAGGGGTCAATATCTCTACTGGGTGTTTTTTATAGGCTGCCCAATAGTAACAGGGATATCGAGGAGCAGATAGGGAAACAGATCCTGGAAAGGTGTAATAATAACAGAGTTGTCATGGTGGGAGATTTTAATTTCCCAAATATCGATTGGCATCTCACTAGAGCAAGGGGTTTAGATGGGATGGAGTATGTTGGGTGTATTCAGGAAAGTTACTTGACACAATATGTAGATAGGCCTACAAGAGGAGAGATTGTATTTGATTTGGTATTGGGAAATGAACCTGGTCTGGTGTCAGATCACTCAGTGGGAGAGTATTTTGGAGATAGTGATCATAATTCTATCTCCTTTACATTAGCATTGAAGAGCGATAGAAACAGACAAGTTAGGAAAGCGTTTAATTGGAGTAAGGGGCATTATGAGGTTATCAGGCAGGAATTTGGAAGCTTAAATTGGGAACACATGTTCTCAGGGAAAGGAATGGAAGAAATGTGGTAAATTTTCAGGGGGTATTTGTGTGGAGTACTGTAATGAGACAGGGAAGTTATGGTAGGGTATAGGATCAGTGGTGTACAAAGGCTGTAGTAAATCTAGTCAAGAAGAAGAAAAGCTTACAAAAGGTTCAGAGAGCTAGGTAATGTTAGAGATCTAGAAGACTAAAAGGCTAATAGAAAGGAGCTTAAGAAGGAAATTAGGAGAGCCAGAAGGGGACATGAGAAGGCCTTGGCGGGCAGGATTAAGGAAAACCCCGAGGCATTTTACAAGTATATGAAGAGCAAGAGGATAAGACGTGAAAAAGAATAGGACCTATCAAGTGTGACAGTGGGAAGTGTGTATGGAACCGGAGGAAATAGCAGGGGTACTTAATGAATACTTTCCTTCAGTATTCACTATGGAACAGGATCTTGGTGATTGTAGTGATGACCTGCAGCAAACTGAAAAGTTTGAGAATGTAGATATTAAGAAAGAGGATATGCTGGAGCTTTTGGAAAGTATCAAGTTGGATAAGTTGCCGAGACTGGATGAGATGTACCCCAGACTACTGTGGGAGGTAACGGAGGAGATTGCTGAGCCTCTGGTAATGATCTTTGCATCATCAATGGGGACGGGAAAGGTTCCGGAGGATTGGAGTGTCGCGGATGTTGTTCCCTTATTCAAGAAAGGGAGTAGAGATAGCCCTGGAAATTATAGACCAGTGAGTCTTACTTCAGTGGTTGGTAAGTTGATGGAGAAGATCCTGACAGGCAGGATTTATGAACATTTGGAGTGGTATAATATGATTAGGAATAGTCAGCATGGCTTTGTCAAAGGCAGGTTGTGCCTTACAAGCCTGATTGAATTTTTTGAGAATGTGACTAAACACATAGATGAAGGAAGAGCAGTAGATGTAGTGTATATGGATTTCAGCAAGGCATTTGATAAGGTACCCCATGCAAGGCTTATTGAGAAAGTAAGGAGGCATGGGATCCAAGGGGATATTGCTTTGTGGATCCAGAACTGGCTTGCCCACAGAAGGCAAAATGTGGTTGTGGACGGGTCATATTCTGCATGGAGGTGGTGTGCCAGTGGTGTGCCTCAGGGATCTGTTCTGGGACCCTTACTCTTCATGATTTTTATAAATGACTTGGACAAGGAAGTGGAGGGATAGGTTAGTAGGTTTGCTGATGACACAAAGGTTGGGGGTGTTCTGAATAGCGTGGAGGGCTGTCAGAGGTTACAGCGGGACCTGATAGGATGCAACACTAGGCTGAGAAGTGGCAGATGGAGTTCAACCCAGATAAGTTTGAAGTGGTTCATTTTGGTAGGTCAAATATGATGGCAGAATATAGTATTTATGGTAAGACTCTTGGCAGTGTGGAGGATCAGAGGGATCTTGGGGTCCGAGTCCATAGGATGCTCAAAGCAGCTGTGCAGTTTGATCCTGTGGTTAAGAAGGCATATGGCGTATTGGCCTTCATCAATCGTGGAACTGAATTTAGGAGCCGAGAGGTAATGTTGCAGCTATATGGGACCCTGGTCAGACACCACTTGGAGTACTGTGCTCAGTTCTGGTTGCCTCACTACAGGAAGGATGTGGAAGTCATAGAAAGGGTGCAGAGGAGATATACAAGGATGTTGCCTGGATCAGGGAGCATGCCTTATGAGAATAGGTTGAGTGAACTTGGCCTTTTCATCTTGGAGCGAAGAAGGATGAGAGGTGACCTGATAGAGGTGTATAAGATGATGAGAGGCATTGATCGTGTGGATAGTCAGAGGCTTTTTCCCAGGGCTGAAATGGCTGCCACAAGAGGGCACAGGTTTAAGGTGCTTGGGAGTAGGTACAGAAGAGATGTCAGGGGTAAGGTTTTTACTCAGAGAGTGGTGTGTGCGTGGAATGGGCTGCCGGCAACGGTGGTGGAGGCGGATACAATAGGGTCTTTTAAGAGACTTTTGGATAGGTACATGGAGCTTAGAAAAATAGAGGGCTGTGAGTAACCCTAGTAATTTCTAAGGTAGGGATGCATTTGGCACAACTTTGTGGGCCAAAGGGCCTGTATTGTGCTGTAGGTTTTCTATGTTTCTAATAACAAGGCAGCTTACAGAGAAGTCATCACCCTGACACAGAGGTGTCAAGAAAACAACCTCTCCCTCAATGTCGCAAAAACAAAGGAGCTGGTTGTGGACTACCGGAGGAATGGAGACAAGCTAACTCCTATTGACATTAATGGATCTGTGGTTGAGAGGGTGAACAGCTTTAAGATCCTTGGCATACACATCACTGAGGATCTCACATGGTCTGTACATACTGGTTATGTGGTGAAAAAAGCAGAACAGCACCTTTTTCACCTCAGATAGTTGAAGAAGTTTGATGTGGGCCCCCAAATCCTAAGAATATTCTATAGGGGCACAATTGAGAGCATCCTGTCTGGCTGAATCACTGCCTGGTATGGGAACTGTACTTCCCTCAATTGCAGGACTCTGCAAAGAGTGGTGTGGACAGCCCAGCACATCTGTAGATGTGAACTTCCCACTGTTCAGGACATTCACAAAGACAGGTGCGTAAAAAGGGCTCAAAAGAATATTGGGGACCTGAGTCACCCCAACCACAAACTGTTCCAGCTGCTCTCATCCAGGAGACGGTACCGCAGCATAAAAGCCAGGACCAACAGGCTCTGGGACAGTTTCTTCCACCAGGCCATCAGACTGATTAATTCATGCTGGTACAATTGTATTTCTATGTTATATTGACTGTCCTGTTGTACATATTATTTATTACAAATGACTATAAATTGCACATTTCACATTTAGATGGAGATGTAACATAAAGATTTTTACTCCTCATGTATATGAAGGTTGTAAGTAATAAGATAATTCAATTCAAATCAATTCAACCACCTAAGCTGCATATCTTCCGAATTATATCCAAGCTAATGGACTCCATGTTATGACAGTGGTGAAATAATACAATACTTTTGGGACCTAGATTTGAAGAGAGGATAATGGTGCAGCAGGTAGTGCTGTTGTGTCAATGTTCCACTAGCTCAGGTTCTATCATGACCTCCATATTGTCTGCATGGAATTTCACATTCTTTCTCTGATCATGTGTGCTTCTGCCAGAGTCACTGGTTTCCTCCCACATCACAAATACATGGTAGGTTAGTTGCAAATTATTTTTTATATAAATGTGTGGGAAATTGATTGGCATGTGATCAAGAATAGGTCACAGGGAAATAGTTGGGGGGGGGGCGTGATTGATGGAATGACTCAGAGAGCCAGCATAGACTTAATGGGCCAAACAGCCTCCCATGCTGTAAAGAAAAATATGAGAAAAAAAAACCATTTAGAAGTTAATGAAGTGAGACTGCAGGTTACATCACCATGATTGATTTCAGAATTTGGCATGAGGTCCTTCACTCCTTACACCTTAAGGCCATAGTGGGTTCGATCATCTGCTTCTCTCCCGTACCTACTTGGTTTATAGTTTTTATCTCCTAAAGAAAGAGAGACCTTTTGTATCACCTGTCACTTTTTAACCTGATCAAAGGCTTCAACTCTTGTAGTGCCCAGTGGCTGGTAAAACAAAGGCTATTGTTCATAAGTGTTGACGACCTGGCTTGGTTTCACATGCCTTCAAAGTCTATTAGAATTTGACATTGTGTCAATCAGCTTTGGTCTTTTTATAAAAGGCTTCAGCCATCGGCAAAGCAAAGGTTTGGGTCTCACACTATTAGCTATGAATGCGACAGGGTTCATTTCTACTTGCAGATTAACTTCTGTACCATTTAAAATAAAGTGTAAATTATACACATGACACCAGTGTGTTGTTTTTCCCATTTTTTGGTTCTCAATATTTCTTTTGTTACTTTGTTCTCATTCAAATATTTATATGTTCTCCTTTCCATTGAAGTCCCAATGCCCCTGAAGTCTTTGTTCCTGTCTTTTCTATTGCTTTCCTCCCCAATACTTTGCTCTCCAGTGTAGCCCTCAAAATTACCTTTCTCTGCATTGATCCTCTCTCTGTTAATGCTCCCTCTGTTGCTCCACTCTCAATTTCTCCCGTTTCTGCTGTGTGGAGGTGTACAGAAGTGACATCAATTGGCTGGTTGAGTGACATCACAACAACAGCCTCACACTCTATGGCGGCAAGACCAAGGGTTTAATTGTAGACTTCAGGAAGGGTAAGTGATGGGAACACACACCAGTCATCACTGAGGGGTCGGGGTGGAAAGGTTGAGCAGCTTCAAGTTCCTGGGCATCAACATCTCAGAGAATCTACCTTGCGCCCAACAACTGATGCAATCATGAAGAAGGCATACCAGTGGCTCTACTCCATTAGGAGTCTGAAGAGATTTGATATGTCGCTAAAGACTCTTGAAAATCTCCTGATGTATACCATGGACAGCATTCTGACCAGTTGCTTCATACCAGGTGTGGATGTGCAGAATTGAAAGAGACTGAAGAGGTTTGTGGACTCAGCCAGATCTTTCATGAGCACAACCCTCCTCACCACTGAGGACACCTTTAAGAGGCAGTGCCTGAGGAAGGTGCCATCTATCAATAGTGACCCTCAGCATCTGGGACATGACCTCTTCACATCAGGAGTGAGGTACAGGAGCCTGAATGCCCGCATGCAAGATTTTAGGAAGAACATCTTGCTCTCCATCATCAGCTTTCTTTTTTTTTCCAATCTTTTTATTGATTTAAAAAAAGTGTGTATACAAACAAGAGGGGAATATCTCTGGTATATATGTCAATAGCAGTACATACAGAAGGTAAAATAAACAACATCAGAATAGCACATAGTGTTGATCTACAAAGTATAAATTTGATATAGAATGTATAATTCTCCTCTTATCAATTTATGAAGAAAGGAAGGACTATTAGAATTTTTATATAAAAGGAAAGAGAAAAAAAAACACTATTCTAAACAGACAAAAAAAGGACTGGGCAGTCCATCCTGAGAGAAAAACCAAGAGAAGAGAGACTCTCTGATCAAATCCAAGGTTCTGAAAAAATAGCTGGAAGAGAATCAGTACAAAAAATCAGATCCTATGAAAATATTGAATAAAAGGTTGCCAGATTTCTTCAAATTTGTAGGATGCATCCAATGTCCGACTTCTTATTTTCTCTAGACTTAAACAGGACATGATAGAGGAAAGCCAATAAAAGGCGGGAGGAGTAGCTTTCTGAATGGTCCATAAATCCATACACTTTCTTGTGCACTATTTGTTCATTTTTGTAAATTAAATTAACTTTGATGTCTTGCACAGTACTGCTACAGCAAAACAAACAAAATTCAAAGCATACAAAATGTCAATGATAATAAAACTGACTCCAGTTCTGATTCAGATTCAATCCCAGCTCTGTTTATGGGCATATGGACCATTGGCTGCTGAGGGTAAAGCCATCTTAGACCTCCTCCAAAGTCCATTCTGGGGCAATAAAGAACCATTTCTGCTGCTATGATTAAGTAAACTTTCAAAGTACAGGAAGTCAACTAACAGAGGTAAAATCATTTCTAGGCAGTCAGCAAGTAAGCAGCCTTGCAAATTTATTGTAACTCTATGAGATTGATTCAGCCCCCAAATCCCTAATCTTCTCCCCTTAATCCAGTATAGCAGGAATTGTGAAAGTGTGTTGAAATATTGTTCCAACTGCATGTTGGAATCATATAGCACAGAAAATGTGAGGTGTTTCACTTTGCAAGTACCAACCAGGGTGGGACTTACACAATGAACAGTAGGACACCGAGGAGCGCTAGGGGGATCTGGGGAAACGGATCTGTAATTCCTTGAAAGTGGCACCACAGGATTGTTCAGAATGTATTTGGCACATTGGCCTTCATAAGGCAATGTTTGAGTGCAGGAGTTGGGAAGATATGTTGAAATTGCATAAGACATTGATGTGGCCTTATTTCAAGTGTGCAGTTTTGGTTGCCTAACTACAAAAAAGATGTAAATAAGATAGAAAGAATGTAGAGAAAATTTAAAAGGATGTTCCCTATAACCTGAGTTATAGGGAAAGATTGAATAGGTTTGGACTTTATTTCCTAGAACATAAAAGATTGAGGGGAAATTTGAAAGAGGTATACAAAAATTATGAGGGGTATAGATTGGGTAAATGCAAGCAGGTCTCTTCAACTGAGGTTGGGTGAGACTACAACTAGAGGTCATAGGTTAAGACTGAAAGCTGAAACATTTAAGGGGATCATAAGGGGCAACTTCTTCACTCAGAGGGTGGTGAGAGTGTGGATTGAGCTGCCAGCGTAAGTGGGGTTGCTTTCAGCATTTAAGAGAAATTTGGATAGGTACATGGATGAGAGAGGTATGCAGGGCTATGGTCCAGGTGCAAGTCAATGGGACTGGGCAGATTAATGATTCAGCACAGACTAGGTAGGCTGAAGAACCTGTTTCTGTGCTGTAGTGTTCTGTGGATCTATGACTCTATAAACAGGCCCTTCATTGCCAAGGTCATCTTGTCCATCTATACTAATCCCTTTCACCAGCATTTCATCTGTAACCTGGGGACCATTATTAAGATTATGGACTTATGAAATAGAATCTTTGAGCCTGGCTCTGCCATTCCAGCTTGACATAACTTTCCTGCACCATCCTCAATATCCCTTGATCACCAATACCAATAGAAACCCCATCTGAGTGGTTACGTGCAAATTGACTTTTCCACTCCGAAACACTGCAGGTCGGTGGAGGGGAACCATTTATCTGGAAAAACTGACCCTTGGACCTATCTTTATCTACACATTCCCACAAAGCATCTATGTGCTCCTGCAGGTTAACACTCCTTTTCATATTTATAAGAAAAGTGAATCAAAATTATTATTTGTTGATGTGACTTTGTGCCAGTTTCCTGTAGATAAGTGTTATTTTAATCTCATGTCTGCACTTACCCCTTTTACTGTAAATATGAATTAGCTAATTGACATTTTTACTTTGATTAAACTTTATCCAAAACAATGTTTGCTGGGATAAATTGAGCAAACATAAACCAAATTATGAAGTAGGTACAAAGCTAAGTTGAGTTTCCCAGCGGCCGCGGCATGTTTGGAAAGCTTTGCATTCTTTTGAATGTCGGCTTTTATTTATTTTATTGTTGGTGGTCTTGCGAGACATTTCCAGTGCTTGGTGGTCTATTGCCATGATTTGCATGTGATGCGCCGGTGCACATACTCAGAGCAGCCTGGGAGTATTGTCAAGCATCATCCAAGCAGCTTGGCACTTGATCGCTCATCTCGGGTCTGCGTTGCAGGATACACTTATATTTCCAGTTGGGTTGAGACAGGCCCTGTTTTTAGTTCTATATCTGTTTCATGCACGGATGTTCCAAACCAAAAAGCACACTAATGCCATCAGATCTATGGAAGTGTTACTCTATGTTAACAGGATTTGCATATGACCCTAAGGGTATTTGTGCCAGAGCCTTCGTACCATAGTTACATAAAACTTAACTTTACTTCAAGAATTAAATCAATTAGAATGGCATGAAAAGCAGGCGTGGAATTGCCCTGAAGAAGGTTCTTATTTATCACCTCAGGGATATTTGAAAGTGCTGTTAGAATATATGCAAGCGAAAACATGCACCGCACCTTCAGAATGAAAATCAGAGTAAGGTTTATCATCAATGACATATGTCATGAATTTTTTTTTTGTTTTGCAGCATCAGTATATCGCAAAATGTAAAAATTACTCTAAGTTACGAAAAAAAATAATGCAAAAGGCAAATTATGAGATGGTGTTCATGGATTCATGTACTGTTCAGAAAGCTAATGGTGGAGGAGAAGAAGCTGTCTTTAATCTTGACTGTAGACTCTGGGACTAATCAGCATCCTCAGCTGAATAGGATACAGTAAGTCTCATTACCTGTGAGCAATGGTTCATAATGGAACCTTCATTTTTCACATCAACATGCTCAGAAATATTCCTTCTATCACCATAGAGGCATGAGTGCCATTTTGTTATATTACGACAGCAAACTTAGTGGTTCCCCACTTCTGCAGACTTACCTTCTGCTGTTCGTACTCCAGCTGAATGACTTCCACATGCTTCTCCAAAACCAGCTTCCTCCAAAGCCTTGACTTTGACTCAAAGAAAGACCAACAGACCAACTTATCATCGCCCTGCCACCAACTACTTGAGCGAAATGCATTGTGCACTGTAAACAGTTCAGGCTCAGTATAATTTCTATTCCATAAAGGTTAACTTATTCACAAAGCAATTAACACCATTGCACTTTAGAGGAATAATGTAATCTTGATTAAATATCAGGAATGTCATGGCACTAGGCTGTTGTAACTAAGGGATGTGCAATGATGTGAAGGCATTGCCACATTGGCAAATATGGCAATTCTTTTTTGTTGCTGATTGGTGTGTTAAGGGCTGGGTGTTTGGGGTTTGATGTCCTTGTTGCCGTTCCCTATGTGGAGCAATTTGTTCGTTTTTTTGTGCAAGGGAGAGTGTTTGGGGTTTGGAGTTTAACATCCTTGTTGCTGTTGTGGGCAATCTGTAGTTTTATGTGTGAAGGAGGAGGTAGGGGGTTTTGGATGTTCTATTTGCTGTTTTCCGTGTTTTTGTGTCTGGGAGGGGGTTGGGGGTTTGGGGTTTGATGTTTTAGTTGTTGTTTTCCATGTGGACAATCTGTAGTTTTATGTGTGAGGGAGGAGGTTGGGGGTTTGGGGTTTGATGTTCTAGTTGCTGTTTTCCATGTGGGCAATCTGTAGTTTTTTTGTGTGAGGAAGGAGGTTCGGGATTCGGGGTCTGATGTTCTAGTTGCTGTTTTCCATGCTTTTTTGTGTCTAGGAGGGAGTTGGGGGTTTGGGGTTAGTTAGATTTGTCTTTCTTGTGTGGGGAGGCTTGATGTTTTTCTTTAAACGACCTCCATGGTTTTGTTTGTTTTCTTTGTTTCATGGCTATCTGGTAGAAGACAAATCTCAGAGTTGTATACTGCATACATACTTTGATAATAAATGAACCTTTGAACCATTGAGCCTCTGAACCTTTTGAACCTTTGATCTGGACCGAAGTTGATGCTTCAGACAGTTTGGGAACAGATCCATGCCTCACTCTACATACCTGCCTTTTTGCTGGATGCTTCAATCATGCTATTCCACTGATACGTAACAACACTTTACCCAGGGAGTCAAATTACACCATCTTCACCTGGCTTCTGAAAATTGGTAACAGCCTCACATCGGATCCTAACTATTCCACTTGCTATGACTATTGGCAGGAGCCCTCATTTGGAAGGGGGCCGATTGGTGGGTAACTAAAGCACTCAATTGTTTTAGGATATCGACTCTTTTAATATGAATGGTGAAAATTCTGAATACTTCATGACCCCAAAATTCAAAAATTTAACATCTTCAGCATATGTCGTGAAATTTGTTAACTTAGCAGCAGCAGTACAATGCAATACATGATAATACAGAGAAAAAATAAATAAGTAAATTAATCACAGTAAATATATATGTGCATATTCAATAGTTAAATTAAAAATAGTGTAAAAGCAGAATTAATTAAGGTGAAGTAGTGTTCATGGGTTCAATCTCCATTTAGGAATCGGATGGCCAAGGGGAAGAAGCTGTTCCTGAATTGCTGAGTGTGTGCCTTCAGGCTTCTGTACCTCCTTCCTGACAGTAACTAAGAGAAGAAGGCATGTCCTGGGTGATGGGGGTCCTTAATGATGGACGCTGCCTTTCTGATACACCATTCCTTGAAGATGTCTTGGATACTACAGAGGCTGCTACCCTAGATGGAGATGATTCAGTTTACTACATTCTACTCGTATTATCTGCTGTTGTCTTTGTGAAATAGGCTCACACATTTTAAAGGCGAACTGAGATCAAATAAGTTTAAGTACAGTGGGATCCTTGTTTTGGTCTGCCCAATCCGAGGTGGTAAATAGGGCCTATTTTTAGTCAAAAAAGGGTGCATCGTGCCATTATCAATCACGTCCCATGGCTAGGGAACAGAAGGAAGACATCAAGAGTTCACTGTTTCTTATTTTTATGGGTTGGAAAGAAGCAAGAACTCTCATCAACGGCTCCAAAAATAAAGTTTGCGCAATGTCAATGCCGTTACACCATCACCCCCTGCAACCTACTGTTGTAGGCTGCCATAGGTGTGTAACAAAGCACGATAGCACCACTCTTGCCTTCGGGTGAGAAAACTGTGAAGCAGTTCTTTCAGCATATACTCAGCATGGCACCCCAGTAAAGTGATGAAGTTATCAGTGCTTTGGTGGATGTTCCATTTATAGTATGAGACCTTAAACCCGAGACCCCTTTCAGAAGTAGATAACCCAGGGCACATATAGAACATAGAAATCTACAGCACATTACAGGCCCCTCGGCCCACAATTTTGTGCCGACCATGTAGCCTACTCTAGAGTCTACCTAGAATTTCCCTAGCACATTGCCCTGTATTTTTCTAAGTTCCATGTACCTATCTAAGAGGCTCTTAAAAGACCCTATCGTATCCGCTTCCACCACTGTCGCCGGCATTGCATTCCACGCACTCACCACTCTCTGCGTGAAAAACTTACGCCTGACATCCCCTTGGTACCTATTTCCAAGCACCTTAAAACTATGCCCGTTCGTGTTTTAATGAAATGGGAAAGTGAATGCCCTCCACTGGAGAAGCTGTTATCTTTTTCTCATCCGCATCATCAGAGCAGATGAGCTGTTTCTTTATTTCGATAGATCTTTGTGGGATCTTACTGTGCGCGCATTGGCTGTGCTTTCCCTGCATATGCATACTTCAAAGGATACTCCATTGACTGTAAAGTGCTTTGGGGCATTTCAGTTTCAAGAAAGGCACTACATAAATGTAAGCACAGCAGATACATTAGCACCCCAGCCTCACAAATTTGGCTCTGCAATACGATATGCTACAATGAAAGGTTCAGTTGCTTTTGCGCGGTGGAACGAAGATGTTTTTAAGACTGGAGTCTTTAAGCAGCTCGGGCAAGTTCTGGTGGTCCTCGGAAGATCAGCGGAAGGAATTCTTTTGTGTGGCAATCATTCTCCTCTCGAAAAGATTCCTGCCTTTTGAGAAAGACAACAGCGTATGAGCTTGAGGGGAGAGGAGACAGTGGCCAGGCTGCCAGCTGCAGGCTGTACAAAAAGAAGTACAACCTCTGACCCATGCACAAAACTCCTGAAAATGGTACATTCTCCTCTTTTTCTAACAGCTTAAACAAAAGTCCACTTTTGTTAACTTTGACAGTCGGTGACTAGTTAACACAAGTCTCTTTTGAAGTTACATGCCTCGGTGCCTTCCCATTTATTTATCCTTGGGAATCCTTGGCTTACTGCCTTAAGTGCCTATGCATGAGTGCAGCAAATGCAATTAGTTATGGACAACTGCAGCCTTAAGTAGGAGAAATCCCTTTAGATCCATGCAAAGATGGATTTATATTAGAACTCTGAATACTGAAAGTGTGTGGGATTGGATTTTGGCTTGGCATTAAACAGGCTTCTTTTGCCAGGTTAAGCATTTTACAGAGAAGGGCTTTGAAACCTCAAGGATCTGTTCTCCCTGCTGTATTACAAGTAAGAAAGAATAAAAGTGTGACAGTTCTAAGCCCCCAAGCAAAAGTGTAAATCTTCAAAGTGCATGCTTTTGAAAGGATTCACTTGCAAATTTTGTGCCCCGAATAAAGGAGAGGACCAAAGGCATCTGGGGGTAGAGTTTCTTCTTGCTTCCAATTGTTATACAAATGCAAAACAGGCAAATTCTGCATAACTAGCACAAACTGAGAGTTTAAAACCTGAGTCAAACCCACTTGATTTTACCCCCAGCAAGAACTTGTACTCTTGTTCAAGATTTGATCTGTCTGACTTGGGTTCTGCTCACTAAGCTGGCCACACACTCAAAACAAAATTATAGGATTCCAGTAATTGCCCTGGACTGGGATGGTTATTCAAAATGACCTGATTTTCTTTGGTGCAAAATCTCTGGCAGGCACCTCTTAAAAGATAAATTGCACTGAAAAATATTTAACTTACAACATATTTAACAGGTGCTCATCAGCAGGTTTACTATATGATTCAGTATGGGAAGTAAGTAATTGCAAGTGGTTTGAAATCACGTTCATATATGGAGGAGGGAAAACTATTATTAAAAATGTTTATTATTGTTCTTAAAACCATTTTATTTGTACTACCTAAACAAGGCCAGGTTAGCACATATACATTCCATTACTTTGGTTTATAGAAGGCTTGACTTGGTGTTTTTGAAAATGAATTTTAACAGCTGCTTGAATAGTAGCAAACAGTACTGTTTGCAGTTTGTAGCAAGCAGTTTGAGTGTTTTTTTTTCCAGAATTGTATCTGAAGGAAAAGCACTACAGGCTGACGTTACACTAGTAACTAAGGGATGCGATGAGTGTTGCCGGGTTGCAGTCAGTGGATTCATTCAGTAAGCCCCAGACATTTAAACTTCGGTAAGCCTCAGACTTCTCCTGTATGATGACAGATGGCACCACATCTGTCGCTCTGCACCACTGCTGCACTCAGCATGAAGTCCGACAGCGAAATCTGGTCTTGCTGGGATTCCCAATGGTCTTCTGAGGATTTGTCCTTTCAGTCCGATGCCAGCACAGCCCTGGCATGGAAGTAGAAACCAGTTCAATGGAATTCCAAGCCTGAAGATTAGGAAACAAAAGGGAAGGAAAGTAATTTTAAAAATGTTTGTCCTTTAATTGAATCATTTTAATCATGCCGGACTCCTATTTTAAATTGCTTTTTAAATTTACTTTTATTACATTTATATTTAGATAATTTATTGGTTTGATATTTTTAATTTTAACAAGTTACAAAACTTATTAAACTTACAAAGTAAGTTTTTAAGTTAATTGTTTTTAAATATCTGACTATCAGCGACCTCTTTAAAATTGTTAAGTTGCTTTGCAAGAGGCAAATTCTTTCTTAACTTTTCCTTGTGTCAAAGTCCATCAGGGAGTTTCCCAATCCAGTACTCTCAGCCTATCTTAAGGGTGCTGGATGGCAAAGCAGGTTATTCTCTCGGCATCAAGAGGAGAGAGCAGAATAGAGTGTCCAGACAATTGCTGGGATCAATCATTACTTTACCTTCCATTCCTAACAATTATACACAGGGAATGCAATGCCAAAATATTTCTCATTAAAAGACCCCCCCCTTTTAACTTAAATCTGTCACCAACCTTCTGTAACAGAATTCAAGATTAATTAGCTGCACAGTTTCCATATTCACTCGTATTGCTTCATGGAAAATCTATTACTTCCAGTTCTTAGTTCTTCCATTTAAGGATTTCTCATTAAAGTTGCTAAAAATTCTTCTGATCATGCTTTGCAGAAAATTCCTACGTACTGATGAAGAACCAGCTAACAGCAAAAATAAAAGCTTTAGTTCTGCAGTGGAATGCCTCTGTCTTGTGTAAATGTCTGCTTATATGGTGTTGATTAAGTAATGAGAAGATAAATGCAAATGCACAGAATATTTTCAACACAATAAATGACCTAGGAGAGCAAACTTCATTGGCAGATTGAGATTGGGCAGAACAGTTGTGTAGCCTGTAGACCGACTGTCTCACAGCTCCAGCAGTCTGGGTTCAATCCTAACCTCCAGTTGCTGCCTGTTTACATGTTCTCTCTATAGCTGTGTAGGTTTCTTCCATATATTCTATTTTTTTCTCCCCAAAACCAAAGATTTAGGAGCCCTGTTCTCATCGCTATCATCAGGAAAGAGGTACAGGAGCATGAAGGCACACAATTCAGGAACATCTGCCATCCATTTTCTGAATGGACACTGAACTTCACTACTTACTTATTTTTATTTTTGCATTACTTACTTAATTTAACTATTTAATGTATATATACTTACTGTAATTCACTGTTTTTCCTGTTATTATGTATTGCATTGTACTGCTGTGCAAAGTCAACAAATTTCACGGCATATGCCAGTGATATTAAATCTGATTCTATTTCTGATTTTTGGTGCAGGTTGTTAGATTAATTGGGCACTATAAATTACCCATGGTGTGTAGGTGAGTAAATTATATATAATTGAGCAATAGTTTATTTTCTGTGTGTTGTCTGCAGCTACATGCTTGTGATAATGCTACAAGCAGCTTTTCCTTTGTGTCTGTAGCTCGCTGTGCTTGTGCATATGGCAATAAACTCAACGAAAATCTGATGGCTACTGGCGGGAATAGGGAGATAAGGGTACAAGGAAAAGTTAATGGGGAATAGGAGGGCTTTGAGAACTGACATAGATTTGATATCATGAAGTATGGAAATATGGGTTAAAAGAAACAAATCTTCAAGACAATGTCCAAGGAACAAATTCATGGACTTCTTGAGGTTCAGATCGCAGGAGGGACCCTGAATTTTCAATTGTTGCTCCGTTCTTTCCCACTCACACTCCTCTGATCTCCCTGTCCCTGGGCTCCAGCATTGTTACAAGGCCTAATACATGCTTGAGGAACACCTTACCTTTTGTCCGGGTGCATTACAGTCTGTAGAACTGTTTTGAATTCTCCAGCTTTAAATATTTTCCTCTTTCTTCCTGATTGTACCTGGACTGGACATATTTACTGCAATGAGTGGATCTATTTCTTTCAGAATAATGACTCTCCTTAGCACTAAGTATTGACTGGTAACTCACCTATGTGCATTGATCTGTTGTCTACACATATGTGTTGTTCTCTCTCTCTCTCTCTCTCCCTCCCTGCAATGTGAATACACCAGTTAAAGCCACCTCCCCCATACGTGCTTTTCTTTACTTTATATGTAGCTGTACAGACACAACAAATTGATGATGAGTGCGAAGCTGAAAGTCAGCAAATATCAGCAATGGCACTGACAGTTACACGACAACAGAATTTGGAGACAGTGAGAGGGAAGGGTTAATTAGTACAGAGAAGGCCGCCACGGACGCTAACAAAGGGCACATCAGTAACTGCATAGTACACAGTGAAAGATGCTCAACTAACAAAGTTAGAGTGAAAATAACCTGATGATGACCTTAATCAGGAAAGTTGACAAATTTGATCATCCTAAAGAGGCAAGGGTTGAACTGTAATGTAATGCGAACGACATGGATAAGGAAAATAAAGTCTCCATGCTTCTTAGCTTAATGGGCACTAAAACATACAGGCTTTTATGCAACTTAGTAGCTCCTGAAAAGCCAGCAAGCAAGACATTCGATGAAATAGTTACAATTTTACAAAATCACTTGAACCCTAAACCACTGGTAATAACTGAGATATTTAGATTTCACAAAAAGAACCAGTCAAAGTAAAAAGGCATTTCTGAATACATTTCAGAACTGCACAAACTTTCCCAATGCTGTGACTTTAGAGATGGACTTTCTGATGCATTAAGGGACAGGCTTACATAGCCAAAGCATTCAAAAGAGGCTACTGTCAAAAAGAGACCTAACCTTAGAACAGGCTTTGACCATTCCAGTATCTTTAGAGACTACAACAAAGGATGCAGCAGAACTACAGAAAAAGAGTTTAGAACATGAAACACACAAATGTCCTTGAATGGTGCAAAAAGCCAAAAACGTTATCGATGTTGCAAATCCTCCTGTGACGCAAATGACTGTTGGTTAAGAGAAAACGTTTACAGAAAGCGTCACAGTCAGGGTCACATGGAGAGAGTGTGCAATTCAGATAAAAAGTAAACCAAGGAGAAAGACCACACAGAATGAGAAGTGTCAAACACAAATACAAACAAGTGCATAAAGTGACTCAATGTGCAACTGAATCAGAGTCTGACAAAGGTGAACTGTAATGCCTAGAACTGCATAGCATTACTGAAGCAGATCACAAAATCATATAGATTACAATAGGTGTGTCTGGTGTAAAGCTGAAAAAGGACAGGGTCAGTGTTGTCTATAATTTCAGTGGCTGACTACAACAAACTGTTTTCTAAGCTACCATTAGAAAAGACCTTGGTGATGCTAAAGACCTGCACAAGTGAAAAGGAGTCCCCCAAAGGCAAACTGAAAGTAAATGTAATGTATGGATGCCAAACACAGCTGATAAAGCTTTATGTACTGAAAAGTGGAGGGCCAGCACTTTTCGGACATGAATGGTTGAGAAAGATCCAATTAGACTGCCACATAATCAATGCTCTTAATGTGTCATCAGCAGGCAACTGAAGCCCAAATGGTAGCACTAACCAGAGACTGTCACAGCTTCTTAATGCTAATAAGAAGGTGTTTGAGAAGGTTATTGGTAAACTCAAAGGCATGAAGGCCAGAATTGAACTGGATGAAGCAGCAAAACCAAGATTCCATAAAGCCCGTCCAGTGCCATAGGCACTATGTCCTAAAGTGGATGCTGGACTGCAGAGCTTGGAGGCATCTCGCATTCTGTCCAAAGCTGAGCAGAGTGATTGGGCCATGCCCATTGTCATGGTGATCAAGAAAGGGAAAGTCGGAGCTGTTGCCTATGCAGGGACTTCAAAGTGAGCATCAACCCTGTGCTGTGTACTGTGCAGTATCCCCTGCCATAAATAGAAGACATTTTTGCATCTTTGGCAGGATCGGAAAGGTTTTCAAATATTGACTTGTCACAAGCCTACTTGCAAATGAAGATTGAGGAGTCAAGCAGGAAGCTTCTCACAATCAACACTCACAAGCTCACAAGGGTCTGTTCCCAAGTGTAATCATCTCGTCTTTCGTGTTGCATCAACTCTAGCAATTTGGCAAAGGGCAATGGACCATGTGCTCCAAGAAATCCCAGGAACACAATATAACCTTGATGACGTCATTGTGACAGGCAAGAATGATAAACAGCACCTCCAGACCATTGGTAAAGTGCTTATCAGGCTGAGTGAGTATTGACTGTGCACAAAGAGAGAGAAATGTGAGTTTTCCAAGAATGGAATCTCATATTGTGGGCATGTCCCTGACAAGCATGGGTTACATAAGTCACAAGAGAAGACTGAAGCAGTGCTACAGGCACCCGAACTGGAAAATGTATCACAGCTCACATCATAATTGGGCCTTGTAAACTACTACCACCGGTTTCTCCCAAGCATTGCTGGAGTGCTGCACCCAGTGATACACTGTTGCAGACAGGACCAAAGTGGGAATGATCAGAAAAATGTGAAAGAGCATTCAAGGAAACAAAGCGACTAATGACAAAAGATGAACTACTCACCCATTATGACCCATATTTGCCCAGACTGGTGTGTGATGCATCCCCTTATGTCAATAGTGCTGTTTTGTCACACACTATGGAAGATAGATCTGAACGCCTGGTTGCATTTGTTTCAAGATCACTGACAAGCACAGGATGCAACTATGCACAGATCAACCGAGGCCCTTCGTCTAGTATGGGGAATAAACAAGTTCCACCATAATCTCTACAGACAAAAGTTTAGGCTAGTGACAGACCACCAGCCCTTTCTGTCTGTTTCCGATCCCAGGAAGGGAATGCCAGTGATGACTGCTACCCGGTTCAACGTTGGGCACTTTTCCTTGGAGCTCATTTTTATGACCTAGAGTTCAAGGGTACCAAACAACACAGCAATGCTGATGGCCTGTCACGTCTTCCACCATCGACAACTGAAGATGTCTTCAAACTGTGACACAACAGAAGTGTTTCACACAGCATTGGTGGACCTGTTGCCGGGAACAAATTTTGAAATACAAAAGAGAAACAAGGAATGACTCAACATTGTCAAAAGTGTATGGCAGCACCATGCAAGGATGGCCAGCTCGTGGAAATCCTATGTTTCCAGAGTTCTCAGTGAGATGAGGCCAACTGCTGGTATATAAAGAACCCTGATGTGTGGATCTCATGTTGTGGTTCCCTCTAAACTTCACACCAGAGTGTTTGCAAACCTGCATGAAGGACACCTGGGTAGAGTCAAGATGAAGAGTTCCGCCTGGAGCTATGTGTGGTGGCCACGAATAGATAAACAGATTGAAGACTTGACCAGAAGATGTTCCGGATGCCACAACGTTGAAAATGCATCCCTACAGGCACCATTACTGCTGTGACAGTGGCTGTCTTCACCATGGCAAAGAGTACATATTGACTTTGTCTGGCTATTCATGGACTCCGTGTTTCTGATTGCTATGGATGCTCATTCAAATTGGCTGGACGTCATACCAATTAAATCGACCACCTCAGAAAAGACTGTTTCCACTTTGTGGAGAACCTTTGCCAGAGCTGGCTCATCAAGACAAATTGTGAGTGAAAACGGACCACAATACATGTCGGAAGAATTCAGACCATTCATGAAGAAAAACGACATCAGACATTTCAAGTCAGCTCCTCACCATCCAGCAAAAAATGGGTTAGTTGAAAGGCTTATCCAAACCTTTGAGAAGTCCATTAAAGCCATGGAGAAGAAGGACATTTCTCTGCAGCACAAGGCGGACAAATTCCTTCTTGTGTATCAGAACTCTATTCATGCGATGACAAATCAAACTGCTGCAATGCTGTTTGTGAGCAGGAATCTGAGATTACACATAGACCTCTTGAAAACAGATCCATGGAGGGAATTGAAAAATAAACAATTCAGCCAGTTTCCATGTAAATCAGCAAGGAACTTCGAGGTTGGACAATAAGTTTTAGTGTGTGATTACTGAGCAGACAAGTGGACGCCTGGTAGGATAGCTACAAGATCTGGAGCACTGATTTACACAGTGGATGTTGGAGATCATACATGGAGATATCATGTGGACCAGATACTGGATGCTCAGCCAAAGAACACACCTGAGCTGATTGCAACCAACAAGATGGATGCATTACAGCCATCGGACTTGCCTCTCAGTGATGATTATGTCACTAACAGCAATGTGACCCCTGCAACAGAGAAAGTTGTCCTTGACAAGACACCTGCCAAACCTGATGGCATTCCACAGGTCCAAAGGCACTATCCTGAAAGAAACAGAGCACCAACCAAAAGACTGAAATTTTAGTATTATGAAGTCTTTACTAGAGCTGTTGGGAATGGTTAACCTAATATAGCAGGGGGGGTGGGAACCAGTATGATAAAGCTGAGGATGAGCCAGCAGATTGACAAGTAGATGATGGATCTTAACATGAATGTAAAGAAGGACAAGCCAATGATTGGGTACAAATGCAGACAGAGCAAAAAGATAAATTGTACCACAGAGACAAAATTCAAAAGAGCAAAGAATGCAGGACTGAAGGTGCTGTATTTAAATGCGCATAGCATCGGAGTAAGGTAGACGAACTGGTGGAGCAATTAGATATTGGTCGATATGACGTTGTGGGCATCACTGAGTTGTGGCTGAAAGAAGGCCATAGTTGGGAGATAACATCAAAGGATATACTTTGTATCAAAAGGACAGGCAGGAAGGCATAGGTGGTGGTGTGGCTCTGTTGGTAAGAGGTGGAATTACATCTTTAGAACAAGGTGACAGAGGGTCAGAGAATGTTGAATCTTTGTGGGTGGAGTTAAGAAACTGCAAGAGTAAAATAACCATTATATAGGCCTCCAAATGGTTGCCAAGATGAGAGGCTGAGATTACACAGGGAGCTGGAAAAGGCATACAATAAGGGTAAGGACCCAATTGTAATGGGCGACTTCAATATGCCAGAGGATTGGGAAAATTAGGTTGGTGTCGAATCGCAAGAGAAGGAATTTGTTGAATACCTACAAGTTGGCTTTTCAAAGCAGCTTGTGTTTGAGCCTACTCAGGAAAGGCTATCTTAGACTGGGTGTTGTGTAATAACCCAAATCTTATTAGGGAGGTTAACGTAAAGGAACCGTTGGGAGTCAGTAATCATAATATGATTGAATTCATACTGCAATTTGAGAGGGAGAAACATAAGTCAGATGTATCAGTATCACAATGGAATAAAAGGAATTACAGAGGCATGAGAGAGGAGCTTGTCCAGGTGGATTGGAGGAGGATACTGGCAGGGATTACAGCAGAGCAGAGATAGCTGAGGTTTCTGGGAATAGTTCGCAAGGTGCAGGATAGGTATGTCCCACAGAAGAAGTTTTTCTGAAATGGCAGGAGTAGGCAACCATGGCTGACAAGGGAACTTAAGGACTGCATAAAAGCCAAGGAAAGGGCATATAAGGTGAGTGGGAAGCTGGATGATTGGGAAATTTTTAAAATCCAACAAAAGGCAACTAAGAAAGCTATAATAAGAGAAAAGATGAAATATGCGGGCAAACTAGCCAATGATATAAAGCAGGATACTAAAAGTTTTTATCAGTAACATAAAGGGTAAAAGGGAGATGAGGGTTGATATTGGACTACTGGGAAATGATGCTGGTGAGGTAGTAATGGGGGACAAAGAAATGACAGATGAACTTAATGGATTCTTTGCATCTGTCTTCACTGTGGAAGACACTAGCAGCATGCCAGAGGTCCAAGAATATCAGGGAGCGAGAGTGAGTGCCATTGTTATTACAAAGGAAAAAGTGCTAGGCAAACTCAAAGGTCTTAAGGTGGATATGTCACCTGGGCCAGATGGACTACATCCCAGAGTCCAGAGAGATGTTGCTGATGAGACAGCAGATGCATTGGTCATGATCTTTCAAGATTCACTTCATTCTGGTATTGTCCTAGAGGACTGGAAGATTACAAAATTTATTCCACTCTTTAAGAAGGGAGGAAGGAAAAAGAAAGGAAATTATAGGACAGTTAGCCTAACCTCAGTGGTTGGGAAAGTGTTGGAGTCTATTATTAAGGATGAAGTTTCAGGGTATTTGGAGACTAGTGATAAATCAGTCAGTATGGTTTCTGTAGAGGGAAATCTTGCCTGACAAATCTATTAGAGTTATTCGAGGAAGTAACAAGCAGGGTGGACAAAGTAGAGGCAGTGGATGTCATTTGCTTGGATTTTTGGAAGGCATTTGATAAGGTGCCATACACGAAGCTGCTTAACAAGATAAAATCCTATGGTGTTACAGGAGATATGCTGGTATGGATAGAGGAACGGCTGAGAGGCAGGAGGCAGCGAGCAGGAATAAAAGTACAGAGGGACTTAAGAATCCTCGTGCAAGACTTCCTGAAGGTTAAGTTACAGGTTGAGTCTGTGGTAAAGAAGACAAATGTAATGTCAGCATTTATTCAAGGGGAATAGAATATAAAAACAAGGGGATAATGCTGAAGCTTTATAAGACACTAGTCAGGCTGCACTTTTAGTGTCGTCAATAGTTTTGGGCACCATATCTCTGAAAGGATTGGAGAGAGTCCAGAGGAGGTTCATGAGGATGATTCTGGGAATGAAGGGGTTAACATATGTGGAACGTGTGGCAGCTTTGGGCCTGTACTCACTGGAATTTAGAAGAATGCATAGGGATCTCATTGAAACCTACCGAATGTTGAAAGGACTAGACTGGGTGGATATGGAGAGGATGCTTCATATGGTGGGGTTATCCAGTACTAAATCGCACAGCCTCAAATTGAGGGGCAATCGTTTAGTACAGAAGTACGGAGGAATCTTTTTAGCCAGAGAGTAGTGAATCTGTTGAATGCTCTACTACAGACTGTGGTGCAGGCCAAGTCCATGGGTGCATTTAAGGCAGATGTTGATAGTTTCCTAATCAGTCAGGGCATCAAAGGATAGGGTGAGAAGGCAGATATATGGAGTTGAGTGGGATCCGAGATCAGCCATGATGGAAAGGTGGAGCAGACTCAGTGGGCTGAATGGCCTAATTCTGCTCCCATGTCTTATGATCTAAGTTATTTTATGGACTGTTATTGTGAATGTTATTTGCCTTTGGTTTGATCAAGGAAAGTGCAATGTTATCTTACATTAATCTAGAGGGGGAGGAAGTATAATGTATGGCTCTATTTCTTTTAGAGCGATGACTCACCTTAGCACTACATATGGATGGATAATTTACCTATGCATAACGATCTATTGTCTATGCATGGTCATTGATCAGTTCTTGCTCTCTCTTGTTAAAGCCATCTTCCGCATGCGTGCTCTTATTTATTTGTACAGACACGACATTTATCTTCCATCCTGTCTGCTCCTTTTGCTTTCATTTGTATATTTTGACCTGTTAGACATGTCCTTATTTGTCAAAATATACAACATTACAAAGACATGAGGAATGACTGGGTTTAGTGGACCAATCCCATGACAAAGGCTGCAGCAGTGAAGGGTTCCATATCACTGGACCCTGGCCTTGATCTATCAAGGACTATGTGTTGGTTACCTGTGCATCAGTCTCCCCACCATAAACAAAATCACACTCAGGCGTCCTCCTTTAGGAAGTAACATCTTAGGAGAACATCAAACTTGACTCAAGTGATTGCACTACCGCCACTGTAATCTTTCCCTGGCCTACCAGGCTGCACAATCATTCACAACGTCTGCAACACTTAATGACAGGCCTGCCTGCTGCCATAAACATTGGGATGTTCTACCTCACAGCAAAGTGGGTCCAGCTTCATTGGTAGTCAGGAGATGGCTAGCTTGGTAATTGGCAAGCCACTCCTCCAATCTATCCACCAGTTGACTATGTACAACACTAAGTCCTGAAACGAAGCACCTCATTAATTGCTGGTCTATGTGATGAATCATATAGTCTGCTGTGGAAGATTAATGGCTAACCTAGCTGACACATGCAAGGTGATTTCAGGAGAGGATTAGGGAGATAAGGAGAAATTATTTTCCTGAGTGAATATGGGCCTTATCCTAAAATTTGATTTAGGGAGATTTCAGAATATACAACCAAGGTGGGTAGAGCAGCCAAAACTTAGTTGAGTAATGGAATAGACTCAAAAGGGTGAAAGGAGTATTTTGTTCCAATAATCCTCACTATCAGGATTCAAGTCCTGTAAATTTTTGTGTGAGGGAATGTAGAATGCATTTTTTATAAACACAGCATCACAGTTACTGACAAGATTGTGACCTTTCAGTAAGAATTTGCTAATGTGGGTTCAATTTTTGTCTTGCAGTTTGTTCAACTGTAGGAGAATACAAGGAATGAGGCATCACTATAGTTTAAAATGGAAAATCTCTTGTACCCTGAATTTTGCTGTAATTATTAATTCATACAATGCTGAGATTGGCTTCTTGTGCATCACGCAGCTGAGAACCGCACCAGTAATTGGTAGGGGGTAGGAAAGGGAAGCCGAACAACACTATGATCAGAGCATTCTTAAGTTCTCTGCAGAAAAAGGCATAGCAACTTCCCTATTGCTGGCACACCATAAATGGTGGCCCAATGTGTTGCTAATGTCCAGTTCATTTCAGTATAAAAATTATTTGTCCTGCCAGCCTATTTGCATGCATGAGCTGTCATTGTCTCCTACAAATATGCTGTATTGTTGAAAGTAGAAATTCTTATTAAACATTGTTCTAAATGTCCAGGATAGGCTTTAGCTTGATTACTAATTTAGTGGATCAGTCAGAATTTGGATAGAGTCAGTTGTCCAAAAGACCCCAAAAAAGGTCTAAATTGTGATGTGAAACTGTTGGCTAATGGAACCATGAAATAAATACAGCTCCATTCAGATGATCCAGCCAGCATGTGATCTCACCAAGTTTATGTTTATAGCATCCTTTTTATCTAGGAGCTGGAGTGGAAGGAAGCAATTCAGATGCTCACTGCTTCTCTGCCTTTCAATTAGATTATGCCTGGCGTATAGCATAATCCTACAAAATAACTTGGTGCCTTAACCCATAATTATCCAATCAAAAGTTCATCAACCTCAGACCTGAGCATTGAAGCCACAAAGTGAAGACTGACAATAGAGGCTTGGTAGATCATGTGTATTGTCCACTTTCCTTCCAATCTCCAATCTCTAGGTTCTCTGTATGAAGAAATTTATCCTCTGTAAGTAGCTGCCTCTTTTCTTGAGATTATGCCTAGTGCTAGACTTTCTATCTTGAGGAGATATTGCTTAGCATCTATACTGTTAATTCTTTTCAATGTAATCATCTCAATTAGTGAATATATACCATTCTTATTCCCATTCTTTTCTGGAATCCACCTAATGAACTTCTGCCTTACTGATTCCAAGTCAAGTATATCCTTCTTTACGTCATCATGAGGTCTCATCAAATTCCTGAAGTACTTCTGCAAGACGTTTTCAAAATTGTGTTACAGGCCCTTTGCCTGCAAATATCAACCTGCAGGTTTCTACCTGTTTGCTTGCTGTATTTTGCATGTTTTCTTTCTCTGATGAATACACAATATTCATCTCTGCACATTTATTAGTTTTTACTGTTTTACTGTTTCAACATTTACTGTTGAAAAAAAACTTTTGTCTATCCTTCCTACCAAAGTTCCTAAGATTTCATTTTCCAAATCACAGTACATCTTGCCTCTTTACTAACTTGGCCATATCCTGTAGCAGACTCTTGGCATTCTCCTCAGGTTCAATTTTTCATGAAACTTTGAGTCATCAAAAACTTGGATAAATTCCACTCTTTACACCTAGGCCTTTAATATAAGTCAAGAATAGCTAATAAACCAGTACTGAACCCTGTGCTACCACTAGTTATAGTCTGCCAAACTAAAAATAACCCATTTAATTTGATTTCTCTTTTTCTTCTTTTAACCAACTTGTGTTGATATATTACCACCAACCATGTGAACTTTTACATTATGTAATCATTCTTTTGCATGGTGCTATGAATTTCATAACCTAGCTATATTAATCCTTCCTTATCTATCTTACTGGCTCAATCCTCAATCTATTCTGTTGGATTTTCCCAGCATTATAGTCCTGTCATAAATCTATGTAGACACTGCCTACATCTTTCAGAAGTTTCTGTCCCTTGTTACTACAACATTAATGTTGGGTTAGAAACATTGAAACATAGAAAACTTACAGCACAATACAGGCCCTTCAGCCCGCAAAGTTGTGCCGATCATGTCCCTACCTCAGAAATTACTAGACTTACCTATAGCCCTCTATTTGACTAAGCTCCATGTACCTATCTAAAAGTCTCTTAAAAGACCCTATCGTATCTGCCTTCACCAAAGTTGCCGGCAGCCCATTCCATGCACTCACCACTCTCTGAATAAAAAACTTACCCCTGACATCTCCTCTGTACCTACTCCCCAGCACCTTAAACCTGAGTCCTCTTGTGGCAACCATTTTAGCCCTGGGAAAAAGCCTCTGTCTAGCCACACGATCAATGCCTCTCATCATCTTATACACCTCTATCAGGTCACCTCTCATCCTCCGTCGCTCCAAGGAGAAAAGGCCGAGTTCACTCAACCTATTCTCATAAGGCATTCTCCCCAATCAAGGCAACATTCTTGTAAATCTCCTCTGCACCCTTTCTATGGCTTCCACATCCTTCCTGTAGTGAGGCGACCAGAACTGAGCACAATACTCCAAGTGGGGTCTGACCAGGGTCCCATATAGCTGCAACATTACCTCTCGGCTCCTAAATTCAATTCCACGATTGATGAAGGCATATACACAGTACGCCTTCTTAACAACAGAGTCAACCTGCGTAGCTGCTTTGAGCGTCCTATGGACTCGGACCCCAAGATCCCACTGATCCTCCACACTGCCAAGAGTCTTACCATTTATACTATATTCTGCCATCATATTTGACCTACCAAAATGAACCACTTCACACTTATCTGGGTTGAACTCCATCTGCCGCTTCTCAGCCCAGTTTTGCATCCTATCAATGTCCTGCTGTAACCTCTGACAGCTCTCCATACTATCCACAGCACCTTCAACCTTTGTGTCATTAGCAAACTTACTAACCCATCCCTCCACTTTCTCATCCAGGTCATTTATAAAAATCATGAAGAGTAAGGGTCCCAGAACAGATCCCTGAGGCACCCCACTGGTGATCGACCTCCACACAGAATATGACCCGTCTACAACCACTCTTTGCCTTCTGTAGGCAAGCCAGTTTTGGATCCACAAAGCAATGTCCTCTTGGATCCCATGCCTCTTTACTTTCTCAATAAGCCTTGCATGGGGTACCTTATCAAATGCCTTGCTGAAATCCATATACACTACATCTACTGCTCTTCCTTCATCAATGTGTTTAGTCACATCCTCAAAAAATTCAATCAGGCTCGTAAGACATGACCTGCCTTTGACAAAGCCATGCTGACTATTCCTAATCATATTATACCTCTCCAAATATTCATAAATCCTGCCTCTCAGAATCTTCTCCATAACATACCAACTACTGAGTTAAGACTCACTAGTATATAATTTCCTGGGCTATCTCTACTCCCTTTCTTGTATAAAGGAACAACATTCACAACCTTCCAATCCTCCGGAACCTCTCCCGTCCCCATTGATGATGCAAAGATTATCACCAGAGGCTTAGCAATTTCCTCCCTTGCCTCCCAAAGTAGCCTAGGGTACATCTCATCTGATCCTGGTGACTTATCCAACTTGATGCTTTCCAAAAGCTCCAGCACATCCTCTTTCTTAATATTTACATGCTCAAGTTTTTCAGTCTGCTGAAAGTCATCACCACAATCACCAAGATCCTTTTCCATAGTGAATACTGAAGCAAAGTATTCATTAAGTACCTCTGTTATTTCCACCGGTTCCATACCCACTTTCCCACTGTCACACTTGATAGGTCCTATCCTTTCACATCTTATCCTCTTGCTCTTCACATTCTTGTAGAATGCCTTGGAGTTTTCCTTAATCCTGCCTGCCAAGGCCTTCTCATGGCCCCTTCTGGCTCTCCTAATTTCCTTCTTAAGCTGCTTCCTATTAGCCTTATAATCTTCTAGATCTCTAATATTACCTAGCTCTCTGAACCTTTTGTAGGCTTTTCTTTTCTTCTTGACTAGATTTATTACAGCCTTTGTACGCCATGGTTCCTGTACCCTACCATAACTTCCCTGTCTCATTGGAACTTACCTGTGCAGAGCTCTACACAAATATCCCCTGAACATTTGCCACATTTCTTCCGTACTTTTCCCTGAGAACATCTGTTTCCAATTTAAGTCTCCAATTTCCTGCCTGAGAGTGTCATAATTCCCCTTACTCCAATTAAATGCTTTTCTCACTTGTCTGTTCCTATCTCTCTCCAATGCTATTGTAAAGGAGATAGAATTATGATCATTATCTCCAAAATGCTCTCCCACTGAGAGATTTAACACCTGACCAGGTTCATTTCCCAATACCAAATCAGTACAGCCTCTCCTCTTGTAGGCTTATCTACATACTGTGTCAAGAAACCTTCCTGAACACACCTAACAAACTCCGATTACCACATCTTATTTTCAATTGACATCAGGCTAACTGATCTGCAGTTCTGTATTTTTGTTCTGAACATTTTTTAAACAATGGTAACAGAATAATCAAGTTAATTTCGGAAGATTTCTATTTGTGTTATGTTATCTCTGCAATGACAACTTTTTAGGACCTTTGTGAAATCAGATCCAAATTTCTTTCTGGTTATTCTCCCCCTAAATTCACCATTACTATTTCTTTAATGATGTCAGTTAATATTAAGTACTTCCTAGCATTAGACTTTTCATTCCCTTCCATTTCTTCTGCAATCAAAGCAGATACAATGTTTCTTTGCTACTCTGTTATTATCCATTACAGATTTTCCTTTCATTAACTCAATTGGTTTCACTCTTGCCTTCCTCTTCAATTTTACATTGTTGTCTAAATCCTTACAACCTTTTGTTAAGCCACTTGTTCAAGTATTCTCATAATCTATCTTCTCCCTTTATCATTCTTTGTCAATTATTTGTTGCTGCTATCTAAACATATACCAATTCTCTGCCCTACTGCACTCCTTAGCAACATTGCCAACTTTAATATAATTCTTCTTTAATTTTGTTTATTTGTCAGGAATGGCATACATTTCTCACTGATTTGGTATTTATGAATGTACATCCATTGAGAATTCTGGAAACATTTTTTATATCGCAATATGTATAGAATGCTGGTGGAACTCAGCAGCATCTATGCAAACAAATAAACAGTCAATGTTTTGGGCTGAGACCCTTCTTCAGGGGTGAGAAGGAAGGGGTAAGACACCATTACTTTAGATATTATAAGACCATAAGCCCATAAGATATAGGACCAGGCGTAGGCCATTCGGCTCATCGAGTCTGCTCCGCCATTCAATCATGGGCTGATCCGATTCTTCCAGTGATCCCTCACCCCCCCCCCCCCCCCCCACAACGGCTTTCACCCCATATTTGCACATTTTCTGGCGAGCAAAGCTTAAATGCCTGTTTATCCACCAGCAAACCTCACAATCTCATTTGTCAGTCTGGTTTGGTTATTTTTAGAGAAGGTTTACAACACAGAAAGAAGTTTTCAGCACACTGTGTTTACACGAGTCATAAAAAGATCTACTCAACCTAATTTCACGTCTTCCAGCACTTATTGTTCTTCAAGGTCACATACAGTGTGGTTTAAAATTGAATCCCAAAGCCCTCCTGGGTCAAGAGTCCTTGACTAGGATGGTTTGGACCCAAATACTGGAGTATCCAAAGCAAGGGTTGAGACACAGTATCAAACTGGATCGAGAACTGATCACAAAACAAACACTAGATGATATCACTAGTAGGGCTTATGATTGAGCACTGAGGCTCCATTCAGGTGCTTTTTAAATACTCACTTCTTGGTGCCCAAAATATGGTTGCCAATCAGCGGGACAGTCCTCAATCTTTCAAGGGGCTGCACCAACTATCCATATTGTAGAGTATTAGAGCACAGTTGGGTGCGTGTCTTAACACCTCCACCTCTCAAGTGAAATAGTGCTTCATATTCTTCTCTCTAATCCCTCTACCAATTATTTTAAATATTTGTTCCCTGGTTTTTGGCCATAAACTAGGTTCTTCCTGGAAGATTGGAGTTGATTGGAATGTACTGAGAGCCAAATGACAGAGGGCCAGATGGCCTCCTTCTATGCTGTAAGGAAATATGGAAATATATTACTAAAATATATTGTAGTTTTAATTTACATTTTACATAAGCTACAAAATTATAATCTTGGCTTTGTGCACTGGCATTGAATCATTCCAATAAAATCATTCAGTGTTGGTTTTGCAGCCATCAAAGTCGTGTATATCAGTTTTGGGAAAAGGAACGTTTTCCTTCTTTGCATACCAGTGTCAGCATCTGGCAAGGGTTATAATGATCGTAATGTAGCTGTATGCATCACACAGTCCTCTCTATCTCATTATAATCTCAGATTCAACGTCAGATGCCCACTCTTCCATTTTACCAGTGTGATCGTTTTCTTTTCCCATATCAGTGACACTGTGAAGTCTGTGGGTCAGCCTGTTATCTTTTGACCTGCTTTGTTATGTGATCCTCAGCTGGGAAGAAGTAGGCTGAGACTTCTTAACACACTCCATTATTAAAAATCACTTTTACTGCACAGTAATTGCCTATGCCACTGTTTGCGCTCTGCTCTCAAATCAATCCACATATCCTGCTTTTTGCTTAGGCAACATATAGAGGAGCTTCTTCACTAATCAATCTGGTGTTCAAACTGCATTCAGTTGTTGAGGTGACAAATCCATGTCTTACTCCACAGTATTGTCCAGAGCGTCACAACATCTCCATACCAGGTTTCCTACATTGTCATTGGGAGTGTACTCCAGAAGTATTTACTTAACAATTAGGCGATTGTTCTTTTAGATGGAAATCTTAACAATTTACACTTTATTCTGTAATCAAATATTAGAAGTTTGCACATTATCCTATCATCATACTTCTTTCTTAGCTTCTCCCTATAAGAGTAAAATGATCCTTTGCATCAGGGCAAGTGGCTGCACAGAATGGAATTTCACAACTATTCAATATTATTTCCTATTGCCTCCTGCCAATGTTCAGAAGATCTCAGTGCAAATATGCTAACATTTCTTACATTCATTCTGTAGAATCTGATAATGGTATCAGGTGAAATCTGACATGATGTTTTCATATTATTTTCCTAAGACTTTTGAAATAATATACACAACGTAAGTGGTTCATGGCATCACAACACCTCCACATCTCCATGACAGTGGAAAGATGGAGGCATAGATTCAGCCGTGAATAATCAGTCCACCAAAATATCAGGTTTTTCCCCTTTAGGAGGTGATAGAAAAGTATTCAGGCAAGTCTTCCATTGTACCAGTTTATCTCTGATATCAAGGAAGGTTTTCATGCCATGAATTGCAATTGGAACAAATTAGTGGTTAATTTGTCCTTCAGTGTTTAATCATCAGATGAGAGCTGTGGCTCGGTTAACTGTGAATTCAGTTCCCATCCCAAAGACGTGAACTCTCTAAGTGGTCTAACCCTCCAAAGCTTCATTGGTAGAGATGAAGGGATATGAAACTAAGACTGCATCTATTTGTAGATGACTGGTAAGGGACGCATGGTTTCATTTTGAAGTTTCTCCTGATGTCCTGGCCAATATTTATCTTTCAATGAAAATTTATTAAAAGCTATTCATAGTACCCAAAAACATAGATTAAGTTATGGAGGTCCAGATTTTCGGGAGTTGGTATTTACAAAAATTGTGGGAAAGGATCAACAGAAGCATGTGGGTTGGAGGAACTTGAGTAAGCAACCTGGTGCTGGGTGCTATTGTTACGAATGAGGAGCAACTCTGATGGGCAGAAGGGTGCAAAGTCACCCCCCACCCTTTTTGAGAATTGCAAAATCGCTATTATTTTGGGTCTGATACCCAGGAAATGAGAGAGATAAACAGCTCATGTCAGTATTGAGAGAGAGACAACGCAGGGATACACAAAAGTGGAATGTCTCCTATTGACAAAGAGAGAGATTACTGCTATTGTCTCTTGAAGAAGGAATTGTGTATTGAGTACTGTTCTATTCATTGAAACCCCTCAGGGGGCAACCAGAGTGGTCTGATTGAGGGATTGCATCATCCCAACCTGATTGACACCTGAGACCTCGTGAGTGGGGATAAAAGTGGGGTCTGGGGAACACCCCTCAGACGCACCAGGAGAAACGCTACGAGACCGGTGGGGGCTTGTGTGTGTGTCCACCCTTGTCTGGGTGACGAGTCCTCCATGGAACGGTCTAGCTAAAGGACGGAGGGGTCATATGTGAATGGCCACAATAACAACGCATCGACGGATCAAGATCGTAAAAGGAAAGTCGGCAAGTTACTCTCTCTCTCTCTCTCTCTCTCTCTCTCTCTCTCTCTCTCCAACAATTGCAACACAGTGATCAGCAACTACGGCAGCCTGCATGAACTGAACTGAACTTTATACTTCCATCGGACAATTCATTATCCCCTAGACAACGATAGAGCTTATTTCTTATTGATGATTATTATACCCCCACTTTTAGGTTTAGTATTGATGACGTATATTATCTGTATATTTGCATTGATATTATTTTTCTGTATTTTTACTAATAAATACTATTAAAAATAGTATCATCAGACTTCAACGGATACTCCTAACTTTGCTGGTAAGATACCCAGTTACGGGGTTTGTGACACTATCGAGTGACATGGTTAGGACTGGAGGGTTTGGCCAGAAAAGTGAACACATACATAGGGTATTGATGAGAATAAGTGTGCAGGGTGGTGGTTATGGGAGGAAATAGAAAAGAAACTGCATGGAGGAAAAACTATCTGCAGTCAGTGGATATTACAGTGGGGCAGTTTATCTATCACTGAAGCAAGCCTCTCCAGATAAGACCAGTGAATAGCTCACACCATTCACAACCTTTGAATGTTACAGAATTAACCTTTCTATTTGTGGGGCTGTGCTGCGTTGATTTCTTACATTGGAATTGAGCCTGTACTTCAAAAGGATTTCATTGGCAACTAAGTACTTGTTGTTTTATGGGGACGCCAATCTTTCTATAAATGCAAATCTTTCCTTCTCGAGCAAGTACTTACATATCCAAAACAAATTGCATCTGCAAAGTAAATTGGCCTTTTCTGGGTCCTCGCTCCCTTTTTTTCTCTCGCTTTCTCTCTCTCTCTCTCGCTCTGTGACAATGTGCAAGAAAGCTGTTTTGGATCAGAATAACAGTTTAACAGAGTGACACATGGTGACTGGCACATCCTGCCTTGTATGACAGGAAGTCCACCCACGCCAAAGCCCACACTCCTACAGATGGCTTGTCAGTTTACTTAGAGTCTTTGCAGCAGGGAAAAGCGTTGGGCAACAACTCACTCTCACTTGTGGGAGTGCATTAGTTTTGTTAAATGATGTGTAGAAACACCAGGCAGATAAATCTAACCAGAGCATCCCAGCATCTGAGGAATGTTTTGGATGCATATTAATTGAAGTACTTTTCAGCTCTGGTACATATCCTGTTGCAGTTAAACAAAGCCTTAGTGTACTTTTATTTTTTTTTAGTTCATAAGCACAGTTTATCCTCCATCTGAGTCCTCTCAAGTTGCAGCTTGCCTTGGGACAAGGTAGGTATATTTTGTCCCAAGAGGCATGTCATTGATATAGGATAGACGGTGATGTGAGATTCTGGTTTGGATTGGGAATCTCTTCTTAAGTAAGCATATAAGCATCCATTAGTCTCCAGAGACCATGGATTTGTGCCTTGGAAAGTTTTCCAGGGTGCAGGCCTGGGCAGTGTTGTATGGGAGACCGGCAGTTGCCCATGCTGCAAGTCTCCCCTCTCCATGCCACCGATGTTGTCCAAGGGAAGAGCAAGGGCCGATACAGCTTGGCACCATTGTTGTCGCAGAGCAATGTGTTGTTAAGTGCCTTGCTCAAGGACACAACGCGCTGCCTTAGCTGAGGCTCGAACTAGCGACCTTCAGATCACTAGATCACCAACATCTTAACCAATTGGCTACGTGCCAAGTAAGTATAAAATGTTTTTTTCTAAGTACTATACAGGAGTATGTTTGGGTGTGTGCTTGGGGGTTGGGAAAGTGTTTCTCCCACTGGTGGTTAGTGAACCCAGCAGTTCCTCAAAGTTCCTTCTGCCTTTTGCACACAGCATTGCCTTGGTTTTGCTGGCAAACTAACTTCTACTCTGTCTGTGCAGCCATTGATGGACAATATTGAAGGTTCTAAGAGGCCACATCCCAACACTTGATTCTGATTGGTTAAATCAGTGAATTTCAGGATGTCTCGTTTTCTGTTCAATACTGGTTTAAAAAGCTGCACTCTCACAGCTCTTGCCTCCTTGTGCTCCTCTATGGAACGGCAATGCCCTGTTGAAATATTGCGTTCCCCACATTTAATATTGCTTCAGTTGGTTCATTTTTCCCCTTTGTCTTCTGTTGGTACTGACTGACACTATTTGGGGATGAAACTCGGCGAAACAGGACTCATGCCTTTTTCCAGGGCTCAAAATCCAATATAAGTGGTTAATTTTGTATAGGTTGTCAGTAACCACTTGAAACAACATCATATAATTTATGGTGCCTCCATATTCCACAGTGGGGGAGAAGAAAGGAAGGGGCTAATGTACAGAGATTACATGTTTTTTAAAAGCTGACTATCTCTCCTTTACATCCGGACTCCCAAACAAATGCAAATTAGGTTTAATTCCTTGTCCTCTTTAGGTACCAACCTTGACTGAGCGATAGCACACTCATCTCTAGATTAGAAGGTCAAAGGAGTTAAAACCTATTCCAGATGGTTGATTGCACAACGTAGGCCAGCATTTCAATGTCATATCAAAAGAATATTGTTTGGTGCTTGGCTCACACTTAATCTTGTCCCAGAATTACCAAAACACCTCAATTTATCTTTCCGGTTTATGGGATATTGCTGTCACATTCCCCCTGGGGACTACTCTTCAGAAGTACTTTATTGGATGTGAAGAAAAATGGGGAACTCTAATGTTATGAAGGCTACTACCTAAATGCATGTTGTTTCTTTCAGGTTTACAGATCTCTCTGCAGCCTCAGACCACAGACCACAACCTACACTGCAGATCACACAGGAGTGTCTGAGTTTGAATACTGGCAATTCCAGACCTTCAGCTGTCTTGACATTGCACTTTAAAATTTGGATTCCAAAGCTATCCCACCCTAATCTTACCAATTCTTGCTTCAAAACATTGTTTAAATTGTTTCATCTTTCTGCTTCCCTTTTGGTTACCAATAGTATATATTATTTAGCACAATCCCTCTCTTCCTATTCCACAAAATCCTTTCAAGTATTTTAATAAAGGTATGGTAGGGTAAAGAAATAAAGACATCATTGAATATTTCTTATCTGTTTTCAGTTAGGCAACTTCAACTGAGATAGTTCGATGGTTCAGTGGTTCAATTTAACATAAGGGAACATATACAGTATACAATCTGAAATTCTTGCTCTTCACAGACATCCACAAAAATAGAAGCGAATACCAAAGATTGATAGAACCCCAAAGCCCCCTCTTCCCCCTCCTATGCACAAGCAGCAACAAAGCATCAACCCTCCCCCACTTACTTCAGCAGGAAGCATCAGCACCCATCACCCACCTAGCAAAGCCCCCAAAGAGAGATCGTGATCTCCGATCCAACAAAAACTGGTTGTTCACTTGACAATTCAAAATGACAGAAGCTCTCTCTCTCTCTCTCTCTCTCTCTCTCTCTCCCTCTCTCTCTCTCTCTCTCTCTCTCTCTCTCTCTCTCTCTCTCTCTCTCTCTCTCTCTCTCTCTCTCTCTAACAAGGGGCAGAGAGGGATAGGGAAAATAAAGCTAAATTTATCCTTATTATCACAGGGCTGCAAACTTTGATAAGTATTTACTGTTAAGGTTGCTTTCCGTTGAGTTCTCGTAGGTGTGGCTATGATGTGAAGTGAGAGTGGAGTTCATTCAGTGCTTCCCTTCATAGATTAGACAGGCTCACTGACATGGAATGCAACTAAAATCAGAAAGTACTGGATGTAGTCGAAAAGTCAGGCAGCAACTGTGAAGTGAGAATTTGAGTTAGAATTTCTGAATGATTTTTCTCAGAAATGGATGAAATTAGGAAACAGGAACTTTGCAAGTGTCAGGGTCCGGTCCGGTCCGTAATCCGCGTTCCGGGTCTCGATCCGGTCCGAGGGCTCCGGACTCCGGGTCCTGCAGTTGTCCCTCCCGTCACCCGTGATCTAGTTAGGACCCTCCTGGTTCAAGGAGGCACACCTGTAATTCATTGAGCTGCAGGTATTTATAAGGGGCCTTGGGACTGGGACCAGGTGGGTGGTCGTTTTGTTCTGTTTCCTGTTCTCCGCCGGCTCCGAACTCTTCTCTGCATTCTGTTATCCTGTCTGGGCTCAGATCTACTCCTCATTGTGCTTCTCTGCTCCGTACCAGTACTGCCAGGTTGGTCCGCTCCCCCACCTTTCTTCCCATGCGCTGGTCCCGCTTCTCCGCTCGTTTGTTTTGTTCGCGCGGTCGCGCTGTCTGCCGGCCGTTCCCGATTTTCCCGCTATCATGGCTGTTGTGTTGGTCACCCTGGACCTATGCCCGTTCCTACCCCTTGCCTCCGTCGGGCGGATCCGGCTGACCCGCCACTGCCTGGCGGTGGTTCTGCTCATGCTATCCCTTGCCTCCGTCGGGAAGGCCCGGCCGGTCTGCCGCTGCCCGGCGGTGGTTCTGCCCGTTCCTACCCCTTGCCTCCGTCGGGCGGATCCGGCTGACCCGCTGCTGCCTGGCGGTGGTTCTGCTCATCCTATCCCTTGCCTCCGTCGGGAAGGCCCGGCCGGTCTGCCGCTGCCCGGCGGTGGTTCTGCCCGTTCCTACCCCTTGCCTCCGTCGGGCGGATCCGGCTGACCCGCTGCTGCCCGGCGGTGGTTCTGCTCGTCCTATCCCTTGCCTCCGTCGGGCGGATCCGGCCGGTCTGCCGCTGCCCGGAAGGGGTTCTGCCCCATCCTCCTCTTCCACCTAAACCCTGGGATTGTGCCTTGCACCCGCCTAGGGGTCCGCGTCATGCCCAGGCCTCCGGTGTTTCCACCTGGGAGGCGGCCTTTCCCAGGATATATGCCCAGGGAGGGCTCTCCGCCAGCCTATCTAGCCACTTAGACCTGTCTGCCTGCCGGCCTGAACCCGGGGACCCGCTCCGCTCTGCCTGCCCGAACTCCGGGAGCCCGCTCCGCTCTGCCTGCCCGAACCCCCGGGAGCCCACTCCGCTCTGCCTGCCCGAACTCCGGGGTCCCGCTCCGCTCTGCCTGCCCGAACTCTGGGGTCCCGCTCCGCTCTGCCTGCCCGAACCCCCCGGGAGCCCGCTCCGCTCTGCCTGTCTGACACTCTATCTACCTGAACCCCAGCTCTACCCTTAAATGCCATGGCATCCCCATCCTGTCCTCCCCCTAGTACTTCAGTGTCTGCGTCCTGCGTTTGGGTCCATCCGGCCCCGTTCCTGTCAGCAAGTGGCAGACACAAGAAAGGATGGAAAATAAAACAAAATGACATAGAAAATACAACAGACTGTATTACAGAAAATGAGACGTTGTTGACTGAAGGTGGGCGTTGAGGGCTTGTTAAGCCTAATAGATACAAGTCACAGCTTGTGTATGTATGATGAATGTTCCCTGCTGCTGTTAGCTTGAACTATTTATTCCTTAATTATGCAGTGAAGTCCTGTATGCCTGATTTTTGGGCAGTTCTCAAAGATTGACCATCTGGAAAGAGTTTGCATCGTTGCAATTACCAAGACTTCAGCACCCCCCCTCAGTCATCACTGCCATTACTTACAAAATCCAGTCCTTTGCTGTCAGCAGGCATTGTCCCTGTACTCTAACCCCTCCCTTGTCTTCACAATATAGACATTCTGATTTTCCAGCTTTGTTGAGCTATAACAAAAGATCTCCGATCTGCTTTCTCTCCATAGATGCTATCTGACCCATTGAGTATTTCCACCATTTTCTGATATTCTTTGTGTCTGCTGCCAGGTGATGCAGCAGAGCCTGTCTGAACCACAGTGACATTCACAGGTGAACCTGATCCTGTCTTCACACCACATTCTTAACTACTTTCTACCACAACTCTATGGAAAGTTAACAAGACTATAAATTACACAATACAGAGGGATATCAGTACAATCCTAATTGAGATTAAATTTCTGAGAATAGGTTGGAGATTTGGGCTTTATTATTCACTTACTTAGAAGTGAGTCATCCTGAAAATTGAATGCAAATCATGAAAGGAGTTGTTTCCTATCTCTGAATCAGATGGTTGTAGGCTTAAATCTCACTCCAGAGACTTCATCAAAAACTTAGACTGTTATTCTAGTGTTTTGTTATCAGAGAGACAGATGAGATGAGAAACTTGTTTTCCTTCTGAATTGGAAATAAAAAGATCACAAAACATTAATTTGAAAAACGGAGGACTACTCGATCTTCCAGCCAATGTTTATCCTATGAGAACTTACTGTACGTGCCCAGATCAAAAGCCGTGGATGAACGAGGAGGTTTGTAGTCTGCTGAGGGCTAGATCTGTGGCATTCAAGTCCGGTGACCCAGGTCTGTACAAGAAATCCAGGTATGACTTGCGGAGGGCTATTTCAAGAACTAAGCACCAAATCCAAGCGAGGTTGGAGCAACTTTAGATGCACCATCTGATTCAGAGACTCTGGCAGGTTTTCCAGGACATTGCTTCCTACAAAGAGAAACCCAACTTCATGAACGGCAATGACATTTAACTCCCAGATGAGCTCAATGTCTTTTATGCTTGCTTTAAAAGGGAGAATAAAACTACAGATATGGGGATACCTGCAGCACCTGATGATCTTTTGATCTCCGTCTCAGAAGCTGACATCAGGCCCTCTTTCAAAGGGGTGAACCCTTGCAAATCAGCAGGTCCTGATGGAGTACCTGGTAAGGCTCTGAAAACCTATGCCAACCAGCTGGCAAGGGTATTCAAAGACATTTTTAATCTCTCATTGCTATAGTCAGAAGTTCCCACTTGCTTCAAAGGGGTAACAATTATACCTGGGCCCAAGAAGAGCAGGGTGAATTGCCTTAATGACTATCGTCCAGTAGCACTCACATCGACAGTGATGAAGTGCTTTGAAAGGTCGATTATGGATAGAATCAACTCCTGTCTCTGCGAGGACCTGGAGCAACTGCAATTTACCTATCGCCACAGTAGGCCTTTGGCGGATGTGATCTCATTGGCTCTCTATGTGGCCTTGAATCACCTGGAAAATACAAATACCTGTGTCAGGATGCTCTTTATTGGCTACAGCTCAGTGTTTAAATCCATTATTTCTGCAGTTCTGATTGAAAAGCTCCAGAACCTGGGTGCCTGTACCTCCCTCTGCAACTGGACCCTCAACTTCCTAACAAGAGGACCACAATCTGTACGGATTGGAAGCAACATCTCTACCTCACTGACAATCAACACTGTCGCACCTCAAGGATATGTGCTTAGCCCACTACTCTATTCTCTCTGCACCCATGACTGTGTAGCTAGGCACAGCTCAAACACCACCTATAAATATGTTGATGATACAACCATTATTGGCAGAATCTCAGATGGTGATGAAAGGGCACACAGGAGCAAGATATACCAGCTATTCGAGTGGTATCACCTTTGCACTCAATGTCAATAAGAGCAAGGAACTGATTGTAGACTTTAAAAAGGCTAAGACGAGGGAACACACACTAAATCTCATTGAGGGATCAGAAGTGGGAAGAGTGAGCAATTTCAAGTTCCCGTGTGTCAGTATCTCTGAGGATCTAACCTGGACTCAATATACTGATGCAGCTATAAAGAAGGCATGACAGTGGCTATGTTACATTAGGAATTTGAGCAGGTTTGGTACATTACCTAAAACGCTGAGAAATTTCTAGAGATGTACCTTGGAGAGCATTCTAACTGGCTGAATCACCATCTGGTATGGCGGTGGGGGGTGGGGGGGGGGGGCTGCTACTACACAGGATCAAAGTAAGTTTCAGAGAACTGAAAACTTAGTGAGCTCCATCATGGGCACTAGCATCCAGAACATCTTCAAGGAGTAATGGCTCAAAAAGGTGGCATCCATGATTAAGGACCCCCCAACACCCAGGACATGCCCTCTTCCCCTTGCTACCTTCAAGGAGGAGGTACAGAAGCCTGAAGGCACACAGCCAACAATTCAGGAACAGCTTCTTCCCCTCTGCCAACTGATTTCTGAATGGATATTGAAATGATAAACACTACTTCGATACTTTCTTCTTTCTTTTTGTTTGTACTACTTATTAATTTAACTATTTAATATATACTGTGTACTTACTGTAATTCACGGTTTTTTCCTATTATAGTGCATTGCATTGTAGTGCTGCCACAAAGTTAACAAATTTTACAGCATATGCCAGTGAAATTAAACCTGATTCTGATTCTGATTCGATTCCTTTCAACAAAATCAATAAAATAGATTGTCTATTCGCTGTCTTGTTGGTGTCAGTAGCATTCTGCTGTGTGAATATAGGCCACTTCATTTTCTACGTTTCACCTAAGACAGTTTTCTAAAACTTCTTCCTTGACCCATTGTCTGTAAAGAGCTGGAGGCCTGATACTGATACATTATAGATACACGCAGTAGGCAATGATGCTCACTGCATTTTTCTTGGCATTTTCATGCAGTGAGGAACATGCGTCCCATGCCTCCTGATGAATAGAGTGCACATTGTGAATCATGGGGACTGCTCTTCAGTCACTGGAGGGAGCCAGTTAAGAAGGAACATTATGGTGATTTTCATGTATTCGACAAGGAGATAGTGATTCCTGCCCTCCTCGATGCCTCTGAGACCTAGAATTCTTGTAGCAGGTAGCACAAACTGTCATTGCCATAGTCAGGCCTATGTTCTTTCTTGAAGTTGGCTATGATTACTGTATCATTGGGGTCCTTAAAATACCATGCCCTTCCTCGATATGAGGTTGAGGATTTGTGACTGGAGTTCTACGCCTCTAAATTTAGGATTTCGGTGGAGAACTTGTCCAAAATCCCTGTTATTTTTGAGCTGTGGTATGGCCTTCTTGGCTTCTTGTTGGACGGGATGGTCAGCAAAGTTGGCCCAAATAGGTTGCCATATGATGGAGTCCAGAGCACTCGTGTCAAGGAGAGAATCATCGACTCATTCACTGAAGCTTATGGTCAACACCCATGAGATCAATGTCCTCTACCCCTTGATCCCTGAACTGCTTTGTCCTCTTGCAGTGAAGGTTCAGGGCCAGACACTGGAGAATGTGAACCAGTTCTCAAACCACTCCCCAAAGATAGGTTTCAGCGATTAGATTTACCATCACCATCGACATGTCAGTATAACCTTTGGATGATTGGAGGAAAAGGGTGTTTGATGGTCAGGGCCTCTAAATCTGGTACAAGAGGCATAGTCTCCCAGGCAGCAATTATCGCTGCCCTCTTTTATGCTTCTGAGACCTGGAATTCCTACAGCAAGTACCGAAGGCAATTGAAAATTCCACAAAATCATCCAAATTCACCGGAAGGTAAACAAAAGAACTTCAGTATTCCCCCTCTGCCGTCTTTTCTTCCCTCTTTCCATGGACGAACTCCTCAGCACTGTGGCCCAAGTTACACTCAGTCAGCAGCATTGAGCTGGTCACATTGTTTGTATTATTAATATCATATTCCCAAAACAGATGCTCTGCTCCGAGCTCTATCAAGGGAGGAAGTTACTAGCTGGATGAAGAAAAAGGTAGTGGAAAGAGGGTAGCCCCTCATAAAGTACCATTCACCCATCCGGTCAACCCCTTCTGTAGAAAAGTCAGCAGTTCCCACATTGGCCTTGTCAGCCACATCAAAACCCACAGATTCAGAGTGGAACAAGTCATCCCCAATCCCATGAGAATGCCGAAGGAGAAGATCTTTCTTTGTCACAAAAGGTATTAAGAAGCTGGGTATCCAGTTATGGGTTATACAGTATGTCATTGTAAGTGTGCTAATTTTGCAAACTGTGATAATGAGCTCAAAGATGGAACTGGATTTGCTTCAGTTCAGCTTTCTATTGTATTCTCTTTGTCAGCTTTCAATGAAGGTGTACATTTATTTGTGATCATATAGACAGAACGCACAGTCAGTTTTCAACGTCTGGCCTGATGCTGTTACCTAGTTCAGATATGGCCCAAGTGCGGAGTGACACTGAAGCAGGTCAATAGATCATAGACTTTAATGCCAACATGTTAAAGTGAAAGAAAACAATAAATGCTAGGCCAAATAGAATAAATGCTAGGCCAAACAGAATAAACACTAGGCCAAACAGGGCCGTTAACTAAAACTCTCAAATGGAACACGAAGCCTACACTGCGGATGAAAAGAACAACTAAGAATTAAATGAATACCGTTAGTCTTCAGATTCAGTTGACTCGACAGTCCAATTTCTCAGGGAAGGCCAAAAGCAAACAGGCAGCGAAGCATTGCTGTGCTCTGTCCAAGTCTCAACAAGCACTACGACGACAAGTATGGAGTTAAATACTACCACGATTAAATAATAATTAGCTGACATGTGCAGATTCACAAGTGCAATTGCCGTATCTGCTGCGCTGCCGAATCCGTGGTCGTGACTGATGCTGGCAGAGCTCTGCCGCAGATCCCTGCTGTTGCACATCTGCCTTGCCAGCGTTGCTTTGCCATGGGATTGGAAGGATGAGTTCACAACGGAGGGATTGCATCTCTGAGTCTCTGTCTTTCTCACCTGCTGTGCAGAGTTAACAAAGGACATTCCAGCACAGAGAGTGATGCTGTGACTGGGGTTCATGGAAATCCATTTGAAACAAATATTATGTACTATGACTGCAAAATAGTGAATCATTTGAGGTGTATTGTTTTAAACACCTGTGGCAGTAAATTTTTCAATCCCGACAGTACCACCTCTCTAATGGTTGAATAATACATCCACTTGAATCAATGAATCATTCTCAAATGGTACCAAAAGTAGGCCTCCACATAGAGACTTAACTTCTAACAGATTCAATACTAATTTGGAAAACAAAGCCATTTAATATGCCTTTCTTCAGTTGTAGTCTCTATTATAAACAACTAGGAGAGGAAGAAGGAAGACTGACAACGTGTTAGATGAGTCCCAGAATTTCATGATCCACCAGCCAACTTTGTGTCCCTGCCACAATTTTACTATACCACTGAGAAATGGATCCTGGAACACTCTTGGTTTGTTAATAACAATTTTTTACCCAATACTTTCACAAGAAACTTAAACAATTTCTTTGGTGTTCACTATTAGGGAGATGACTGGGTAGAGGGGATGCTGAAGAGATTTACAGGTATGTTGCCTCAACCAGAGGGCATGAGTTATAAGAAGCAATTTGATCATCTGGGACTGTCTTCCCAGAAATAAAGAAAGCTGAGTGAAGTGATATATAAAATTATTAGGAGCATAGATAGGGTACATGCTTGCAGTCCTTTTTCCAGGGTAGCAGGGTCTAAAACTAGAAGGAGCAGCACACTAGCAGTTAGCATAATACTATCACAGTGCCAACTGTAAGGTCGGGGTTCAATTCCTGCTGTTGTCCATAAGGAGTTTGTACATTCTCCCCATGACTGTGTGGTTTCCTCTGGGCACTCCCACATTACAAGGATATAGGGTTAGTGAGATGTGGATATGTTATATTAACACTTGGAAGCATGACAATTGCCCAGAATAATCCTTGCTGATTTGTTGCAAGTGACACATTTCACTGTATATTCATACATGAGACAAATAAAGTTCATCTTTAATCTTTAGAGTGCATAGGTAAAGAGGAGAGTGAATAGATTTAAAGTGGATCCAAGGGGCAAGTTTTTCACACAGTATTTAGAACAAGCTGCCAAATGATTTAATAAAGGGACATTATAGTGTTTAAAAGAAGTGGTACATTACAGTGTTTAATAAACGTTTGGACAGGTACATGGATAGAAGCAGTTTAGAAGAATATGGACCAAATGCAAGCAAATGGTATTAGCGCTGATGGGCATCTTGGTCAATGTGAATGAATCGGGTTGAAGGTCCTATTTCTGTGCTATTGATGCACCATCAATAACTCTCGGAGACGTGAGTCGAGGTAGGCTTTTATTAGCTGGAAGAAAGCACTGTCAGCAGCAAGAGACCACCACACAACATCCTGGAGACTGAGGGAGGAGCAGTGCCTCCAATCGCCTTTATACAGGGGTCTGTATATATACATATATATATGTATATATATATATATATATATATATATATATATATATATATATCTTTATACAGAGCCACAGGAGCAATCAGCAGGGGGGCATGTCCAGACAGGTATATGTAATTCACCACAGCTGTACAACTCGATAACTCTATGAACCTGTTACTCAAAGCTTGTGAACTTTCAGAAAGAAAACTGCTGCTGCGAAAGTCTGCCATAAACATGGATCAATGATGTGGTGGCATCCGTCGGTCTCGAGAGACCATGGATCTGCGCCTGGAGTTTCCAGGGCGCAGGCCTGGGCAGGGTTGTATGGGAGACCGGCAGTTGCCCAAGCTGCAGGCCTTCCCCTCTCCACGCCACCGATGTTGTCCAAGAGAAGGGCACTAGGACCCATGCAGCTTGGCACCGGTGACGTCGCAGAGCAATGTGTGGTTAAGTGCCTTGCTCAAGGACACAAACACACTGCCTCAGCTGAGGCTCGAACCAGTGACCTTCAGGTTACTAGTCTGATGCCTTGCCCACTAGGCCACGCGCCAACATCAATGATGTAGAATATCCTTAATGACTGTGTAATGGATATTTTGACATACAAGCTTTTGTACTCTTTCTGCATTAGGCAAGATTATTTTTGGATAGTGTAAGTACAAACTTAGCTTGAAATACTGGAGATAATTTTGACTGTGTGATTGAGCAAAATGGACAAAAGTAGAATGACAGCTTGTTTTACATCGTCCTGACTTTCTCTTGTACAGAAATGCACGCAGATTCCTGTGATACACTATCATCCAACTAATATTCTTGCTCTAATCCAAAATAACTCTCATTAAATGTGGAATCAATATGTAGTAAAGGACCGTGATCACAAAGCAGTGTTAGGATTTACTTCCTCTTTACAGGTTCGTCCTTGTACATCTAAATAATTGTTTATTATTATTATTATTATCATCATCATCATTATCATTATTATCTATTTTTTCCCAGCTCAAGCTGGTAAAACCTGAAGTTCGGACGTAGCCAAGCATGCTCATTTGTCAATTGCTAGGAACCTTCGGACTATTCTAGTGTTGAATTGACTTTATTTCTTGCATCCTTCACATACGTGAGGAGTAAAAATTTTTACCGGACAGCTTCTTTCTACAAGGCATTAGACATTTAAGATCACATGATTTTACACTGCAACCGAGTCATGACGCAAAAAATTTTAGTCCCTCGCGTTGTGGGATGGATGTAAGACTTCAATAAGTTCTAAATTCTGAATAGTAACTATAACAGGATCAATGAAAGATCAACCAGAGTGCAGCAGACAACAAGCTGTGCAAATGCAAATATAAATAAATAGCAATAAATAATGAGAACATGAGATAATGAGGTAAAGAGTCCTCAAAGTCAGATCATTGGTTGTGGATACATTTCAATGATGGGGCAAGTGGGGCAAGAGTACCGTAGATTTCGCACTACAGAGCGCACCTGATTAAAAGCCGCTGGCTCTAATTTTAGAAAGAAAATCAATTTTGTACTTGTACAGTCCGCACCGGATTTTAGGCCGCACCGGATTTTAGGCCGCAGGTGTCCCACGTTGTAATATGAGATATTTACACAGAAAGATATTACACGTGAGGATTTTTTAACTTTTAATTAAATCCATATGGTAACAAACAAATACATATTGCAAATGCTTTTTTTCGAACCATGCCTGTAATACGGCTACTTTTAAATATACATACGTATCGGTAACACACACATTACGTTGCATATACATTCCAATATCTCCTAGCGACTGGTAAAAATATATATACTGCAGCCTACCAGGAAAAGTTATTGATCGCCTTTAACTTAAAAGCAGCGTTTTGGCTCCGCCGCTCCCCCCCCCCACCTTCCCGTTTATCGCAAACCGGTATTTCCCACAAGACGCGGCGAAACCGGATGTGACGTCTAGCATTCCGGGCTGTAGTACAGAAAACATACTAACAAATGAATTACTAAGCGAAAATATTATAAACTAAATAACTGCCATAAAGGCAGCACAATGCTTTTCTTCGAGTGTTTTCCATGTTGATGAGGGTGAGTACAAATGACTGATTTACAATAATTTAATTGTGAAAGTGCGCTTGATTTATCGTACAATTTCATTGGACCTCTGTGAACTACTCATCAATTTTATTGGTCTACTGTTACGAGGCAAAATGTTTTTGGCGGCATGAAAAAAAACCATGCATTAGCCGCACCGTAGTAAAGGCCGCAGTGTTCAAAGCTGTTCAAAATGTGGGAAAAAAGTAGCGGCTTAAAATCCGGAATCTACGGTAATTAAGTGTTCATCAAAAAATGACAGTTCAGCATCTCAGTTCTTTGCCAAGTAGTGATGTGAATGGAAAAGCCAGAATTAATTCAAGAAATCTACCTTGATTTCCCCTTTCTGGTGTGCTAAACATTTGCTAGGCCATATGTTGAAAAATTCTTGAGAAGACCCTTTTAAACTCCAAAAGGAAAATGCATATTAAAGGCATCACAGTACTAAAATGTATGCACTAACATGGTGATAAAACATATGCTAGGCATTTAAATCCAGTCATTTCTAAGACAACTGGTTATTAATTGAAGCTTCAAAATTTCAAATTAATTTTAAAAAACATGCTTAAGCTACAGTATCTCAACATTGACCCACTTTGTGTTCAGTTTTCCCCACAGAAAGACCACAGTGCTTTTCCTTCTGTTTACAAGTTCACTTGTGTGCTATTTATATAAATTTGTTGCTCTCTCTATTTCATCAACCGAGCAAATTCAGGTCACAGGATATTTATGGTACACCACTCACAAATCTGTACTGTTATAGAAATATTTTGATTATTGATGAGTTTAAAAGTAATCTTTACAAATGGAGCTGGCCGGCCTGAATCAGTAGTGAAGCTTTAAAGGAGCCCAAATAAGCATTTATTAAATGTGAACTATGATCTTATAATGAACATGTACAAGTATAACAAAGCTAATTCATTCTTCCTTGCTGTGCTAGTGGTAGGTTAGAACAGGGAACATACAACATGGAAATCTACAACATATCACAGGCCCTTCTGCCCACAACATTGTGCCAACCATGTAACCTTCTCTAGAAACTGCTGAGAATTTCCCTAATGTATAGCCCTCTATTTTTCCAAGCTCCATGTACCTATCTAAGAGGCTCTTAGAAGACCCTATTGAATCTGCTTCCACCGTTGCCACCAGCAGTACATTCCACACACCCACCACTCTCAATGTCATTTTTCCTAAAGGTTTTATTATATGACATAATGTTATGTAAAATTAAGCTTGGTCTATTTTCTGAAAAGATTAACCTGATTGTATATCTAATGAGTTCAGCGATGATCGTCATCTCTGTCTGATTTAAAGCCCATGTTTCACTTTTTGATCTTAATGGCCATACTGCTGTCTGATCTGGGATAGAGTATGTGAGCAGCCACTAAAGGCAGGCCTGATCCTGCGCTCACCTGTCTGAAATGCGCTTGCTAGCATGGGTCACTGCGTGGCATTGAGGGTCAACATTTCTGTCATCTGACACATTCCAACCCAGGGATAATGGCAAAAAAATAACAACGGTCATTCTTCAGTGATCACGTTTTGCAGGGTAAGCAGTGAAAAGGTGAATTGAAGTATGGAATTCAGCCAAAGGTGTTCTTAAATATTAAGTTGCAACGGGATATATTCAAGTGAAGGACCCATGTTACCAGCATATGATCACTTTGTACATAATAGGATTTTATTATGCCAGAGAGTGCTTATCCATAAAACTATATGTTTGTCTGTCTCCCGTCAAGTATCAATAGACAATAGACAATAGGTGCAGAAGTAGACCATTCAGCCCTTCGAGCCTGCACCCCCATTTTGAGATCATGGCTGATCACCTACTATCAATACCCGGTTCCTGCCTTGTCCCCATATCCCTTGATTCCCCTATCAAGGGATACCTATCTAGCTCCTTCTTGAAAGCATCCAGAGAATTGGCCTCCACTGCCTTCCGAGGTAGTGCATTCCAGACCCCCACAACTCTCTGGGAGAAGAAGTTTTTCCTTAACTCTGTCCTAAATGACCTACCCCTTATTCTCAAACCAATTCACTTAATTGGTTGCACGCTATAATTAGCACAGACCTAGGTAGATTGAGCAGACTGATCCTCTTTCCAGGATCAACCACTGGAATTAGCAGATTGCTTTTATTCCATTTCTCTTTCATCCGCCAATTTTCTTGTTGCCAGTTTCCTCTCATAAAATTTATTTGTTGCCAGGCTAACTTTTAGCAGCTATCAATTTCCCTGACACACAAATGAGAATCATCCAGCTGTTCAGCTGATAAGAACACCAACCGCTGTCCCATCCTGAGTGCCTCCATAGCTGGGGGGATTTACTTTTTGCTTCTAGAGTGTTGACTGTCCTGTAAGGCTCTGTTTCTCTTTGTTTAATGCTCCATCAAGGTATATTTGTTTACAAACACTAGAATGTAGAAAGGATTTCCAATTGCTTAATGAAATTATGCAGCACTGACTCACTGAAGAAGTTGTGACGGATTTCATTTGGAGAATGTTATGTTACAGTGCTTCCAGTTCTTTTTAATTTAAATTTTTTTTGCTCAGCATAACAAAACTTTCAATTTCCAGATACGTTTCTTCCCCTCACAGATATCAGCTATCAGAACACTTCCATCAAAATACAGACATCACCGCAACATCCTATCCAAAAGCCCTTATTAGTATGGTAGACAGGTTTACATCTACATACTGCAGAAAAGGTTGCCATGTTTTATGAAAACTATCTGTCATTGAGTGTACCATACGTGTCAAAAAGTCCAAAGGAATGTATTCCATGATTAATTTACGCCAACCAGAAAGTCCAGGGGGCTTATCGGATATCCAACAAAGTAAAATGTTCTTCCTTGCACAAAAAGTCAGGATGTTAGAAAGTTTTTTCTGATGTGCATTAATAATACGACTGCTGGGTAAGCCTAAGAGAAAAGACATTGGGTCCAGTTCAAGCTCCATCTTCAGAATCTTTTCCATTTCATCCAAAATATCACTCCAGTATGCCTGAAGTTTGGGACAAGTCCAAAAACAGTGGGTGAAAGTTCCAGTATTTACTTTACATTTAAAACACATTGGAGAAGCCCCCGTCTTAAATTTCGAGAGACAATCTGGAGTCAGATGGGCTCTATGCAGAATTTTGCGTTGCAATGCTTTAGTTCTATTACAAACTGAAATTTTCTTTGTGTTATCACAGAAGTCTTCCTTTCAGCTGTAGTTTCTACTCCCAGCTCTCCCTCCCAGACCCTTCCCAGCTGCTCAGCCTCTCCACAAGAACATTCCACAGTGCTTCCAGTTTTAATCTTTCCCCGAAGCAAAGGAATATAGGCATATACCTGTTTGCAAGGCAAAATTAGCAAATATTCTAATAATTCTATTAGTTTGGCCCACTTCAGAGTCTTGGCCATGAAACTTCCTGGCTCACTGCCTACTGAGAGGGTAGTGCAACATCAGAAGTGCCACTTATGATAGCTCTGTCAATGTTCTTTCACAACTCAAACTGCAGTATTTCAAGAACAACACTTAATACCCCTGGTTCACGTGCAACTCGGAATGGACAACTAACACTAGCTCTACTGCCCTCGCAGTGCAGATATACAAAGCTACGCACCTTTTAAACACCTTTTAAAAGTCACCTGAGACAGAAACTTCCTTCAGGGTTTTTAATGAGACCTTACTTGTGAAAAGATGGATCTTATTCCACCCTATATTTCAAGTTGAAATCAAAATTAATCTGCGCAAGAAATGATGTAAAAAGCAGCTTACGACCAGGAAGTGATGTTCATATGAAACAAACTACATACACAATGAACTGCACCTTGAGAGGTCAGAACACTCCCCGCCTGGCTATAGAACATCACATTTAACTACTGAAACTAAAATTCTAATAATTATTTCATTAAGTCTTTGGCTAACGAAGGACCATCTCAGAGACTAGTTTTGAAAGCAGTCTTACTACGCAGTCTTTAACATTTCTCATTTTAAAAATACTGGCCTTGACGATTTTCCTGGGGAGTGGGGGACATGCTAGACCAGATAACCACAAGGAGAGGGGGAGTGGATTAGCTTGGAGCTCTCTCTTGGCATGATCAGCTGGGTTGAGATCTGTAGGAACATAGTTTGATTGGCTCTTCTGGGTGGTTAGGGTTAGGGTTGGGTTACATTGGACTTTATTATACACATAAACATAGAATCTCCTTGTTTCACTAAATACGTAACCAAGTACAACCTTGCTGTTGGTAAAGAACTTGGTGCCATTTAGTTCTGTGTCCTGCTTTGTGGTTATTATCACTGCCATCTAAACTGTTAGAATAGCAGCATCAAGTTCAAGCCTTGGTTGGGTGAATTCTCGTTTGGGAACAAGTTTTGTCTTGTCCAGAATGAATCCAATTTCACTATATCTGGCAGTGTCTGTGAGCTTCAGGTATGCAACAGCAATATCTTTAGTTCATGCATCGCAGAAGATGACAACCTTTTTCTTTTAAACCGCAGAAAGCAGAATTGTTGAGTATGTTTTGGAATTTCCAACCTTTAAGATCCTGAAGGGAAGAGCACCATGGTTCATATTTCTCTTTAGGGAGTGGAACATCCCATCCATAAGTGTTCAAGGTCAACTCTCTTAATATGAAGTGTCCCTGCTAATAGTCGATAGAATGCCATAATGTGTAAAGAGTCTTTCAGTATTAGCAAACTGGAAAGTAAAGGTGTCAGTAATGAGACCCCATCCAAAGCCTGGACTGCACTACATAGAAGGGAAATCTTATCCAAAATCAAGATTATGTAGAGCTTTGGCCAGATGGTCCTCCGTCACTAGGAAGATGTGAAACATTTATTTGATGTCTGTTACCACTGTGATGGACTTAGTTCTGAATTGTATGTGGACCCCAAGCAGACTGCTTTTGAGATCTGGACTCCACAAAAGCTCAGTGATACACCTCTGAACTGCACACTTGAATCAAAGACAATTCATATGTGTGCAGGTTTCTGGGGTGGTGAATTCCAAAGTTGGGTAAATACCAGTTCTCTTTTTTGGGATCTATTGGAGTCGCTAACTCAGTATAGTTGTTCCTGAAGAGTCTCTCTATGAACTCCACATAATGATCTTCCATTTCTGGTTTCCTTCTCAACGTGCGACTGAGGAACATGAGTCAACTGCTGTTTGGTAGGAGTTATGGTAGAGAGCAAAAAGGAAGGGGAGCTACCCAACTGTTTGACTTGTCTTTGCTAAATTCTTTGATCGTGATTCGAAGAAAGACTTCATCTTCAATGGAAGGTGCCAGCCTATAATCATCTTCTGGGTGCCAGAAGACCAGCTTGTCTAAATCTGGCTGAGCAGTAAGTATGACAGAGCACTTGGTTAGCTTATTGACAATCTTCTCTTTCATACAAATTCTACTTCCACAAGCACTGAAATTACATGTGCACCTGTTCTCCAGGATATTAGTCTTAAATATAATGACAGTGGGCAGATGAGTACCATTGGAACAGGCTTCACCCACTTTCTACCCCTCCTCAACCCCATTCATCGGCCTTCTCCCCATAACCTTCGATGCCATGTTCAATCAAGAACCTCTCAATCTCTGCCTTAAATACAGCCATCGACCTGGCCTCTACAACTGCCTATAGTAACAAATTCCACAAATTCACCACGCTTTGGCTAAACAGTTTTCTCTGCATCTCTGTTTTAAATGAATGACCCTCTACCCCGTGGCAGTGCCCTCTTGTCCTAGACTCGCCCATCATGAGAAACATCCTTTCCACATCTACTCTGTCTAGGCCTATCAACATTCAAGAGGTTTCGGTGAGATCCCCTCCTCGTCCTTCTGGATTCCAGTGAGTACAGGCCCAGAGCCATCAAACCTTCCTCATATGATAACCCTTTCATTCCTGGAAATATCCTTGTGAACCTCCTCTGGACCCTCTCTGATGCCAGCACATCTTTTCTTAGATGAGGAGTGCAAAACTGTTCACAATACTCAAGGCCTCACCTGTACCTTATAAGGAGTCAGCATCACATCCCTGCTCTTGTATTCTGCACCTCCCGAAATGGATATGAATATTGCATTTGCCTTCTCCACCACCGATTCAACATGCAAGTTGACCTTTAGGGTGTTCTGCACAAGGACTCCCAAGTCCCTTTGTATCTCAGATTTTTGGAATTTCTCCCTGTTTAGAATATAGTCTGCACATTTATTTCTATTACCAAAATGCATGACCATGCGTTTTCCAACATTGTATTTCATTTTGTACTTTCTTGCCCATAACATAAAAACATAAACAACATAAAAAGAACACATAGACAACATTAAAAAAACACATAGACAACATAAAAAGAAGTGGTCCCAACACCGACCCCTGTGGAATACCACTAGTCACTGGCAGCAACCAGACAAGGATCCTTTTATTCCCTCTCACTGCCTCCTACCAATCAGCCAATGCTCTAACCATGTTAGTAACTTTCCTGTAATATCATGAGCTCTTAACTTGTTAAGGAGCCTCATGTGTGGCACCTTGTCAAAGGCCTTCTAAAAGTCCAAATATACAATATCCACTACATCCCCTTTATCTATCCTACTTATAATATCTGAATGGAGGCTGAGAGGAGTGATGATGGCACTAAGCAGCGACTTCTTTGCTTGTATCTTTGGAAACAGCTCTATTTCCTTCTTTAATATCCTTATTTTTCCCTTTCAGGGTTCTTTTGAAAACCCTGACCTAGAGTTACACGCTGACTATGGTTCTTTGAGGGAATCGGACCCACTCTCAGGGTTTCATGACTGGCCGTTGTTCAGTACACCAAAGGCTTGGCCTAAGTATTCGGCTTGGATTTGGAAGCCTAGGATCTCGAGGTTCTGGAGACAGGTGGATTAAGGGTCGGTGTCATGAGAGGAGACACGTGGGTCATCGGGGGAGTCAGAATATCTATGGCTGTGTACCCAGAGACTCGTGATCTTTGGGCACAGAGCTTGAAAAAAGCAATGTGGTGGACTTCTAACATTGTAAACCAATGAGTTGTTTGTTATGTCTCCCCGCTCGCTGTGAAAACAGACACCTCTTTATCCCTTATTAGTGAGGGAGAGAGAGCCTGTGGTATGTTGAATACCGGGTGAAACGTGGAGTCTTTGGGGTAACTGCAAGCCTGTGTCTTTGCTGTTGTTTTGCTCATGCTTGAGTGCTCAGTGGCGGGTGCCATTGCTTTGCTTTTGTCAGTGGTGGGTGGGGATTGTTGCTTGCTGCTGCTTACGTGCGGGAGGAAGGAGCTGGGGGGGACTTTGGGGTTCTAAAATTTGACTGTCATTCATTCTTTGAGGCACTCCTCTGTTTTCGTGGATGGCTGCAGAAAAAAAAAGCACCTCAGGATGTATATTGTATACATTTCTCTGACATTAAAATGTACCTTTGAAACCTCTGAGGAATTCCGACAGGTTCATCAGGCAAAATATTCCCTTAAGGAAACCATGCTGACTTTGTCCGGTCTTGTCCTGTGTCACCAGGACAAGACAGGACAAAAAAATGTGCGTTTATTTTTTGCTCAGAATATTCTTCTGAGTAGATGTTAGCTAGAGATGTTTTAGAGCAGGATTATCTTAGAAGCCTTTCCACGTACCCCTGTGCATGAGGAAGTAGCTACAACTGATGGATGTTCAGCTGGCTCTGCGCATGTGCTGGAATCCACGGTAGTCCAAGGTGCTGACTCTGAATGAAATGCTGATACGTGCTGGTCACTGTTGCACTCAGAACAGTTTGTGATGGTTTTACCTGTTTTTGCTTGATGCTCTGTTGAAGCTCAATATTCAAAACATATTGAGTGCTCTTTTAATAAGCACTCCCAATCTGTAAATGTTTTTTCTCTGGATCCACTGTATTTCGTTAAGGGATGAGGTTTCTTAGGGACTTGGCATTGTCTATCAGGATGGAGTTTCCTGCTTCAGTTTTGTTGATGGTGAATCAAAGGTTATGATGAATCGGCATATAGGAGGGAGAGTAAAAATCTGGCTGAGTGGTGCCACAATAACAACCTCTCACTCAATGTCAGCAAGACCAAGAAGATGATTATTGACTTCAGGAGGTCCATGAGCCAGTTCTCATCGGGGATCTGAGATGGAGAGGGTCAGCAACTTTACATTCCTTTGTTTTTATCATTTCAGAGGATCTGTCCTGAGTCCAGCACTAAGTACCACCATGAAGAAAGCACAGCAACGCCTCTACTTTCTTAGAACTTTATGAAGGTTTGGCATGTCATTCAAAACTTTGACAACCTTCTATAGATGAGTGGTGGAGAATATATTGACTGTTTGCATCACAGCTTGGTAAGGAAAAACAACGCCTTTGCATGGAAAAGCCTATAAAACATAATGGATACAGTCCAGTCAGTCACAGGTAAAGCACTCCCCACCACTGAGAGCATCTACAAGGAGCAGTGTTGCAGGAAAGCAGCATCCACCAACAACTCCCACCATCTAGGCCATGCACTCTTCTCTCTGCTGCCAACAGGAGCCTCAGGACCCTCACTATCAGGTTCAAGAACAGATATTACCCCTCAACCATCAGCTTCTTGAACGAGAGGGGATAATTTCACTCAACTTCACTTGCCCCATCATTGAACTGTTCCCACAACCTATGGATTCACTTTCAAGGACTCTTTATCTCATGTTCTTGATATTTATTACTTACTTAGACCATAAGACATAGGAGCAGAATTAGGCCATTCAGCCCATCGAGCCTGCTCCCCATTCCATCATGGCTGATCCCAGATCCCTCTCAACCTCATACACCTGCTTTCTTGCCATAACCTTTGATGCCCTGACCAATCAGGAAACTATCAATTTTCACTTTAAGTATACCCAAGGTCTTGGCCTCCACAGATTCATTGCCCTCTGGCTAAAATAATTCCTCCTTACTCTGTTCTAAAGGGTTGTCTTCAATTTTGAGGCTGCACCCTCCAGTTCTGGATATCTCCACATCATCTTATCTAGACTTTTCAACATTCAGCAGGTTTCAATGAGATCTCCCCTCATTCTTCTAAATTCCAGTGAGTACAGGCCCAAAACTGCCAAACACTCTTCATATGTTAAACCCTTCGTTGTCAAAATCATCCTCACGAACTTCCTCTGTACTCTTTCCAATGACAACACATCCTTTCTGAGATATGGGGTCCAAAACTGTTGACGATACTATAAGTGCAGCCTGACTAGTGTCTTATAAAGGCTCAGCGTTACTTTGTTTTTATATTCTAATCCCATTGAAATGAATGCCAACATTGCATTTGCCTTCTTTACCACAAACTCAACCTGTAAATTAACCTTCTCGGAGTCTTGCATGTGGATTCCCAAGTTCCTCTGCACCTCTGATGTTTGAACCTTCTCCCCATTCAGATAACAGTCCATACTATTGTTCCTCTTACCAAAATACATTATCAAACATTTTCCAACACTGTATTCCATCTGCCACTTTTGTGCCCATTCTTCCATTTTGTCTAAGACTTCTGCAATTGCATTGCTTCTTCAGCACTGCTTACCCCTCCACCTATCTTCATATTACCTGCAAACTTTGCCACTAAGATATCAATTCTATTATCTAAATCAAGGACAAACAATGTGAAAAATAGTGGTCCCAATATTGACCCCTGAAGAACACCACTTGTCACTGGCAGCCAAACAGAAAAGGCCCCCTTTAATCCCTCTCGCTGCTTCCTGCTTGTCAGCAATTCCTCTATCCATGCTGGTATTGTTCCTATAACGCCACTGGATTTTATCTTGTTAAGCTGCCTCACATGAGGCATCTTATCAATTGCCTTCCAGAAATTCAAGTAAATTACATCCATTGCCTCACCTTTGTCCACCCTGCTTGTTACTTCCTTGAAGAACACTGTAAGGCAAAATTTCCATTTAAGGAAACCATGCTGACTTTGACTTATTTTGTTATTAGTCTTCAAGTACCTCGAAACCTCATCCTTAATAATGAACTCCAACACTTACCCAACCATTGGGGTTAGGCTAACTGGCCTATAATTTTCTTTCTTTTGCCTTCCCCCCTTCTTAAAGAGTAGAGTGATATTTGCAGTTTTCCAGTCCCATTGAACCATGCCAGAATCAAGAGATTCTTGAAAGATCATAAGCAATGCATCTGCTATCTCTTCAGCAATCTCTTTTAGAACTCTGGGATGTGGTGCACATTAAGACTTTTCAGTTTTCTTGGCACTTCTTCCTTTGTAATAGCAATGGCACTCACTCCTGCTCCCTGACACTCACAGGCCTCTGGCACACTGCTAGTGTCTTCCACAGTGAAGAATGATGCAAAATACTTAATAAGTTCATCTGCCATTTCTTTGTCCCCCATTACCACCTCACTAGCATCATTTTCCAGTAGTCCAATATCAACTCTCACCTCTCTTTTACTCTTTATATAACTGAAAAAACTTTTGGTATCCTGCTTTATATTATTGGCTGTTTGCCTTCATATTTCATCTTTTCCTTTCTTATAGCTTTTTTAGTTGCCTTTTGTTGGATTTTAAAAACTTCCCAGTCATTCAACTTCTCATTCACTTTTGCTACCTTATATGCCCTTTCCTTGGCTTTTATGTAGTTCTTAACTTCCATTGTCAGCAAAGGTTGCCCAACCCTGCCACTTGAGAACTTCTTCCTCCATGGAACATATCTATCTTGTGTCTTGTGAACTATTCCCAGAAACTTCAGTCATCCCCGCCAGTATCCTCCTCCAATCCACCTGGGCAAGTTCCTCTCTCATGCCTCTGTAATTCCCTTTATTCCATTGCAATACTGATACATCTGACTCATGCTTACCCCTCTCAAACAGCAGTATAAATTCAACCATATGTTCACTGCCTCCTAATAGTTCCTTTATCTCAGGCACCCTAATAAAATAAGGTTTATTACACAATACCCAATCTAAGATAGTCATTCTCCAAGTAGGCTCAAGTACAAACTCCTCTAATAAGCCATCTTGTAGGCATTCAACAAATTCCTTCCCTTGTGATCCAACACTAATACTTATTATTATTATTTCTGGGGGGGTTTTTCTTGTATTTGCAATTTGTTGTCTTTTACACATCGATTGTTCATCCTGTTGGGAGCAGTATTACTTTTTTACTTTGAACTTTGTGACAGGGGTTCTAGTTTCCCATGCTTTTGCTGAAGATCTCTGAATGATGTGTTACTGGAAGTTGTCAGTATAAAACTAGGGTCATTTTGCATTTCTATGTGGCGGTAGAGGAATTCCACAAAGAATTAAAACAATGCATATTGGGCACGATGCATCATTTTGTACCTGAAACATTAGGTATCTGCTATTCCTCTCGTTGCATCCAAGAAACTCAGCCTAGTAAGTATCCCTCGTCTCTTACAGCTTGCAAATCTGACAACAGATCTGCAAGCTCCAGAGGCTTCTGTGGTTCTCTGTGTAAGAGCTTTGAAAAATTATCCAGTCTGCTGAAGAGAGATTCTTTGATTGCCTCCAGAGGGCCATAGCATTTGTCCAGCCTCTGCCTCAGCATTTGCAAACCATAACTCGATTATTAATGTAAACTGCCCTAAGCATTTTTGCATGTTGCAGTGACTCACTATCAAGCCACTTGCAGAGAAGGTCTAGCTCTTTTCTAAGTATGAGACTTTGTCCTTCCACAGCAGTGTGAAAACTTGACTTCCAGGGCAGATAACTGGCAAAATGGTTGTCCAACACTTTTAATCCTCCTGTGACTAGTTTTCAAAGAGCCGGATACCAAGCTAAATCTAATGCACCTGCAGCTCCTGAATGAGGGAGTTGTGGAAACTGGTTTTTCAAATATGTGCCCTGGGATTGATGGAAGTTCAGTCTGTCCATGTCTGTGCAGATAGAGTTTCCATCAGTGGCAACTTTAGTCTGAAGACTTTGCGGTGATGAAACTGTAGAAAGTGGTGGTGTGGACCTTTGCTGCTGTAGACCTTGACTGTCAATGCCTGGACCATGTGAAAGGCATGTTGGCTGCACGGTGTGGACAGCTTCTCCTTGTACAGCTGGATCCTGCTTGTAGACTCACCACTGTCTAAGTCAACAGCTGCTTTATACACCCTTGCTTTTGCTGAGCCAACTTCAGCTTCACACGCTTCCCTGAGCGCACTTAATGTAGCCTCTACACGTGCTCTCTCCGTGTCTATACATGATCTCTCTGTGCAAGGTTTCTCTGCATCTCGACTTAGTGCGTTAACATACGCTGCTCTCATTCTTGCTGCTTCAGCCTTGGTGTGAGCTCCTGCTGCGACTATGCCCGCCAACCATGGATTTGTTCAAGTGTCGCAATGATATGATTGATGCACCACATTCTGACCTCACTTCCAGACCTGGCCAGTCGACGTTCCTCAAGTCAGAAGCAGACATTGTTGTGCTTTAGGTTCAGGCGTGTCTCCAGTCCGCGGGTGACGCCTTTCAAGATGAGATATCTTTTCACTCTACTGCCCTCGCAGTGCTGATATGCAAAGTTATGCAGTGAGTTAAACTCCTGAAAGATCACCCCAGACAGAAGCTTCCTTCAGTGTTTTGATGGGCTCTTACTTGTGAAAATGCAGAAAGTTAAGTAAAATACGTATTAAATTCAATGCAGAATTGGCTGAATTCAGCTGTTCTGGTAGTTGTGACGGCAAAGCATGACTGATTCTGGTTGTAGACTCACCACTGTCTAAGTCAGCAGCTGCTCCATGTATCTTTGCCTCTGCTGAGGCAGTTCAGCTTCATGCTATTCACTGAGTGCACTTAATGTAGCCTCTACACGCACTCTCTCCATCACTATACATACTTTCTCCATGTCTATTGAGCTTTCTCTGTTTGCATCTCAGCTTCACATTTAACATAAGCTGCTCTCATTCTCGCCACAGGTTCTTCCTGTAGCAATGTTAATCGTGGATTCTTTCAAGCACCACAATGATGTGATTGATGGACCACACCCTGATCTCACTTCCGGATATTGACGATTGATATTGCTGACATTGTCATGTACAGCATTCAGACGCATCTGTAATCCACAGGCAATGCTTTGAAGGTGAGTTATCTCTTCGCTCTATGCCCTTGCAGTGCAGGTATAAAAAGCTGTGCAGTGAGCTAAACTGAATCCAAAGTAATCCACACAGGAAATGATATTACATACAGGAAGTGATGTTCATACAAAATGAACTGCGCCTCTAGCCCTGATGTCAAAGTCAAGTTTATTGCCACATGCAGAAGTACAGATATGCACAGACACAATGAAAAGCTTTCTTGAGTCAGTATCACGGGCACATGGCATCAGAGAAGCAGCGTTCACAATAAAAACACAAGTTAAATATAAATTATACACTACTTTTACAAGAAAACACCAAAAAAGTGATTGCAGTGGTCACACTGTTGTTAAACTGCAGTGACGATTAGGGTTTGGCTGGTTAGTTCAAGAACTGAACTAGTTGTAGGAAAGTAGCTATTCTTGACTCTAGTGACATGGGACTTTAGGTTTTTATACCTCCTGTCTGAATGGTAGCTGCAAAAAGATGGTATGGCCAGGATTGTGGGGAGTTTTGATAATGGATGCAGCATCTTTGAGGCAGTGGTTCCTGTGGATACAAACAATGGGGAGAGATCTGTTCATGATGTATTAGGCAAAGTCCACTATTCTCTGCAGCTATGTACGTTCCTACACCTTGACATACCAAACTATGGTGCAATCTGTAGATGTACAGCACAGTATGTTGGTATTTGATGGCAAGCTGAACCTCCTTAACATCCTAAGAAAGTAAAGACATCGGTGCATATTTTTTTCTAATTACATCTATATGCAATCATAATTTGATGTGCGCCATCTAACGTCTTAATGCCCGGGAATTTAAAATTGCTGATCCCCTCCACCACAGATTCCCTGATGTAGACTGGAACATGTTCATCCCTTCTCACTCTTCCTCCATAGAGAAAGCTAAGTGCACTAAGTTCCTGGGAGTTCACATCACGGATGATCTCACCTGGTCCCTTAATATCACCTTCCTGAACAAGAAGGCACAGCAGCATCTCCACTTCCTAAAGAGATTGAGGCAAGCAAGGTTTCCCACCTCCCCATCTTGACTGTACATTATAGATGCACAATTGAAAGCATCCTGACAAGCTGCATCTCCATCTGGTTTGGGAGCAGCCAAGCATCAGACCAGAGGTCCCTACAAAGGATTGTGAAAATGGCTGAGAGGATCATAGCGGTCTCCCTACCATCCATCAGGGACATTTATCAGGAGCGCTAAGTACACAGGGCTCTTGGTATTATTAAGGATCCCACCCATCTATCCAGCATGCTGTTTGACTTTCTACCATCAGACAGGAGACTCCAATGAATAAAGACAGGAACGGTCAGGATGGGAAACAGTTTCTTCCCTCAGGCCTCTAGGATTCTGAGCTCGTTGCCACGTCACTGTACCTTACAATATTTAGTTTATGCACTTCAGTTCATTTATTTATGTGTAATCCATCTTACTTATTGTAATCCATCTTACAATATTATCCGTACTTTCATAAGTTATTGGGGGTTATGTTTGTTAAGGTGCTTACAGAGCAAAATAATGAGGTCATGTTCATTGTTCATGAAATTTGATCACAGAGGGGAAGAAACTGTTTCTAAAACAGAGTGTGTGTCTTCAGGCTCCTGTACTACCTCCTCCCTTGTAGTAGTAATGAGAAGAAGGTGTGTCACTGATGGTGTGAGTCTTTAATGATGGATGCTGCCTCATTGAGGCATTGCCTTTTGAAGATTTACTACAGGAAAGATATCAATAAGATTGAAGGAGCACAGAAAAAATTTACAAAGATGTTGCTGGGACTTGAGGACCTGAGTTATAGGGAAAGGTTGTGTAGGTTAGGACTTTATTCCCTGGATTGTAGGAAAAGGAGGGAGATTTGTTAGAGATATACAAAATTATGAGCAAATATATATAGGGTAGATGCGAGCAGGCTTCTTCTGCTGAGATTGGGAGAGACTAGAACTAGAGGCCGTAGGTAAAGGGTGAAAGGTGAAATATTTAAGGGGAACCTGATGGAGAAACTTCACTCACAGGTGGTGCTAATGTGGAACAAGCTGCAATGAAAGTGATGGATGCGAGTTCAGTTGCAACATTTAAAAAAACGTTTGCATAAGTAACTGGATGGAAAGGATAAGGAGAGTTATGGTCCAGATGTGAGTCAATGGTACTAGACAGTTCAGCACAGACTAGATGGGCCAAAGGGTCTGTTCCTCTGCTCTGGTGCTCCATGACTATGACTCTATGCTGTAAATTCTGAAGATATTCTACTTATGTAAAAAACAATCAACAAAAATACAAGCAAAATACTTGCTGAAGAGAAATCTTTGCATATTCCCTCCTTGCACCAGCATTTGCTTTTTATATTTCAAAAATAAACTTTATCCATAAAAATATATACACAAGAAATACAAAAAATACAAATACAAGACTTTCTTTATATTTGTAATGTTATCAAGTTCATATATTCATAGTGTCCTCAAGTTAATAACTTCTATAAATGGCACCAGCACCTGCCCGTACAAAGTATAGGCTTCACAGTTTTCTATTAAACAAGAATGAGCTACATGATTATAATTCATTGCACTGCTATTTTGTTCAAGGATTCAAATATTCTAAGTACATATGTTATCAATGTATATATGCCGCGTACAACCCTGAGATTTGTCTTCTCTCAGGACAGCCCCAAAACAAAGAAAACCCTGGAAGCCATTCAAAGAAAAACATTAAGCACCTCCCCCCAAGCACAAATGGCAAAAAAAGGGGAAAAAATGAGTGAGAACCCCAGAATATAAAACACAAAATTGAAGGAGTCCAGGTATATTCAGTTCAGTTCAATCTAGTGCTGTGTCATTCATCTCCTGCAGGACTCCTCGATCAAGTTGTTCAAAATAGCAACAAAAAAAAAGCAATGACAAGACAGCAGAAGCATCATAAAGTGTACTGCAGAGTCCAATCTACAAACTGCATCAATTAAACCCTGCCCTAGACGCAGGACTCCCGCACAACCCTCCAGCAGCATCGAGCAAGCAATACACATAGTTTGGGGGAAACCATACCAGTAGCCACATTCCCAAGTAATCCCAGTGCCACGCCACCTTTCCTCATCTGATTGCTCTGATGCTCTCCAGCTTTACGGTTGGATATCTTGCAATGAATGCATGAGAAAGTTAGAGTCAATGTCACTGGTTGCCTTTTTGCTGTCGCACAAAATAGTGGAAGAGATGTGAGAAGGGTTCCAGAGGAGCAGAGCCTGCATGTCACTTGCCACTGAAGGAGCTCAGCACATGGTTATCTGACATCTGCTACCCCTCTGTGACTTCCTTCTCTATTAGTGATGTCCCTCGCTCTCCGGCACATGAGGTCCTGACATCTGACATCTGCATTCTCTCTATACAAAGTTAAAGGCAGTTTTATACCTTGTGACGAGCAATAAAACCCATGTTTCTGGATCTAGCCCATAAGAGCTATGATGAACACTGCAGTTGTATGGCAAGAAAAACATTTGCAAACCGCATGCATGTAAGGGTGGGAAAACAATTCTGCGAAGGGACCGCTCCTCTCTGGATCCTACAATTTTGGTTACACTGTCCAACTGACTGGCTGAAACAACATTTCCTGCAGATAAATGTTACTGAAAGCAAAGCTCTCCTCTTTGGTTCTTGCCAATGTCAACTGGCTCTAGCTTTGTCCCCATTAGGATCCTGGTCTCCACATATGTCCCAAGTTGTGGAATGCAGTACAGCTAGGCTTGTGGGGAGTACATTCCCACAAACGCTTCCCTTGACTTCAGTGACAGCAAAATTGAGTGCCTTTCCCTTTTGAATCCCTCAGTGTAGCCACACTGTGACCCAACTCTCCATCCTTGCTGTTCTCAGACAAACTCTTGCTGTGATTCATGAGTATGGAATTCTTGTGCTTGTGAATTGGATTTCACGCTTATTGATACAGTGTATCCGTGCCATACTGGGATTCCCCCACTGCAAATCATGGATTAGACATTAGCAACAGTGTTGGTCTGGTTTATAGCATGAATCATCCACTAACACAGGGCCCTCATGTTTTTCATTGGGACCAGACCCAATAAAATGCAACTTCCCGCAATCCGCTGTGCACCAAACTGGCCCTAGCTTTAACACTTAAAGTCACACTCTCCACCGACAGCCGAACACTAGCAATGGATACAGTGGCAGCTGTGGAGAAGCAAGAGGGTCCAGTAGCGAGAGAAAGACAGAGAAAAAAATGCTCCTACTTTCACTCAAAGAGACATGATATCTCCATCAGAAAGAAACGTGGCAAGAACGAGGTTTTGACTGCAGGGGTTGGGATGGGTGCAGCTGGAATGGAGGTGGAGGTAAAGGAGAACAAGCAGGGCCACCATAGGAAGGACCTGGAGGTGGCAGCTCCAACTTTCTCCTCCAGGTGTGAGAATCCCCACTCATTACAACAATATAGAAATAAATTGTGTAACACATCAAGTTAAGTCAGAGTGAGTTCATGCCACTGAACATTGTGGTATCGAACTGCTTCACAAATTAGATCAAGGATTTGTTCGCCGAGGTGATCCTACAAAAAGCATGTGATAGAATATGATGTAGCATCAAGAAGCTCTCTGATGCTTAGTAGTGAACGATGTTGATATTAAGGTTTATAGTGTGTTTAAGGTAAATTTGACTGCATTGTTAACCTTTGTGGGAGAGTGTAACCCTGTAAGGGAGGCTGTAATAACACTTGCACTCTTCCTTTTTCCTGTGTTCGATTGAGAGCTGAGGCCAGTGATGTTTTGCTGGGAAATCTCCCCAGTAGCAGCCCATATCTTCCAGCAGTTCCAGCCAACATTTTCATGTTCCTTATTCTCCGGCTTTGTATCCTGCTCTTCTTCTGACAATAGCAGGCAGCGTTGATCTGCTAGGCTGTATATCATACACAACAGCAAAGTTTCTGCACCTGCTGGGCACCCCAGGATTGGTGCAGGCACTGGGATCTCATTTTGAAAAATAACAGTGATGTTTTGCATGTTTTTACCATGGATAAAGTTCTCAGAGCACTGCTCAGCTGCCCTAGTTCCTGAAAAGTGTCACATCCTCTATATTGGAGATGACGTCCTTGGAAAATCCAAATCTACACTATTGTTCAGTAGAAATCTAGATATAAGATGTGGTGTTTCTCAAGAATCAGTGGGAGTAAGTCCTTCACAAATCAACGTGCCTTTTCTTCCTTTCTAAGATTGTCTACTTGGGCTGCATGGCTGGTCATTATCACACTGATGCCTCAGTAATGGATTATTGCAAGCAGTGTCCACCATGGAAACAAGAATGGTTGTATTTTGCATAGGAGGCTTCTACCAGCCATAAGGGCAGAGGTGAGTGCAAGTACAAACTGTAACATTTTTTGTACTACATAAGTATTACGCTTTCTGGAGGACATCAGAAAAACATGATGGACTACCATGAATGGCAGACTCAAAATGCCCAGTCCAATATCCTGTGAGGCATGATACCACCCAGAAATAATCACCAACAAAATCTACCCCTGGTTAAATTTACCTGTGACTGGTACATAGAATACAGATCCTGATCCAGATCCTCAGCTGGATTTCCTTTGCAACGTTGAATTAAAGTATTAGAAATTCAGGACCTGAATAATGGAAACGGGAGTCTGGCAGAACAGCTTACTTCACTGATAGTTAGAATTTACTCAAAAGTTGCTAACTCTTTAGAGGTAGATTTCAAACAGCAGTTTCTGGCTTAACCCCATGGAAGACCAAACTTTTCCGAGCATCTGACTGGCCACGTAAAAGATGGATATGAGAGAACCTCAGAGATTTGGTCTAAGACTCCTCCTGTCCATTCCTGACACACCCCACTATGGCCGTGTCATCAGCGAACTTCTGCACATGGCAGGACTCCGAGTTATATTGGAAGTCTGATGTGTACAGGGTGAACAGGACCGGAGAGAGTACGGTTCCCTGCGGCGCTCCTGTGCTGCTGACCACCGTGTCAGACCTACAGTCTCCCAACCGCACATACTGAGGTCTATCTGTCAAGTAGTCCACTATCCAATCCACCATGTGAGAGTCTACTCCCATCTCCGTTAGTTTGTGCCTTAATATCTTGGGCTGGATGGTGTTAAAGGCACTAGAGAAGTCAAGGAATGTAATCCTCACAGCACAACTGACCCCATCTAGGTGAGAGAGTGATTTGTGCAGCAAATACGTGATAGCATCCTCCACTCACTGTACTCCCAGATACTTGTAGGTCTTAACCTGCTCCACACATTCTCCATTAATGATCACTGGCTCCATATGAGGCCTAGATCTCCTAAAGTCCACCACCATCTCCTTGGTCTTGGTGATATTGAGACGCAGGTAGTTTGAGTTGCACCATATCACAAAGTCCTGTATCAGTTTCCTATACGCCAGTGATCATTAATGGAGAATGTGTGGAGCAGGTTAAGACCTACAAGTATCTGGGAGTACAGTTAGACGAGAAGCTAGACTGGACTGCCAACACAGATGCCTTGTGCAGGAAGGCACAGAGTCGACTGTACTTCCTTAGAAGGTTGGCGTCATTCAATGTCTGTAGTGAGATGCTGAAGATGTTCTATAGGTCAGTTGTGGAGAGCGCCCTCTTCTTTGTGGTGGCGTCTTGGGGAGGAAGCATTAAGAAGAGGGACGCCTCACGTCTTAATAAGCTGGTAAGGAAGGCGGGCTCTGTCGTGGGCAAAGTACTGGAGAGTTTAACATCGGTAGCTGAGCGAAGGGCGCTGAGTAGGCTACGGTCAATTATGGAAAACCCTGAACATCCTCTACATAGCACCATCCAGAGACAGAGAAGCAGTTTCAGCGACAGGTTACTATCGATGCAATGCTCCTCAGACAGGATGAAGAGGTCAATACTCCCCAATGCCATTAGGCTTTACAATTCAACCACCAGGACTTAAGAACTTTTTTTTTTAAAGCTATTATTAATGCTTTTTGAGTTAGTGATTTAGATGCATATCATATTTTATTGAGTTAAGTATTATGTAATTAGTTTTTGCTACAACAAGTGTATGGGACATTGGAAAAAAAAGGTTGAATTTCCCCATGGGGATGAATAAAGTATCTATCTATCTATCTATCTATCTATCTATCTAAGACCTATAAATGTGCTGAATTAAAAACTGACACAGTTCCTCTTCAACCAATGGAAGTACATCTTTTAGAACAATTCAAACATGTCCAAAAGCCTGATTCTATTTAAATTGGATAGGCCAGGAAACAAAAAGCACACAGTGAAGCACATCACCTTTCTATGTGTGGACTTGGGACAGGAAAATGAGTCCGTTGTATCATTTTGAAATTCGCAGCCTCTTGAGTTAGTGTAAGAAAATTCTAAAGTGACTTACTTACAGAAAATAGATATTTACTTAAAAAGCACACAACAAAATTACAAAGACATAGAAAAAATAAACAAGTCATTGAACAGATGTTCTTAGAAAAGAAGCACAATGGATTGAATTTCTTCCTCTTTCCCTTTCTCTCCTCTGTTAGGGTGCTCCATTAAATATATTTCTTGATTATCTGTCCATGTCAAGCAAAGTTTTTATTGAAGTTATTCTTGGTAAGTGTCTTGGTACATATTTCAGTTAAAGCACTTTATAAATGTCATCACCATGAAACAATTCAATTAGTCTGTATATCTAAATCTATTAGAGACATCAGAGTTCTAAAGACTGCAATTTGGAACAAGGTGTAACTAGGTGAAATAAAAGTCTTCCAGGCTGCAAAAGAATTGCTGCTCGCTCCTTGGTTTTAGGGGATTCATTTAGTCTCTAATTGTCTCCTGTGGTTCAAGAAAAGTGGTCATCTGTGACCTAACACAAAACTCTGTGAAAAGCTTCTCTGATCTTCAAATCCCGCCTTTAAAGTCTTAAGAAAACAGGGATGGTTTTGAACCAATCTGCTCTTACTTGAAAGTTAATAGTTTAAAAGCCTGGAGATTGAACCAAGAAGCAGAGACAATAGCCACTTTTGTTGTGTCTGAAAGACCGACCATGTATAGCATTAATACCATACTCCAGTACAGACAAGCACACCACTGGTTTTGTATTCAGCCTTGATTAGTGAAGCTATCAGGGTTCGTTTAACTATGGATGATTTCCCCCTTGGAGCCTCAGGGTGTGAGAATGGATGAGAGAGTGAGTGGACAGGCCAACAGGCTGGTACCGGCCAATTGCCATGAATTGTAGGTCACTGCAGAACAGTGTTCCCACAGTAGCAACAGGTCTACTGAGAGGTCATGTGACCCTCCCCTGGGCAGTTGGCTCAGGGGATGTGTGGGAACCAGCATGGTGACAGACTATGATAGAGAATTACAAGGTTCAGTGACCAGGCCTTTTCAATCTGTGCACTGTGCTGTGCGCACAATAGAAGACTCCCACAGGCCCTCTCTCTCTGTAGGCTGTCCTGAATTAAGTGGAGCTGATTAAGACAGACATGGAGGGGAAACCCTATAGGAATGAAAGCCACTGTCTGAATAATATATTGGATAGCTACAGATTGAAATTGTGCCTTTACACCTGCTCTTGCCAAGAGTAGGTAGATCTGACCCAAATATTAATAAATATGCAAGGGCAAGATTTAACTCAGCAAATTCAAGCCAACTAGGTGACTGGGACTACAAAGAATCTATCTTTAGATATAATGGATCTAATTTGAGCATATTTAGGAGCAATGGAAAACTTATTATTTTGGTATTTTGAGCACTGCATTTTATTGATCAAACAAGCAATGTGACTATATCATGTAAATTGATTGATTGATCAAAGAACTAATCGTGGAGTTCAGGGGAAGGGGAGGTCAAGGGAACTCAGACCAGTCCTCATTAAGGGATCAGAAGTGGAAAGTGTTACTTTTTGTAACTCCACAATGTATGTAAAACTAAACAAAAGAGAAACACAGAGCCAGAGATACACATGTGTATTCTTCCTTTTTATTTTAATGAGGTGCACACATATGCCGTGGTGACGTGATGACGTGTGCCATTCAAATACTTTTACATATAACACATAATGAATTATGTAATCAACGAAGAACATTTAATCAAACAATATATTTACAATATTACTCAAATATTAAATACACAACACTCTTTCCTGCTTAGCTATAAACTCCAACTCAATATAGAATGCACCCTAGATTCTACATATACATCCACAGCATAGTAAATTTTAAATTGTTCTATTCAGGCCTAAAGACTTAATTGCTGTGGCAATTTCTTACTTGTGTGCGATGATGTCTCTCCTGACAAGGGGTCACTCTTCTTAGCAGCTGAGATGTGGCTGTGAAGGGATCTCAGGTTCTGGGTCCTCCTTCGTAATAATTGTAGAAGTTGACGCTGTGACTGCAGGAGGGGGTTCTGATGCTCCAGGGACCTTACTTCTCTAACAATTGACTCTGCTCTCCTCAACTTAATCAGTTCAATACCGCATTTTGGGAGGTCTGACTACTTGAGTGATGTTCTCCAACCTGCATACAGCAGAGGCTAAAGAGCAAAGTTCCTGAGATTAGGACAACAAAAATGTGGTCGCGGGAAGCAAAGGAGCAGCTATGGAACTGCTTCAGGTCAGTAGACTGAGCCGTGTTCAAGGATTGATCAGTGGATCTCACTGAATATACCATGGTTGTCACAAACTTCGTTAAAGCAGTCGTAGATGAGTGTGTCCCAATAAAATCATTCAGAATCTTCCCCAAGCAGAAGCCCTGGATGAACCATGAGATGTGCAGTCTGCTGAAGGCCAGATCAGAGGCAATTCATATTGGTGACCAAGAAACAAGAGGTCCATGTACAATCTCCGGAAGGCCACCTCATGGGTGAAGTGGCAATGCTGGACTAAACTTGAATCAACGAAGGATACTCGACTGTTGTGGCAGAGGTTGAATGCTATCTCCTCTGATAAAATTAAATTAAGTAACATAGACGACGACAGGGCTTTGCTTCCAGATAAACTCACTGCCTTCTATGCTAACTTTGACCTTCAAATCACCGGAGGAACCATCGTGAACTTCCACAAACACAAATGATCCAGTGATTTCAGTCTCTGAGGCCGACATGCAAGCGGCCTTCAGGAGGATGAACCCAAGAAAAGCTGCCCAGACGGGGTATCTGGCCAAGTACTAAAGTCCTGTTCTGAACAAATGGCTGGAGTGTTCACTGAGATCTTTAACCCCTCACTTCAGCAGTGTAAGATATCCACCTGCTTCAAGCAGTCTTCACTTATACCAGTGCCTAAGACGGGCGTGGTAATCTGCCTCAATGACTGGGGTGCAGTAGCACTTACATCCACAGTGATGAAATGTTTTGAGAGATTGGTGATGAAACATACCAACTCCTGCCTGAGAAGCAACTGGCTCCATACCATTTTGCCTACCGGCACAACAGGACCCCAGCAGATGCCATCTCATTGATTCTTCACTCAACCCTGGAACATCTGGACAGCAAAGATGCATACATCAGAAAGCTCTTTATTAACTACAGCTCGGCATTCAACTCCATCGTTCTGTCAAAACTAATCAGGAAGCTTCAAGACCTAAGCCTCGATAGCTCCTTGTGCAATTGGATCATTGATTTTTGAGCCCGCCGCTGTACTCGCTTCATACTGATGACTGTGAGGCTAAGCACAGCTCCAATGCCACACTTAAGTTTGCTGATAGCATCTCTGTCAGAAGCCACATCAAAGGTGGTAATGAATCAGCATGTAGGAGAGTGGCTAAAAATCTACCTGAGTGATGCCACAATAACAATCTTGCACCCATTGTCAGCAAAACCAAGGAGCTAATTATTGAATTCAGGAGGAGGAAATCAGAGGTCCATGAGTCAGTCCTCATCATGGGCTCAGAGGTGGAGAGGGGCAGCAGTGTTTAATTTCTTGGTGTTACCCTTTTGCATGACCTGTCCAGCATGTAAGTGCAATTTTGAAAGAAACATGGCAGCACCTCTACTTCCTTAGGAGTTTGCAAAGATTCAGCCTGACATCTACTGCTTTGACAAACTGCTATAGATGTGTGGTGGAGAGTATATTGACTGGCAATATCACAGCCAGGTATGGAAGCACCAAGGCCTTTGAATAGAAAACCCTACCAGAAGTAGTGGATAAGGCCCAGTCCATACAACCCTCCCCACTACTGAACACATCTACACAAAGCATTGTCACAGGTAAGCAGTATCCATCATCAGGGACCCCACGATCCAGGTCATACTCACTTCTCACTGCTGTCACCAGGAACGTAGAGGAGCCTCAGGTCTCACACCTCCAGATTCAGGAAAATATATTACCCCTCAACCATCAGGCTCTTAAAATGGAGGGGATAACTTCACTCGGCTTCAGTTGAAATGAACTCTATGGACTCACTTACAAGGACTCTTTATCTTATGCTCTCAATATTTAATGCTTACTGATTTATTATTATTACTTCTTCCTGTTTGTACTTGCACAGTTTTTACACACTAATTGAATGTCAAAGTTGGTGCAGTCTTTCATTGATTCTATTATGGTTATTATTCTTTTATTGATTTATTTAGTATGCCCACAGGATAAGTTGTATATGGTGACATATATGTACCTAGATAATAAATTTACTCTGAACTTTGAACTTTTACCCACTTTTGTTCAACTCTATGGTCCCCCACCTGGACAACTTGTCCAGGAGGGAAGCATTGAACTTCCTTGTTTGAGGAGCCTTCAGTTTGTCTCAATGGTTGATCCTGCATACTCCTTCTGCAATTGAGTCTGAGGAGGTCCAAGCGGAGCACAAGGGACAACCCAGGAATGGTATAGCTTGTGAGGTGTTGACTGTGGAGTGCACTGCATTGCGATATGCAAAGAGGAAATTGGCGAGCTTCTGATTCAGTGTCAGTATAGTGTGTACTGCTGACATTGCTTGCAGTGCATTCTTCACACGCTGGACAAAACTTTCTGCCAAGCCATTTGTAGCTGGGTGGTATGGTGCAAATGTAATAAGTCTTATTCCATTTATTTTCAGGAATGACTAAAACAATCCCTCAAAAAATGTGGTTCATTGTCACTGACTAAACGTTCTGGAGCACCAGTCCTTGAGAAGAGGCTTCTCAACATGTCAAGAGTGTGCGAGGTTGTAGTGGAGGCCATTGGGAACACTCCTGGCCACTTTGCAGCTGCATCCACTACTACCGAGAAATCTGTGCCCATGAATGGTCCAGAAAAATCCACATGAATCTTCTGCCAGTACAAAGTGGGCCATTCCCAGGGGAGAAAAGGTGCTGCTCTCAGCATCTTCTGGACAAGTTGGCATCCCATACAGTGCATGGTGAACTCCTCAATCGGCTGATCTATCCCAGGCCACCAGACAAAGCTTTGAGCCAATGCTTTCATTTTGGCCACACCTAGAGGGCAGTCATGTAGTTCCTCCAACACTTTAGCTCTTGGCTTGGATGGTACAACTCTCAATTCCTACATAAGGAAGCTCCAACAAAGGCAAGTCCACTTCAGCGCTGGTAAAAAAAGGGGTAACTGGGATTTCTGCTGCACATTCCAGCTATTTTGGGTGTCAGTGTAGACCTGAGACAGTATGAGTTCTTTCCTGGTTTCCCTTTGAATCATCTCCGCCATAATAGGGAGATTTCCAATTTGCATTAGTAAGAATATGTCAAGAGAAGTGTCCTTTATTGTGAATTTTTCAGGAATTTCCATTTCAAAGGGTAAACAGGATAATCCATCATCATTCATATGTTTAGTTGTCCTCTTGAATTCGAATTTGTAATTGTGTCCTCCAAACAACACAGCCGATCTCTGCATTCATGCTGCTGCTTTTAGTGGAACACTCTTCTGTGGATTGAAAATGAACGCCGGTGGTTGACAATCAATAATGAGGGTAAAGTCTCTTCCATGCAAGTAATAGTGGAGATGTTTTACACCCCAAACTGGACTCAAGACCCTTCTGTCAATCTGTGTATATTGTTTCTCTGCAGTGGTAAGGGGACGTGATGCAAAGATTTTGGGGTGTTCACCTCCATCAGTTATAACATGTTACATGACTGACCTATGCCATAAGGTGAGGCATCTCAGGCAAGCTTCACGGAACTATGTGGATCATAATGTGTGAGTACTCTGTCTCACGTCACCATTTTCTTTGCCTTTTGGAAAGCCACCTCACACTGTTTTATCTATTGCCATTTTTCCTGATCTTCAGTAATGAGTTCAAGGGGTGGAGCACGCTAGTTTTGTATGGCAGGAACCTGCTATAGTCACTGACAAATTCTAAAAAGGACCACAAACATGACACGTCCTCTAGCCTTGGGCATCCACCACTGCATGAATTTTCTCAGCGCATTTGGGTAAACTTTGTGCATCAGTGGTGTTACCACATAAAGTGATGCATGGTTTAAAGAATTCACACCTGTTACACTACGTGCTGAACCCATAATCTTCTAATCCTTTTAACACTGTCGTGAAATTTGGAGCTATTTCTTGTCTTCCTCACCAGTAACAACGAGTACCTTGAAGCACCTTGATCATAGCTTTCTGCCAGAGTGAAGGCATAGACACTATTATAGCGAAAAAGCCTTTTTTTGGGTATATATGGTGAGAAGCACTTTGGACTTTTTTTCTATCCCTACCGGTAGGTAGGCCTTAGCTCAGTCCACTTTGCTGAAGTGTGTCCCTCTAGAAAGGTTTGCAAAGATATCTTCTATCGTGGGCAGAGGGTATTGATCTACTTTCAGTACAGGGTTGATGGAGACACATCCTGCTTGGCTACTGGGACCACTGACAAAGCCCATAGACTCAAATCAATCTTGGAAAGAATTCCTTCAATCTCCATGTGATTGAGCTCACTGGCTACTTAATCACAGATGGTATAAGGAACCGGACAGGCTTTGTAAAACTTGGGTGTGGCATTTTAATTTAACACTATTTTACCCTTGATATGTTTGAGTTTTCCAGTGCCATCTTTGAACACTGAGGTGGCATCATCCAGTATCTACCTTAATTTGCTTTCAGTTGACCCTTTGCAAAGCACTTGGCATGTAAATGGTAGATAGATTTCCTAATCAAATTGTAGTTGTCTCAGCCAGGTACAATGCTGGTTCTCCTGTTTTTTACCACATACAAGCCTCATGTAGCTTGTTGGGCGTTGTATTTCACTGTTATGAATGTCATTCCCATAGGAGTTACCTTTTCTCCAGTATACGTTCTTAGTTCAATATCCGCAGGCTTCAGTTCAGTACTTTTGAAATGCCGTTCAATCTCCTTTCTCGAGTTTCCTTTTCTTACTCACCTGGTTTCACCAATCACCTTCTAGCTTTTCTCTTTCTCCTCCCCCACATTTTTATTCTGGTATATTCCCCCTTCCTTTCCAATACTGAAGAAAGGTCTTGGACCAAAATGACCACTGTTCATTCATTTCCATAGATGCTGCCTGACTTGCTTAATTTCTCCAGTATTTTGTGTGTGTTGCTTTGGATCTCCAGCATCTGCAGAATTTCTCGTGTTTATGATTTGCTTGTTTCCTGTAAATTTTCACATCATACATCTCAAGCCTACCCAGTCTTGGGTCTTTCTTCTTATCAGACTTTTCATCAATAATATGCAGACTAGTGCTCTTTTTGAAACTGCAACTTTACTTTTTATCTTTTTCTCTTTCCTGTGCAGACCAACATGCTCTTTGAATGTGTCTTACACATTTTCTGCACATACTGTCTTTAAACCTGCGTTAGTCTGGTGTATGTGAGCCCCTGTCACGATGGTAATATCAATCAGGCAGGCGTCTGTCTAAGCACTGCAAAGCTGTTCACGCTCACTTTCATTCCTGGCCACAACTCAATTGCATCTCTGACTGCTGTTTCCATTGATACAATAATTTCAACTCCTCTTTTAAATGTGAGTTGTGCTTCAGTCATTTTTGAATGCTTTCTTGTAAGATTCCACAAACTAAATAATGTCATTAGGCCCTGCACTGAACTGACAATGCTCAGCCTATTTTTTCAGTTCAGCCATGCATGTGAGATGAAATGGATTCCCCTGCCTTTTCATTCTGGTTATGAAAGCTTAAGCATTCTGCAATCAACAATGGTGTCAGTTTGTAAATGTTCCTGCATTACTGCCACAATATCAGCAAACCTCATCTTGGCTAGTTTAGCCGGAGCAGTCAAAACACCTGAGCAAGCTGTATGCTCTTCCACCAATAGCACTCTGTAACGTTATTACTAATTTTTTATTGACTAGTTACATTGCTTCAAAACAATGCTCTATCTATTCAGTGTACCACATCCAAATTACCTGTTACAAAATCAAACGTTCTATCTGTTCAATGTAGCCAGCCATTTCAGCTTTTTACTTATTTATTATTATTATTGTGTTGGCACGTGGCTAAGTGCTTAAGGCGTTCGTCTAGTGATCTGAAGGTCGCTAGTTCGAGCCTTGGCTGAGGCTGCGTGTGTACCCTTGAGCAAGGCACTTAATCACACATTGCTCTGCGACGACACCGGTGCCAAGCTGAATGGATCCTAATGCCCTTCCCTTGGACAACATTGGTGGCGTGGAGAGGGGAGACTTACAACTTGGGCAACTGCTGGTCTTCCATAAAAAAAACCTTGCCCGGGCTTGCGCCCTGGAAACTTTCCAAGGCACAAATCCATGGACTATCAAGACTAACGGAGGCCTACATATACACATACCTACATTATTATCACCCGATACTCACTACTTATGAACCTATGAATTTCCTCCATTCTCTTGTTTTTTCTTTAATTTGACTGTCTTTCTCTCTCCTTGTGAAGAAAACAAAATGTGCTGCGCTTTTTTATAACTCAAGCATCTTGTAGCTCTTCAACATGTAGGTGGTCACCTCGGGTTCATTTAAACTTCCTTGTCACCACTGTTAAGTTTTGTAACTCCAAAGCATAAAATGAATTGGAGAAACACACAGAGCTGGAGATACGCGTGTTTACTCTTCATTTTTACTTTAAGTGAGGCATGCACATATGACATAGTGTCAAAATGATATATGCCATTTATGTACTTTTACATATAACCTGTAATGAATTATGTAAACAAGAAAGAATGCTTAATCAAATAATATAATTACAATACTACTCAAATATTAAATACACAACAGAAAGTAGAGTGGTTTCAAGTTCCTGGGTGTCAACATCTCTGAAGATCTATGCTGAGCCCAACATACTGATGCAGTTACAAAGAAGACATGTCAGTGGCTATATTTCATTAGGAGTCTGAGGAGAATTGGAATTTCACCAAAGCCACTCGCAAATTTCTACAGATGTACTGTGGAGAGCATTCTGACTGATTGCATTACCATCTGGTAAGGAGGGGCCACTGCGTGATCAGAAAGGCTGTACAAAGTTGTAAACTAATGTATTTCCATCATGGACACTAGCCTCACCAGCATCCAGGACACCTTCAAAAGGTGATGCCTGAAAAAGGCGGCATCCATCATTAAGGACCCCCCATCACCCAGGCCATGCCCTCTTCTCATTGTTAACGTCAAGGAGGAGCTACAAAAGCCTGAATACACACACTCAACCTTTCAGGAATAGCTTCTTCCTCACCACCATCAGATCTCTGAATGATCAATGAATCCATGAACACTACGTCAGTATATTTTCCTCTCTTTTTTGCACCACTTAATTAATCTAATTTTTATATATACATCTTATTGTAATTTATAGTTGTTATTATTATGTATTGCATGTACTGCTGCCACAAAAGAACAGATTTCATGACCAATGATATTAAACCCAATTCTGATTCTGATTTTGAACTGGTTTTAATAAACCAAAAATGTGAAAAGCAATATAAAATCAGCAAAATTTGAATCTGTCTCACAAATAATGGAAACATTGAGATAAATAGTTTCTTACCCAACTTTGTGACTTTTTGGACACTTCAATAGCATAGAATTGCCCCTCAGTGTTCCCATTAGCCAACATTGCAAGACATCTGTGGGTTTAGCTGATTTCTCCTTAAGTCAGAAATATCCGTTTTCTGTAGCCACCACATCACATCCCGCTACATACACTTGCTATGACTTTTCATCTCATTCAATAATCACCTGAACACTACACATTTTTAAGCTAACAATATATATATTGCATCCAGTAATTAAAGAGCACCATGAAACATTTGATTATTTTCATTATTACTGGGAATTGTGCTTTAAAAATGTATGGGAGATTTTGCATAAAGCCAAATTTCCATAACTCAGGTCATTTGTAACCAGGGAGCCCCTGAATAAGTAAGAGTTGTGGGTATCTGTTTCCATCAGTGTACATAGCTGCTATCATGATAGTGAGCAGGAAACAAAACAAACCAATTCACGTTTAGTAAAAACAGCTAAGCTGCAACCATGCCTCAAATTCATCAAATACTTTGAACATTTCACAATGTCTCTAGCTCTCAGAAACATTCAAACAGTTAAAAATAAAATAATTAAGAAATATTAAAAACAAAAAAATAATAATGCCTTTAAAATCATTAAGAATATCTAAGGTCAATTTGGTCTTAGAAGTGAATGAGAAGTGACTTCTCATGAGGAGTAAAAGCTGATAAGAGACATAGATCGAGTGGATAGTCAGAGACATTTTTTCAGGGAGGAAATGGCTAATACAAGGGGGCGTAATTTTAAGGTGAAAGGAGAAAAGTATAGAGGGAGGATGTCAGAGGTAAGTTTTCTTTTTAAACAGAGTGGTGGGTGCACGCATGCTCTGCCAGGAGTGGTAGTAAAGAAGATAGAAAAATAGAAGGGTCTGTAGGAGGGATGGGTTAGATAAATCTTTGAGTAAGTTAAAATGGCAGTATAGCAATGTGGGCTGAAGTGCCTGTACTGTGATACAGAAGAATGCTAATGATCTAAAACTTTTCTTGTCCCCGCACAGCCATTCTGTTACACCAGATCTAACCCAGCACAGATTCTGTGGGCAATTCCACAGCATAGTCCACCTGTCCTTTGCACTCTCCCATGGTCTCCAGGTCAGGTAACTTAGTGCTGTCAGGTGGCGTCTGGAGAAGGGCAGACAATTAGTTTGGAACTTTTGTGTTTGTGCACGAATCACAAACTTGGTTCACAGGGACATGCTGGCACACTAAACTGCTTGCATTTTAAACTGTATTCATTATGCTGGAAGTACTATGCAAATGCAAGTTATTGCTACTTTTTGCTGATATTTACAAATTCACTGGACAGGTTATTATTCCTCACTTTTCCATTGGCAAAATCTCTATTTAATGCACCCATAGCTGATGGTACACATATCTTATCTGCTTGACCTTCTAACCATTGTTACTCACCTGGATTGTTCCAACAGTGCCATCCAACTCTAACACCATGGTCTCCAACTCCATGGTCTCTAACACCAAGAAAGACAAGAAGTTTAGGCACATGGCCACCCACAGACTCCCCTCCAAGCATGCATAAATCATACTATATGGCAAACTCCCTAAATATCAGTAAAAATGTTGAACAAATAGTCTGTTTAGGAGTTGGTTGTAGGATATTATCCTGGGATACAGTATACAAGTAATCTGATACTTGGTAACAGAAGAAAAGATGACATCTGGCTGATGATTCTCAAAGTTTTCAGCTCCTCTCATCTGTGATTTTATTCAAACTGACTGACAATAATCCATCTATTAGGATGATAAAAGACAAACTAGAAGGACATCTTTCACTCATTAACCTGAACTGTTCACTCTTCCTCTATGATCAGAGTGTGTAAACCTGGCATTAAACCACACAGACTAGAAGCCTCGGGTTTAAACTGATTGCAATTGCACCATCTGCTCATTTTCTACGGTTGGATTTGGTGCTGTGGTTTGGGAGCAGAGGAGACGCAAATTCAATGATTGATCCTGCAGCTGATTTGTGTGCAATGAGCAGAACTTGAACACAATCAGACTCATCAAACAATGCCTTATGGTGGTCAACATGACTAATATTTATTGCTTGGCCACTTGGTATTTAACAAAGCTGCACGTTGCTTTTTGGTTTATGATGATTTATATATGAAAATTCACATGCTGTAAGATTACATGGAGAAATCTATTTCTTCAAATTTATGTCACTCGAAGCTTTGGTCTGATTTTGCCTGTCCCTCTGACGTTTGAACAGAATGTGACTGTGAAGGAGGACAGATCCCACTGGTAAACGACAGTGCTTGTGTAAACTCAATTTAAAGGGGCAATTAAGCCTGTCAGAAAAGATTTAACAAACTCAAAAGAGACCAATTTATGCTCCAGTGCACCTACATTACAACATGGGATAGGCTGCCACGCCTTTCAGAAACTAGGAGGCAAACAAGATACAGTGTGCACATTTGGATCTGTGACCAGACTGTGGGATTTCAACGAGCAATGATGTGCGATATTGAGAGAGGCTTTCAGAAAATGGCTGAGTGGATTGCATACACGGTGTTCTCTAGTAATCCTACTGATGTGTCACCACCTTTTATAATCCCGGACAACAAAATTGGGAAATCTAGTGTGAACTGAAATCCGATGTGAGAATGTTTTAGCATGACTGCCTTGCCTGTTCGGAAAAAAAAAAACAGATATTCCCACTTCTTTAAGTGGCCAGTCTGGTATTAAATCAAATAGACTGGAAAATGTCATCTTTGATCTTACCCTGAGCAGGAATGGCAAGTAACGTTTGGTCTCAGTGCCCTAAATCTATGCAAGTAAATTATAAATCAGACAAATTTTCCATCCTTGCATGCTAAAGGTTAGCCTAGGATCATCACCACCCATCTGCCCTAAACGGGAGTACAAAATAAAATTGGTCTTTTGATTATGGGCCTGCAGGGCTTACAGTGACAATGAAATTTCTGCCTGTGAAATTCTGTATAACGTTTGGTGAAGGCATCCATTTTATTTTTCTCCCTTTGAAAAGTACAAACAGTGGGAGACTGTTACATTATTCATGTCACATTGTTGAATCAAGTCTAAAATGCATCTAAGATCTTCAGAAGTAAAAAAGGATTTATATGTTGCCTTTCACATACTGATGACTTCATAATGAATTGTACAGGCAATAAAGCAGTTTTGTGGTTTGGTCCCAACTGTGTTGGTAGAAAAGGTGGTGCAAAAATGCACACAAGAAGCTTCCACAAACAGCGATATAACGATCGAGTTATTTGGCTTTTAGTGAAACACGGACTATGTCTCGTGTTTCTCTAAGGTAGAATCTGCCTCAGCCATCTAACAAGGAAGACAGGTCCATTTTAAAGTCTGAACATCAGCACTTCCTAAGTGCAGCACTCTCTCAGTATGGCAGAGAAGCGTCACGTCTAGATTTTTGTGCTCAGAACCTGGAACTTCAGGTTCAGAGGCATGTATGAATACGCAGAGGTACAACTGAAACTGAAGGGAGCAAAGCATTTCGATAAGGATAAAAACTGACATGATCAGTATGGGACATTCTAGTAAGTATTCCAATGATGTTCTAGAAACAGCTTCTTCCCCTCCACCTTCAGACCTTCAGATTGTGAAGTAGTGTTCACACCTCACTATTTTGATCTCATTTTGCACGATTTACCATATTTATTTTATATTTCTTATTGTAACTTATAGTATTTTTATGTATTGCACTGTACTGCATGATAATGGTAATAAACCTGATTCTGTTTAAACTTTAGACCCTCATGCTCTTTGTGTTTTAAATAACAGAATAATGTATCAAGGAGGCTGTCACATGTACTTTAATTATATATTCACTTAGACTAACTAAATTTACTGGGTGACTGAAGGACAGCAATTAACTTCAACAAGGATCATCTATTTCCTACAAAGTTTTAAAGAGGCATTGTCTTAATTTAATAGTATTAGAAAAATTGCTGTAGCATGACCTGAGGGTAATATGGGTCAGCTGATTTTTACAACATTTATGAATCTCTTGAAAGCAGGTCTAAATTTTGACAATTATCAAAAACAATGTACAGAAACAAAGTAAGTCTCTGCGTTATACAAGTTTTGCTTCTCAAGCTGTGGTTTTACCAGCTGAAACTAACAAAAAACAATTTCCACCTTTCTGCCAATGGAAACATCTTCAGCTTTTGCTCAGTCTGCCTTCCACAATCAAATCTTGGTCACAATCAGGTCACATCATCTCAGTCATAAATACCATTTTCCATTCAAAACAACAAACCAATTATAACAACTCCACTGTCACCCTACTCAGGTTAACCAACACAGTCACGACAGAGCAAATAGCAGCTAAGATCTTCTCAGTTGCACTGTACTTTGATCCACTGGAAATACCCAGAATGTTTACTTTTGATGTGGTGCAGCTGGCTCAGATATAAACCCAAGTCAACTCTTATTAACTGTCATTGTCAATTATCTCCCTAAAACATTACTTCACTCTACCTATCTTCCACTTCATGTACCTCAACTCAAACTCCTTTTCCTTTAAATGCCCTTACTTCCTAACTCTCCCTTAAGTCCCCTTGGTACAACGTCTGTAATTCAACAATGAAACAGCAGTGGCCACTGGCATGCATGGCATTCCCAGTGCCTGAAAATCATCGCGTTCTGGCAAACTATCACCAACCTCAATCTCACTCTCAGGAATTCTCCTTGTCACCCTGCCCAATTTTGAAAATATCTTTTTATGGATGGTAATTGATTTGAAATGTGAACTCTGTTTCTGAGTCCACTGATCCTCCAGTGTTGCCAGCAATTGTTCTTTTTTTTTAATTTTTCATTTTCAACATTTTTTCGGTTCTCTTTTGCTGTTTGCTTCAAAAAATCAGGTTAAGGCTGGCAAGCTCTCTGACAATCAGGGTAGTTTTCTACCTGCTATCCTTGCTCGTCTCAAACATCTTGTGACATTTATTTTGAGGACGCTGCAAGAATGGAATGATTCTAGATCGTAGAACTTGAAGAGATTGGATAAGGCTAAGTACGGAGGTCAAGGGGTGACATGACAGAGGTATATAAAATTATGAGAGGCATAGCTAGACCAGAGAGCCAGAGTCCGCTCCCCCTAATAGAGGAGTCAAAAGTGAGGGGGATAGACTTTGACCAACAGCTGAATTTGAAGTGGAGGGGAAAGATCCAATGACGTAGGAAAGACAAGGAGGAGGTTCTGCTAGGGGATTTTGAGCAGCTAGAGTCTAAATTAATGTGCAGAGCCAAAAAGATAATAATCTCTGAATTGTTACCTGAGCCACGTGCAAATAGCCGCAGGATTAATTATATTGAAGAACTAAATGCATGGCTCAGAGATTGGTGTGAATTCATGGAAGATTGGCACCAATATAGGGGAAGGAGGTAACTGTTCTGATGGGATGGGCTCCAGATGAAAAATGCTGGTACCAGGGTCCTGGCAAATCTCATAATTATGGGCCTGAATAGGGCTTTATCAAGCTTTCCAACAGCTTGGAAAATTATGGATAAAACTGGAAGGTATGGAAAGAGCAGGGGAAGTTATGGAAGTCTCTAGACTAAAGAATAAAAAGAGAAGTTTATAAAGGATTAAGAATTTGACTTCAGGCAACATGGATCCAAAACTGAAAAGAAGGGTTGTGAATGCAGGACTGATGGTGTTATATTTGAAAGCCATACAGTATTCAATATAAGATAGATAATCTAGTAACCCAGTTTGAAATTGGCAGGTATGATGTTACGGGCATCACAGAGTCATGCTTGAAAGATCTCAGCTGGGAACTTAACATCCAAGGATACACATCATATCCAAAGGACAGGCTGGTGGGCAGAAGGGGTGGCGTGATTTTGTTGGTAAAAAATGAAATCAAATCCTTGGAAAGAAGTGACATAAGATCAGAAGATGCAGATCCTTGTGAGTAGAGTTGAGAAACTGTAAGGATAAAAAGACCCTGATGGGAGTTATATACAGGCCTTCCAAAGAGTAGCCAGATGTGGGCTAAAAAATAGAATGGAAGATAGAAAAGGCATGTGAAAAGGGTAATGTTACAATGGTCAGGGGTTTTCAAAATGCAAGTAGATTGGGAAAATCAGGTTGGTGCTGGATCCCAAATGGAAGAATTTATGGAATGCCTACAAGATGGCTTTGTATAGCAGCTTGCGATCCAGACCACTAGGGAAAAGATAGCTCTGGATTGGGTGTTATGCAATGAACCAGATTTGATTAGTGATCTTGAGGCAAAGGAACCCTTAAGGAAAACTGATCATAACACGGTATAATAAAATTCACCCTGCAGATTAAGAGGAAGAAGCTAAGATCAGATGCATTGGTATTACAATGGAGTGAAAATAATTACAGAGGCACGAGAGAGGAGGTGACCAAAGTTGATTGGATGGAGACACTAGCAAAGGTGGTAGCCGAGCAACAATGGCTGGAGTTTCTGGGAGTAATTCAGAAGATGCAGGGTTAGATCATCCCAAAAAAGAAGCAGCGTTCTAATGGGAGGATGGTGTAAGGGAAGTCAAAGACAGCGTGAAAGCAAAAGAGAGGGCACACAATATGGCAAAAAAATACTGTAAAGCAAGAGGATTGGGAAGCTTTAAAAACCAACAGTGGGAACTGAAAAAGCAACAAGGATTGAAAAGATTGAATAGGAAGATAGAACATAGAAGAGTACAGCACAGCACAGGCCCTTCGGCCCACAATGTTGTGCCGACCCTTAAACCCTGCCTCCCATATAACCTTCCACCTTAAATTCCTCCATATACCTGTCTAGTAGTCTCTTAAATTTCACTAGTGTATCTGCCTCCACCACTGACTCAGGCAGTGCATTCCAAGCACCAATCACTCTCTGAGTAAAACACCTTCCTCTAATATCCCTCTTGAACTTCCCACCCCTTACATTAAAGCCATGTCCTCTTGTCTTGAACAGTGGTGCCCTGGGGAAGAGGCGCTGGCTGTCCACTCTATCTATTCCTCTTAATAGCTTGTATATCTCTATCATGTCTCCTCTCATCCTCCTTCTCTCCAAAGAATAAAGCCCTAGCTCCCTTAATCTCTGATCATAATGCATATTCTCTAAACCAGGCAGAATCCTGGTAAAACTCCTCTGTACCATTTCCAATGCTTCCACATCCTTCCTATAATGAGGCGACCAGAACTGGACACAGTACTCCAAGTGAGGCCTAACTAGAGTTTTATAGAGCTGCATCATTACATCGCATCTCTTAAACTCTATCCCTCGACTTATGAAAGCTAACAACCCATAAGCTTTTTTAACTACCCTATCTACCTGTGAGGCAACTTTCAGGGATCTGTGGACATGTACCCCCAGATCCCTCTGCTCCTCCACACTACCAAGTATCCTGCCATTTACTTTGTACTCTGCCTTGGAGTTTGTCCTTCCACAGTGTACCACCTCGCATTTCTCCGGGTTGAACTCCATCTGCCACTTCTTAGCCCACTTCTGCATCCTATCAGTGTCTCTCTGCAATCTTCAACAATTCTCTACACTATCCACAACACCACCAACTTTTGTGTCATCTGCAAACTTGCTAACCCACCCTTCTACCCCCAGATAGCTAGCCAATAATATAAAAGAGGTTACCAATTTTTTTCAGATGTATAAAGAGTAAAAGAGAGGCAAGAGTGGTCAACAGACAGCTGTAAATTGATGCTGGAGAGGTCATAACAGGGAGCAAAGAAATGGCAGATAAACTGACAAAATATTTTGCGGTGGAAGATGCCAGGAACTCAAGTGTCAGAGGGCAGAACTGAGTACAGTCACTATTACTAAGGAGAAGGTACTTGGAAGCCTGAAAGTTTTGAAGGCAGATAAGTCACATGGACCAGATGGACTACATCCCAGTTCTGAAGGAGGTAGCTGAAGAGATTGTGGAGGCATTAGTAGTGATCCTACAAGAATTAGTTTCAAAGGGCTGGAAAATTGTAAATGTCACTTTACTCTTTAGGAAGGGAGGGAGGCAAAAGACTGGAAATTATAGGGCAGTTAGCCTGACTTTGGGAAGATGCTTGCGTCCATTATTAAGGATGAGGTTTCTAGTTACTTGGAAACATAGAATAAAAAGGCAGAGGTTAACATGGTTCCTTAAGGGGAAATCCTGCCTGACATATCTGTTGGAATTATTTGAGGAAGTAATAGGCAAGATTGACAAAGGAGAGTCAGTGGTTATTGTTTATTTGGATTTTCGGAAGGATTTTGACAAGATCCCACACATGAGGCTACTGAATAAGTTAAGAGCCCATGGTATTAAAGGAAAGATACTGGAGTGTACAGAAGGTTGGCTGAAGTTTGGTAAAGTAGCTGTCACTCACACAGTATGCTCCAAATAAACACATTCAGATTGATGAGCAGAAAATCTTCACGAATAAGGGAACACACTGCATGAAAGTACGGCTGCAGATGAATCCAAACTTAGATACACTCTTGATTGACAAGCTGCAAAAATAATAGAAGATTCAAGATTGTTTATTGTCATACTTCAGTACACGAGTGTAAGGGAAAACAAAATAATTGTTACTCTGAAACTGATGCAGTAACCAGACCGAACACAATAAAAAACACAATAAACATAAATATAAATTAATTCTATAAAATAAAATCTACAAGTAATTGTTATATATATATAGATGGATTATTTGTATGTAAAGTGACACCAGGTAATGTGTATCTAGTGGTGGTGGGGTGGGTTAATGGGTGGAAGCGACGGCTTGGGGGAAGTAACTTTTTTTGAGTCTACTGGTCCTGGTGTGGATGCTGTGCCAGACATACTGATATACTGAAGTTACTCTCATTCTCGAGCATTCAGTTTTGTTCTGGTTTCAGCTAAGTGCAAATTTAATCTAAATATGATTAGTTAATTGTGCTTCAAGCAGTGTATTTTTCCTGTCATGGGATTATAGAAATGTACAACACAGAAAGAGTCTGAAATAAAAAGAGAAAATGCTGGAAAAACTCAGTAGATCAGCACTGGAAAGGAATGGGGAAGAAACCATAATAAGAAGGTGGGAGGAGGGGAAGAGTACAAGCTGAAAGGTGTTAAGTGAAGCAAGGTGAGGGGGGAATGGTAAGTGGGGGGGGGAGAGGGAAGAATGAAGTAAGTTGCTGGGAGGTGATAGGCGGAGAAGGTAAAGGACTGAAGAAGAAGAAATACGAAAGGAGAGGAGATTGGATCGTGGGAGAAAGGGGAGGAGGAGAGGCACCATAGAACAGTACAGCAAACAAACAGGCCCTTTGGCCTACAATGTTGTGCCAGACCAACTAAATTAGTAATCAAATGGCTAACTAAATTAATCTCTTCTGCCTACACAATGTCTATATCCTTCCATTTTCCTCACATTCACGTACCTATCCAAATGTCTTTTAAAAGTCTCGAATGTATCTGCCTCTGCTACCACCCCAGGCTGTGCATCCAGCCACCCATCACTTGCTGTGTAAAAACATGAAATGGATTGAAAGAAAAACATATGGAAACTGAGAGAGCATGTACACTTCATTTCTTTACTTTAAGCGAGGTGCACGTTTATGACATGGTAGCAGAATGACGTATGCCGTTCACATACTTTTACATATAACTCATAATGAACTATACCAACAACAAAGAATGCTCAATCAAACAATACATCTACAATACTACTCAAACTTTACTGAGATATTAAACACACAACTCTCCACTCTGCTTAGCTATAAATTCCAACTCAATAAAGAATGCATCTCAACTTATATAAATATATTATATACTATATAATACAACTACTATGTAGATATACATAGGAAGAAGAAAAAGAAGAAGATAGCCCTTAGCTCCGAGTGGAGTCATTGGGATGCCATCGTGACGGCTTTCTTATTTTTATGAGGCCAAGTTGCTAGCTTGATGCTCAACCCAACATGGATGGAAAGTGTGCACGGGAGCCGGCTGGATTCAAACTCGGGAGCCTTTGCTCCAAAGTCCAGCGCTGATGCCACTACGCCACCAGCCGGTATGTCCACAGCAAAGTAAATATTAAATTTCCCCATTCAGGCCTAAAGATTTTGTTGCTGTGGAAGATTTCTTATTCTTGTGGGATAATGTCTTTACTGGTGAGGTTGGATTCACTCTGTTTGGCAGGAGAGACATTTGGTTGTGAAACAATCCCAGGTTCTGGGGCCTCCTCTGTGTGGTTATACTCTTGGACTAAAGGAAGTAGCCCTGACAGCTGGGCACATTACTGTTTGGCACCCCCAACAGTGCAAGGTAGGCAGCTCAATCTGCTGATCTATCACAGGCCACTGGACAAAGCTTCAAACCAATAATTTTATTTTGATCTTGCCTAATGACCAGCATATAGCTCCTCCAAAACTTCAACTCTCAGCTTGGATGGTATAACAATTCTCAATCTCCACATATGGCAAACCCTGTCAAGAGCAAGTTCATCCCAGTGCTGGTAAAAATGGGGTAAGTGGAATTTCTGCTACACATTCCATCCATTTTGTGTGGCCATGTAGACCTGACACAAGTGAGGTCTTTGCTGGTTTCCATTTGAATCATCTCTGCCATAATAGGGAGACTTTTGATTTGCATGAGGGTGAATACATCAAGAGGAGTGTCCTCTTTTGTAAATTGTTCCGGTATTTCCTTTTCCTTGCATAAACAGGACAATCCATCAGCTTTACCATGATTAGTCAAACTCTTGATACAATCTTGAAATTGTGTCCTCCAAAAAATGATGCTCACACCTGCATTCATACTACTGCTTTTAATGGAACACCCTTGTCTGGTGGTCTGTAGATTGAAAATGGACACTAATAGTTGATGATCTGTAATGAGGGTAAACCCTTCACATAAAAGAACTTTCTGGTTGAAATGCTTTACACCCAAACCAGACTCAACACCTTTCTGCCAATCTGCAGCGGTAAGGGAATGTGATGCAACGATATCGGGTGTTCACTTCCATCACTCATAATGCGACAATAATCCTCTAATCTTCTCAACACTGTCTTGGGGTTTTGGAATAGTTCCTTGTCATCCTGTTGGATAATCCTACAATGATGTAATCCAGGTAACACTCATCCTGAGTGCCTGGGCAGCCTTGTAACACTGGGCCCATAGTGTTCTGCCAGAGTGCAGGTATAGGTGGTATCCAAAATAAGCCTATCATAGTGATAAAGCCCTTTGTGAGTGTTTAATGTGAGAAACACTTTGGACTCTTCGTCCTTCCCCATCTATAGGTAGGCCTCAGCTCAGTCCACTTTCTGAAGTGTTTCCCTCCAAAAGAGTTTGCAAGGATATCCTCTGTCCCGGGCAGAGGTCACTTATCTACTTTAATTCTTGGTTCATGGTGACCTAAAATGACCACAGATCCTGACAACACATTCTTCTTGGCTTCTAACACCACTGGCATTGCCCATGGGCTCCACTCAACCATGGACATAATACCTTCTGCCTCCATGTGGTCTAGCTAACTACCTACTATCTACTTTATCATGGATGGTATAAGGAACTGGATTGGCTTTGTGAAACTAGTGTGTGGCATTTTCATTGAACATCATTTTAATGTTTGAGTTTTCCAATGCCATCAGCCACTCACGACAATGCTGGCCCTCCTGTTTTCACCACATACAAACCCAATTTGCCTTGTTGGTTGTTGTATTTCACTGTTACAAATGTCATTGTCAAAGGAGTTATCTTTTCTCCAGTATAAGCTCTTTGTTGGATATCTGCAGATTTTAGTTCGGTATCTTAGAAATGACACCGTCCAATTCCATTTAAATTAATTTGTTGTTCATTTCTGATATAAGCCATACTGCTTGTCTCTGATTAGTTTTTACACTGTAAATCTCAAGAATACTGAGTCCTGTATCATTCTCATTATTATCAGATTTTTTCATCAACAGCATGCAGATTAGTGCTCTTTTGGAAATTGCAACTGGACTTTTCAATCTTTTTCTTTTCTCTGTGCAGTCCATTTATTTCTGTCTGCCTGATATGTCCTTTGTATGTGTCCTAATGTGTTGCATTTTATGCAAGGTTCACCCTTAAATCAGCATTGGTCTGATGTATGTGAACCCCTGCCACAATGATAACATAATTTGTTCAGTCAGGCAGGTTTCTGTTTAGAAGTTGCAATTTTTCACATACTGACTTACATTCCTGAATACAACACAATTGCATCTCTCTATTCAGTTTCCATTGATGCAGTGATTTCAACTGCTCTTTTGAATGTGTGTTATGCTTCAGATAGGAGCCATTTTGGTTGTTTTTGTTTAATATTTCACAAACTAAAATATTTCTCAATGCAGCATTAAGCCAATCAGTGAATTGACAATGTTCAGACAATCTCTTCAATTTAGTCACCGAATAAGTCTCCCCTTCCTTTTGATTGCATTTATGAAACCTAAAATATTCTGCAATCAACATTAGTTTTGGTTCTAAATGTTCTTACATTACTTTTACGATATCAACAAAGCTCATTTCAGCTGGTTTCGTTTGGAACAGGCAAACTTGGTCGGAGCAGTAAGCAACTCAATGCCTTTCCATCTAATGTACTCAGCAAAACTGGCATTTGCTTTACATTGACTATTTTGTTTGCTTCAAAATATTGCTCAGCTTGCTCAGTATACCTATTTCAGTTATATCTTGTTCAGTCAAATGCATCTATCTTTCCGATGTAGCCAGCTACTTCAGCTTTTTTAATATTAATGATTATTATCGCCAGGTACTTTCTGTTTATGAACCACTGAATGTATCCATTTTCTGTCCTTTTTTATCTCGTCCAACTCTGTCCTTTTTTGAAGAAACATGTGTTGTGTTTTTTTTAACTCAAACAATTTGCTGCTTTTTTTAAAACTTGAATGTCTCACTGTATTTCAACAGGTGAGCCGTAGTCTCAGGTTTATTTAAAACTTCTTCATCAGTACTATTATGTTCTGCAACTCCAAAACATGAAACTAATTGAAAGAAAAATACTGGGAGATCAAGAGAACATGGCAGTTCCTTTACTTTAAATAAGGCATGCACTTATACATGGTGGCATAATAACATATGCCATTTGCATACTTTTATATATAACCCATAATGGATTATGCAAACAATGAAGAATGCTTAATTTAAAAATATATCCACAATATTACTCAAACATTACTGAAATATTAAGTGCACAACACAAATAACAGGCAACATAGACAAAGAATAATTATTGGATGTTGTTTATTTGTATTTTCAGATTTGAAAGTTGAACTTGGTTACCACAGATCACAGGGACAGTTTCATTGACTGGATATTTATTCTTTGTATTTCAGATCGTACCAATTAATGTAAATATTCAATATTGAGTAGAAGCGATAAAGGTCATTGGTGCTAGTTTAATCTCAGAACACAGGAAATGGAAGTCCATGTAATAATTAATGCATGATATGAAAATACATAGAATGCATAGAATATAGAATATTGGGTGCAACTTTATTTAATGCAAGCTGTATGGGACCTCTCATACTCCCTGGGATTTATGTGGGAATTACGGTTACACTGCATTACAATACAAGGTTTAATGAAGACCAACACCATGTTGGAAAGCAGCAGTCACAGAAAGATTGATCTTGCTTACTGGTGATCAAACCCTGTCAGACATTGTGCTGAATTGTACTGTTGGCTTAAATTATTTTACCAGATAAACAGTGAGTTAACTGGTATTTGTCTAACATAAGATGTTTTAAAAGGAAAAAGAGCAGAATATGAAGACGAGAAAACTTGTTAACTTATGAAAACACAATCTATATTCTTAAAATACCCATCTGACATCATGTTACAGAATTCACCCAGCATTTTTAAGTGTTCGTTGCAATCCCATATAAGCAAACTTTGACAAGTTAATCAATTACCAGTTACCTATGCAATTGCCCTTGCATGCTGCTTGCCAGTAGAGATAGCCATGCAAACCATGGGCACGAGCAGCTATTTAAACAAATGGCAATGAAGCCCAGTGAATTACTATTATTGCTATTGTTAATATTGCTGCTGTGGAAGAGTGTTGGTGCTAGAACAGACAGATAAAATTTGTAGAAGTGACGATGCAAGAGAAAAGGTTTTGTCCAGTGGCTCCCACCAAACCTCTACTGAACTGTTTGATGCTTGCCCTTTCATTGAGGCTGCTGTGGAGATCAGAGGGGTTCCAGGATGTTGTAGCTGCATGGAGAAGATACAATGCAAGAGAATTCACAGAAATTCTTACCCCTGAGTGGAGAACAGAGCCATGAGCTGTTGTCAATAGTTGCGTGACAATTAGTGTATAGGAAGGCTGTGCTTTGTGTGGAGAACAACATCATCTGCTGCAGGAATAACTGCAGACAACCACAAGGTCAGAAGTACAGTCCAATGCCACTTTATTAGCTACATCCTGCACCTAATAAAGTGGCCACTAAGTCTGTGCTCGTGGTCTTCCTCTGCTGTAGCCCATTCACTTTAGTGTTCGAAGTGTTGTGCATTCAGAGATCCTTTTCTCCACCCCACTGTTGTAACTTGTGGTTATTTGAGTTTCTCTTTGCTTGGATCAGTTTGGCCATTCTTCTCTGAGCTCTCTCAGTAACAAGGCATTTTTGCCCACTGGATTTTTTTTGTTTTTCACACAATTCTCTATAAACTTTAGAGTCTGTTGTGCATGAAAATCCCAGGGGATCAGCAGATTGTGACATACTCAAACAACCCCATCTGGCACTAACAATCATTTCATGGTCAAAATCCCTGCTCTGATGTTTGGTCAGATCAATAACTGAACCTCTTGACCATGTCTACATGCTTTACTGCATTAGGTTGCTGCCACATGATAGGCTGATTAGGTATTAGCAATAACAAGCAGGTGTACAGGTGTATGTAAAAATGTGGCAATTGAGTGTATGTTTGCCAATGGCTCTTAAAGTTACTGTGACCTTGAACATCTGTGCTGCAGTCATTCAACACTATGGAGGTTATGTCTCCATAGCCAGCAAAGCAGCAGTGTTGGACTGCAGCTGCTTGAAAGCTTTACCTTCTCCTTCTTGGGCTTTTAGCTCCCAGTGGAGCATGGTCCATTGATGACCTCCCATCTTCAATGTCCAAAGTCGGTGGTATGGTTGGAGTTCATCAATGTTTCTGTAATCTATTGTATCCACTATACAGGGGATTGGCCTATGCAGCTTCATTGGCCTTACCCATTTCTACTTCTCACGATGGGGATGTAGGGTTGGACTTTGAGAGACAGAGTCAGCTCCGTACTTGAAATCTTGCAACAGTCACTACACTTCAGAAAATACTTCACGTGGTGCAAAATGCCTTTGAACAAACATAGGCTTTAAAAGGTGCATTTTACAGCTCTTCCTTGTATCTCTGCGCCCTCAAATTCTATAAGCAGCAAGTCAGACCCTGGGCTTTTCTAGGTTTTCCTCAAGTGCAGGACACAATTGACTCTGTTGGTGGTCTATCGAAAGGGGCTGGCACGTACCTAATGAGAATGTAAACTTAATCTTTGTATGATAGTTGAAAGACAGATATACAATATTTTTGCTCTAGGGTTCAGTGTTCTCTGATGGTCACAGTATAACTGTATGGGACAAGAAATCATGTACATGGGTAGGCAGTATAATAGAAAATGCTGAAAGGGGATAGAGATGGATAAGGAAACAAACAAATATTGTGCTTCCTGTAAATTGGTTCAGAAAAGGTTTGGTCGACCATGTTAATCTGGACTGAATTAGGAAATGTCGTTCAGCAAAAGCATAGATACAGCCGAGTCACAGGGATTTTAATGGATGGACAGAAGAGAGTACAAGCAGTGTAGAGAAGCAGGCTGATATTTTAATGAGTGGGTGGCAGAAACACACTTCTGTTTTCTTTCCACTGCCCTTCAGGTTTTAGTTTGAACTGCATGAACTTTTTTTTAAAAAAGGTACAATTCTTGGAGTTTATCATATCATCAGAAATGCAGTGTCAGGTAACTGATGGCAAACTTTCCGTTTACTTTCATGTTTAACTGGATAAACTGCAGTAATTAGCCTTACACTATTATCTATCATGCTTAATGATAATTATTTTTATCAACATTACACAGATCATCTTTCCTATGGCTCAGTGGAACAAGACCATCATGGTACCGTCAAGATGGCTGAAGAGCCTGTTCCTGTGTTTTTCTGTTCTATATTTTACAGTCTTGGACCAGAAATCTCCATGTGGGCTTCCCTATTTCTCAAGATCATGTCCTCTCACCTGCTGCTATTTCCATTTCCCTCTTCACTCATCTGCACGGGGCTTTTCTTTAAAGAACTTTGAAACATCTTACAGCAAGGACTTAAAAAAACGCACACTAATTGTGCCCACAATCTTACAGCAGCATTTCCTTGCTGTAGATGCACCAATAAAGTTATACTGCTGCCAGCTGTGTCAGTAGAAAGGTGGGAGGAGGTTTACAGCAAAAGAGGAAGGAAGTCAAATCAATAAAACTTTAAACTTTTAACCACCACCAAATAAAAAGAGTATAACATTTCAGCAATACGGCATTGAATGATCGATTAAAACTGTTTCATCTTAGAAGTTTCAGGCCTTTGTAAGTCTTATCTATTCATTAAAAAGAAACTCAGTGAGCAGCAGATCATGTATAACAGAACACTGAGAACATTCCTGCACAAAAAGGTAGATTGAGAATAAACAGCCAAAGCTGAAACCCAGTCTCTTCACTCCCTTGATACAGACATGTTACAGTAGTTCTGGGACATTCACTTTAATTGTTGCTCAATGAATGGATGTGATGGATTGAGGCTTAAACCTACATTGTTTGGAGATACGGTATTGCAGAATTCCCACAGAGGTACCTTACAAAGGGAGACATAGAACTTTCCCTGGGGATGAACATCTAATATGGGAGGTACAGTAGTAAAACCTCTTCACAGAATAGCAAGAATGGAAATCTTTCCAGCTTACCCATTATCAGATGACAAGTGAGACTGTGTAGGCCCAGGCTGATTTGCTTTCTACCCACACAGGCCCCTCAATTATACAGCACATAAAGATGAGCTGAATACAATTATCAGGGAGGTCAGTGAGTGTTTTATTGTCAGGCTTTGATATTTAAAGTTTGCAACATAATCCTCAAAACTGTACTTCGTACTATATCAAACTCTGGCACGCCGTAACATTGAAACTACAGTACCAGGAACAGTATGAAACAGCTCAGGAGATTATAACCAACCGGCCAAGTAACACTAGAGCAAAAAGGATAAAATAGTCATTGAGAAATTGATCTTAGATCCATTTAACAGTAACATTTTGTGTAGACTGAAGATTCAGTCCAACTTAATTGTAACAGATTGGAGAAACTAAATGGAGGGGGAAATCAATGGTTTTACTTATAAGGCAAAAACAAACAGTACTCCATACTCTTGTCAGATGAAGATGAATTATCAGAAGCTAGTTAGTAAAGGAGTGATTTTTTTTTAAATCAGTTTTGCAAAATAGGTTCATTCATACAGCAATAAATAAATAAACATCAGTTTACATGGTCATTCATCTCTCTGCAGTTTGTGGGACTTTGTAGTTCCTGGTAAATAACGGTGATTGTGTCTCAGTAACATCATATGAATGCACTATTAATTAGTAACAAAAAACTTACAGTACTGTTATTTTCATTGATTTGCTCATTTGACAAAGTGAATACAAGCAGGTGATTTTATTTGTGTTAAAAACCAGAGGAAAATACATTCTAGTGGTTCCATCCTACTTTCCAGTCAGCTGTGGCATAAACTGGATGTGTAGTGCAAAGAAAGTAGTGTGGAATATTACATGGGTCCTCATGAGTTTGGGGGTTTGCAGCAGTGGGGTTCCATGTAGCTTTTCCATTACAGCACAGCTCTGAAGAGTATTGAGGCTTAAAATGTTTTGCTTCCAAACGTCAGCTTTTGGCTTAGTTGATTCATAGGTTGATTCAGAATATTGACTGATTATACCCACTCGGCTCTGGATTTAAAACCCAGGCTGCCCAGCCATGAGAATTAACCATAAAACCACAAGACACAGAAGCAGAATTGGGCCACTCAGCCCATTGAATCTGTTTCACCGTTCTTTCATAGCTGATTCATTACGCTCTCAATCCCATTCTCCTACCTTCTCCCTATAACTTTTGACACCCTTACTAATCAGGAACCTATCAACCTCTGCTTTAAATATACCCAATGATTTGGCCTCCAATGAATTCCACAGATTCCCCCTCTGGCTAAAGAAATTCTTCCTCATCTCTGTTTTAAAGTGTTGTTTTTGTATTCTGAGTCTGTGACCTCTGGTCTTAGACTCCCCTACTTATAGGAAACATCCTCTCCATTTTCACTCTGTCTAGGTATTTCAAAACTCAATAGGCTTCAAAAACATCCCCCCCACCCCACCCCCACCATTCTTCTGAACTCCAGGGAGTACAGGCCCAGGGCCATCAAATGCTCCTCCTATGGTAACCCTTTCTTTCCCTGGATCATTTTCGTGAATCTTCTCTGGACCATCTCTAATGTCAGCACATAATTTCTTAGCCCAAAACTGTTCATACTACTTCTACACAGTCTAAACCAAAGCCTTATAAAACCTCAACATTACATCCTTGCTTTTATATTCTAGTCTTCTTAAAATAAATGCTAACATTGCATTTCGCTTCCTTACTACTGACTCAACTTGCAAGTTTAGGGAATCTTGCACTAGGACTCCCTCGTCTCTTTGCCCCTCTGATTTCTGAATTTACTCCCCATTTAGAAAATAATCTACACCTTTATTCCTTCCACCAAAGTGCATGGCCAGACACTTCCCTACACAGTATCCCATCTGCCACTTCTTTGCCCATTCTTCTAATCTGTCCAAGCACTCCGGCAGAGACCCCGTTTCCACAACACTACCTGCCCCTCCACCTATCTTTGTATCATGCACAAACTTGGCCTCAAAGCCATCAGTTCTGTCATCCAGATCATTGACATATAATGTGAAAAGAAGCAGTCCCAAAACCGGCCCCTGCAAAACACCACTAGTCGTCGGCAAAGCTAACCAGGAAAGGCCCCCTTTATTCCCACTCGTTGCCTCCCGCCAGTCAGCCAATCTTCTATCTGCTGGATATTGGATGAACTTGATGCTCAAATTCATATAAAAGATCCTGTACCACCATGATGAGATTATCAGGAAATTCTACAGCTGCTCTGCAAACATCATCAGTAAACCATGGTGCGTGGTGAATCATGTAACTGCAGAATCAATACACATTCCAAGACTTGACTTGTTAGACCTCACATTGGTGGACATGGCTGCAGTCCAGCAGACAAGAGATTACAAAATGCATGAAAAGAGTATGAGTAAGCGAAAGATCATTCTTTCACTTCTCTTGCTGTTTTCCTCTCCCTCTGAATTCCTCTCTGAATTCCTCTCAGTAATTCATTGCTGAGCCAGATCATTATTGATACAAGTTAGCTTTCCAAGCTGCTATCTGTGAATCGGAGCAGAAAGTATGAATGGTGTTGTTTGACCACAGGGACTATTTCAGCTGAGCCCAGCTGGAAATTCAGGCTTGTGTCCATCCACCAAAAGCGGGACTTCCCAGTGGCCAAACATTTTAACTCCCATTCCCATTCCCATTCTGACATATCAGTCCATGGTCTCCTCTTGTGCCAAGAAGAGCAACACCTTATATTCTGTCTGGGTAGCCTCCAACCTGATGGCACGAATATCAATTTCTTTGCCAATAATCCAATTTCTTCCCTCCGCCCCCCCACCCTTTCTCTGTTCCCCACTCTGAACGTTTTTACCTCCTCACCTTCCGATTTCTTCCCCTGGGTCTCCTCTTCCCCCCTTTCTCCTAAGGTCCACTCTCCTATCAGATTCCTTCTTCTCTAGACCTTGACTTCTCTACTCCCAGCTAGCTTCACCTATCTCCTTCCAGCTAACCTCATTCTCCTCCCCCCACCTTTTTCATTCTGGCAATTCCCCCCTTCCTACTCAGTCCTGAAGAAGGGGCTTAACCTGAAACGTTGACTGTTTATTCATTTCCATTGATGCTGCCTGACCTGATGAGTTCCTCCAGCATTTTGCATGCATTGCTTTAGAAGTTCAGGCTTGTTAACATTCAGCAAGAGCAGCTTTGACCAACCCACTATCATGAGGGCATCCTCAAATGCAGAAGGTCATGTAGGTAAACAGCACAGAAACGGGCCTTACAGTCCATGAGTCCAAGCCAGAATCAGAAACAGGTTTAATATCACCAGCATATGTTGTAAAACTTGTTAACCATCAGTCATACATTTAAACTATTCCTACACCAATCCTAATTTGTTTTCCCTAGATTCTCATCAACACCTGTAGAACTGCTACACATTAAAGCCAATCTAAATAGCAACTCACGTTATTAGAACTTGGGAGAAATTGGCAGAGCAGACTTGATGGGCTGAATGGCCTAATTCTGATTCTATGTCTTATGGTTTTACAACCAGGGCACCTGGAGGAAACCCATACAGTTCCAGGTTGAATGAGTAAGCCTCACATTGAGACCATCCAAGGTCAGGATTGGACTCAGAACTCTAGAACTGTGAGGAAGCGACTATGAGAGGGGCACAGTAGCATAACGCCTTTCAGCATCGATGATTAGGATTCAATTCCTGCCGCAGTCTGTGAAGAGTTTGTACATTCTCCCCTTTACTACGTGGGTTTCTTCCGGGTGCTCCAGTTTCTTCCCGCATTCCCAAAAGACTTAAAGGTAAGTTGTGGGCATGTTATGGTGGTGCTGGAAGCATGGCGACATTCATAGGCTGGCCCTAGCACATCCTCGGACTGCGTTAGTCGCTGATGCAAACAACACATTTCAATGTATGTTTCAATGCTTCAATATACATGTGACAATTCAATCTAATCTCTTTAATCTTCTCATATTTTACCACTGTTATGGAGGCAAACACCACAATTCAAAGATCAAACCTCAGCCTTCCAGTCTTCCCAAAAACTATGAAGAGTATTCTGGAATAACCTACGACAACTGTCCTTTTCATTGCAGACTATCAATCGTTTATCTGTGGCCTAATGAATTAGTGACGAATAAACCCTCTAAACCATCAAGAGAAAAGAAAACTTTCATTTGCTCACTACTTTGTTTATTTGTTTTTAAGTAAAAATAGATGAACTCAGTGCATCTTATTGGGTCTGGAGTTCAGTTTTAATGATTCTTAGAGTAACTACGGAATGAAAGAAAATCTCAACTCCCGTAGACCGTGCTTTTGGAACCAGCTGAACAATTAGTTTTGTGGAGTCCCAACAGAACTATAATTCTGTGTAATAACTGCAACAATCATTACAGCACCATCAGTTCTCAGAATGCAGCAAACAGAGATTGCTTGATTAGTTATTCTTCTCCCCTCCTGTGATGTAGCATCCTCTCCCAGAACCAGATGCCATCTGCCAGTCCCACCGAGAACAAAGCACACTTCCAACAGCAGCAGGTAACTTTGAATGATGACAGCACTATAATTGTGGGAATTGAAATCCACAGAAATCCTACAAGGAGGAGTTTAGTGAGTTCAGTGACTGGGCCGTAGCATTCCTGTCTCTTCAATTAATGTGAATTCCAAAGCTTTTTAACAACTGTGACCATATCAAGGAAGAATGCAGAGTTCCAAACAACTAACAGGACTTCAGCAAGTTGAGCACTCGCAGACCTGGTAACATCATTTGATACGACCAAAAGAAAGACTTGCATTTGTATGGTGTCTTTTATGACTTCAAAATGCCCCTGAGGGTTTTACAGACTTATGAACTGCAGTCACTGCTGAAATATAGAAAGCCTGACAGCAAACCTAGTACAGTAAGGTCCAATAAACAACAGGACATTTGTGTCTGTGATGAATGAAGGTTTAAAATTAGCCATAACATTCAACAGAACTTCAAAACTCCTCCAAGAAATTGTGCGATGAAGTTTTTTGCATCTGCTGGAGAGGGCAAAGAGGGCATCAATTTCAGAGAATAAAGCACGAGAAAGTCTGCAGATCCAAAGCAACACACACAAAAGGCTGGAGGAGCTCAGCAGGTCAGACAGCATCTATGGAAATGAATAAACAGTGCTAATACTTTGGACTGCAAGCTTTCTTCAGGACTGAGAGGGAAGGGGGAAGTTGCCAGCATACAAAGGTAGGGAGAGGGGAAGGAGGCTAGCTGGAAGGTTAAAACCTTTCCTAGTATCAGTGAGTCAGTGAATTATACTTATGTATACATACATGGGCCCGTTCCTCTTTTTTCATTTTGTGAAATCAGCCTGAATCCTCACCGTAGACTACTAAATAAACCATTATCCAGTGGGTCAATCCTATGTTCATCATCTCTCTCCCCATCCAAACTAGAAACCTGTGGGTACTTTGCACACAATTCAGCAGTAGTCACCAAAAAAAAAAAAGACCCAGTTCTCACTGGCTGGGAATATTTCCCACCATCACCTGGTTAAAATCTAACGCATGGTCTCATTTAGTTCATCTTATTGTTCAGCAATTCATATGGTGCACTACCAGACATGACCATGCACCCCACAGCATCTTATTGAAAGCTTCTTTATTGCATTTTCAAATGAAGCAAGCAATAGCAGAAGGAAACAATGTGGAAGAGGGTTTACTCTCATTTGACTTGAGATATTGTTTGCATCATAAACTATGTCTGAACTCAGATTAAATTACAATCTTGAATTTACTCCACAGCATTTTATTTAAAAGTGCATATAACTACCATAGTTTGTTACCATTCTGCAGTATATTTAGCTATTTTCATTCGACATAAGCATGATACACACTGCAAAATATTTTAACAATGTTTTGACAATGGCAGTGGTTTTGATGAATTTAAAACACTGTGGTTTAGCAGGCTTAGCAACTTCAGTAGACCATTACAAGGCAATACAATGGTGAAGCTCTCATATTTAACTTCTCTGCTTTTAGGCATTTTGTCAAACAGATAGATGGTGGTAGTTCCTAGGATCTAAAGTAATATGTGACCACAACAAATGAGACCATTGTAGAAACATACTTCCTGTTTGCATGCCCTTGATACAAAGTATTGCTGTTTGAAATAAGCATGTTCTTCTCAGAATGTATTCATTTCAGTACCTCCTTTCCATCTTCGCCCAGTAATGGATAATGACTGAGAGTAATATTGAGGACATAGTAACAGCAGTAAACCTGGGCAATGCAGCAGAAAGCATCCCAATTGCTGTCTCAGGCTTCTTCCCATTCCTCAATGATGAAGGAATTTGTCCTTCAGTTTTCAACACTCTAAGCATTTGTTTGCACCAAGATGGATTTATGATTTAGTTAGCATGAAATTCCTATTTGCTTTGTTCATAATTTTGTTTATCAATAAACTTTGGGTTATATTTTGGAATTTTTCTGACGTCAATTCTTATTATGAGAAATAAAAGTATCTGTGATTAATTCTATGGAAACTAGGACAACATGATATTATCAGCAATTAATATCTTTAATGATGTATGTTCTGTGGTGAATATTTGTTGTGCTTAAATAAAATTTTAAACACTAATTTATCATATGCAGACAAGTGTGGACATAACTCATCACAATGCAAAGTGTAGACATTTGGAGGTTAAAGTACTGAAAGCGGTCACTGCGGGCTAACGAGCAGGTGAAAGCTTCATGTAAATAAGGGCAAACAGAGAACCCTCACAGCAGTGCATTCTTCAGAAGCGACAATTTTTCCATTGGATGCACTTGACTTGAATAACCATTTCACAGATCCATTCGGTCGGAAACATCGATAACAAAGATGTTTAAGCTATTTTGGGGAGAGAAGTGTCTTTCCTGAATAAGATGGGGAAGAAATGGAGATGTGTTTTCCAATGACTAAATACACTACACTGAAAAAAACTGAAGCAAATTTACCTTTATATCCTTTTCAGTTTTATGCCATTCACAACCATCTAATACCTTTTTCTAGCATAATCACTGCAGGAAACATGCAGCCAATTTCCACATTGTAAGCTCCCACAAATAATATTACTGGTATAACATCCATACTGACCATGGCCACTTAATAATTAGGATACCTGTAAACTTGCTAATGAATGCAATTATCTAATGAGCCACAGTTCCTTAAGGTTGTCATACCTGAAGGAGGTAGTGAGGATAAACTCCTACTACCTATTAAATACTGTCTATGCCGTCCATCTCAAATAGCCTCTGACAACCAATACCAACTCCTGGCCTTCACGTGTGGCTTAGCTACTAAGTCCAGCAGAATAATTTCTATTGACAGAAGAAGGTGAAAGGCCGATTGCAAGTGCCTTAAAACCTGTTGCTTTGGGCAGATGGGGCTCAACTAGAAGGAAAACTCTGATCTCATACCTCCACTGCCTTGTGGCTATATCCACTCACGGGGAAGGCTTCGGGAGTAAACCCTAAAGAAATATCCAGAGCTGAAGCCCCTGAGGTAGTCTCATGTTAAGTTCAAAGCTGACAGGCAACTCCTGTGATACCACTGGTGCCAAACTGTATTGGTCTCAGCTGTTCCCTTGGATTCATCAGCTGCATGGAGTGGGGGAGCCTGCCGTGTGGGCAACAGCTTGTTCTCCATATTGTACTGCCCTGGCTTGTGCAACATGTATACAGCTAGGACACAATATCCATGGTCGACCCAACCTCAGAATCAGTCAATCATGTGGCAGCAACTCAATGTATAAAAGCATGCAGCCGTGGTCAAGAAATTCATTTGTTGTTCAGACCAAACATCAGAATGGGGAAGAAATGCGATACAAGTGATTTTGATTGTGGAGTGCTTGTTGGTGCCAGACGGGGTGATTTAGATATTTAAAAACTGCTGACCTCCTGGGGTTTTCATGCACAATAGTATCTGGAGTTTACAGAGAATAGTGCAAAAACAAAAAAGCATCCAGTGAGCAGCAGTTCTACGGGCAAAAAATGCCCTGACAATTAGAGAGGTCAGAGGGGAATGGCCAGATTAGTTCAAGCCAACAGGAAGGAGACAGTAATTCAAATAACCATGCATTAACAGCAGTGATATGCAGAAGAGCATCTTTGAACACACAACGTATCGAATTTTGAAGCACCAGGCCATGAACAAACACCCAGTGGCCACTTTGTTTGGCTGCATGAGGAACCTAATAAAGTGGCCACTGGGTGATATCAAGTGAGGAACAATAATGGCTAAAATTAACAGTATAATCCCTCAGTTCTTCTTCAAAATTGTGGCATATGATCTTTTACATTCACCTCAGAAAGCAGATGATGCCTCAGTTTAACACTTCATCTGAAAGACAGAATCTCCAGCAACATAATGTGGAGACACCAACTACACCAGCGTAATCTAGAGACACAGGAGACTGCAGATGCTGGAGTGAGAGTGGAGAAAAATGTTATCTGCTGGAGGAAATAGACAGGTCAGGCATCATCTGTGCCCAGAATTGGACAGTCAATGTTCGGATCAAGATCCAAGCGCAGACTTGGCCACCACTTTTTCAAATACGTGTGCATGTTCTCCCATAGCTTTCTGGAGCTCCAAGCTGCCAGAGCCAGTTTAATTCCCTTTCCCATTCCCATAATGTCATGTCTGCCCTCTGCCTCATCCACTGTCAGGGTGAGACCAAAAGCAAACTAGAAGAACAGCGTCTCGTATTCCTTCTGAGTAGGCTACAAACTGACTGCAGGAATATTGAATTCTCCAATTTCAGGTAACTTGCTTCCTTCCCCCCCCCCCCCCCCATTCCATCTTTTTTCCCTCTCCTCCCGATCTATGCAGTTCCTCCTACATCTACACTCCTCAGCTTCTCCTCCCCCCCCCCATTATCCTATTTCTTTCAACTCCTCCACCCACTTGATCTGTCTAACAAGCACACATTCCTTCCTCTGGGACCCCTCCCATTACTGTTCCCATCTGCCTACCCCACCTCCCTTATTTGGTCCCATGCTCCACTTCCCTTTCCCATCAGATCACATATCCATGACTCTCTGATGCCTCCACCTATCACCTCTCAGCCTTTCATTTCGCACTTCCCTGCTCACCTGGATCCACTTGACACTTGCCAGTTCTTGTTGCACGCCTTTATAATGGCTATCTCCTTTCTACTCTTTCATTCCAGATGAAAGGTCTTGACTTGAAATGCCAACTGTCCATTTCCCTCCATGAATGCTGCCTGACCTTCTGTGTTGCTGAAGCAGTTTGTATACAGCTCCATTGTTCCCCCTGTACTGCTGATGCTGAATGAACTCAGTAGAAAGACCCCATGTACAAATCATTGTCCTAATAACCTGCTTGTCAGAGAAGTGTGTGTGTGTGTGTGTGTGTGTGTGTGTGTGTGTGTGTTTGTGTGTGTGCGCGCGCGCGCACAGAAAAGAGTTATGAGGATGTTACCAGGACTTGAGGTACTGGATTATAGGGAGAGGTTGGACGGACTAGGATCTAGGGGAATGAGATGTGGTCTTACTGATGTATATAAAATCACGGAGGGCATGGCTAGAGTAAATGCACACAGTTTTTCTCCAGGATTGGAGCACAAGAATTAGAGGGCATAGGCTTAAGTTGATAAAGAAAAGATATAATGGTAATCCTGAGGGACAAATTTTTGCACACTGATTGTGAAGCAACATAAGGTATAAACTGCCAGAGGAGTGGCAGAGGCAGATGCAAACACAACATTTAAAGAGATTTGGACAATTTCATGGGTAAAATGGTTTAGAAGGATATCGGTCAAACTGAGGAAATGGGACTAGCTTAATCAGGCATCTAGGTCAGCATGGCTGAGTTAACTAGAAGAGCCTAACTTCATGCTGCATTACTGTGTGTGTGTGTGTGTGTGTGTGTGTGTGTGTGTGTGTGTGTGTGTGTGTGTGTGTGTGTGTGTGTGTGTGTGTGTGTGTGTGTGTGTGTGTGTGTGTGTGTGTGTGTGTGTGTGTGTGTGTGTGTGTGTCTGAACTCATGCATGGGTTCAGAAGATCTTCTCAGCCATTTTTCTATGGCACAGTCATACCAAAGGAACACAAAATGAAGGTTATTACATTAAACACCAGAGAATTGGGGCTGCCAGCAGAAAATGAACAAGGGAAGACAATGCAAGATGAAAATAACCTTGTTAATTGAGACACATGTCTGCCTCCTGATCTTTATTTCACATGACCATAGTAGCAATCTGAATGCTGCAGTGCAGTTTTGGACCTGGGTTTAATTTGCCTGTTGTCGCTATATGAGTTCTGGCCATGTGTCCTAATAAAAATTAGATGGGAAGTTTTTGATGATATGTTTTGTTATTTAGCTATCCTTACAAGAGATGAAATCCAAGGAAAACCCCACAACGTTACATGCATGTATATACCTAATTTCACATTTTTCAAAAGATTGGACATAAATGCCTTGTTTATAGTAGACATTGTCAGGTTCACTTGTATGGATAACAGTCATTGTTCACTGCATGTCTCTACACGTAGCTAACTAGAAAAGAACATAAAAGCCTACCTCTTTTATAATGAACTGTACTTGCCCAGGCTTAAGTAATAAACGCTTTCAATTTGCAGACACTTCTATCATCCAGTTCTAGCCACAAAGATCTGTAGATTGGAGCAATTACTACAATTTCTGATCAACCGGATAGTAAGCAAAATATTTTGTTCTGGTCAAATTTCATCCTTTAATAAAAGATTACAAATGGTGAGTTCATGTCTAATTTATAAATCACAAACCTGGTTCATGAAATCAACCAGATCCAGTATTTCCAGGCTTACAACAGTGATTATACAGGAAAAGTCAGTCCAGCCCTTTGGGACACCCTGAATTTGTAAAGCATGCTAAATAAATTCATATCTATTTCTTCCTTTCTCACAAGTATGGCTACATTTGGAGTACTGCAAATATTTAGCTCATACTGCTATAAGAAGAATATCATTAAACTGGAGAGGGTGCAAAAAAGATTTATGAGCATATTACCGGATCTGGAGGGCTAGGGTTATGAGGAGAGGCAGGATAGGCTAGAATTTTTTTCCATGAAACACAGGAGACTGAAGAGTGACCTTACAGAAGTTGATGAGATCTTAGGTGGCATAGAGAAGGTGAATAACCTTCTTTTCCCCAGGCTAGTGAAGCCCAAATCTAGAGTGCATAGCTTTAAAGTGAGATGGAAAAGATTTAAAGGGCATTTTTTTTATTACAGAAGGTGGTGAATGTACGAAACAAACAGACAGTGAGAGTGGCAAAGGTGGGCACCATTACTACGTTTAAAAGGCATCGGAATCGGTAAACTGGATATAAAGCATTGGAAGGTCTAGAGGGGCATTGACCAAACACAGGGAAATTGACCAACTCAGTAACGATTGCACAGACAAGTTGGATCGAAGGGTCTGTTTCAGTGCTGTATAGCTCTATGACTAAGTATTCCCTACTTATTGAAAACTCGTAATGACGTTTTCTTTGTACTTATATTAAACTGAGTATATGTGAATAAAAACAGTTTAAAATGACTAAAATGTAATCCTTGCCTTGCCCTTCTCAAATATGTAGTTGTCATTGCAGGACTGGAGCAATTTATATGAGCTGTGCCACTGAGGAAAAGCCATTTATCCTTCCCTTTATCTGGTCAGAAAAAAATTCAGCAATGACCTTTGAAAGATGCACATGATGTAATCTACACAGCAAATGAACCACCAACCTGTCTGAGCTTTAACAAGAGCTATTGTCAACATACTGCAAGGATCAGTAGCTGATCACTATTCGGGGAGGGAGGAATTGGAATACAAAATAATAAGGATAAAAAGTCCACTCACCCAAAAAAGACAAGGCAGCAGGGGGTGTTGCTTCCAGGCTGGTTTCTCATGCTTGTTTTTTTAACAGTTCTGGTAAACTCCTTGAAAGGAATGAATGAATCACATGTGGTGGAAGATTTATTACTTAAGACAAGCATTGTTGCTGTTCATCAACATATGTTTCACTGCCCTTTGAAACAGTTCTTCCACTGTTTAATAACATCTGTAGATATTTCAATGTAATTGCAATAAATTGGTTTTGCAAAAAATATAATTTAGTCTTGTCCTTCAATCTATTCTGCTCCTGCCCTGATGACAAGCATATGCGCTAGTGTGATGTTCTACAGTGGTTACCAGCCCCAAATCTATTCAATTATGGAATCACAGCCAAGTCCATTCATGTCTTTGGTTGATGTTTGTTTTTGTATGTCTTTGAGCAGGAATCATAAAATAGTGAACAGAAAGTGAAAACCTAATTGATTTTCAGCTTTATGTTTTCAGAGTCTGGGAGAGACTGAAGCCTGCAAAGCAGTATTGTTGACACCCCCAACTAATTCAACTGCTTTTCTACTGGTACATTACACTGATCAACCTGGGATGCCAGAGGAAACAGTAAATTTGCAGCCAGAAGCTTACAAGCTTCATTCGGTGCCTCTTTGCTGCCATGCTCAGCACCACTGTCAAGATCTCTCAGATTCAATGTTGGTATTAAGAACCTTCACTGTTTCAGTAAAAGCAGCAGAGAGAAAACTAAGTGGAAGGCTCATACCAAGTGGAAGCAATGGTGGACTGGGTTTGACAATCTCCCTCGTATCCACAATTGAAATGAAATGCAGGAGCACGAGCTAGTCTTTCATCCTTTCCATTCTTAGAGGTAGAAGGCTAATTAGGAAGATATCATGCATAAAAATGTCAGCTGTGTCTCTGTCCCATCTCTGCTTTTATAGGTTGTGGCCCAAGTCCCAATCCAGGTTGAAATAAAAATGTAGGCTATTACTCCAGTGTGGTCCTGCAGGATTGTCGAGGTGTTAGAGATGTTATCATTCATCTGAGAAATTGAACAGTGACCTTGTCTGATTTTCAGGTTGATCCCATATGTTTATTCTAGAGTCAAACAAATTGGGAGGAGGATTAGACATTTGACCATTCAAGGCCACTTTCACATCTATCAAGATCGGGCCTGATCCCCCTTTCCTATCTGTTGATTCTCTTCACACTGGGCAGCACAGTTGTAGAGTCAGCAGAGTTGCTACATGACAGCTCCAGTGATGAAATTTCAATTTTCCTTTCTGGTGCTGTCTGTGTGAAGTTTGCACATTCTCCCTGTGACCACATGGGTTTTCCCCCATGGTGTTCTAGTTTCTTCCCTCATCACCAAGATATGAAGGTTGGTAGGTTAATCAGTCAGCATAACTTTCACCTGGTGTGTGAGGCAGGATCATGGGGGAATTGGCCGGAATGTGGGGAGGCTAAATGGGATTAGGCTTTGATGGCTGACATGGACTCAGTGAGCAAAAGGGCCCTTTTCTGAGTTGCATTACTCTGACTTTATCCCCAAAAAACCTATCAGTCTCAGTTTTAAGGGAATTCCATTGCTGATACTCCAAAACTCTCTGAGGTGGCAGCTTCCTAAGATTCACCATCCTCTGCAGAGATTTCTCCTTATCTCAGTCTTTTAGTCTATCCTGGAACTTGAGACTGCATTCCCTAGTTCAAGACTCCTCACCGCGGGGAAACAACTTCCCTGCATCCAGTCTGCTGAGTCCTGTAAGAATTTTGGAAGTTTCAATGAGATCTGGATTTCTTCTTCTACACTGGAGTTAGAAAAATTAATCTTCATTTTGCTCACTCTGTGGCAAGTATATCCTTTCTTAGGTCAGAAGGCTAACACTGTACACAATGCTACAATGTTACAGAGCCAGTGGTCCAAGATAAATGCAGTAAGACATCTTTCATAATAAAGCCCAGCATGCCATTTGCCTTCTAATCACTTACTAATCTTAACTTTTCTAGCCAATATTTACCCCTCAAACAATATCACAAAAACAAATCTCCTTATCATTAACACACTGCAGTTTGAGGGAGCTTCCTGTATACACATTGATTGTATTTCCTATATTACAATAGAGACCACACTTCAAAAGTAATTGGTTACAAATTGTTTTGAAATGACCTAAGAATATAAAAAGTCCAGTATAAACCCGAACTTTTCTTCTATGAGCTCTACTAAGTGAAAGCTGTGAATAATGTATAAATGTTTATAAAATTCTGTGACTACCACCATCAAAGTAATTTCCAAAGTCTCCTACTGACTAAGCAGGCTTTCCCAGTGATTAGCTACTTAGATCATAAAACATGGGAACACAAATTAGGCAGGTGGCCCATAGAACGTGCTCCACCATTTGATCATAGCTGATTTACTTTCCCTCTCAGTCCCATTCTCCTGCCTTCTCCCTGTAACCTTACTAATCAAGAACGAATCAACATCCGCTTTAAATATACCTATTGACTCAACCTCCGCAACCATCTGTGACAATGAATTCCATAGTTTTGCCACCCTATGGCTAAAGAAATTCCTCCTGATCTCAGTTGTAGAGGGTGCTCTGGTCCTAGACTCTGCCCTCTGATCTAGATTTTTCCAATATTGGAAACATTCTCTCCACATGCACTCTATCTAAGCTTTTCAATACTTAAAAGGTTTCAGTGATATCCCTCTACCCTGCCCCCCCCCCCCCCGCAAGAATGATCCCTCCAGGATCATTCTTGGAGTTCTCCTCTGGGCCCTCTCCAATGCCAGCACATCCTCTCTTAGATATGGAGCCTAAAACTGCTCATAATACCTAAATTGCAGTCTGGACAATGTTTTATAAAGCTTCATCCACAAACTTGGCCACAAATTCTGTCAACCAGATCATCAACAAAAAACATGAAAAGCAGAGGACCCAACACTGACCCCTGAAGAACACCACTAGTTTAAAGTTCAAAGGAAATTTATTATCAAAGTACATATATATATATAACACAGATTTATTTTCTTAGCACTGTCAGCCAACCAGAAAAGGCTCCCTTTATTTCCACTCTTTGCCTCCTGTCAGTCAGCTAATCATCTAACCATGCTAGTATCTTTCCTGTAATACCATGAGCTCTTATGTTGTTTAGCAGCCTCATGCGTGGCACTTTGTCAAACACCTTCTGAAAATCCAAGTAAATAAGATTCACTGACTTTCCTTTGTCTATCCAGCCTGTTATTTTCTCAAAGAATTCCAACAGATTTGTCAGGCAAGATTTCCCCTTAGGGAAACCATGCTGACCTCTGCCTATGTTATCATGTGCCTCCCTGTACCAGGTCACCTGATCCTTAATAATGGACTCTGCAAACTTGCCAACCACTGAAGTCAGGCTAACTGGTCTAAAGCTTCCAGTCCCGCTCTCTCTCTGCTTAAAGAGTGAAGTGATATTTGTGATTTTCCATTCCAGAATCTAGTGATTCTTGAGAGATTACTACTCAATCTCTTCAGCTTCCTTTTCAGAACTCTCCAATGTAGTGCATCTGGTCCAGATGACTTATCTGCCTTCAGACCTTTCAGTGTCCCAACACCTTCTCCTTAGTAATCGCAACTACACTCACTTCTGCCTCTTGATACTCTCAAACTTTTGACATGCTACTGGTGCCTTCCACAGTGAAAACTGATGCAAAATACTTAATTACTTCATCTGCCATTTCACGTTCCCCATTACTATCACTTCAGTACCATTTTCCAGCAGTCCACTCCTCCCCCACTTTTACTCTTTTTAAATCTGAAAAATCATTCAGTATCCTCTTTTTATATCATTAGCTAGGTTACCCTCAAATTTCATCTTTTATTTCCTTACTGCTTTTTTAGTTGCCTTCTGGTGATTTTTCAAAGCTTCCCAGTCCTCTAGCTTCCCACTAAATGTTGCTGTATTGTATGCCCTATCTTTTGCTTTCATTCTGTGTTTGAATTCCCTTGTCAGACACAGCTGCCTTACCCTCCCTTTAGAATGCTTCTTACTCTTTGAGATGAACCAATTCTGCATCTTTTGAATTGCTCCCAGAAACTCCAGCTATTTCTGCTCTACTGTCATTCCTGCTGGTGTCCCCTTCCAATAAATTTTGGCCAGCGCCTCTCTCTTGCCTCTATAGATAACTTTACTTAACTGTAATACTGATACATCTGATTTTAGCTTCTCCCTCACAAACTACAGGATGAATTCTATCATATTATAATCATGACCTCTTAAGGGTTCCTTTACCCACTATTAAATCTGGTTCTTACAACATTCAATCCAGATTTGCCTTTTTGCTCTAGTGATCTCAACCGTAAGCCACTCTAAAAAGCCATCTCATGGGCATTCTACAGAGTCCTTCCCTTGGGATCTAGCACTAACCTGACTTTCCCAATCTACCTGCTTATTGAAATACCCAATGACAAAGAAAACAAAATCAAATAATGAACAGATTATCCCAAAATGGTGCAGTTAGTAATAGCTGGAAAGTAAAAATAAAATAAAACTGACACTGGAAATCTTGACATTGTCAGGATTTCTTAGCCTGTCAAACCAGCTGGAGGATCATTTATTCAATATAACCGACATCTGTTGGTTGTCTGTTGTATCCAATGATAACAGGAGATTTATGTGGGAGAGTTTTTAAAATGGAAAAGCTATTGTACTAGAGCAGTTCCACTCTCTTAACCCTGTTAGCCCCGGTCCAGTGGTACAGGTAGTCGTCACAACTGGGTCCTTTCTTGGTTGCGATGAATGATCCATGTGCCTTACTGTGCCATTCACTCTCCACAAAATGTTGCAGAACTGATTTCCTGGCAGTTAAATCTCACTGTTGATCTCATCTGCCAGAGTCGACTTCACATGCTAGAACAAGCACGTTCCTAACTCAATGGGGTCTGAGATCCACCAGCTACCTTCACCTGGTTTAGTCTGCCTGTTGAAGCACTGTACCGGGTGCGGCTGCTGTCATATGCTACTTGAAGCCACAGATGAGAGTTGAGTGTCGAGTAGGACCAAAGGTGAGTGAGCTGTCCTATGATAAGTTCTTCACTAGAGGTGCTAGCCCTCCCTGGACACCCCAAACATCCATAACCGAAATCTAAAGAGAGAAGAAAATACTAAATGTAATTGAGTAATCTCTAAATTCCATACTTGGACCATTCCTGTTTGGATTCAGACTCAAAGTCAGAAGAGTTGCCATTAAATGAAGAGCTAACAGACAACAACTGATACTAAAACAGGGCAGAAATAACCGGATGAAAATGCTTTGTAATTATATGTTTTGTAAGTGCTGCTTCTATTTATAAATAGTGAACTATATTGTAAATAGCAACATTAAAACTTTTTTTAATGGCATGGGTTGTCTCACAATTGCACCCTGTGCACACTTACTGAGCAAATTTCGTTCCACTGTCTTCCTCTGTTCACTCACGGTGACACAATTCCACTCACTGCCAGCGTATACGCAAGGCACACTCTCTCTGCGTGCTTTCACCAATCTCATGCTACACTAACACGGTGCATTTGCCACCTCGCATTACAAACCTGTCCACTACCGCTTAGCTCTTCACTCTGAAGCTTCAGAGTACCGCGCGGTGCCTGCTCTCTTGGCGCTCTTGGGCTCTGGTTTCCCCGTTACTGGGGGCCGCGGCTACAGCGTCGTTAGCGACCGGGAGGCGGGGCTCCGCGGCTGACATCAGCCGTATGTTTTATAAGGGACAGAGGAGCGGTGCGGCTAGCCAGTGACTGGGGAGTCACAGCGGGCTTCACGCACGGATTTCTCCCGGTGTGGTCCCCCGCCCAGCAGGTGCAAAGGATTCATCACGATGCCGCGGGGCTGTACCAGGAAACTGCTGGCCTCGCTGCTGGGGGCTTCGTTCACCTGGCTGCTGGTGCTGATGGTAGACCAGCGGCAGGAGCCCGTGCAACGGGGTCTGGAGCTGCGGAGCCGCTCGCTCCAGAGCTGGCAGAGCCCGGGGGACACCGGGCAGGGCGAGGAGGAAGAGGAAGCTGCGACCGAGCGGTCCCAGCTGCCGGGCGGCGTCCATCCACCGGCTCGGAGCTACAAGGACTATTTCAGTGATCTGAGCCGGGCCAAAGCGCAGGGAGCCGTCGGCGGGCTGGAACTGAAGCCGAGGCGGCAACTCTCGGAAGAGGCCGTCACTCCCACACCTTTCCGGGACGACATCACTATCGGTGACCTGTTTATCGCGGTGAAGACCACCAAGAAATTCCACCGCTCCAGACTGGAGCTGCTGCTCGATACTTGGATATCCCGCAATCGGGATCAGGTGAGAGGGGAAGACCCGGGACACTCTAGGAGGGCTGTTGCGGTCAAAATGTAACCAGATGGGTAATTTAGGCGAATTGTACTAAATAAGTTTTCCAAATCTGACGCTGCTGTCTTTTAACGTCAATATATGTGGTAGGGCTTCCTTTAATTCAAATTAAACGGCGCCGGTCTCAGCTTTCCTGAGACGCTGGGCAGCCAGCGGGGGTCTCCCTCGCTTTGTTGCCCAGACAGGTATAGCTACAGAGCGGGTCTTGGCACTCACACTGCCGCCTCTCCGCCGTGCCCAAGGTTTGAACCTGCCGGCTGCTCCCCGGGCGCAGGCGCTCTTCCAAATCGGCCTTACACACAAACACATACACACGCACATGCATCTCCATTCTCTTTGTATTTTCTTCCCGCTCCCTCTCTGCTTTTGCCTCCTAACCAATAGCTTGTTTGAGTTTCACATTTCTCCATGCTCCGGTCATATTATGATTATTGCAGCTGGTTCGACATACCCCGCTGTCTTAGCAAGTCTTTATCTCTCACTTAACAGATCGTGATCACATTGCAGTTCGTGGGCGCTTGCTTTGCTTTGCTTTTCCCGCATTAAGGCAGTGACTGCGTTTCTGAAGACCTTCATTTCTGTAGTGAGATTTCAGAGCTCTTGAAGGGGCGGGTTAATAATCCGAGTCTTCTCACATTCTGATTTCATGCGGGTATCGAGGACCACACTTTGTAGGTTATGCAGGTCATTCTAGGGCTAGGAGGTGTTTTTCCCGGTTTGGGGAAATCAGGGCTATAAATATTTACTGATTGTATTCTCAGGGTTGAGATTTTTCAGTGCTCTTGGATAGTAAGCTGAAATGCTCGCAGTGCACAATTATGGGAGTATGAGCTTCTTGTATCTTTATCATTTAATTAACATCTTTAAAGAGGAGTTATTCAGTCTTTTAAAAAAAAACTTCATGTTCAATTTTATGACCAAAAATCGCCAATATTCGTACAATTGTGATGTATTGCTTTGATATATTGTTGACCTAATTAGAATTGTATCATTAATTATATTGCCTAATTAGAATTGTATCATTAATTATATTGCCTCATGGGTGTAGGGAAAGGAGTGACCATCTTCTAATTTTTTTTTTGTTCTTGTCAATGCGATTGTGTGAAAAGAGCACAATATTTGCCTTTGCAAGACCTCTGGAGCCTTGAAACAAGGGCTTCCATGCTTTGTCAGCCCTAACCTGATTATATAGAGGGTTTAACAGAAACCAGAGGCTTTAACCAGCTTGCCTGAGCAGAATACAGAATTAGGCTGGGAGCACAGAGCTTTGGGCATGTGTTCCCAGAGAGCAGTAACAAGACAACAATGGGGGGGGGGGGGGGAAATGTTAAAGAAAGTGAGCATTTCAACTAACTAGGGCAGAACCATCAAACTTGCCAGGATTGAAGATTACATGAATGAAGCAGTAGAAAATAACTGGAGAATTTGATATCCCAATGGTATGTCTACCTAGACTTTCTACCAAATGGTTTTGATTTTTTCCAATAAGATAAAATCAATGCCCACTAACTAGTTTCATTGGAGTGAACCCTCCACATAGTGTAGTTCTGTTTCTCCCTGCTTCTACTTCTAGTTCTCCCCCTGCCCCCAATCCTGACTCCCTTCTCTCCCAGCCTCCTGGGAATTTGGAAAATCGAGCCATGTAATGTGATTAGTGATGGTGTTCACTCTTTGACTCGACCGCACTTGTCAGTTGTAGAACAGATTCTTGTTCATTGAGTCTGCTAGTATTTGTGGAAAAAGGCGGTAGAATTTGAACAGTTTCCATGCCGTGGGAAGATGTTGTGGGACAATTGTTCTCGCAAAGTCCAGGTACATTCAGAAACCATGCAGACTCGAAATGTTTAAAGCACACTTCTTAAAAGGTGAAAGGAAATTACTTGAATCACATAGTCAATACAAAGCCAGATAAATCCTTAAGGATGGTAATAAAGGCTGTGTATCTCAGTAGCAAATTTGGAAACATTGTCCAGACAGTTGCTTTGAAGTACATCAAAAGGTAAATTGAACTCTTAATAACCAATGAGTATACCTAATATATTAGATTTCTGCTTTCTGAATTGCTAGCACATATGCATTTAAATCTTTAATGTTACCAAAATTTAGTCTTAAACTGGTATGGGATATGTGGGGATAGCTTGCTATATGGATGCTTTTCTGTTAATGTCATTGAGATGCCCTATAAGTCATGTCAAAACCTGAAAAGTAATCACATTAGTATGTGGGGTTTATTTATCAACAGAAGCTCACATAAAACGAATTACAGCTGGGCATTTGGATCCTGACACCTGGTGACCAGGCTTCTTTTCAGAGTTGGTTAGTGACATCTGTAGAGATGAACCATTTAGTCCCAAAATATTGCAGGATCCCACAAATGTTGATCTTGTAATTTCTGAAACTAACACATTTTGATTTTCATTCATGATGTTGAAACTATCCAAGCATGCTAAATCAACCAAAAATTCACTCAAAGTAAGATTCTTTGCTTTGATATGACATCACCATTGAAAAGATTCTCTCTTAATCCTGTGATAGATTTTTTTTCTTGGTGTAAATTGTATGTGATGCTTGTAGCTTTGTAGTCGTTCAGCTTGTATCCCAAGCTTGAGCGACCGTAGTTCAGCTCTCACGCTGTCTCCTTGAAGGCTAACAAAGCCCTTTTCTGAAACCAGAGAATGGAGCCCTGGCCTCTTGTGCTGGGCTTTCCATGGGAACATAAGGGATGAAGCTATGGATTTGGAAAGAAGAGAAGCTGAGGTCAGGTTGCCTGGCGATGGGAAAGGTTTCCCAGCTTATGATCTTTAGAGTGACAGTCACAGTTTCCTCCTCTGCTCTTCACAGCCAGCTATTGCTGATGGCTTTAATATCAGTAGTCATAAAAGATGCAAGCCTACAGTATTGTAGCCTGTAAGAGAAACACAAGGTTGTCAGGTCTTTTTACATACATTTTATTAGAGAAATTAAGAACATATAAATGTACCGAATGGTTATCAGTGGCACTTAGTTTCCTGCACAGGCTTTACAAGGTATGCTGGTCAGAAAATCAACCTTCCTCTGGTTATTGTTTGAGATAATATTTGTAGCTGTTATAAAATGAATTATACACATAACCCAGCTCGGGCTCAATATACAGTGCCGTATAATATGCCAAATAAATATTGTGCTTCATGAATTCAATTTTAAAAATGTATCATACTATCCAATACTGAAAATCTGAAATAAAGGCCAAAAATGACAATCACTCAGCAGATTGACAGGATTTGTGGAATGAGAAACAAAGTTATAAGAGCCAGCTAGCTGAAGCAGGGGTTCCCAGCCTCGTTTGTCATGGGCCGCAACCATTAACTGAGGGGTCAGTGGTCCCCAGGTTGGGAACCCCCGACATAAAGCATTAACTTTTGCTTCGCCTTCCACAGATGCTGCCTGATCTGCTGAACATTCCTAGGGTTTCCTGATAGCATTCTAGTCAACTTGTGAAATAATTGGATGATGTACATGTAAAACGACAAAAATAATAATGACAGCAATAAATGTTACATTAGTTCTGCAGAGTCACCTTATTCCCAAGTGTTCAATGTTGCCTTGGTGTAAATTTATCAGCCTGTGGTTAGTAACCTACTTGTAATGCAACTTAGTCAATGAATTGAAATATTGTAAATTGATTGAGCAGTGAGGTAATTAAGTTAAAGATGTCATCTGCCTTTGCTACATATTTGCAGCATCCTGACTCCATTCTGCTCAAGTTGTTCCTCTGCCAGGGTTCTGTGCAAACTGTGGTAGAAGGATTTCCCGTTGTCTATTTTGAGCACATCTAGTCTGGACCCAAGAAAGTGATATGAAGGGTTTGTATATGATTAGCTAGGAACTATAGAGGAGCAGAGGGACTTGCTGAGTTCAATACAGAAATTATTAAAACTTATGGATAGTTACAAAATGCAAGAAAGGGCTAATGAAGTGCTATCTTTATCTCAAGGGCAGGAGAATAAAAGGTTCTGCTACACATGTTGGTTTGACCTTTTACGAAGTACTGCGTTCAATTCAGAGTGCCACACCTCTGTATTGGTCTAAAATGGATTGCACTGTACATGCAGCAGAGTGACAAAAGGACTGATAGGGTAATGGATTTGTATTTGCTTGGATTTAGGAACCCAATGCATGTGTTGTTCAAACTGAGATTTGAATTAGTTAGGATAGATGGAAAGAGAAAGAAACTATTTCCTCTGGCATGTCCAGACTGATGCAAATCTTAAATTTGGAAGTAAGGTGCTGGAGGCAACTTGTCCCATCAGCTGTAGGGCCTAAGTGAATGGGCAGAAAAAGAAATAATAAGGGATATGGAGCAACGATGAGCCATGATTTAATTAAATTTTGACACATGCTTGATAGCCTGAAATCATACTTAGACTTTGAGCATTGGTTGCCAATAAATGAAAGGGGCTAGATTGCAAGTCTTATCACATGACTGTTTTCAGCATGAGCAGCAGCATGGGGTGATCTACTGAACAAGAGTGGAGTGAATCCCGGTGAAATATTAGCATGTAGGCTAACTCTAAACATTCTTGCAGCTGCCACCTGTGGTCCCCTGTGTATCATCTATACAGTGTCTGCAGCAGCTGAGTCACTGCCGTATTGTTTCTTTTGACTTCTGTTCAAAAATGTTTTTTTTTCCCCTTTTTTTTAAAAGTGGTATTGGAGTCAAAAGGGGAATTAATAGGCAGGGGTCCAGGTTATTTTTAGCTATTACTTTAAGCTAACCAGAAGTTCATTTTATTCAAAGTACAGGCAAAAAGCATTTTTTCTGTGCACCAATGTTTAACAAAACACTGCAGGAAGTGTGTGCTAGCTGAGTTTGTTTTTTTGGAACAGCGGGCAGGTGTTGGGATGGAGTTTAGTTTTTGAGGGAACGCCTCCTCTACTATCTAACAATAAAGCATCTGTCAAGTATTTCTGCATTCTATTCATCAAACAAAATGTATTCCTCCCATTTTGGTTTCTGTTCCCTTCTTTCCCTTCTTCAGCCCCTGCTCTGTAAAAGATGCTGTGGTCTGCACCTACTAAGTGGGTGGAGTGAGGAGATGAGGAGAGGATGGTGGAGGTTGGTTAGCTGAAAATCTATAGCTCTTTGCTCAGTGCTCCCCTTCCCCTTCAACAAGCAAACTCAATGGTCAGTTTAATACCAGAAGAGAGGTTGTGGCTGCATTGAATTTACTAATTGCACTGGATAATTTTAGCTTAGCCAGCAGACAAAGGATTAAATTGCTGGGATGAAACAGCTGGTGGAAATAGCAGAGGACAAAGATTTGGGAGGGTAAGAGGTGTGGCTATGAAAATAAGCAGTAGATGTCCAGGTGAATGCCCCTTTCCTTGCACTGTTGCACTATTCAGAGTCTCTGCCTTTCTTCATCTCTGCTTCTGTCCCTATTAACATTTGATTTTTCGGCTCAGTTGGTAGCACACTTGCCACTTAGAAAATTGTGAATTAAAATCCCTCTCCATTGGCAGGAGTATAAAAGTCCAATCTAGTGCTCAAGTACAGAATTGTTTAAGTGCTTCACATGGAAATGCAACTTTTGCATCATAACATTTCCATTCAACTGACAATTTTCCATTGTCAGGTGAATGGAAAAAACAATGCTGCTTCCAAGAAGAACAAGGGAGCATTGGTGCCTTAGTCATTCTTTATCTTAAGACGATATGCCTCGACAGGTCATTATCAGATTTTTGTGGGAGCTTTCTTTGCACAAGTCAGCAAAACTCATTTCCTACAATACTATGATAAGCCGGTTCTTGATTAGCTCCAAAGAGCTTTTTGGTGCCAGAAAGAATATGTGAAGGGCTGAACACGTCTTGTCCTTTCTCTCCATTTCTGCCGATTTATACGATCCAGGAATTCTGTAGTAACTCCCTAGGTGGCCTTAAGTGTGAACCTAGACAAAGCTACTTTATTGTAGCAGGAAATTGGGATAGCATGAGAAAGGGTTACTTGGTAAACTTTTTTAAAATCAGGATTCAATGGATAGTAAACAGGAGTTGCATCCCCTTAATTGCAGGTGTTTTACTATCTAAATTATCCCTGCAATATAGAGCATGAATAACTTGTATACCCTTCTTGCAGAAAAGTCTGAAGGCTCTTGTGGGATCATAAGCAGCCCAAATATGACTCTGAGGTAAAGGAGATTGTAACGGGATATGTTACAGAGGTGCATTTTAAAGAGAAACTGAGAAGATGGAGTTTCTGCTAGGAATTCTAGATCTTAAGTTAATGGTTTATGGGCCTGGTTGTAAATTGAGGAGCAGGATAAATAAAAGGATTGAAACTTTTAGAAAGAATCATTCTTCATTGTTTATTCTTAGAGCAGATAAAAGGTGACACAAGGAGTAAATGCATCCCCAAAGAGGAATCTAGCGAAGACTTTGGGAACTTGGGGCTATGAGCTGTCAGTGCTTGATCATAAAGTATGGGGAGCACGACGTCGAGATGGAGGAAACTATTGTTTGGGAAGACTGTGGGACTGGCAGAAATGGCCAGTGCAGACAGATCAGTAATAGCTATTTGCGAAAGTTGTGGGTTTGTTTTGAAATTATTCTCCCCACAAGGACCTGCAGTTTGAATATTTTCATTGCTCTGACCTCACACCAGCTTTTTTCAAGATGTACATCTGCAGCCCAACTGTATTTCTGTTGATGTTGCATTCTTGTCTTGGTCTGTTCTTCAAAGTCTGGCTGCTGGACCACTGTATTCAGTTTACAGTATAAACACTGATCTGCTGTCTCAGGAGCCAAAATGCACCTTGGGCCAGTTCGAGCTGGTTCTAGCTCTGTTCCAACTGGTTAATGGCAACAGGTTTTTTTGCTTGAGCAAGCACGACAAAAGAAAGGCAACTTCTTTTCAGTGTTTACCTTGTGGACTCTGGAATGTGCTAAACATGAGGGAATATTAGCTGACTGCTGTTTGAGCGAGAGTGGCAGCATCTGGAGCCTCCCTTCTGGAGCTATCAATTCACCTGTCATAGATGGGGACGAGGGCAGGCATGCAGCTCCAGGCTTGGCGTGTGCTGCACTGGGCTGGGATCGTCTCAGCTTACAACAGGCACGCTCTGCACCCTGGGGCACACAGAAGTGTTAGCAAGTTGGGAACAGCAAGTGAAAGCAGCCACTGGTGCATATAATGTTTTGTCTTTTAAAGCACTCCACATTCTTCCAGACTCTGAAATCTGTTACAATAAATGATTCAGCTGTCAAATGGTCACACAGGGGTGAAGAATTGACTTTGGTCACACACTTAAGCATTAATATTCATTTTAACTCCAGGTGGGTCTGCAATTTGTGCCGGGACAATTAGCTGTTTAGTTGACTATCTTCCCTGTGTCCTGATGCATACCTTCGAGTTAGTTGTCCATCCTTCGACTGGTATCATTGCCATTACAAAACCAGCATAATTTTCATGCCAGAGTTCAGACTGGATATCATGGACTCTCAAAAATAAAGTTTGTCGGGTTGCAGCGAGGTCGATAGCCACATGGTGCAATTTGAATTTTGGAATTATAGCTTTTCCACATCCTACAATCCTGATGGTTTATGGTAACCCATGCTTAATTTACTGAATGGAATAGCAGTTATCGGTCAGAATTACAAATCTGAGAGGGGCTGAAAACTGGGGGTCTTTAGTCCACTAACAAGATACTGAATCTCTTTCCAATGTTAATGCATTGTTTCTGATCAATGCTGTAGTGGCCATTTAAAATAATACTTCAAATTAAAATTCTATACAAATTATTATTTTAACATTACTGAGCTTCCTATATTCCTTTCCCGGCCTTGTGTTACTTAGCTTATCAATAGAAAATGGTTTCCTGCCTTTTTCTCAGATTTGGCGGACTGCATTGTTCATAGTTCCTCCAGCCTGCCTTCCTGTGTTGGTCAGAATGAATGCTGACAGAAAACAAAGACAATTCCCAGTTGAAAGAAAAGAATAGGTTTGGAGTGACAATGGGACCAGAAAACAATGAGTGCTTAGTTCAAAATTTAGGTATCTTATGAGTGGATTTGTGTGATACAAGAGATTGATTTTGAAGGAGCTAGATTGGTGGAGCTGTGCTGAAATGAAACTACTTTCTGGATTAAAGTGATATTAGTCACTAATTGTACAGGTATTTATTATACAAAGGGCCAAGATAATGTGTGTGACTGCACTTCATAGTTGTTCCATTCAATTTGAGATATTCTAAAATATCCCTTAGTTAATTCCTTTAGTAGTGTAAGGTATGTTTATAATTTTAATTTAATTGCTGGCAGTGCTGCATAATATGAAGAGGTCGGGACTCCTCCTTGCAGTTGATTAGTATTATAAGCACACAGATGTTCTAACGCTCGTGATTGATCAAGCCCTGTATTTGAGAATCAGAACATGAAGTGTTAGAACAGAACAAAGCTCTGCACTGATCTGAAGTTGAGCTAATTACAGGCGATTAACTGGAGAGTTAGCCATACTGCTTTTGAGGTGGGTGTTTCACCAGGCGCAAGACTGGACTGTATGGTATGGAACTGAGCTAAACTTGTAATGGTGGGTGGGTGGCTGAGGGGGGGTGCGTATCAATGGAAAAACCAAATGAGCTGGCAGGCTGTTATTTGTGAGATTTCTGGCTCTGCGCCTGAAGAGTCCGTGAAGCCTGAGCAGGAAGAAGGGTGGGAGTGTGCAAAGTGATAACTGCAGGACTCAGATACTGGCTCCAAAGGGGCTGACTTTGCCTTTCCTGCTGAGTGTCTTTTCGAGGCAGAGACAGCCGGCCCGACTGCTGGCTTCCGCAGTGGAGATTCAGAAAGTCAATGCAAAATAGGCAGTGGAGACAGCTGCCTTAAATTCTAGTTGCAGTCTAGTAGTGTCAGAGACCAGTGCTGCCTACTGCTTTAAACACATGGATGAAAGCCATTGTATTATTTGCTTGTGTGGATTAATTCTTTCTCATAGTGGAGTTGGCTCGTTTACCTTGGTTATCCCACATTTTAAAATCTATCTTAAACCTGAATACTGCCCATCCTAGGATTCTGAATTGCAATGGGAATACACTCTCTGACAACTCATCCAAACTAAAGAGCGTTGAAATCAATTAGATTTTCTGAACTGTTTCCTTCCCTTACACCTGCTGCACACCCCCCTCCCTCAAAGTGCTAGAATGCACACACGGACGAGCCAGTAGAGAACTTGCGTCCATTAAAGATCTGGCCGAATTTTGATGTTCTTTATGTGACTTCAAGCTGACGATTCAGCTTTGAAGTGCATCACAACCTTGTCAGTTCTTGTTTTCCAATTTACAGTAGGAGTTGTGGGTTAGTATTTAGGAAATGACTTATTTCTCTCCTACTTCCCCCCTCCCCCCCCCATTAAGTTGCATAGAGGCCTTGTCACCCAAAAGAGATCAGTTAATGCAAACTGCTGGTTGAGCTGGATTCCTTTTTGCTCTGCACAATGCCATTGAAAGCCTTGCTTTTTTTTTGCAGAAACAACAGTTGGCATACATGATAAAGATGTGGACAGGCTAGATCATTGGTCTGTGTGGTTTAATGCGAACAAATGCAAAATGTTAGGCTTGATGTGAAGCATGTAAGTGAGTGAGCACATTTCCATAAGGGCAAAAATATCATTGAAAGTGGAAGGGGAGGCTGAGAGTGGCTTAGGAAATGAGTATCCTGAGCTATATAAATAGAAGCCAAAAATATAAGAACAAAGAAATCGTGATGAGCTTTTGTAGAATACTTATTCACAACCCGAGAGTAGGGAGCCACACTTCAGGAGAAATGTTTCTTAAAGGCAGCAGGGATTTGCCAAAATGATCTCCAAGGACGTGAATCTTTTAAGCGAATGCACCAAAGGAGCTGGGGTTACTTTCCTGGAAAAACTGACTGTGAAGGGATCTGATGGAGATATTCAAAGTCGTGAAGAAAACAAAGCAAATGGAAAGGAAGTTGGAGGCGTCTGGAGGCAGGAGACTTCAAGTGAAAGGGAAATAAACATGAGAAACAATAATTTTAAGGTCTGGAATGTGCTGCTAGAGTAGAGGTATTTCTAAATTTGGGTTTCAAAATATAGCTGGATAGGTACTTAAATAGTGTTCTGGGGAGAGAGACTCACCAGATTTCCCTTACATAGGGCCAAATAGTCTCCTGTGCTACTACGTGCCATGAGTTTTTGAATGCCAGTTTACCTCTAGAAGCCAGTAGGCAATTGGGAATTCTGCTAGACTTGCACTGGTTGACACTTAGAACATAGAACAGTACAGCACAGAAACTGGCCCTTCGGCCCACAATGTTGTACTGAACCAGTTAAAAACCAACTCTGACACTAAACACTGATCTTTCCTACCTACACAATGTCCATATCCCTCCCTCCATCATCCTTGCAACCAAATGTCTCTTCAAAGCATCTAATGCCTTTGCCTCTGCTACCATACCAGGCATCCACCACTGAGTTTAAAAAAAATCTTGCCCCTCATCCCCCTTAAACCTAGCCCCCGCTCCTCACCTCCAAGGCATGCTGCCTGCTAGTAGACATTTCAACCCTGGGAAACAGATATTCCCTGATTTGAGAAACCTTTCTAAATACACTCAAAAAATTCTGCCCCATCTGTTGCTGGATCCTACAAGTTGTATGTAGGCAGACTGCTGGGAAGATGGATGTGGGCACAGTAATGATGCCCTTCGTGTTGGCCTTGGCCGCTTATCCTGGTTGTCAGTCAATTACTGATGCCGTCTCATTGCATGTTTCCAAATTCTATGGAGACAGGCAAACAGTTGTGGAAATTCATTTTCCCTCTAGTGTAATCCAGTTCTTCTATGACAAGATCTAGTTGCACAGTGCAACATTAACTTCATTGAAATTATTATCCTGGAATATTTGTGAATGACCAGCAGACATCTTGTATTCCTAAGTAATTCTTCTGCAATTTTATGTCTGGTGTGAAAAGCTTAACAGGCAACCCTTTATTTTGGAGGAGAAAAACTGGCAGCAGACATTTGGGTTATTTAGTGCACTTCAGGAATGAGAATGGACCATAAACAGCTAAATCTGTGCACGCTTTTAAATAGTTGGTCTTCAAATTCCGTCGGCCCCACCATTAAAGGAAGGCAGCTGAGTGACATGATGATTCTTGCACAGTTATTGACCAAAATAAAATGTGTTCTGGTTAATGGAGCCAGCAGGTGGTCAGAAGGAGTCTTTTTAACTAAAGACTAAGTTTACCCTTACCCCTACCACTCCTTTGTTTAAATTGCTCAGCTGTATGCTAATTGGTTAAAACATTTTTTTAAAGTTTCTTTGCTTGGCGACTTAATTCAAGCGCGGAATCCTTGCTATTGTGAGGAGTGCTTAACGCGGGTGGGTAGCGGCATGCCTTGAATACACAGACTTGTGCGGCAGTAGAGCAGAAATTATGCTTTTTGTTTTTTCCTGGGTAGTTCCTTCCTGCTTCCCCAATTGTTCTGTCCGTTGTTCTCGACAGCTGTTTCTATAACACAGGTTCTCCCTATTCTTCGTAAGCATTCTACTCTGTTGGGGAGCTGGATCTTGGCCTGCCCTACCTTACTGCACCTTCTATTCTCTCCCTGTTCCCACCAGCAACGTGTTGGCCATCTGGATTGGGTTCACGCAAGTTGGGCTCAGTTTAAAACTAGGTAGTTTATAGCCTGCACTTGGACATTCAGAAGCTCTGAAGGCCGTGTCACTGTGTAAATATGCATAGTGTTAGCTGTATAAACATGCCCGGCTTGACTGTCAGGAGCTGAGTGGCTGGCGGCCCGTGCCACTGCCTGAGGTGTTGGACTCCAGGTGCTGTTCCAAACACAGCCAAAGTAAATAGTCTCAAAGGAATGTGTTTCAAGGTTGAAGAAGCCCTAATGACATCAAAGTAGTGGCAGGGCTCAAGTCAGCGTCACCTTATTTTGAAGTAACACAACCTCTTGTGTCCAGAATAAAGAGAAATGATTGGACTTTGTTTTTTTAAAAACTATATTCTTGATCAGAGGGTTTGATTGCAACCTGTCGTTTGGCGGTTAACGTGCTTGCACTTTTAAACAGTAGTAGCAGGGTTATTTCTTGCCGAATGGCATCATTCCTTGGTGACAGGCTACACTACAATGGCCCCAATGTTGAAGGAGCCCAGGGGTCACCCTCTTTGTCTCGCTTTAGTTGTGAGGCTGGGATGCTGGGGAGATCAGAACCGGTTGCTATGGAAAGGCTGCGGCAAAATGCAGAAAGCAAGACAGCAGATCTTTTTGTGGTGAGGCTTGCTTTTTTTAACTTCCTCCCACCACTCCCACCCTTCACGTTTTAAGCTTGTTTGACTTGTTTAAGCAGCAGTTTGGAATAAATTTTGCTTTAATCGGAGCCGGTGGAAACTCGGAGCTGGTGCAGACAGTGAAGAAAAGTTTAGGAAGAGGAGGGGGTGGATAAGGAGTGGAGGGAAATGAGAATAACCAAAGATGCTAAGACTGCTAATGTTGGGGGTGGGGTTACTTGAAGGAATCTAAGTTGCCTTGCACGGATTTTCTCTGGTGTAAAGTACCCACTAAATAATGGTATTTTAGATTTCCATGGTATTGCTCGTGAAATGATAATTCATCATGCAGATGGTCTAATTAACATAATAGACACAGGATATATGTAATCAGAATAAAGTTTAATATCATTGGCATATGTCATGAAGTTTGTTGTTTTACATTACAGTACATAATAAAACTATTAATTACAGTAAGTATAATACAAAATAAATTAATGCAAAAGAGAGGGAAAAATACTGAGGTAGTGTTTGATTCATTGTCCATTCAGAAATGTGATGGCAGAGTGGAAGAAGCTGTTCCTGAAAAGTTGAGTCTTAAGGCTCCTGTACTACCACCTTGATGGTAGCAATGAGAAATGGGCAATTCCCAGGTGATGAGGTCTTTGATGGATGCCACCTTTTGAAGATGGCCTCAATGTTGTGGAGGCTCATCCCCATGATGGAGCTGACTGAGTTAACAGCTTTCTGCAGCTTTTTCCAATCACGTGCAGTTGCCCCGCCGTACCAGACAGTGATACAACCAGTTAGAATGCTCTACATGGTACATCTGTTGAAATTTACAAGGATTTTGGGTGGCATACCAATTCTTTTCAAACTTCTGATGAAATATAGCTGCTGTCATGCATTCTTTGTCATTGTTACTGATAAGTGATAACTATATCAACAATACTCTACATGAAGCAATAAAGGAACTAGAAACAGCACTAAAGTTCTTGAACACTGAACTTTGTTTATTTTTCATTTCACAGACATACATCTTCACTGATGGAGATGATGAAGAGTTAAAGAAAAAGTCAGGTGAGCCATGGGATCATTTTATGGGGTACATCAGGTCTCAGCTTTTCCCATACCTTAGTCTGGAAGGAGTCCTAGAATCATTAATGAGTCTAGAAATACTTATATCCACAGTGTTTTGGGTGTTAATCTGTTACCTGCGATTTTATGGCAATGTTGGCATAAATGACTCTTGATTTTAAATGGGAATATCTAGTTTGCTAAGATTGTAAGCAACTGTGCATCTAATACTTTAATTACTGAAGTTTTCCCAGGGTACATCTGTACTGAATTACCAAAAAAGAATAGATTGGAATGAGACATTTTTTGTTAAATAGGACCACTTCAAGTAATCTACAAATAATTGTTGAGGCGTGATTAAATATCTGTGCAAAGTTACTTCTGAAAACGAAAGCTGTGGTTCGGTGAAGGAATCTGGATTATATTGGTGGATTACTGAGATTTCTTAATATCATCCAGTAAACTAGCAGATCACCAGCATTTGCTGTTTGAAATTTGAAGTGTATTTGGTTGCTACTGCTTCGGAACTACTACTGCTTAGTCTCTATTCAATTAATACTTTCCCACTATCAGCCACCTGTTGCATGGGATGGCCTTGAATAAAATTGATTGAGAGAGAAGAGAGGGACTCGTTGCCATGGAGATTGTGGCTGACTTGACTCCGGGCCTGAGGAAGAACATCAAAAGTGATTCAATGCACAGACCAGCTGAGCTCTGACCCAACCCCCTTACTACAAGGCTGCAGCTGTCTGCAAATTCAATTATGTTGTTATCAAAAGCTACAGCTTAAATACTTTTAAGCCCGTTAACCCCTGGGTCATTTTGTATGGATCTTGGAAATCCTTTTAAAAATGGTGGAGTAAGTTTTCCTTCTGTTTTGGGATGAGACTATTCTGAGTTTTTTTTTGTAAAATGATCTGGTAAGCTTTATTTTCATTTGTTCGAATGGGATTGTTGACTCCTCCTTTCCTCTGAAATCAATGCACATTTCAGATGTTTGTTTTCATTGTTCTTCAGCTGCTTCCCAAGTGTGCTGTTGTTTAAAGCGTTCACTTTCTCACCAGCAGGCCACATGATCAACACGAACTGCTCGGCTGCTCACAGTCGACAGGCGCTTTCCTGCAAGATGGCAGTGGAATATGACAAGTTTATTGAATCGGGGAGAAAGTGAGTACCAAAGCAGAAAGGCAAGTCACGTGGGTGGAGTGGGGGTGTGGTGGGGAAGGATAAAGTAACCCAATTGCTTTCATTGCTGGGCCATGTAGATTCAATGGCCCTAAATTCACGTTCTGTATGTGATCTCCAATCAGTAGTATATCTAGAATGTTATTATTGGTTCTTGAGGAAGGTAGAATGCTGCCAGTGGAGATTCTTTATTTCAGATTCAGATTCAGTTTATTGTCATTTAGAAACCACAAATGCAATGCAGTTAAAAAATGAGACAACGTCCCCAGAATGATATCACAAAAGCATATGACAAAACAGACTACACCAGAAAATCCACATAACGTTTGGCAATCCCCAATCCAGAGTCCGGAGAGGCTGCTGCGTATTAATATCGCGCTACCGTCTTAGCGCGGTCCCTGGAAAGAAGCTCCAAATCCACCAGACAAACAAGAACAAAAACTAAAGCTACAAGACCGGCACAAAACCACATAGTTAAAACATATATTTACAACAGTGCAAACAGTAGCATAATTGATAAAAAACAGACTATGGGCACAGTAAAAATAGTCCAAAGATGTTAAAGGACTATAAGTTCAAAAGAAATCACCACACAGTTTCCACAAGTCCCGAGGGTCCCGACAGACTCGCCATCCCACGCCAGCGGCAGAAGGGAATACCCCCGCTATGGACTTCCACGGCGCTGCCCAACTCAGTCTCGCAGACGCAGCACACAACGATAGCTCCGTTGAAAGCAGCCTCGCAGATCCAGCACACACCGAAAGCAACCTGACCGCAGCAGACTCCGAGCCGATGCTAGAATGCTAAAGGGTTGAAGTCATCACTAAAATAGAGAGTCAGCAAGGGGAATGAAAGGGAAGAACAAAAATCTAGGCAAAGAATCTGAGAATTTGAATCCTTAGCGATTTACATTTTTTTTAAAATGAAGGTCGCACAACAGTTGTAGAGGCAAATGGATGGTTAATGTTTCATATTGAAATCCTGTACCAGGACTGAGAGTGGAGAGGGAAGAGAGCCAGTACACAGAAGTAAAGGAGGCAATTTTGTGGTTTAGCTTGTAGTGCATCTGGATACATTAAACCTCAATGCTAGAAATAACTTGCTTTGGTAACAAAGACATCACGGTCATGTTGGATGCGTTACAGTACATCATCAACAATCTGCTGGAAATGATCGCAGGATAAACATTTTAATTTAGGTTACACTTCCTGCTGTGCTTCTCCTCCACTCAGCCTCACAACCCCAAAACACAAAGTGTCAGCGAATGGATCGTCTTTCCATCGATCTTGGGTACTGGGGTGGGTGGGTGGTGTGCCTTTGTATCCCAAGTAAGCTCATTCACTGTTTTGGGCCAGTTGGACCTGTGGTCAGCCAGTTCTGTCTGGGGCATCCAATACCAATCATGATGAAAATGACACAAAGATTTCCACTCTAGGGAAATGGTGAACAGTGTTTAATAGAAAATTATACATAGTACGGCTCTGATTAGAATTACATTTCCATTCTGCAACAACATTGTTTCAAAACCCAGAAAAAAACTTCATTACAGATCAATGTTGTTGTTTTGCAACTGCAGCGGAACATGGGGAGGTGGGTGGGGGTGAGTTTGAATGATTACAAATGAGTGTCAATGTGGTATCGCCACAGGGTTTGTGCGATAGGTTCACACCTTTTCTTTAAATGTTTATTTGTTCACTTTCACCTTTTAGATGGTTTTGTCACGTGGATGATGATAATTATGTGAACACCCGCACCTTGGTGAAGCTTCTGGCGCAGTACCCGCACACTCAGGACATTTACATTGGGAAGCCGAGCCTAGATCGCCCTATTGAGGCCACTGAAAGGATCAGTAATAATAAAGTGGTAGGTATAATGATGGACAGATTAATATAGTGATGGAAAAAAAGAATATTTCCCTTCATGGGGGTTTTGAACTTATGGGGTATAGTTTCAAAATACCTGGTTTCCATTTAAGACGGAATTTCTTAGCATTGTGCATCTGTTACGTGCTGTACACCAGGTAGCTGTCAAAGTCGAGACTAGAAGAAAGTCCAGGCATCCTTCGGGCAAAAAGGTGATTAACGATGTAGTTGTAATTTGTTTCCTTTCAGCGGCCCGTACATTTCTGGTTTGCGACTGGAGGAGCTGGGTTCTGCATCAGCCGAGGCCTGGCACTGAAGATGAGTCCGTGGGCAAGGTAAGGGTTATGACAGCAACTGGACTTGTTTGATTATTGTCATTGAAAATAAGGGTGGCGCAGTGACACAGCTGCTGGAGACATTTCTTTGCAGGGTGAGTTCAATCCTGACTTGTGGAGTTTGCACATTCTCCCTGTGACTACAAGGTTTCCTTCCACATGCCAAAGACATGTTGACTGATTGGTTAATTGGCAACCTATTGTAGGTGAATGGTAGAATCTGGGAGTTGATGAGAAAGTGGGGAGAATAAAAGAAGGTAAAATGTGATTGATGGTCAGCATGGATTTAGAGGGGAAAAGGGCCTGCTGCTATACTGAATTTTCCGACTTTATGATGTGTGAATTGGCTTTTTAACTGCAATTTTTTTTCTCCTTGGGAGTCTTGTATAATCAATTAGTCACCCTGTTTTATTAAATGAAATCAAACATGTGTATTGATTTGTTTAGAGTTCTCCAAGATAAATCAGAATCATGTCTCGTGTTAACAGATTAATTGACCATTAGTTTGTTGAGTGTTAGAATCTGATTGGATGTTGAAGGAATAGAGGGATCAGTGTAAGGTTTGTGTTGTAGCTGATTGATGATGGGTAAAGCCGGTCTCCACTTCAAACTTACAAATATTCTGAAAGTTTCAAAGAATTTAATCGCAATGTAATCTAAATGTTTCTGTTAAATATAATGTACACACACAATCCTTTTAGTTTGAGCCAGATGCTGGGGTGTGCTTTATGAATAGAGTCCAGCACTCAATTGTTGCTTGCTCTCTCTCCACAGCGGAGGTCACTTCATGAGCACTGCAGAGAAAATTCGTCTCCCTGATGACTGCACCATTGGTTACATAGTTGAGGCAGTACTGGGAGTGAAATTGATCCGGAGTAATCTTTTTCACTCACACTTGGAGAACCTGCAGCAAGTAATGAGATCTGACATTCCCAACCAGGTAAGCCGCGTAAGTAGGAAACAGCTTGATGACATTTTTAAAATGCAACACACCTACCCCTTGGATTAACAGCGACTTGAATGTACTGGTCTTCCTTTCAGGTTACACTGAGCTATGGCACATTTGAAAATAAAAGGAATGCTATTAATCTGAAAGGGGGTTTCTCTGTTGAGGAGGATCCATCTAGGTAAGTGTTCTTCACATCCAGCACTGTCTAGGTGGACATATTGGTAATTAAGATTTTTGTGGGTCCATTTCTGATTTCTCAACAACGCAACACAAGCATGCACAAAACAGTTAGGAAATTATTTTTCCAATTTGCAACTTAACTGAGAAGCTAATAAAAGGAAATGTAGAAATTGTATTAAACAATTTGTGATGTCATATATTTAGGGTAGATCATGGGCTGTGTTTTTCACTCAATTGAGGCACTTTATCAAGTGTCTGTCTAGTACTGTGTTTTATAGTCTGATTATGCAGGTTAATGGAAGAATAGGAAAGTGCTTTGGGGTAAATTGCATTCATTCTCTTGGATAAAAGCCCTAGAAAGTAAAAACATTGTGCATTGGCCATGATTTTCCTGTTAAAATAAACAATCAGATTTTTGTAGACAATGCTCTTCTAATTTCTAATGTATGCACCCTCTAGGCAAAGTTCTTTTCCAAGGTGCAGGCTTGTTTGAATTCGCTGTATATATGATCATAGATTGTTGCTTTAGGCAGTGAATATACAAGAGTCAACAGTTTTTTTGGGTCGTTTAACCAAATGTAATTTCCTTCAAAGCACTTGGAGTAGACAAGGCAACCTGATGCTGTAACACAATTTGCCTGACACAGCAAACAATATTGTCTGGAGAAAAGGTGTTTTTGGATAAAATCTTAAGCATGTAGATAAAGTTTAATATGGCCAAATACACCCAATCTATTCCAGTGATCTGTTATGAAACAAAATCTAGCAGCCCCATGAGAAGATATTATAGCAGGTATCTAAAACTTAATCTGAGAAGATGTAATATGTGTCTTCAAGGAAACTACTGAAGAATTTTTGCAGAGGGAATTCCACAGGCTCAGACCTTGATAACTGAGATCAGGATGAAGCCAGGCTTGGAGGGGATGAGAGGCTGGACAAACTTGGGTTGTTTTCTCTGGAACAGCAGAGGCTGAGGGGAGATCTGATAGAGGTTTATAAGGTTAAGAGGCATAGATAGAGTAGACAGGGTGCATCTTTCTCCCCCATGGGTTGAAATGTCTAATACCAGAGGGCATGCATTGAAGGTGGGAGGGGGCAGGTTCAAAGGGGATGGGTGCGTGCCTGGTGTGATAAAGACAAATACATTAGAAAAATTTGAGAGAGATTTAGATAGGCATGAATGAGGATGATGGAGGGATACAGATATTGTATAGGTAAGAGGGATTCGTTTTTTGTTTTTATTTTTTTAGCTGATTTTGCATTACACTGTGGGTCAAAGGGCCTGGTCTTGTGTTGTACTGTTCTATGTTCTAAAGCTCCCAGTGATGGTGGGATGTAACTGGAAATAAAAATGGCCAAGAGGAGGAACTCTGAAGCCTAGACTGGAGAGTAATTCAAAAATAAAGCTTTGAATTTTAAAATTGGGATCTTGCTTAACCAAGAGGAAATGTATGCTAATATGCAGGATAATAATGAACAATAACTGAGCAAGTACAAATTAAGATGAGGGCAGAAGTCTTTGGGTGACCTTGAATTTACCAAGGGAAACTAGATATGAGCACGTGCAGTGATCAAGCTTTGAAGCACTCTTGAAGATGCAAACTGTGGTCTGAATCTCATTTTGGGATCAAATATAATAGTAGCATAAAATGCTGGAGGAACTCAGCAGATCAGGCAGCATCTACGGAAAGGAATAGTCTTGATGAAGGGTCTCGGCCCAAATCGCCATATCATTATTAATTGCTTTCTATAGATGCTGAAGCTTTTTGTCTGTGTAACTCTGGATTTCGGGCATTCACAGAATCGCTTCTGTTTATCAAATACAATATCCATATTGCACGTGTTTTGAATCAGACATTTTGTCAGGGAGAGGGATAGACCTGGAGATATGAGTGGAGTACTTGTTGGGGAAGGGAGCCAAGGGTTTTGTTCTGTTTTTTTTTTCTGAATATTTAGAGAAAATTAAGCAGTCTATTTGCAGTTGGTGATCAGGAGAGGTGCTGGTTATTAACTTGTACATGAGGAGGTAAGCAAAGGTCTTCGGGATGGTATAGGCTGACAGGAGGTATTGCAATCAATTCTCAGATTTGACTGGTTGGGTGAGAGGCGAGCCGGATGTGTGCCTCTCACGATGGTAGGGCTGACGGAGTGTGTTGACAACAGGCTGCAGATTGGTCAGGCAGGATAGAAAAGAAACAGGTTGTCATAGTCATTACTGCAAAGCAAAGGGAGGAAGAGACAGGAAGGTAATCTTCAAGGGCAAATGTATGGTACTTGAGGATGGGGGTAATGGCATATAAGGAGAAAGGGGGAGAAAAGGGGATGGGTGAGGGGAGAAAACTTAATCTTAAGAATCAGAAAGATTAGACAGTCTGAAGTTTGGGAAGCATGGCGGTGCAAAAGCTGAGATGTGGACAGATTTAGTTTGGGGAGCATGAAGGGAAAAAAGGGAAGTAAGAAAGATGTAGCTTAGAACAGGAACCTCAGTAATTTGGCTTAGTTGATCTGAAGAAGGAAGTAGCAAAGACAACTGACCAGATGGCATCTCACTTGGTGGAACCAAGGGTGGAGGAGAGGGAAAAGTGAGTATGCCCTTTAAAAAGCAGCACAGAACATAACCCAGTGATTAACTCTTCATTACAGATTCACTTTAAAAGTGATAAATGGCTAAGCTATTTGCCTGCTATTTTCATTCAAGATTTTGACAAGCTCGAGTGAGTGTGGTTTTGATGGGGGCTCTAATGTGGAAGGGGAAGACAGTAATGTAGTGGGGCAGACTGGTGACTGGAGAACTGATGTGATTAGTACAGTTGGTTTAGATTGCAGAAGTGTGACCAAATGAATTGGGAAGCTGCCTTACCCAGGAGTAGACTCAAAGGGAAGTCTGATTAGAAAGATGTAGCCTGAGGCAGTCCTCTCTGCAATTAAGTGGAAGGAAGTAGTGGCTTAGCAAGATCAAGTGAGACTTTAATATAGGTTGAGGTTTATATTCAGGAAGTCTTAAGAACAAAGGAAATTAAACGGAGAACATAAATTGAGTTGGAGTTTGAAAATGTGGGTAACAAGTAACTGTTTTCAGGAAGGGAATGCAGAGAAGATGGAGAGCAAGGATTTCAAATGAGGCAAAATGTTTCTATCCAGAGGAATTTTTGATCAGACCATTTCCCAATTATGTAGCTAGATGTTCAGGAACTATAGGTAGAACTGTCTGCCCTCCAATTAGATCTCCAATCTACTCTTTAAGAAGAGAGGGAGGCAAAAGAAAGAAATTTATAGGCCAGTTGGCCTGACTTCAGTGGTTGGAAAAGTGTTGGAATCCATCATTAAGGATGTGATTTCGGAGTACTTGGAGTCACATGATGAAATAGGCCAAAGTCAGCGTTTCCGTGAGGGAAAATCTTGTATGACACGTCTGTTGGAATTCTTTGAGGAAATAACAGGCGAGGACCTGAAGGATGTAATGCTGAGGCTTTATAAGGTATTGGTCAGACTGCATTTGGAATATTGTGAGCAGTTTTGGGCCCCTTATCTAAGGAAAGATGTGCTGGAATTGGAAAGGGTCTAGAGGAGGTTCATGAGAATGATCCCAGGAATGAAAAGGTTAACATATGAGATGTGTTTGATGCCTGCACCCACTAGAGTTTGGAAGAATGAGGGGAGATCTCATTGAAAACCTGTAGAAATATTGAAGGCCTAAATAGAGTGGATGTGGAAAGAATTCTTCCTCTAGTGGGTGAGTCTAGGACTGGTGGGCATAGCCTCAGAGGTATCCATTGAGAGAGATTAGAAGGAATTTCTTTAACAAGAGGAATTCATTGCCATGTACATTTGTGGAGGCCAAGTCATTGAATATGTTTAAAGCAGAGGCTGATAAGTTCTTGATGAGTCAAGGAGTCAAAAGTTAAGGGGAGAAAGCAGGAGAATAGGATTGAGAGGGATAATAAATCAGCTAGGATGGAATGGCAGAGCAGGCACGATGGGCTGAATGGCCTAACTCTGTGCCTTTGTCGTGTGGATTTGCGACATGTGGAAGGTGTAATGTGTATTTAAAAAGGAGGAATTATTTTCACTGGATGGTTAATGAGCATATAGAACAATCTCATTTTTCTATACGGTTGAATTTTGGCCATGTGTGGTGCTAATCCATTAATGTGATAGAAATGTTTCAAAATGTCCCTTTTTATTAGATTTTATCCAAGACAATATCAGTACACAAAATTGACATTATTTAGTTGTGCTCTTTAACAGTGTTAGAATAGAAGATGGAACTCCAGGTGATGTGTATTAAAACTAACAGAAGTCACTGAGGACAGAGGCAGTTATGTTTCCAATTAACTAAATATTGACATGAGTATGACTCACAAAGGGAGAGTAACAGTTATTCCGAAATGTAATTATTTTATAACATGAGCAACCACGGCAGGAGGAATCCAGGGAGTGTCCTGTCCAGCCGTTGTCACAGTAACCAAGTCAAACATTAGTAGAGGAAGAAAACAAATACCTGTGCTGTGATAAGAACTGTAGGTAATGTTGCTGCCCATGTAACTGATCTTGATAACTAGTGTGATTGAAAACTTTGCTCCAATTGTTTAAAAGCATTGAAATGTTCATATTGCAACATGGGTTAAATAAACAAAGCTTTATTCCATTTGATTATAAAGCTCCGCATTCTTTTAGGATAACTTCATTACCTAAAGTGGAAACAATACTGATATAACTACAGATTATTTTACTCTGAAATTTATTTGATGCCAAACCCAACTAATCAAATAATTTATTTTTGTCTTCTCCAGGTTTCGATCGATTCATTGTCTCCTATATCCTGATACGCCATGGTGTCCTCGAACTGTTATTTACTAATTGCTAACCTCGTCCCAAGTAACCCCAGGTTCTGCAGGGGTTGTGGGGACCACTGTACACCTGGCTCTTGTGTAGCTTGTTGCTGGGTGGTAAGGCTGCTGTGCGGCCTGGATGTATCAATTAGTCTTGTAGTATCTCCTCCTGTTCTTTGTCTTTTATGGGACAGAGCCATGTTTTAATTCTGATTCAGAACAGGAAGTGGCAGAAGACAAACAGACATCACAAAGAATGAACAATTCTTTCTGCCATGTAATTATTTTCCCCAAGTGTGAAATTAAGTGTTGCTGATATATCAGTGAATCTTTTAGAATGTAAGCTTCTCCTCTTCAAGCCAGTTTTAAACACTTGCTATTTTTTTCTTTGTGACTTTCAGACCATGCATCAGGAAGGTATTGTTAAGCAAGCTGATGTGTTAAACCATAAATACAGATTCTATGCAATATAATATTTACAAGGTTCCATTTCAGCTAATTCCACGACAGACAGGATATGTTGGAACTGATTCAACATTCTTAAAACTTATGAAGTTGGGGAAGTTTTTATTTCCTCAAAACTATCATGATGCCAGATAGGATTAAAAATAATTGAGATATCCTGTAAGGGTTTCTAATCTTTTAACAACTGTGTTCATCAAACATTTCAGAATATTATGGATAAAGCTTGTGTTCAAGGCTGGCTGCTGGGGGCTCTCAGGCATGGCTTCTGATTCTTCCTGAGGCCTGTCTGTACATGAAAGCACTTTCCTCCCTACTATTAAAATCCTATGATTATTAATGGCACAAAGTAGCTGGCTACTCGAGACAATTCTGGGATTAATTTAGAAAATGTGCTAATACTTAATGCATGACTAGCTGATGAAAAATTGTTTAATTCTATTGATAGTAATGATTAATATTTCAAACTGACATTTGAAAGTAGCTTTAAAACAGTGTTACTAACTGAAATGCAGTGTTACAAACTGGAATACACATTCACACTTTAAGACTTAAAGGTTAAGGCCACATTTTCTATACAAGACATTACAAAGGTTTAAGAAACTGTAGTGAATTTTAGCATTATATGTTGGAAAATATCTCTTACTCCTTTTCTCTGCTTCTCCCCCTCCAAATGAAATCAGTGGTTCCGCAGAAAACCATTTGTGAGATCTGGGTAGATTGTAGAGTTACATGGTCATTGAGCTGCATTCTGGATACCACACTCTAAAATTGACTAACTGTTTGGCCAGGGGAAGCATCTCAGATGATCTCACTCCTGTTTTTGTACTTGCACTGGCTGGAGATCAGAAGCTGGAACCCTGGCTACATTTTCCCATCCATATCTGAGGGCCTTGAGATTATTTGTAGCGATATCTCCTCCAGTTTGAGATAAATTCACAATTGAGCAATTAGTTCGCACAGATTAATCCTGAGTATTTTCCAGTGGGCAATCTATTCTCCAGGGAAGCATTGTTTAATATTTTGCTAACATTTTCACTCGCCTCTAATGGTGCATATTTGTGACCGTCCATCTATCTTTCTTCCTTATTCATGATAAAGGAAGGAAATGAAAAGCATAAAATTATCTGATCAAGTTTGTAGCACTTAGAGCAGGAGGTGTCAGTCATGTTATGCTCTGTGGCAGTGACCCATACTGGGTTATTTCTGATGTGTATATTTATATGGACAGTATTTTCTGTTCTCTTGTACTACTGTATATTTGAAATGGTTCCTTAATATTCAGAAATGGTTCTGATCTGTAAAAACGTAATGTTTGAATTTAGATTTCATTGCTTCTTTTATTTATATTCCAGCATCTGGAAACAATATTGTAAAGCACTGTAAATATAATCACTGATACTCAGGGATGGAACCTGAATGGTTACAGTGAAAGCTGATGGGGACCCATCCTTTCCTTTCTAATAAAGGATTTTATTGCTCAAAGTGAAACGTGCAGTAGTTGTGTGATTTTGTTTTTAACTTTCTGAGAGATGGTCACTAAAAGATATCCTTGGTCTTCTGCTGTGTTTACATCTCTGGAATAATGCAGGGGATAGTTTGTCTTCTCTCAGGATATGGTAAACCATACACAAATATGGTGTTTGCCGTTTAGTGTTGTTTGAGGTCCAGCATCTGTGGATTATATAGTACAATTACACTTTGTGTGTAGAAATAAACATTCCATATAACTGTTGTGGGAAATCATTATAATTAAACATGACCGCACAGAAATTATACACAGATGTATTATTGCTGATGACATTGTTTAATGGGAAGGGCACCCACTCTCCTGACCAGGAGGATTTCTTTACATTTTCCAGTTAAAGCAATACTCTGGAAGCTGGTCTTCAAACTCTTATACTTAGTGGAATGGAATTGCATTGGAGCTCCTCCTACTGGTGTGACAATATATAACATTTCACCTACTGGGAGTGGTCCGAACTTGGAAGGTAGTTTCAGGTTGGAACAGAAGGCCTTGTACCGATACTTTTCCCAGTGCTTTAATATGCATAATTTGCTGACTATTGCAGAGACATCAAACAGTGTAGAATATTAGCCTTGCATTATTTGCACAATACAAAGATGTGGAGGGACAAGTAGTATTGAGGAAGCAAGAAGTCTGCAGAAGGATGTGGACATATTAAGAGAATGCGCAAAGAAGTGGCAGATGGAATACCGTGTATGAAATTGTCATGAAATTTGGTAGCAGGAATAAAGGTGTAAACTATTTTCTAAACTGAATGAATTCAGAAATCAAAAGGTGCAAAGGGATTTTGATCAAAGTGTTCCCTAAATGTTAAAATGCAGGTGGAGTTGGGAAAAGAAATACATTAATTTCAAGAGGACTAGAATGTAATGCTATTACATAAGGTTTTAAGACATTGGGTATACCATATTAAGTATTGTGAGCAGTTTTGGGACCCATATATAAGAAAGGATATGTTACCTTGAAGAGAGTCCAGAAGAAGTTTAAGAATTATCCCAGAATGAAATGGTTAATGTATGAAAAGGTTTTGATGGTTCTGGACCTGTACTCGCTGGAGTTTAGAAGAATGAAGAGGTGATCTCATAAAAGCTTACTGAATATTGAAAATCCTAGATAGAGTGTATGTGGACAGGGTTTTCTCATATTGAGTGTGTCTAGGACCAGAGGGCACAGTTTAAGAAAAGGACACCCCTTTACAACAGAGATGGAGGAATTTCTTTCACCATAAGGTAATGAATCCATTGCCACAGATGACTGGAGATCAAGTCATTGGGTATATTTAAAGCAAAGATTGATGAGGAGCTTAATGTTATGGGAAGAAGGTGGTGAAATGGGGTTTAAAGATCTCAGTTGTTACTATTGATGCCCATGCTTACTAAAGTTTCAAGCTAGGTCTGAGGGCTGTAATCTTAATTATCTTTGATTCAGCTCTGTTAAACACCTTTCAAATTGATCCCTTTCACTTAAGGAGGGAAAGATAGGATAGAGCAAAATGAGTGGATTTTATAACGAAACAATGGCATCCCATTATAGTTAAGGGAATATTTGGTACAGCATAGGATTATATCCATATTGGCTGTTTTCAATTGCTTCAACCAGGAGAATGAACCATGGAACAAAATCCCCAAATTACCTGCACAGGTTTGAACAGCTGGCAATCTGATTGGGATCACGAGAAGAGGTGAACCTCAGGTCAACGAGTGTGCATTAAAAAGTGGTACTTTGAGAGAGGTTCAGTATTTGAGTGGTGGCCAATCAAGTGATCAGGATTCAAGGGTAAATAAAAATAAGGAGCCTTTGTTGGAATAAATAGTGTTAAAGTGGGGGTTTGAGTGAGAGAAGGCAAAAAGCTGTAGGTAGATATTTTTCAGTTCTTTTACTGTTTTCTCCAATATAATTGGACTGTTAGAGTAGTAGGGATGATAGCTATCCAGGCAGGATAATTGAATGGTCCGCATGTGAGATGTGGGAAGGCTGGGAGATTTCGTGTCCCTGACGACTTCCCCTGCAAGAAGTGCATCCAGCTGCAGCTTCTAACACTCCACGTTAAGGAATTGAAGGTGGAACTGGATGAACTCTGGGCCATTCGAGAAGCTGAGGGGGTGATGGAACATTTAGGACGATGGTTACTTCCAAGGTCCAGGACATAGGAAACTGGGTGACAGTCAGGAGGGTGAAAGGGGTCAAACAACCAGTGCAGATTACTCCTGTGGCTGTCCCTCAACAATAGGTATACCATTTTGGATGCTCTTAGGGGCGGAGGTGTGGTGGGGATGACCGAGCAGAGGAAGGTCACGGTGGTCAGATCTCCGGCACTGACTCAGAAGGGAATGATGGTGAAGTGGTAAGCTGTGGTGATTAGTGATTCATTAGTTAAGGGAACAGAAAGGAGGTTCTGTGGATGTGGATATTTCTGAATGCTCTCAGGTGCCAGGGTCCAGGACATCTCGGATCAAGTCCTCAGCATTCCTAACTGGTAGGGTGAGCAGCCAGAAGTTGTGGTCCATAGGTAGGAAGAGGGACAAGGTTCTGCAAAGTGAGTTCTGGGAGTACGTAGGTGCTGAGTTAAAGGACAGGATTGTGCTCTCAAGACTGCTATCCGTGCCACGTGCAAGTGAGGCCAGAAATGGGAAGATCATTCAGTTTAACATATGTCTAAGAAGTTGGTGTAGGAGAGAAGGGCTTCAGATTTTTAGATTGTTGGCCTCTCTTCCAGGGAAGGTGGGACCTGTACCTAAGAGATAGTTTGCACCTAAACTGCTTAGTAGGAAGGTTTGCTAGTATTGCATGGAATGGTGGTTAAACTAGATTGGAGAAGGTTGAGAACCAGGGTGCCAGGAAAGAGTGGTGTGGTTGTGGAGACAAATGTTGTTAAAACCTCAACCAATGTCAGGAATCAAAAGGTCGAGCATGGTGGGACTAATGTTCTGAATTGCATATATTTCAATGCAAGAAGTATTGTAAGAAGGCAGATGATCAGAGCATGGAATTATGATTTTGTAGCCATTAGTGAGACTTGGTTGCATGAGGGGCAGAACTGGCAGCTCAATATTCTGGGGTTCTGTTGTTTTAGACACAGCAGAGTGGGAGGGATGAAAGGGAAAGCTTCACTAGTCAGGGAAAATGTCACAGCAGTGCTCAGTCAGGACAGACTGGAGAACTCATCTTGTAAAGTTTATGGGTGAAACTGGGGCTATATTATAAACCACCCAACAGTCTGGGGGATTTAGAGGAACAAATTTATAGAGAGATCACAGACTGTTGCAAGAAACATAAGGTTGTGATAGTAGGTGATTTTAACTTTCCATATATTGACTGGGACTCCCTTAATGTAAGAGAACTAAATGAGATAGAGTTCATCAAATGTGTTCAGGAAAGTTTCCTTAATCGGTACATAGAAGTCCCAAAGAGAGAGTATACAATACTTGATCTCCTATTAGGGAATGAGATAGGGCAGGTGACAGGTGACAGGTAGGGGAATGCTTTGCATCTAGTGATCATAATGCCATTAGTTTGAAGGTAATTATGGAAAAGGATAGGTTTGGTCCTCAGGTTGAGATTCTAAGTTGGAGAAACACCAATTTTGATGGTATCAGAAAGGATCTGGCAAATATGTATTGGGGCAGGCTGTTTTCTGGCAGAAGTGTACTTGGAAAGCATGAGGCCTTCGAAAGTGAAGTTTTAAGAGTACAAAGCTCGTATATGCCTGTCAGAATAAAAGGCAAGGATAACAGAGTTAGGGAACCTTGGTTTTCAAAAGATACTGAGGTCCTGGTTAAGGAAAAGAGAGATGCATAGCAGGTATCGGCAGGGAGGAACAAATGAGGTACTCGAGGAGTATAAGAAATGTAAGAGAACACTTAGGAAAGAAATCAGGAGAGCTGAAAGAAGGCATGAGGTTGCTCGAGCTGGCAAAGTGAAGGGGACTCCTAAGGGATTCTACAGATATGTCAGAGTCAAAGGATTGCAAGGGACAAGATTGGCCTTCTGGAAGATCAGAATGGTAATCTATGCGTGGAGCCAAAAGAGATGGGGAAGACAAATGGAGTTTTTGTATCTATATTTACTCAGGAGATGGACACGGATTCTAGAGAAGCAAGACAAAGTAGCAGCAAGGTCACAGACCCTATACAGATTACAGAGGAGGAGGTGTTTGCTGTCTTGAGGCAAATTAGGGTGGACAAATCCCCAGGTGTTCCCTCTGACTCTGTGGGAGGCAAATGCAGTAAATACAGAGGCCCTTGCAGAGTTATTTAAATCATGCTTAGTGATAGGTGAGGTACCAGAAGGTTGGAGGATAGCAAATGTTGTTCTGTTGTTTAAGAAAGGCTCTAAGAATAAACCAGAAAATTATATGCCAGTGAGTCTGACATCAGCAGAGGGAAATTATTGGAAGGTATTCTCAGGACTAGATGGACCCGATAGTCATTATGGCTTTGTACATGGTAGGTCATGTCTACCCAATCTTATAGACTTTTTTGAGGAGGTTACCAGGAAAGATGATGGAGGCAAGGCTGTGGATGTCGAGGCCTTTAGCAAGGCATTTGACAAGGTCCTGCATGGGAGGTTGGTCAAGAAGGCTCAGCCACTAGGCATTCCAGATGAAGAAGTAAATTTGATTAGACATTGGCTTTGTGGAAGAAACTAACGAGTGGCAGTAGACGGTTGCCTCTCTGGATGGAGGCCTGTAACTAGTGAAGTGCTGCAGGGATTGGTGCTGGGTCCATTGTTGTTTGTCATCTGTATCAACTATCTGAATGATAATGTGGTTAACTGGATCAGCAGATTTGTGGATGGCACCAAGATTTTGGGTGTAGCAGAGAGTGAAGAAGACTATCAAAGTTTGCAGCAGGTCTAGACCAGCTCAAAAAATGACAGATGGCATTTAATGCAGACAAGTGTGAGGTGTTGCACTTTGGGAGGACTGACCAGGCTAGGTCTCACACAGTGAACGGTAGGGCACTGAGGAGTGCGGTAGAACAAAGGGATCTGAGAATACAGGTCCACAATTCATTGAAACTGTTGTCACAGATGGATGGGGTCCTAAGTAAATCTTTTGGCACATTGGTCTTCGTAAATCGAAGTATTGAGTACAGGAGATGGGATGCTATGTTGAAGTTGTATTAGACACTGGTGAGGCTTGATTGGGAGTATTGTGCACAGTTTTGGTCACCTACCTACAGGAAAGAATAAGATTGAAAGAGTACATAGAAAATTCACAAGGATGTTGCCAGGATTTGAGGACCTGAGTTATAAGGAGATGATTGAATAAGTTAGAGTTTATTCACTAGAACATAGAAGACTGAGGGGAGATTTGTTAGCCGGATACAAAATTATGAGGGGTATGGATAGGGTAAATGCAAGCAGGCTTATTCCATTGAGGTTGGGTGAGACTACAAGTTGAGGTCATGGGTTAAGGGTGAAAGGTGAAATGTTTAAAGGGAACATGAGGGGAAACTTCTTCACTCAGAGGGTGGTGAGAGTGTGGAACATGCAACCAGCACAAGTGGTGGATGCAATTTCGATATCAACATTTAAGAGAAGTTTGGTTAGGAGCACGGATGGGAGTGGTATGGAGGACTACGGTCCGGGTGCAGTTCGATGGGACTAGGCAGTTTAAATGTTTCTTCGTGGATTGGATAAGCCTAAGGGCCTGTTTCTGTGCTGTAGTTTCCTATGACTCTATGACAAGGAGCAGGAGTAAGTTGTGACAGCCCTCAGTCTTACCCCACCAATTCAGTATGATCATTGGTGATCTATGCTGGCCTTAACATCTTCTGTGCCAGTTCCCCATTACACTTAGTTCCTTGATCTTTAAAATAACAGGCAGGGTAGACAAAGGAGAATCAGTGGATGGTGTCTACCTGGATTTTCAGGAGGCCTTTGACAAAGTGCCACACCTAAGGTTGTCTAACAAGTTAAGAACACGTTGTGTTACAGGAAATAAAATACCATGATAAAAGATGGATTGACGGGCAGGAGACAATGAGTGGGAATAAAGGGGGCCTTTTCTGGTTGTCTGCCAGGAACTGTTGTGGAATCACTTATTTTCACAATTTATGTCAATGATCTGCATGATGGAATTGATAACTTTGTGGCCAAGTTTGTGGACAATGTGAAGATATGCAAGAGGGACAGCTAGTGTTGAGTGAGCAGGGAGTCTACAAAAGAACTTGGGTAGAATGGAAGAACAGGCAGATAGGATATAGTGTAGGTGATTGCATGGTCATGGACTTTGGTAGAAGGAATAAAGGCATAGACTATTTTCTAAACAGGGAGAAAATTCACAAATCAGAAGTTCAAAGTGATTTGAGAGTCCTTGTGCAGGATTCCCTAAAGGTTAACTTGTAGTTTGAGTCAGTGGTAAGGAAGACAAATGCAACGTTAGCATTCATTTCAAGAGGACTTGAATATAAGAGCAAGGATGTAATGCTGAGACTTTATAAGGGAGTATTGTCTTGTTTTCGCCATGGACGTCCAATCCCTATACATCTCCCTCCCCAATCAGGAGGGCCTTAGAGATCTCCAAATTTTTCTAGATAACAGACCCAACCCAACTTGGAGTATTGTGAGCAGTTCCGGGCTCCTTATCTAATGAACCTTATGCTGGCATTGAAGGAGGTCCAGGCGAGGTTCATGAGAATGATTTTGGAAATGAAAGGATTAACATATGAAGAGCATTTGATGGCACTGGGCCTGTACTCACTGGAATTTAGAAGAAAGAGGAGGGGATCTCACTGAATTCTATTGAATATTAAAAGGCCGAGATAGAGTGAATGTGGAGAGGATGTTTCCTATAGTGGGGTCCAGAGGGCACAGCCTCAGAATAGAGGGACATGCACTTAGAACAGAAATTAGGAAATCAAAGCAAGAAGGTGGTGAATCTGTGGAATTCACTGCCATGAACAGCTGTGGAGGCAAGTCATTGAATACATTTAAAGCAAAGGTTGATAGGTTCTTGATTAGTCAAGGTGTCAGAGACTATGGGAGAAAGTAGGAAAATGGGTTTGAAAAGGTTAATAAATGAGCCATGATGAAATGGCAGAGCAGATTCGATGGGCTGTATGGCCTAATTCGCCTCCTATGTTTTATGGTGTAATAACAAAAATCTTTCCTCCAATGTCAGGAAGAGAGCTAGTGTTTGACTTCAAGAAGAAAGGTATTTGCATAGAATCCTGTCTACATCAAAGACATTGAGGTGGAGGGGGTTGAGAGCTTTGTTCCTAGGTGTGAACATCACTAGTAACCTCTCTTGGTCCAACCACGTAGACATTATGGCCAAGAAACCTGACCGAGCCTCAACTTCCTCAGGAGGCTAAAGAAATCTGGTATATAAGATGATGAGAGGCATTGATCGTGTGGATAGTCAGAGGCTTTTTCCCAGGGCTGAAATGGTCGCCACAAGAGGACACAGGTTTAAGGTGCTGGGGAGTAGGTACAGAGGAGATGTCAGGGGTAAGTTTTTTACTCAGAGAGTGGTGAGTGCGTGGAACGGGCTGCCAGATATGGTGGTGGAGGCGGATACAATAGGGTCTTTTAAGAGACTTTTGGATAGGTACATGGAGCTTAGAAAAATAGAGGGCTATGGGTAAGCCTAGTAATTTCTAAGGTAGGGACATATTGTGGTGTAAGTTTTCTATGTTTCTATGTCCCAGTTGACCATTTCCAATTTTACCAATGCACCATAGAAATGTTATCAATCCTATCCAGATGCACAATACTTGGTATGGTAACTGCTCTGCATGCGATCACAAGAGGCTGCAGACAGTTGTGAGCATAGCTCATCACATCATGTACTAGAATTTAATGAGTACTTTAGATCTGTTTTCACTAAGGAAGACACAAGCAATCTCCCAGATGTATGGATGGGCCAAAGACATAGGGTAACAGAGGAAATGAAACAGATTGACATTCGGAAGGAAACGGTGATGAGAAGACTGATGGGACTGAAGGCTGACAAATCCCCGGGTCCAGATGGTCTGCATCCTAGGGTACTAAAGGAGGTGGCCCTGGAAATTGCGGATGCATTGGTAATCATTTTCCAATGTTCCTTAGATTCAGGATCAGTTCCTGAGGATTGGAGAATGGCTAATGTTATCCCACTTTTTAAGAAAGGAGGGAGGGAGAAAACAGAGAACTATCGACCTGTCAGCCTGACATCGGTGGTGGGAAAGATGCTAGAGTCCATTATTAAGGATGAAATAGTGGCATATCTAGATAGCAGTGATAGGATTGGGCCGAGCCAGCATGGATTTACCAAGGGTAAATCATGCTTGACTAATCTGTTGGAGTTTTTCGAGGATGTAACCAGGAAGTTAGATGGGGGAGATCCAGTGGATGTAGTGTACCTCGATTTTCAGAAGGCATTTGATAAGGTCCCACATAGAAGATTGGTGGGTAAAATCAAAGCTCAGGGCATCGGGGGGAAGGCATTGACATGGATTGAAAACTGGTTGGCAGATAGAAAGCAAAGGGTAGCGGTGAATGGGTGTTTCTCGGAATGGCAGGTGGTGACTAGTGGGGTGCCACAGGGCTCGGTATTGGGACCACAGCTGTTTACCATTTACGTTAACGATTTGGATGAAGGCATAGAAAATAACATCAGCAAATTTGCTGATGATACTAAGCTGGGTGGCAGTGTGACATGTGATGAGGATGTTAGGAGAATTCAGGGTGACTTGGATAGGCTGGGTGAGTGGGCAGATACTTGGCAGATGGCGTTTAATGTGAATAAGTGTGAGGTTATCCACTTTGGGAGTAAGAACAGGAAGGCAGATTATTATCTGAACGGTGTAGAGTTGGGTAAGGGAGAAATACAAAGAGATCTAGGAGTCCTTGTTCATCAGTCACTGAAGGTGAATGAGCAAGTGCAGCAGGCAGTGAAGAAGGCTAATGGAATGTTGGCCTTTATTACAAAGGGAATTGAGTACAAGAGCAAGGAAATCCTCTTGCATTTGTACAGAGCCCTGGTGAGACCACACCTGGAGTATTGTGTACAGTTTTGGTCTCCAGGGTTAAGGAAGGACATCCTGGCTGTAGAGGAAGTGCAGCGTAGATTCATGAGGTTAATTCCTGGGATGTCTGGACTGTCTTACGCAGAGAGATTAGAGAGACTGGGCTTGTACACGCTGGAATTAAGGAGATTGAGAGGGGATCTGATTGCAACATATAAGATTATTAAGGGATTGGACAAGATAGAGGCAGGAAATATGTTCCGGATGCTGGGAGAGTCCAGTACCAGAGGGCATGGTTTGAGAATAAGGGGTAGGTCATTTAGGACAGAGTTAAGGAAAAACTTCTTCTCCCAGAGAGTTGTGGGGGTCTGGAATGCACTGCCTCGGAAGGTAGTGGAGGCCAATTCTCTGGATGCTTTCAAGAAGGAGCTAGATAGGGTTCTTATGGATAGGGGAATCAAGGGATATGGGGACAAGGCAGGAACCGGGTATTGATAGTAATTGATCAGACATGATCTCAAAATGGCGGTGCAGGCTTGAAGGGCCGAATGGTCTACTTCTGCACCTATTGTCTATTGTCTATTGTACTCCAGACTCTCATTTGTGGACTCCGTCTATATTTCTGGATTGCTTCTGTAAAGCAGCCAGCATAATCAAAAACCCCAAGCAACCCAAATATTCTCTCTTCTCCCCCTCCATTAAGCCTAAAAGCAGGTACCACCAGGCTCAAGGACTGTTTCTCACCTGCTATCATAAGGTTATTAAATGGTCCCTTAGTAGTATTGTAGCGCAATGTATTTGGGAGAAACATATATAATTCATAACCACCAACACTGAGTTGGGGTTTCACTTTAAGAGGCTGGTCTGACATGTTGACATTTTTACGTAAAGTGTTTTAGCGCGCTGTTACCTGTAGGTTTTCGAGTTCAAGAAAACGTGCTATATGTTAATGTTGTAGCGTGGATGAAATCACGGGAGAGCGAGTTACTGGTAGGTACAAAGCAGCTTCTTTATTTGACACAACAAGGTACAGCGAGCATCATACAGAGACCCTTTGGTGGAAAAGGTCTGCTAGCCCAATGTGGGGTCGATATTTATTTGCTAAACACAAAGGGCAATCCGTATTTACAAAGTATAGACAATTTGAAGCTTTTGAAGCTACATACAAAACATCACCACCTTCTGACTTCATCCTTTCCTCCTGATGCCCATATGTCTGGGTTGGTCTTCGCAGCCTTTAGGAATGCAAGTTAAATCCACAATACATATATTTGGTATTTTACGTGCTAACATAGAGGACAATTCATATTTATAAAGTATAGATAATACAGTCTTCGAAACTACAGCATCTCCAAACTACGGCGTCAGCAGCATCTGGTATTCACAGCTTTTAGGAAATGCATTGTTATGAACTCAATCCACAGTACTTTGTCAAACAGAAGACTGGTGGCCAAGCCATTTGCTAAGTGTGAATGACTTAAACCCAAAATTTCACTCTAACACAGGTTTCATTAAACATAAAATGCCTCACTTCGTTTTATTTGAGAAAAACTATACTGCTGACCGTGATGCTCCAGGACCATTCCAGAGTTATTGAACGAGTCAGCCAACGCAGTCACTTTGAAACTGCTGGAGGTTTGGGAACAAAATGACGTCACTTGGCTTGTACAAGCTGAGGCCCCATTCACTTTGCGAGAAATCCCCAGCGACGACACCAAATTTTACAGCATGGTAGTGTCACTCAGCAATTCCACAGTAGTGAGCATGCAGAGTCTGCCTGAACATGATAAATACTAATCGCTGAAAATTCATCTCTTACAGACTTTTGGCCTATCAGTGTCTGAGTGCGTCAAACATTTGCTCTCCTTACCCGATCTCACCGATGCTTGGCCTTTGGAGCTAATGGACCCAAAAGAGCTGGTAACCGTGAAGGCTAAGTTCGGCAATTTGGAAAGACTTGGAATTGTATGCTGGTCGAATAGCCCCTGGGCTTCACTCCTCCATATGGTCCCTAAGTCCAATGGTGGTACTGCCCGTGTGGTGATTACCAATGCCTTAACAAAGCCACCACCCCCCCACCCCGATCGTTACCTGGTTCCACAGAGCAAGTGCCACACCTGCCCCTACACCTCCTCCCTCATTACCAATCAGGGCCCCAAGCAGCAGAGGCCACATTTCACCTGTGAGTCTGTTGAGGTCATCTACTGTATCTGGAGATCTCAGTGCAGCCTCCAGTATATCAGTAAAACCCATCATAGATTGGGAGACTGCTTCACCGAGCACCTATACTCCGTCTGCCAGAAAACGTGGGATCTCCCAGTGGCCACCCATTTCAACTCTACATCCCATTCCCATTCTGACATGTCAGTCCATGGACTCCTCTACTGCCATGATGAGGCCACACTTAAACTGAAGGAGTAACACCCTATGTTCCATCTCAATAGCCTCCAACCTGATGGCATGAACATCAATTTCTCGAACTTCTGGTAGTTGTCCTCCCTTCTCCATTCCCATTCCTGTTTCCCTCCTTACCTGCCCATCACCTCCGTCTGGTGCTCCTCCCCCTTCCCTTTCTTCCATAGTCTTCCATCCTCTCCGATCAGATTCCCCATCCCCAACCCTTTATCTCTTTCACTTATCAGCTTCCCAGTTCTTCACTTCACTTCTCCACCTCTCCTGGTTTCACCTATCACCTGCCACTTCTTCCTCCCCTACTCTAACTTATCATCTTTTTTTCCAGTCCTGGTGAAGAGACTCGGCCCAAAACATTGACTGTTTCCTCTTTTCCATTGATGGCACCTGGTCTGCTGAGTTCCTCCTGCATGTTGCTTTGCTTTTTGTTTACCTGGATAACATCCTTGTCGCCAGCGCGTCCAAAGCCGAACACGTATCTCGTCTCCGCACACTTTTCAAGCACTTAAGCTCACATGGGTTCATTACTAACCCTGCTAAGTGACAGTTTGCATTGTCAACCATTGACTTTCCCAGCCGTCGCACCTCAACAGAAGGCGTGAAGTAGCTGCTGTAATGGAATTCCCAGTGCCCCACACCACTAAAAACCTACAGGAGATTTTAGGCATGGTGAACTTCTATCATAGCATCATTCCATGAGCTGCTAAACTTGTGCTCGCCCTGTATAGTGCGCTTAAAGGCAATACCCCTGGTCATGTGTTTGACTGGTCAGTGAACATGACCAGAGCATATGATGATACCAAATGGACTCTTTCTAACACGACCCTACTGGTGTACTCACTTCCCCAAAGCACCCATAGCCATTGGGGCTGACGGTTCAGACTATGCTGTGCACGGACAGTTGGTCGGAGGCGCATGGTAGCTGCTCATCTTCTTCACCCAGCAGCTCCATCCCTCCCCGAAAGAAAGTACAGCACTTTTGACTGGCAGTTTCCCAGACTCTATCTGGCTGTCCACCATTTTTGTTTTCTTCTATAGAGTCACCATTTCACAGTGACCACAAACCCCTTATGCCCGTGATGGCCAAAATATCAAACCATCGCTCTGCACGGCAGCAATGCAACCTGGCCTACATATCAGAGTTCGCAACTGATATACAACTTATCAGGGGGTAACATAATGCCGTAGCTGATTTCCTGTTGAGGCTGTACACATAGGGGTTGAATATACCGGTGTGGCAGCCAACCAAGTCAATGACCCAGAGGTCCAGGCTTACTGAACAGCAAATGGCTGACATTAAGCTCCTCTGCAATGTCTGAACTGGTCGCCCTTGCCCCACCATGCCTGTAAACTGGAGACAGACTGTTTTCAACTCTCTCATCTGGGCTAGAGGGCCTCACAGAAACTGGCTGCACTAAAGTTTGTTTGGCATGGCCTCAGAAAAGAAATGCATGATTGGACTGCAGCTTGTGTAGAGTGCCAGCAGGCAAAGATTAACCATCGTATTCCGGCACCATTGACATCTTTCGAGATCAGACGTTCATCAGCACCTGGGTTGCTCGGTTTGGCACCCGATCCGATATTTCCTCTGACCGCGGACACCAATTCATTTCAGAACTCTGGGCTGTAATGGCCCAGAACCTCGGCACCAGGCTACAGCACACCATAGTGTATCACCCACGGTGCAACGGCCTACGTGAGTGGTTTCACCGCTCCTTAAAGGCTTCCCTGATGGATGAGTGTTGGCATGATCATCTCATACGGGTCCTGCTGGGGCTCAGAACAGCTCCAAAAGAGGACCTGCAGTCGCCTGTGGCAGAGTTGATATACGGGCAGCCGTTACAAGGGCCAGGTGATTTCATTCCAGATGCCACGACCGCCTGATCAGCCTCTCAACAGTATTCCACCCTCCTCAGTAAATTGGATTCCTTTTCCTACCTCCCACCATGTACAGCACTCTTGGGTTCCTGTTGATCGACATTCCACCTCATTTGTTTCCATCGCCATGATAGATAGATAGATAGATAGATAGATAGATAGATACTTTATTCATCCCCATGGGGAAATTCAACATTTTTTCCAATGTCCCATACACTTGTTGTAGCAAAAACTCATTACATACAATACTTAACTCAGTAATAATATGATATGCATCTAAATCACTAACTCAAAAAGCATTAATAATAGCTTTAAAAAAAAAAAAGTTCTTAAGTCCTGGCAGTTGAATTGTAAAGCCTAATGGCATTGGGGAGTATTGACCTCTTCATCCTGTCTGAGGAGCATTGCATCGACAGTAACCTGTCGCTGAAACTGCTTCTCTGTCTCTGGATGGTGCTATGTAGAGGATGTTCAGGGTTTTCCATAATTGACCGTAGCCTACTCAGCGCCCTTCGCTCAGCTACCGATGTTAAACTCTCCAGTACTTTGCCCACGACAGAGCCCGCCTTCCTTATCAGCTTATTAAGACGTGAGGCGTCCTTCTTCTTAATGCTTCCTCCCCAACACGCCACCACAAAGAAGAGGGCGCTCTCAACAACTGACCTATAGAACATCTTCAGCATCTCACTGCAGACATTGAATGACGCCAACCTTCTAAGGAAGTACAGTCGACTCTGTGCCTTCCTGCACAAGGCATCTGTGTTGGCAGTCCAGTCTAGCTTCTCGTCCAACTGTACTCCCAGATACTTGTAGGTCTTAACCTGCTCCACACATTCTCCATTAATGATCACTGGCTCCATATGAGGCCTAGATCTCCTAAAGTCCACCACCATCTCCTTGGTCTTGGTGACATTGAGACGCAGGTAGTTTGAGTTGCACCATATCACAAAGTCCTGTATCAGTTTCCTATACTCCTCCTCCTGTCCATTCCTGACACACCCCACTATGGCCGTGTCATCAGCGAACTTCTGCACATGGCAGGACTCCGAGTTATATTGGAAGTCAGATGTGTACAGGGTGAACAGGACCGGAGAGAGTACGGTTCCCTGTGGCGCTCCTGTGCTGCTGACCACTGTGTCAGACCTACAGTCTCCCAACCGCACATACTGAGGTCTATCTGTCAAGTAGTCCACTATCCAATCCACCATGTGAGAGTCTACTCCCATCTCCGTTAGTTTGTGCTTTAAGATCTTGGGCTGGATGGTGTTAAAGGCACTAGAGAAGTCAAGGAATGTAATCCTCACAGCACAACTGACACACACCAGCGTCCCCTTAGGCCACCCCCGCCCCCCCCCCCCCTTCCGGAGGCCCGTTCCACGTTTTGGAATGGGGAGAAAAGACTTTTATCATAGATAAGAGGGGTAAACCTGAGCATATTTTGGTAGTTTGCCTCAAACTGGCCCACCAAGCTTTGGAGGATTTTGCTACCGTGTCCCTGCCGTCACAGCATGGCCATAAGCAAGTCAACGCACCTCTGGACAAGCCAGATTCACCTGCCGTTCCCCCACCCATGGAACACGGGCGTCTCCTCTGAGCTCCAGACAATGCTGTTTCTAGTAAACTCTGCAGGGGGGGTGTGAAGGGTAACGTAATTGGGAGAAATGCACATAATTCACAACCACCGACATTGAGTTAGGGTTTGATGTGATGAAGTTATCAGATAAAGAGTTTTAGCGTGCTTTTGTGCTTAGGTCTTGGAGTTCAATAAAATATGTTATGGTCTTCATTAAACATAAAATGCCTCACTTCATTTTATTTGTGAAAACCTACAGTATAAAATAGACTTTGACCTCACAAACTACCTTGTTATGATCTTGCACCTCATTGTTTATCTGCACTGCACCTTGTCTGCAGCTGTTACATATCATACCAAGTTATTGTTTTACCTTATGTAGGAGCCACGTGTCTATTTTCTGTCTGTCTGCATTGTATTCTGTGCTGCACATTTATTACGGGTAATTTGTCACATGGGTTGGGGTGCGGTGGTAGCAAAAAGTATAGTTACGTATTTAGGCTTTGTCTTCAGTTCAGATTTTAGTCTGGTTAGAATTAGAAGGTGCTGGAAAAGATTTTTTTTTGTTAACCACTTTGCTTAGTTACACTTCGCTTCATATATCATTTAAATACGCTTAAGAACGCTTAGCTTAAGTACGTTTGAATATGCTTAGACTGCTTATTTTGTTATATTGCTAGTCTTAGATTCACTGGTTTTATCAATTACAAGATAGTTCGCCTTTGCTGGTCTCTCAATAAAGGATCGAACACACTTTCTGTGTTATTTGATGGATAGCGAATCACACAGAGTCAAACCCCCATGCTTAGTCTCTTAGTGGTTTTGATTTGTTTTAAAGTAACTGCTGTACCTTATCCTACCTGAATGCACGGTGTAATAAATTGAGCAGTATGAACAGCATGCAAGACCAGATTTTCAATGTATCTCGGTATATAAACAGTATTCAACAATATTAAACCAACTCCAATTCCAATTCAAGGTAAATGATAAACATATTGGTGATCTCGTAACCAATAGGCCAGATCTGGTAAGGGTGGGAAATGTCCTCTACTGGCAACCCTGTGATTTCATGGTTATTATTACAGAGACGTAATTAATTAATTTGACTTTAAATTCCCTAGCTGCTGTTGTGGGATTCGAACTGATGCCTCTGTGTCAACGGACCTGTTCCCTGAGTAATAGTTCAGTAATGTAACCACAGTTCTGCCAAGGCCCACTCAAAGAGTAGATTGAGCCTCTCCTATTCCAGTTGTTATGTTCTTATTTAGTTCCTGTAAAGCACAGTATCAGGAAAAGTAAGATAAATAGCAAATTATTTTCAAAAAGAGCTCTTGCTGCAAGAAATTTGAGGACAATTGATTTTAACATTGTGCCTAATGAGGCCTGACTAAGTACTGATTATTATACAATTCGGCTTTATTTTCTTTCTCCCATGTAAAATGTGTATGGGGGATCAAAGAACCGGATATCCTGCAAAACTGAGATTGGGAGATAACTTCCATGTTTCACTCTTCCCTGAGGGAAATCCTCTATTTGTTTAAGGATAGTTTAAACTCATTTAAGCCTGCAAAACTGCCATTTATTTTTGGCTAGGACGTAGGATTCCTATTAATAGGACTGAAACTAACTGCACGGAGTCAGGGTGTGGTTGCTCATCATGACTGATATAGGTGCATTGTTTAGAACTCGGTCTTTAGTCAAAGTGGGAGCTGGCTGATCATCACTTGAAAGTCTCATTTACGAAAGCATTTAGAAACTCACTTAAAATTGGCTACATGAACCCTGCCCTTCTGGTGCAAAAATAAAATTATAACTTCAATCATCTTTTTGCTCAAGATGGAAAATCAAGATTAGAATGATTAAAGTAACTTTGCCTGTGTGTTTACTTACTCAAAGAAGCAGCTCTGAAAATGACAAAATACAAGTGCAGATATTTTTCAATTCTTCAAAATCAAATTCCTCATTTTGCAGTTCTCCAAAAATCCTGTAAAAATCTTTAAGCCTATGACACGTACTATTTATATATAATTTATTTTTAACAGTTAATGAAAAGATTTATGACTAGTCTCTGAAGTATGTTTGAATATTGAAGTCTAGAGAACCTTAGCAACAATTCCTTGATCTTCAATTAATTTTTCCTTCTGTCATGGTATTTCTTTCTGAAGGGATTTGAGGGCACCTTAAGCTTTTACAGCAGAAGGAGGAGGATGTTTGCCCATCATAGTAGTACTGTCTCTCAAGTTATTCACCCACCTTTCCTGTCAGTCGCAGATTTGGAGTGGTTTACAGTCTGCAGAAGAAAGAGAACCGATGTTAGCTCCTTGGAAGAGCAACTCCCCACTCCCACTCACGTTTTCCATATTCTTGCAACTTTTTCCTGGTATTTATTCAATTCCATTAAGACCATACGATCACAAGACACAGGAGCAGAATTAGGCCATTCAGATCATCAGGTCTGCTCCAGCGTTCCATCATGGCCGATCCCGGATCCCACTCAACCCCATGAAAGATGCAAGACCTAGCTAAGTCTGTTTCCACCATCAAAAGGTGCATTGAAAATAATTGTAAGTCATTGCAAAAAAAGATATCTTTATTTCACTTCTGACACTTCTTCTCACTACCTCCAACAATCTCTTCTTCTTTCTGACCTTTATGACTGTGGAAAACTTTTGGCTGACGTATACTATGACGGCTTTTGTAATTACAAAGAGTTCTATGAAATTGGCTAATAACTTTTTTCTGTTCTACGGAGTACACCATGTTTTGTTTAGTCTCTCATCCCATGTATCAAGAAAATAAATCTCTTCAGCATCATTCCCATGTGTTGACATTTTTTTTTCTAATGTGTAGTTCCTTGAACACAATACTCCATCAAAGACCTAATCAATAATTTTTCACAGTTTAGCTGATCTGCTTTCATGCTATGTGATCCAATTTAGAGAGATCAAAGCAGCATCCATGCACTGCCAGAAAGATTTGCATTGACCTAGAATCTTTCATGACCTTGGGACTTTACAGTCAATTGAGTACTTTTGCAGAACTGCCAAGTTTTGACTTGGCTCGAGGGATGCTTATTGATAGGCATACAACTGTTTGGAAGTAGTCAAGGTGTGACAGTGCTCTTTTTCTGGCACCAGTTTCCTTCCTAATGTAGTTTAATGCCTTTATCAAGTTGACCTGCTGCATAACAGGGTACGGTAGCATAGTGGTAAGCGCGACGCTTTACTGGTTTATAAAGCTCTGAATGACCTAGGGGCAAAATACGTCTCCAATTTCCTGCTGCATCATGAATCTTCCCGAGCTCTCAGGTCAACTGGGGCTGGTCTGCTTACCATCTCCAGAGTCAAAACGAAACATACTGAAGCAGCCTTTAGTTACTATGCTCCAATCTTCCAGAAGATCTGAAGTCTGTTCCAACTTTAAGCTCTTTTAAATCAAGGTTTAAACTCCTCTTTTCACTTTAACTTTTAATTAGAATCTCCTGTACTGTAACTTCTATTTAACATATCTATTTCTTGTGGGATTTTATTCTCTTCTATATTGTCTGAAATTTGATGTTCGATTTTTATATCTTGTTCTATGTAAAGCACTTTGAATTGCCTTGTGTTTGAAAAGTGCTATACAAATAAGCTTGCTTGCTTGCTTTACACTACAGGTGACCCAGGTTCAATTCCCACCGTTGCCCGTGAGGAGCTCGTACATTCTCCCCGTGACTGCGCAGATTTCCTCTGGGTGCTCCAGTTTCCTCCCACAGTCCAAAGACAGACTGGTTGGTAGGTAAATTGACATTGTAAATTGTCCTGTGTTTACGCTAGGATTAAATTGGGGGATTTCTTAGCAGCAGAAGGGCTTACTTCAGGCTGTAAATCAATAAAATAAATAAATTACTTCTGTATGAATACTTCGGCTCTGTGATCTTGCTCCAATTTAAAATTATACCCATTCATAGCTTTAATAATGCCTTTTCTTCAATTGCTTTATCAAGAAACGCCCTTCTAGTTCTCGGCAGGCAGTATAGTGTCAGTGAGCTGTTAAACATAAGGTAGTCACAGCAAGTCCTGCCCTCTGCAGTAGAACAATGGTTAAGTACGGTAGTCACAGCAAGTCCTGCCCTCTGCAGTAGAACAATGGTTAAGTACGGTAGTCACAGCAAGTCCTGCCCTCTGCAGTAGAACAATGGTTAAGTACGGTAGTCACAGCAGGTCCTGTCTTCTGCAGTTGAACAATGGTGAAATATTAGTTTGCAACACTTCAATATAAATATTAACCATTATTATTGGATATATTTGGAGACAGTAGTAGGAAGGATTGCTGTTTCAGGTAAAAAAGGAACTGCTGTAAAATATCAGCTATTGGATCAAAAGGATTTATAAACATTAACAATGGTAGCTGTTTGATACTGCAGGACATTCATGATAAGCCATTTTATGCTGTAATGAGCTGGCAGAGAGGCAGAACTAGTGTGTATGCTTGCTTTTACTTTTCAGTAAAAAATACAATTGAATCTAGAAACAGCACACACAAAATGCTGGTGGAACGCCGCAGGCCAGGCAGCATCTATAGGAAGAAGTACAGTCGACGTTTCTGTCCGAGACCCCGAAACATTGACTGTACTTCCTACGGATGCTGCCTGGCCTGCTGTGTTCCACCAGCATTTTGTGTGCGTTGCTTGAATTTCCAGCATCTGCAGATTTCCTCATGTTTGCATGAATCTAGAAGCAACCCACTTGGGAGGTATTTTGGATGCAGAAAACAATGTGTTTCAACTAAAAAAGTGAACAAAACCGACAGTAACGAACAACAAAACACTATAATAACCACATAGGACTGATAAGGTGTCTTTCCACTTGGATATTTGAAGACTGGATCGATGAAAGGGAACCTTGAACAATTCATAACATGTCAAAACAAGCTTGCTTTTTGCTTTGACTCCCATTGTTACACATATGAATAATATACTATTCTGTTCAATCACTTCATCAAACTCGTCCCAGTCAATATGAAATTGATGGATCTTAATCAGCCAGCCTGTGGCATTACAATCGACTTCAGGCCCTGGTTCGGCCCTGTGGACGAACTGATTCCTGGCCAGTGTGTCTCTCCCTCTCTGTTAGTGGGGGAGAGTTTGCTGCTGATTCTCGAGTCAGAGAACTCAAGAAAAAACGATGCAGCAGACTTTAACATCGTAATCAGCGAGTTCTTTTGTTTATGTGTCCCCTCGTGCTGAGTGACACCTCTCTGCCCCTTTATTAGGGAAAGAGAGAGGGCCTGTGGAACGATTAGTTTTTGCTGTATTGCAGATCATGATCTCTCTTGGGGGCTTTGCTATTGCTTGCTTGGTGGGTGGAGGGTGCTGATGCTTTTGCTGAAAGAAAAGGGGGAGAGGGAGGGTGGGGTTGATGCTTGTGCATGGGGGGGAGAGGAGGGCTTTGGGGTTCTAACGCTTTTACTGTCACTCGTTCTTTGCGGTACCCTTCTCCTTGCATGGATGTCTGTGCGGATCGAGAATTTCAAGTTATATATCGTATACATTCTCTGATATTAAATGGAACTATTGAACTAATGGTTATGGAGGAGTAAAGTGAACCATGCTCCGTAATCCTTTAATAAATATTGAAATATTGAAAAAAATCCAGCAAGCCAGTCAGCTTCAATATAAAGAGAATCACAGTTAATTAGATCCATAGAAGACTACAGCACAGAAATGGGTCCTTCAGTCCATCTAGTGCATGCCACTCTGGTCCTGGGCCTAGTTCCATGTACCTGCACCCCGACCATAACCCTTTCTGCCTCTCTCATCCGTATATCTATCTTAAATTCCTCTTAGATGTTACAATTTAACTTGCATTTACCATTTTCATTGGCAACTCCTTGCACATCCACACCACCCTCGGAGTGAAGACGATCCCCCTCAGAACCCCTTAAATGTTTCCCCTTCCATCATAAATCCATGACCTCTAGTTCCAGTCTTATCCAGCCTGAGGGGAAAAAGTCTGGAAGTGTTCTCCCTGTCTATAACTCTCATCGTTTTGCACAGCTCTATGAGGTTTCCCCTCTTTCGCCTGCACTCCAACAAATAACCTTTGAGTTTCTTCAACCTCTCTCTGTAACTCAGCTTCTCACATCCTGAAAACATCCTTGCAAATTGTTTCTGCACTCTTTCACGCTTATTGTTACCTTTCACGTAGCTGCTGACTAGAACTGAGCAGAGTACTCCAAATTCACCCTTTACCAGCATCTCATACAACTTCAGCATAACTGCCCAACTCTTCTACTCACACAAGAGGCTGGAGGGTCCAATTCCAGGCTGATGTTGCTGACTGAGGCATTGTGGGAGAAGGAACATCAGGATTTTGCTGCAGCGGATGTACAGATGGAGGTCTCTGTAGTCGAGTGATCACACACTCTCTCTCTCTTTCTCTCGATGCTGGAGAGAGTTTGCTGCCGATTCTCGAGTCGGAGAATCTTGGAATAAAAAGCGACGCGGAAGTGTAATATTGTGACAACTGTTAGTCTCCCCTTTTCGCTGTGAAAATGGGTGATGTCTCTCTGTGCCTTGTTATTGAGAGAGAGGGAGAGCCTGTGACATGTTGAACTGCCGGGTAAACCATAGTTTTTGTTGACTGCGGATCATAGTCTCTATTTGGGTGCCTTGCTGTTGCCTGGTGGGTGGTGGGCATGAACGCTTTTTGCTGAAGTGGGCAGAGCAAGGGGGGGTTGACGCTTTGATCTATGCTGCCGCTTGCACGGGTGAGGGGGGAGAGAGGGCTTTGGCGTTCTGACTTTTTTCTGTCATTCGTTCATTTGGGGCCCTGTTTGTATGAATGTCTGCAGGGTGTATACGTTTTCTGATAATAAACCCAATCATTTGAACTCAACAGATCAGGCAGCATTTATGGAAAAGAACAAATATTCGATGTTTCGAGCCAAACCTTCTTCAGCAATTTTACTCAACGTGCTGATTAATTTTGGCACCCACCAGAACTGGGAAAGAGATAAAAACAATTTAATCTAGGGAACAGAGAAGGTGGAGGAGGGAGATGCATGGAACAAGGGGAATGGCTGTAAAGGAGTGTAGCCATTAAATGGGAAGAAAGGATCATATGAACCACATTGTAAATGTTGTACAGACTGATACACTAGGATAGAATAGATAGATACATTATTGATCACAAAGGAAATTACAATTGCACAGATATACAAATATACAAATATTGGAAGAGAAGTAAGAAAGAATAAAAAAATAAGTTACCTCGAACAGTCCAATGGGACGGGGCCATAGGTTGACTGATTATAGAGCCTAATGCCTGAGGCTAAGAATGACCTCAAATCATGCTCTTTAGAGCAGTGCAGTTGTCTTAGTCTATTACTAAAAGTGCTCCTCTGTTCAACCAAGGTGCCGTATAGGAGGTGGGAAACGTTGTCCAGAATTGCCAGGATTTTCCGTAAGGTCTTTTGTTTTACCGCAGCCTCCAGAGTATCCAGTTTGACTCCTTTATCAGAGCCAGCCTTTCTAATCAGTTTATTGAGTCTGTTGGCATCACCCCGTGTTGATGCCATTGCCCCAGCACACCACTACATAGAAGATTGTACTGGCGACAACAGACTGATTGAACACGTGAAGGAGAGGCCTGCATATTCTGAGGAAATATATCAAGGAAAAGAGAAAAATGGAGAGAAATGGCAAGTAAAAATGGCCATTCCTGAGACAAACAGAAGGAAAGGGGAAGTCATCCACATTCCTTTCCCTTCCAGGGGCCACTATTTAAAAGTGTATGTTGTGTGAAGTTACAATCAAATGCACCTATAAGGATCAGAATCAGAATGATCACTAGATGGTATGCTGGGGTGTTGCCTGTACCTCCAGAAACAAAGTTCAGGCGAAACGAATATGGAATCCACCTGACTTCTCTCCACCATGAGCAGAGCTGTCTTTTCCAAACCAGAGAGCTCCTCGACCGTCCTCACAGGCAGATAGTAGGGGCTCTCAATTCTTACACTTACAATTCTGCCCTTGCATAAGTGTGCACTTGTGCTGGAGATTCTGACCAACCTCGCAGGAGTATTCAAGGGCACTCTGTGGAATTTTATTAGTTCTTAGCACGTAGCACCAGGATGGCATTAAAAGGAAATCATCCTCTAATGCAGTTTTGGAACTGTTAAACAGATCCAGCAAAGTTAACAATCAGAGCCTTGTTTGAGCGCTCAGCAGCAGCAGAGTCAGAGCCGAATTGATGCTGACGACCTTCAAGCGTAAATAATTCCCATTCAGTTTCTTACTGAAGCACGATATAAACTGGTCAAAGGAAATTCCGGCGTCTGTTTATCTGTGAGGTAATAAATTCAGGCCAGGTTGCCAGAGTTTACTTTTCGTACAATGCCATCCAGTGTGTGTGCACAGTGAAAGCAACAATTTTCTTAATTTGCAGATTTACGTTTCAATGTTGAATGAAAAAAACTTAATAGATTCAGGTTCTTAATAGTCCTAAAGAGTAAAAAGCAGTTACCAAGGCGATGAAGAGTGAAAATCGTTAAAATAAAAGATAAATGGTTCTTTCCTTTCCCTCCCCCGTGTTTTGTATTCTTTACAGTTAAGTTTCTCTGCAATAGAACTATCTGAGTGTAAGTAAGCAGAACATGGGTGAAAGAATTAAGCAGTGACTTCCGTGACAACTTGGAACTTTCCTCAGGAAAGTCCATGTTCAAGCTCTGCATCCCGTTCAATGGTCTCTCAGTGTTCATTACAAGCGTTCTACCCTGACACCATCAGGTTCACACTGAGGACACTGATATTTTTGCAGGAAGAATCCTTCGTCTGTGAGTGTCACAGAAATTATACGAGCAGAAAGAAAGTACATCCCTTTATATTAACTTGGATTCACAAAGCCTGTAAAATGGCCGTGGAATTAAAGAGAATGTTTTCATTCCAATGCCAGACTCTTCCTCAAGAAATATAAATGGGCTGTCAATGGCACCAGTTCAGAACATTATAGAAGGACAAGTCTTTGTGCTGTGGTCGGTCGTTCAGAGAGCAGTTTATAATTCTTGGCAGAGTTATGGAAAAGACACGGTGAGAAGAGCCAAAGCACATCTCCACAGGGAAGCCAAAAAAAAGGCAGTCTGTTGGACACCTCACTTGCAAAGAAGCACAGATCTTATAATCTGCCAGATAATGACAAATCACAACAGACAAATCAATTTTTTTTTGTTAACAGGGGTGAAGGTGCATTGAATGGTTCATTTACTATTGAACAGTTGATGACATAACTTCAGTGGAAAGCAATTGCGAAGACAGACAGCATGGGCCCGGGTCTGAGAGCAAGGGAAGACCAGAGGGTCCATCAATTTAAGCGCCAGGCTGAATTGAAAAGATTGGGAAAGGGTTGAATTGAGGCAGCAGGGGCCAGGCCTGGGAACGTACTGAGGTAGCAGTGCCCAGGTCCAGGAGTGAGAAACGATCCAAAGTTTTGGACAATTTAAGCACCAGGCTAGACTGAGAAGGTGAGGTTGTCAGGGCTGGTGGTGAGGGATGGGCCGGTTCAGCTTGCTGCTCTGCGGATTTACCCCTCTCTGAGCTGAACTGAGGCTGTGGCCTGCAACTAACGGGCTCCTGGATCTACTGTGACTGGCTTTGCGGCTGCGGGCTCACTTTTGTGAACTTCAGTTCTGAATGTTATTTACTGACTTTTATTGTTTGTTTGTTTTTTGCACATTGACGGTCTTTTTTCAAATGGGTTCTATTGGGTTTCTCTGTCTCGTGGCTGCCCGAAGGGGAACAGGGTTGTATAGAGTATACATACTTTGATAATATTGAATGTCAATGTTAAAGAAAAACTTCAATGCACTGACACTAAATGATCACAAGACAAGCAATAACACAATAATGTCTGTCCTTAAAGTGCTTTGGTAGCAGAGAAAAGAACATAACAATTGCTTCTCAAATTATATAATTTTTTGAAAATAAAAGCTTAGAAATTCCTCCAAGAGATGTTAGGAAATAACAAATCCACAGCATTCAATACTCCAGTATTTTACGGTATAAAATAGATTAACAGTATAAATAAATTAACCTCCACCATAAAATAATGATCAGAGGGGTATGCTAAAAACAGATTAAACATTGTCCAATCATTTTGATAACACTAATTTCCCGGCTCATCTCTGCAATGTAATGGCACTTGGAACAGGTCTTAAATAGTTCAGAGAGAAAACAAAATCTAGATTGCATGTGAAGACTAGTTATGAAATCATCTATGGATTTTACAATATCAATTAACTGAGTATTGAAAAATCAGCAACATTTTTCTATAAAGGGCTGATGCGCTATCAATAACTCTAGGAGACTGGAAGTAGAGTACAAAACGATAGGCTTTTATTAACAGTGAAAACGGACACGACCATGTTGAAGACTGAGGGAGGAGCAGTGACCCAATCACCTTTATACAGGGGTCTGTGGGAGGAGCCACAGGAGCAGTCAGCAGGGGTCTGTGGGAGGAGCCACAGGAGCAGTCAGCAGGGGTCTGTGGGAGGAGCCACAGGAGCAGTCAGACAGGGGTCTGTGGGAGGAGCCACAGGAGCAGTCAGCAGAGGGGCGTGTCCAGACAGGTACACATAGTTTACCACAGGGCGCTAACTCTGACCAGATTAATATGTGCAAAGGTCTCTTGATAGCCATTAGTATGATGTACTGAGAATAGTTTTTAGAGATTTCCTTTTATTATCAGATAGAAAACTAGAGAAGGAATCCAGATGCCCAATTTAGTTTAAAAATTTCAGAGCCCTAGGTAAGGCCAAAGTTACAACAATGGGACTTCTTTATTGTCCTGCCATGTGTCAGTGTTGGAAGACCTGGAACATAGAATAGTGAAGCACAGGAACAAGCTGTCTTCAGCCCACATGATGCCAAATTAAAGTAAATGTCTTCTGCCGTAACCCATTTCTCCTTCTTCTCTGACTGTCTATATGCCTCTTAAACATCACGGTCGTATCTAATTCCACCTGTGCCCTGGTAGTGTGTTCCAGGCACCCACCATTCTTTCTGTAAAAATAAGAAAATAGCCCACAGATCTCCCTTAAACATTTCCCCTCTCATCTTAAATCTATGGCCTCAAGCCTTTGACATTTTCACCCTGAGAAAAAAGACAATGTCAACCCCATCTACTTCTCTCATAATTTTACAAGCTTCTTTCTCCACTCACCTTTCTTTATTCACAGCCTATCCTAGGCCTCCCTATAACTCAAGCCCTTCAATTCAAGTAATGTTCCTGTGGATTTTTCTCCACCTACTCTAGCTTATTCACATATTTACATGCCTCGGCCAATGAGAACATTTGCCATATACTCAAACCGCTGGGAGAGCTCAGCGGGTCAGACAGCGTCTATGGAAATGAATAGACGGTCGACGTTTCAGGCCGAGACCCTTCTTCAGGACTAAAAAGGAAGAAGGCAGATGCCAGACTAAAAAGATGGGGGGTGGGGGTGAAGGACTTTTTATTAATTTCCATCGATGCTGCCGGGCCTGCTGAGCTCCTCCAGCATTTTGTGTGTGTTGCCTCGGATTTCCAGCATCAGCAGATTTTTTCATGTTTATTATAAACATGCCACATACTTTCTTCACCAGCCTATCGCTGATATTATATTTGGGGCCTTTATACCTGTACCCTAAATTCTCTCTATTCAACAGTATTCTCCAGGGCTCTGCCATTCACTGGGCATTGATTTAACTTCACAAATACAGCTCTTCAGATTTGTCTCAGTTAAATTCCTTCTTTCCAAATAAATGTCTATTTTCCAGAACTTTATTCTGTTGCAATCTTAGACAATCTTCTTCACGGTCCACCATACCACCATATCAGAATCAGCTTTATCACCGGCATGTGTCATGATATTTGGTATGGACGGGGTTTTATGCTGCATTTAGCGTGAACTCAAAGTTGTCCTCACGGAAAGCCTCCCGGCAACAATTTTAGAACAGTCCCGCTACTCTGTGTCAGCCAAGTTCCATCACCTGAGCCCACGCCGTCTGCCTGCTTTTGAGCCATCTCCCTCACCCCAGGAGTCTCCGGTCCCACGCCGCCAGGTTCGGGGGCAGCTCGCGCCCTGACCAGCTTCACTCGCCTCACCACTGAACCGTGGACTCACTTTCAGGCAGTCTGCACCTAACGTTATTTGTTTACTTTTTTTATTATTTGCATGATTTGTCCTCTTTCGCACGTTGGATGTTTGTTAGTCTTTGTGTGTGCTTTTTCACATGTTCTATTGTATTTCTCTGTGGATGTCTGCAAGAAACAGAATCTCCAGATTGTATATGATAGACACACCTTGGTAATAAATTTACTTTGAACTTTACAAGTTTGGTTAGAATTGCACTTCTGCCCAGCTTTTGATTTTAAAATGTTCTGGCACTGACTATACCCCAGGAGTTGGTGCATATTGGGTCACTGCAGGTAACTTCACTTACTTCAGTAAGAGAGTTAGTAGCTATCAGCAGCATTGCTGAAGTTAAGCGGTGCCTCAATATGTTAAGTTGGTTTATAAACTGAATTCATATCATAGAATGATTTCTCATGCTAAATCAAGCTACATAATTATTTCCCTTAAGAAACCGTCCTGCTGTGTATAGTGTTAGTTCAGTGGTTATGTCACAGGACTAGTATTGAGAAGCCTGGACTAACAATTCAAAGATTGGTGTTCAAGTCTGATGTTGGAAACTATAGAACTTAAATTTATTTAATAATCTGCAGTCGCAGTAATGAAAATTGCCACTACATTGTGAAAACCCATCAGGATCACAAACACCCTTCAGGGAAATAAATTTACCATCTCTGCATGTGGCATCCCTATCTGGCCTATCTGTAACTTCAGTCTCCTGACGTGGTTAAGTCTGAATGGGTATAAGCAATGGGCAATGAATGCAGATCCCAAACTAATTAATATTAAAGCAAAGTTACTGATGGCCCCACAATATCTTCAACTATGTTATCTTCAACTTGCAATGGTCTGCATTTATGTAATGTAGATACCATAGGGAAACATACTTCAGAAGCATAATCAAGAGAAAATTCAATATGAAGTGACAAAGCATCAAAGTACAGAACAGGTCACAGGCAGCCCAATCAGTCTGTGAGAAAATACTTCAAATCACATTTACTCATCTTGTTCTCATATCTCTTTAGCCCCTTGTCTTTCATCCAGTTCTCCAAACTAATCTCCAATGTTGACATAGTTTCTGACTCAACTATGAACCCTAGAGATGAATTCCAGAGCTTCACAAATCATTATATAAAGAAATTTCTCCTGTTCTCTCTTCTAAAATCTGCTACTTTTTAATCTTAAATCAATAGGCCTTATTGTTGGCCCTATCTGATGATGGAAACAGCCTGCTTTAGTCTACCCCCCTCCTTCTTTTCACAATTTTAAACAACTCGGTTATATCGCAGGTCCCCCACTCTCTCTAATGCCAAACACTCTTTGGTGGAGCAACTGCAATTTGCTCATATTTTCAGTTTAATGCACTGCATTTTCTCTTCTGGTAGTTGTCTCCTCTTCCTTGGTGAGGTCAAACACATATTGGTGGATGTTTTGCAAAACAGCCACAAACCATTTCCAACATTAACAACAACTAAGCATAACATCTTTCTTCATGATTAAGTCCTTCCTGGACACCAGTTCTTTCCTCCCCTTTCCCCTTTCTTGTGTTTTTGAAACTTATTTTATTTCTAGTTCTGTTTCTCATGAAAGGTCACTAGTCTGAAGCATTAATTCCAGTTAGCTCAGAAGTAGACACAGTCTGACCTATTAAATATGTCCCACATTCTCTGTTTTTATTTCTACTACATCATCCTGTGATGTATGTTATTGTATGAATGGAACAGCACACTGCTTTGCAAATGTTTTTCCAAATCTAATTTCTCCAAATTTAACTCTACAAATCTCTGGTCAGACCGCACTTAGAGTATTCTGTTCAATTCTGGTCACCTCATTATAGGAAGGATGTGGAAGCTATGGAGAGGGTGCAGAGGAGATTTACCAGGATGTTGTCTGGTTTGGAGAACAAGTCATATGAAGCAACGTTAGCAGAGCTGGGACTTTTCTCTTTGGAGCGTAGAAGAATGAGAGGGGACGATAGAGGTCTACAAGATTATGAGAAGCATAGATAGGGTGGATAGTCAGTACCTGTTTCCCAGGGCACCAATAGCAAACACCAGAGGGCAGATGTACAAAATTAAGGGAGGGAAGTTTAGGGGAGACATCAAGGGTAGGTTTTTTTTTACACAGAGGGTTGTGAGTGCCTGGAATGACTGGCCAGGGATGGTAGTGGAGGCTAAAACATTAGGGGTATTTAAGAGCCTCTTGGACAGGCACATAGATGAAAGAAAAATGGAGGGTTATGGGGTAATGTGGGTTTAGTACTTTTTTTTTAAGGATTATATGGGTCGGCACAACATGGAGGGCTGAAGGGCCTGTACTGTGCCGTAGTGTTCTATGGTTCTATGGTTCTAAATTTATGTTTTGATCATGGACTGCCCTACTTCATTGTGATATTATGTTTTACTCTCTCTCTATGTAGTCAGTCTTTATTCAATGCAATGTCAACATACCCATTCAACCTAAGGAACAATAGTTCACCACCAACCCTCAAGTATTTGCTTCATCAGATAATTATATGATCTATCTTTTTTACTTTGAACAGTGCTTTTCTCTCTCTCTCTCTCTCTCTGAAATGGTTTTCTCTGTGTGTGTGTGTGTGTGCGTGTGCAATTGTGTGCGTGTGTAGTATCACATTGTCCACATGAACCGATAGCTGAGACACATCACTGCGAATCTGGGCATCAACATTCGCCTCAATCCAGCCGCTGTCATAGTACAATAATTAAGTACAGGAGTTCAGAGAAGTTTTGCATTCTTTACTGGCAGCTGTATTGACATCAGCTGACATAAAAAAAAGTATCTTGTGCTTTCCCGGCTTAAATGACGAATAAACTCTTTTGGGTACAGGTATTGGTTTGATGACAAACTCTGCCATCTTCATCAGAGATGATGCCTCACATGTCTAGTCCGGTGGTATTGCCCATGCCCAGGCATCACTCCTGATGAAGATGGTACAGTTTCTCATCGAAATGTCAGTTATAAGCGATACCTGTACCTGGCTGGAAAACTGAGAAGAGTTTATTCATCAGCTGACCTACTTCTGGCCAGGTATCAATCCATGTATCTTGTTTTATGTGTCCACTGGGCACTGCCTTTACTTACATTTCTACTGTCCAGGTGAATATTTATTCCATAACATCGCCAAAAAGAAACAGAACAGATCAGAACCGGACTTCTGTTTGTGGATGCTTTGTGTGTACATATTCCATGCATCAGAAAACATTAAAAGTACTTCACTGACTTTGAAGCAGTTTGGGATGAGAATTTCAAGCATTTTCTGTTTTTGTTTCAGGCTTCCAGCAGCTGCATATTTATTTATTGAGATGCAGTGTGGAACAGGCACTTCTGGGCCTTCAAGCAACGCCCAACAATCCCCCAATTTAATCTGAGCCTAGTCATGGGACAATTTGCAATAACCAATTAACCTACCAACTGGTATGTCTTTGGACTGTAGGAGGAAACCAGTGCACCTGGAGGAAACCCACATGGTCATAGAGAGAACATACAAACTCCTTACAGGCAGCATCGGGAATTGAAACCAGGTTGCCTGTACTTAAAGCATTGTGCTAACCACTTGCACTACCGTACATAAGTATATTTGATTTCCATTTACTTTTAAGCTACATAATGCAGGTCTTAACTTTTTGTCAACTATCAAAGTTGTCATCTTTTGTCATCTCTACCAAAGGAGGTGTAAGGTTCTCCTTCCCTCCACTGGCCTCTTACATCTTCTCAACTGCCTCTCACCTTCTCCTGTGTCCTATGGTTCTCTCTCATCTCCTATCCAATTCCTTCCCCTCTAGCCCTTTACCTTTCCCACCAACCACCTGGTTTCATCTATCACCTTCCAGCCAGACTCCTTACTTACACCCCACCTTTTTATTCTGGTGTCTTCCGCCTTCCTTTCCAGTACCAAAGAAGGGCTTCGGTCCAAAACGTCAACTGTTTGTTCATTTCTATAGATGCTACCTGACGGGCTGAGTTCCTCCAGCATTTTGTGTGTATTGCTTTGGATTTCCAGCATCTGCAGAATTTCTTGTGTTTATGCTGTAGAGGACTGCGCTTACTCTGCTCACTGACACCATCTAGTGGCCACTTCAAGGACAGCAGGAACTCCATTTCTTACACTTCAAAAAATGATTAAGGCTGATTTATTGTACAAAGTCCCGGAGGTGACAATGCCTCCCTGGTGCCAGGATCGGGGACATCTTGGATCAGGTCCATGACATTCTCAAGGGCGAGGGTGAACAGCCAGAAGCCTTGGTGCATATTGGCCCCAATGACAAGGTGAGGAGGTCCTGAAGAGAGGAGCTAGGTAAAAAGCTGAAAACTGGACCTCCAGGGTAGTAACCTCTGAATTGTTGCCTGCGCCACATGCCTGTGAGGGTAAGAATAGGATGATTTGTCCGTTGAATGCAAGGCTGAGGAACTGGTGCAAGGGGCAGGGCTTCAGAATAATGGATCTTTGGGATCTCTTCTGGGAAAGGTGTGACCTGTACAAAAGGAACGGGTTACACCTGAACCCGAGGGGGTCCAGTTATTCTTGTGGGCAGGTTTGCTAGAGCTGTTCAGGAGGGTTTGAACTAACTTGGCAGGGTGATGGGAATCGCAGTGATAGTGCTGAAGACGAGGTATTTGGTTTACAAACAAAGGCAATGTGCAGTGCAATTCCTAGCAAGAAGAGGCTGAGTAGGGCAAAATTGCAGTCAACAGGGTGAGTTGCAATGGTAAAGGTGGACAAAATTGAAAAGGGTGAATACAGGACTGATGGTTTTATAATTGAATGCGCACAGTATATGGAATAAAGTACAAACTGGACTCATAGCACAGTTACAGGTTGGCATGTACAATGTTGTAGGCATCACTGAATCATGACTGAAAGAAGATTATAGCTGGGAGCTTAACGTTCAATGATACACAAAGGACAGGCAGGTAGTCAAAAGGGGTGGTGTGACTCTGTTGGAAAAAATAAAATAAAATCATTAGAAAGAGATGACAGGGTCAGAAGGTGTTGAATCATTGTGGGTAGGGCTAAGGAACTGCAAGGACAGTGCCCTGATAGGAGTTACATACAGACCCCCAAAACAGTAGTAAAGATGTGGTCTATTAATTGCAACAGGAAATAGAAAATGGCAACGTTATAATAGTCATGGGGGATTGTAATATGCACGTAGATTGGGAAAATCAGGTTAGTGCTCAATCCCAAGAGGGAGAATTTCTAGAAAACCTACAAGATGTTTTTAGAGCAGCTTGTGGTTGAACCCACGAGGGGATTAGCTATTCTAGATTGGGTGTCATGCAATGAACCAGAATTGACTAGAGAGCTTAAGGTAAAGGAATCCTTAGGGGCTGTAATCATAATATGATCAAATTCACCCTGAAATTTGAGAAGGTGAAGCTGAAGTCAGATGTATCAGTATTACAGTAGTGTAAGGGGAATTACAGAGGCATAAGAGAGAAGTTGGCCAAAATTGATTGGAAAAGAACACTGGCAGGGACTCTAGGACAAAATTGCAGTCAACAGAAACAATGACTGGAATTTCGGGAAGAAATTTGGAAGGCGCAGGATATATACATCGCGAAGAGGAAGAAGTATTCTAAAGGAAAGATGACACAACTGTGGCTAACAAGAGAAGCTAAAGCCAACATAAAAGCCAAAGAGAGGGCATATAATAGAGCAAAAATGAGTGGGAGATGGAAGATTGGGAAACTTTTTAAAACCAACAGAAGGCAACTAAAGCAACACACACCAAATGCTGGAGGAACTTAGCAAGCCAGGCAGCGTCTAGGAAAAGAGTACAGTCGACGTTTTGGGCTGAAGGTTTTATGTGTGTTGCGTGGATTTCCAGCATCTGCAGATTTTCTCTTGCTTGTGGGAAGGCAACTAAAAAGTCTTTAAGAAGAAAAAGATGGAATACAAAAATAAGCTAGCAAATAATATTAAAGAGGATACCAAAAGTTTCTTCAGATACATAAAGTGTAAAAGAGAGTGAAGAGTAGATATTGGACTACTGAAAATGATGCTGGAGAGGTAGTGTTGGGGGACATGGAAATGGTGGACAAACTAAGTATTTTGCATCAGTCTTCACTGTGGAAGGTACTAGCAGTATGGTGGAAGTTCCAAAGTGTCAGGGATCAGAAGGTGTGAAGTTGCCATTACTAGGGAGAAGGTTCTTGGAAAACTGAAGGTCTGAAGGTAGATAAGTCACCTCAGCCAGATGGTCTACACCCCAGAGTTCTGACAAAGATGGCTGAAGAGATTGTGGAAACATTAGTAATGCTCTTTCAAGAATAACTAGATTCTAGAATAGTTCTGGAAGACTGGAAAATGTCACTCCACTCTTCAAGATGGTAGAAAGGCAGAAGAGAGGAAATTATAGGGCAGTTAGTCTAACCTCAGTGGGTGGGAAAATGTTGGAGTCAATTGTTAAGGACGTGGTTTTTGGGTACTTGGAGGCACGTGATAAAATAGGCCGTAGTCAGCATTGTCCTCAAGGGAAAATCTTGCCTAACAAATCTGTTGGAATTTTTGGAAGAAATAACAAGCAGGATAGACAAAGGAAAATCAGTTGATGTTGTATACTTCGATTTTCAAAAGGCCCTTGACAAAGTTCTACACACTTAACAGGTTATGAGCCCATGGCATTGGAAGAAAGATACTAGCATGGATAAAGTAGTGGTTGATTGGCAGGAGGCAAAGAGTGAGAATAAGAGGAGCCTTTTCTGGATGGTTGCCAGTGATAGGTGGTATTCAACCGCGGTCTGTGTTGGGACCACTTCTTTTTATGTTATATGGATGATGAAATTGATGGCTCAGTTACAAAATTTGCAGACGATATGAAAATAGGTGGAGGGGCAGATAGTTTTGAGGAAATAGAGAGGCTACAGAAAGATTTAGACAGATTAGAAGAATGGGCAAAGAAATGGCAGATGGAAAACAGGGTCAGGAAGAGTATGGTCATGCACTTTGGTAGAAGAAATGAAAGGGTTGACCATTTTCTAAAAGGAGAGAAAATACCAAAAGAAAACTGAGGCACAGAGGGACTTTGGAGTCCTTGTGCAGGATTCCCTGAAGGTTACTTTGCAGGTTGGGTCTGTGGTGAGGAAGGCAAATGCAATGTTAGAATTCATTTCAAGAGGACGAGAATATAAAAGTAAGGCCTCACTTGGAACATTGTGAGCTGTTTTGGGGCCCTTATCTGAGAAAGGATGTGCTGAAACTAGAGAGGATTTCTAAGGAGGTTCATGAAAATGACACCAGGATTGAAGGGCTTGTAAAGCATTTGGTGGCTCTGGGACTGTATTCACTAGAATTCAGAGGAATGAGAGGTGACCTCATTGAAACCTATCAAATGTTGAAAGGCCTTATTAGAGCGGATGGTGAGATAGTCTAGGACCAGAGGACACAGCCTCAGAATATAGGGGCGTCCTTTTAGAACTGAGAGGAGGAGGAATTTCTTTAGCCAGAAGTGGTGATTCTGCAGAATTCTTTGCCTCAGGCAGCCGTAGAGGGGTCAAATCTTTATGTATATTTAAGGCAGAGGTTGATGAATTCTTGATTGGTCAGGGCACGAAGAGATACGCAGAGAAGGCGGGAGATTGGGACTGACAGGAAAATTGGATCAGGCATGATGAAATGGTGGAGCAGACACGATAGGCCAAATGGCCTTTTTCTGCTCTTATATCTTATGCTTATGTAGTCTTACAACACCAGAATCAGAATCCGGTTTAGTGTCACCGGCACATGTCATGAAATCTGTTGTTTCACGGCAGCATTCATTGTAATACATAACAGTAAAAGCTATAATAAAAACTACAATAAGTGTACATGAAAAAATTAAATTAAATACGTAGTGCAAAAAGAGAGGGAAAAATACTGAGGTAGTCTTCATGGGTTCATTGTCCATCTGATGGTGGAGTGGAAGAAGCTGTTGCTGAAACTTTGAGTGTGTATCTTCTAGTTCCTGTACCTTGATGGTAGCAATGAGAAAAAGCCTTGTCCTGGAAGACAGAGGTCCTTAATGGTGGATATCACCTTTTTGAGGTATCACCTTTTGAAGATGCCATGGATGCAGGGGAAGCTATTGCCCATGATGGACTGGGCAGCGTATATAACTTACTGCAGCTTTTTCCGATCCTGTGCAGTAGCCCCTCCATACAAAACAGTGATGCAACCAGTTACAATGCTCTCCACAGTACAGCTGTGGAAATTTGCAAGTGTCTTTGGTGACATACCAGTTCCCCTCAAACTCCTAATGAAATATAGCCACTGTCTTTGTAATTGCATCTATACATCAGACCCAGGATAGGTCCTCAGAGATGTTGACACCCAGGAACCTGAAACTACTCATTCTTCCCACTCTAGATGAGGACTGGTGTGTGCTTCCTCAAATTCTCCCGCCCCCCACCCCCCCCCCCCCCCCAAAGTACACAATCAATTCCTTGATCTTACTGATGTTGAGTGCAAGGCCTTTTCTGTGACACCATTTAACTAGCTGACCTATCTTGCTCCTGTACGCCTCATCACCATCTGAAATTCTGCAACAATAGCTGTGTTGTCGGCCAATTTATAGATGGTCCTTGATCTGTGCTTAGCCGCACACTCATGGATGTAGAAAGAGTAGAGCAGTGGGTTAAGCACGCATCATTGAGGTGTGCTTGTGTTGATTGTCAGCAAGGAGGAGGTTAATTCTGATCTGTACAGACTTTGGTCTCTCAATGAGGAAGTCAAGGATCCAATTGCAGAGGGAGGTACAGACGCCTAGGTTTTGTTGATTGGAACTGAAGGTATGATTGTATTGATCAACTGTAGTCAATAAACTCTGCTGAAGTCCAAAAATCAATTTCTCTTTGTCTGAATATATTTAATGTAAAATAGCTGGGAATCCAAAGATTTACAAACCTCCAAGTTCAAACTCTTCCTTAATCCAGTCTAATGTGGTCGTTGCTTTATCTAGAGTCCAAATTATTTTTTTCTGAGCCCCCCATGAGGGAAAATATCCTTATAATGTTACATCTCAATGAGATCACCTCTCAGGTCTAAGGTTCAGATATTAGACGATCCTGTTATCCCTACAATCATTCTAGATGAACATTTGCCTTTCTGTCATCCAGACAAGTAAACCTGCTCTTAAATCAAAAGACCAGAATTAATCTCTTCATGTTGGGATTCCGTACGGTTTAACACCAGATGGACCATGTAGTAAAATTTCCCTTCTTTATGACATGGCTCACTTCACCCTGCCGCCATGCGTTAACGGTTTGTTTTTGTGTGGGTTGCTGACTGTTTTACATGGAACTCAGTACATAGTTGTGGATTGATTTATTTGTGGGTTCCTGTCCACCGAGATTTGCAGTGTGACTACATGCTTAGGCATTGGGGTCTAGACTAACAATATCTGTTGGGGATGTAACCAAATCTGGGCCCCAGGGGTGAAAGGGGAAACTATGAATCATCCACATGCACAACAGTCAACATATAAAAAGCCTCTGAAGTTCTGCCATATCGCTGCAAGACGGAACAGTTTGATCAGTTCACTGCATTATTTAGATTATCAGTGCCTGTTGAGCAAACAAGTCTGAGATTGCATGACGAATGACTTAAGTGGCATCCTAAAATGATAAAAAAAATATCAAAAAGTCATGAGAAGGATTACTCATGAAAAGGATCATGAGAATCTGATGCTTTACTCAAATCCAGGGCTTTTTAATCACAGCATTGACAATGCCACTGCCAAAAAAAAAGTTTTGGTGCTGTTGCTGCTCAGGAGGGAGCAGGTGTTGGCTTGTTTCCGGAGCACCACCTGGGATCTTCTACATAGCTCCCAGTCGAAAAGCATATTTGATGGTCACGAAAAACAGGCAGCACCTGAACTCCAGGGTCTGCAGAAATGCTTGGAACAGCAGTGCAAGAATATTGAATCAGAATCAGAATGAGGTTTAATATCACTGGTGTAGGTTATAAAAAAAGTTGTTTGTGGCAGCAGCATATTGTAATGCATAATAATAAAAAACTATAAATCACAATAAGAAATATATATATGCAATAAGTAGTGCATAAAGAGAGGAAGAAAAAATATAATGAGGTAGTGTTCATGGGTTCATTATCCATTCAGAAATCAGATGGCAGAGGGCAAGAAACTGTTCCTGAAACATTAAGTGTGTGTCTTCAGGGTCCTGTACCTTCTTTATGGTAACAGTGAGAAAAGTGCACTTCCTGGGTGATGGGCGTCCTTAATGATGGATGCTGCCTTTTTGAGGCGTCGTCTTTTGAAGGACCCATTCCAAAATGTACATTGGTACCTTGCTAAAGCGCTGCTCTGGAAAGCACAAATTCACCGTAGAGCACTCAGTCTTACAGACCAAGCGCTCAGAGGTACAATGGAAACCCAAGATACTACAGATGCTGGAATCTAGAATAACAAACAATCTCCCAGAGGAACTTAGCAGGTTGAGCAACATCTGCGGAGAGAAAAGAATTGCCCTTGGGTCTTGATGTGGGGCTCTGACTGCTAATATCCACTTTTCTTTTCAGATGCTACTCAGCTTCCAGCAGATTGTTACCTGCCTGCTGTACCTTAAAAAAAAACAGTGGATTGGGTAACGTCATCCTGTAATGGAAACCTTGACGAACCCTATGCTTCACTGGTCTTCCTCCAGTGGAGAATTGTCTATGGCTCAGTGTGTAGAGGCTGCCCATGTGAACTGGTGTGAGGTGTTAGCAGTGTAGCTCAGGACTTCACACTGGCCATCACAGAGGATGTAGCCTTTATGGGGATTGGCAACAAATGTTCCATGTGTTAACTGTCCATGTGGATCCTACAGTCTTGGTCATCAATCTGTCCATGGGTGCTGCTGTTGCCGATCCCCAGCAATTGATCTGCACGGCAGTGACGAGCAGGGTGCCATCCTGAACTTGCGTTGCTCGCCTTGGCCCTTCCCGACACCAGCCCATGTAGGAATCCTCTGGACAATGAGCAGAAATTGCTGCAAGAGTGCCAGTTAGTTGCAATGATTTGCATCCAATTCCCTGCGCAGCAGCATTGCCACCAATACATCTTCTGTATGATGAGATTCTGCAGATGCTGGAAATCCAGAGCAACACACACAAAATGCTGGAGGAACTCTGCAGGTCAGGCGGCATCTATGGAGAGGAATAAACAGTCAATATTTTGCACTGAGGCTCCTGATGAAGCTGAATTCCTCCAGCATATTGTGTTTGCCCTCTGTATAAGCTATTTTAGCAATGATATCCTAAATTTTCCCATTGCTGGAAAACATCCTGAGCACTGAGCAAAAAACACTGGAGATAAGCTGCAATCTAAAGAGGACCATCAACCATCTGACCTTCATCCAAGTTCAGCAGAGTAACCATTTCAGAAGGACGGCATTAGCTATTCAGTCTCTTGAGTTTCAAATGAGCTTAATTGATTTAGCACCTATATCTTTGAAATCAAGAGAGGTCCACATTTCCACTACACTTGACTACATTACTTTCCAGCTGACTTTGCTGTAATGTTCGATGATGAGATTTTGATCTGAGCTTCCTCATATGGTGAAATTTTATCTGCAAAATATATCCAGTGAAAATGCAGATATTCCAAATAATAGTCAAAAGCAAGAATTTAATATCTACCCTGAGGATTAAAAGACACATAAAAAATAAAATGGATTTCTATAAAGATGAGGAATGGAAGCAATGGGGAATATTTGACTTTTTATTTTTAAATATGTCATTCTTTAATTTATTTTAAATTACTGCTATCGATATTTCAGTAATTTCTAATACTGATTTCAGAGTAAACTGTTGTGTGATGGACTGCAGCATGTTATTCTTACACTGGCTATGAGGCCACATCTGTTACTGTGTTATAATTGGATATACTGGGTTTTGCCATTTTTAGGAAAGAATTAAACATTAAATGTTACTGACAGTGATATGGGAAAATTTGCAGGAAAATATTATACTTGGACAAAGATTATGAGGAACAGTAGCCAGTGAAATGTTATACAATCAGAAAAGTAGGGGTCAGAATGTAGGTGGACTCTTTATTGGTGCAGTAAAACAGAATGCACTTGGTAGAGACTTAGTCAAACTAATATAACAACGACTTGCATTAATATGGCATCAAATATTCCAGAAGTCTTCAAAGGCAAAATCAAACATAACTTGACACAATGCCAAGGAGAAATTGGGACAGATAACTCAAATTTTAGGCAAGTAAGATTAAATGAAGGGCTGAAAGGAATAGAGAAAGGTAATGAACTGGATGGAATTTGGGAACAGAAATCCAAATTACCGTAGATTTCGCACTACAGAGCGCACCTGATTAAAAGCCGCTGGCTCTAATTTTAGAAATAAAATCAATTTTGTACTTGTACAAGCCGCACCGGATTTTCGGCCGCACCGGATTTTCGGCCGCAGGTGTCCCACGTTGTAATATGAGATATTTACACAGAAAGATATTACACGTGAGGATTTTTTAACTTTTAATTAAATCCATATGGTAACATAAACAAATACATATTGCAAATGCTTTTTTTCGAACCGTGCCTGTAACGCGGCTACTTTTAAATATACGTTGCGTATACTTTTTTACTGAACAACATTCCAATATCTCCTAACGACTGGTAAAAAATATATATACTGCAGCCTACCAGGAAAAGTTATTGATCGCCTTTAACTTAAAAGCAGCGTTTTGGCTCCGCCGCTCCGCCGCTCGCCCCCCGCCTTCCCGTTTATCGCAAACCGGTATTTCCCACAAGACGCGGCGAAACCGGGTGTGACGTCATAGCATCCCAGGATGTAGTACAGAAAACAAATATAGTTAAAACACTTCTAACTTTAACTAACAAATGAATTACTAAGCGAAAATATTATAAACTAAATAACTGCCATAAAGGCAGCACAATGCTTTTCTTCGAGTGTTTTCCATGTTGATGAGGGTGAGTACAAATGACTGATTTACAATAATTTAATTGTGAAAGTGCGCTTGATTTATCGTACAATTTCATTGGACCTCTGTGAACTACTCATCAATTTTATTGGTCTACTGTTACGAGGCAAAATGTTTTTGGCGGCATGAAAAAAAATCATGCATTAGCCGCACCGTAGTAAAGGCCGCAGTGTTCAAAGCTATCAAAATGTGGGAAAAAAGTAGCGGCTTATAATCCGACATCTACGGTAGGTAGGTCCAAGGAAGAGGCCAGAATTGTACTGGCTGGTAGTCCGTCCACAAAAATGAAAAAAAAAAGTTTCCATACAAAGTGATGCTGTAAACCACACAGTAAGTGATCCTGATTGCAGTTTACATATTGCCAAAGACGGCTGTCAAGCTAGTGTTCAACATATCGAATGTCATGATAAACAAGCAAGAAACAGCAAAACCCTATCACCGTTCACATCCTTTCTGGGGACTTCAGTCAGGTAGCTTAAAGAAGTCTCTGCCTAACTACCACCAATCCATTGCCTGCAGTATCAGAGGACCCAAAACACTCGATCAAAAGACTACTGTCAAGAATGCCTGCTCTTCCATCCCTTGACCACACTTCAGCAAGTCTGACTATCTGACTCTCCTCCTCAGACCTGGATATAGGCAGAATCTAGAGCAAAGCACCAGAGGCAAGGACAATAAAGGGAATTCACAGGAATCGGAGGAACAGCTGTGAGACTGCTTTGAGTCAGTTGACCAGGCCACGTTCAAGGACTCGCCAGGGGATCTGAATGAACATGCCGTAGTTGGCATGGACTTTACAAAGGTGTACATGGAGGAGTATTTTCCCACAAAATCATTCCCAGAACAGAAACCCTGGATGAAGCAAAAGATTCACAATCTGCTGAGGGCTAGATTTGTGCCGTTTAGGACTGGCGATCTGGGAAATTACAAGAGGTCCGAGTATGACGTCTGGCAGTATGTCTCACATGCAAATTGGCAATTCCTGACTCAACTTGAAACACAGAATGATGCTCGACAACTCTGGCAGTGCTTGAATGCCGTAAGCTACTACGAAGCAAAACCAAGCAATATAAATGGCAACATGGTTTTGCTCCCAGATGAACTCAATGCTTTTTATGTTTGCTTTGACTGACAGAACAAGGAGGCATTTTCATGAGCCCCTGAGACCCTGTTATCTCAGTCTCTGAGGCTGAGGGAGAGCATCCTTCAGGGGGGTAAATACATGAAAAACAACTGGCCCAGAAGACCCGTGCTAATCAATTGGCTGGACTGTTTATAGGCATCTTCAAGCTCTCACTTCAAAGTCTGAGGTACCTATCTTCTTCAAGCAAGCCCGAGAAGAATATGGCAACCTGCCTATCATCCAGTGGCACTTACATCTACTCTGATTAAGTGTTTTGAGAGGTTGGCCACGAAGCACATCAACTCCTGCCTGAAGAGTGATCTGGATCCACCCCAATTTGCCTACCGTCACAACAGGTCAACAGCAGATGCCATTTCATTGGCTCTTCACTCAGCTCTGGAGCACCTGGACAATGATGATGCATACATCAGGATGCTCTTCGTTGACTACAGCTCGGCATTCAACACTATCATCCCACTGAGGCTCATCGTTAAGTTACAGGAACTGGGCATCAATACCTCTCTATGCAACTGGATCCTCTATTTCCTCACTGGCAGACCCCAGCTAGTAAGGATTGGCAACAACATCTCCCCCACACTCACCATCGGCACAGGTGCTCCTGTGTGTTCTGCCCCCTGCTCTACTCACTTTATACTTATGATTGTGTGGCTAAGTATAGCTCCAATGCAGTATTTAAGTTTGCTGATGACGCCACTTTTGTTGGCTGAATCAAAGGTGGAGACAAATTGGCATATTGGAAGGAAGGTGAAAATCTGCCTGAGGGGGGCCACAACAATAACCTTTCACTCAAAGTCAGCAAAACCAAAGAACTGATTGTCCTCTGCAGGAGAAAGAAATCAGAGGTCCTCATTAGGGGATCAAAAGGTGCTGATGGTCAGCTGCTTTAAATTCCTCGGTGTCAATTTGTCAGGGGATTTGTCTTGGGACCAGCACGCAAGTGCCATCACAAAGAAGGCATGACAGCGTCTCTATCTACTTTTTTTTAAAAACGTTTGCACAGAGTCAGCATGTCACCAAGATCTTTGACAAACTCCTATAAATGCAGAGTGGAGAGTATCCTAACTGGCCTGGTATGGAGACACCAATGCCCAGGAACGGAAAAGGCTACAGAGGTAATGGATACAACCCAGTTCATCACAAGAAAAAAAACTCTCCCCACCATTGAGTGTATTTGCATAGAGCCCTGCCACAGGAAATCAGCACCCGTCGTCAAAGTCCCCCACCACTCAGTTCATGCTCTCTTCTCACTACTATCGGGCAAGAGATACAAAAGCCTTAGGTCCCACACCAAGTTCATGTACAATCATTATCCTAGAGCCATCAGGCTCCTGAATTGGTGTGGATAACTTCATTGGCCACTACACTGAACTGATTTTGTGACCTACAGATTCGCTTTCAAAGACTCTTCACAACTCGTGTTCTCAGTGTTATCTTTACTTGCACTTTGGTGTGTTCAGGCTTTGTCTGTTCCTGTATGTTCTTTTTTCGTAAAATTCAATTATATTTCTTTTTTGCTCTAAATGCCTGTGAGAAAATGAAGGTATGTTAACATACGTACTTTGATAATAGATTTACTTTGAAATAATCTCAAAATATATTTGGCAGGTGACAAACTTCTGCAGAAAAGTTCATTTTTGACCATCCATCTAAGGAAATTAAACAATGTAACATACTATGGAGAGATTTGGAAGTTCCAAAGTCGCCTGCCAATAGTTCACAGCATACAGGGGTTTCCCTGGCTGGATGTACTATGTCATGACCTTCCCAGACTCAGTATCATAATTCAACATCTACAAAGGGGTTAATATATCCATTGGTGCTGCTACCTAATCCCTCCTCCAGCTAGCAATTTACAAATTTGGGAATCCCCAGGGAAATTACATTTTGTAGTTAGCTGTCTTATTTTATGGAAATTTCCCAAAAAGAACGTTCTCAGGGAATTTTTCAAATGGAGAGTAAGGTAATAAGGTGATGATAAAATGATAAAAGACTAATCCAAGGTGAAACTATGAATCAGATAATCTCATAGTTCTTACAACAAAAAAAAAACCCTTTCATTTCCACTCTCACTTTCCTGTTTCTTAAACAATTTTCCATCAGGGATGCTGCTGCCTACTTTATCCTCACCCTTCAATCTTGATGACAATCCTAATACGTGGCACATTATCAAGTTTCTTTTGGAAGTTCAAAGTTGAGCATAAATTTATTGCCACCATATGTAACCCTAAGCTTCATTTTCTTGCAGGCAAACTCAATAAATCCGATAGTCATAAGAGGATCAATGAAAGACCGCATCAACAGGGCAGGCAACCAGTGTGCAAAAGACAGCAAACTGTGCAAATACAAAAGAAGAGAATACCATTAATAAATAAATAAGCAATAAATATCGAGAACGTGAGATGAAGAGCCCTTGAAAGTCAGTCCATAGGTTGTGGGAACAGCTCAGTGGCGGGGCAAGTGAAGTTGAGTGAAATTATCCCTTGTGGTCAGGGGCTTCATGAGTTTGAAAATGTAATTTCCCTCATACAACAGATGTTCCTTCTTAAAGGAATCAAGTCAGTAAACACAATTTGCAGCTTTTCTCTAATCAATTTTTAGTTGACTACGTGATTGCTATTTCTGTTGGTCGTGAGACTTTTCCCAAAGCCATGGTTAAGCTGATTGTCTGTTGTGACTGCATCAGTACATGCATCCCTTTTCTCATCAGGGATTTAACATTTCCAATTTGCAATCCTCTGACTCTATCAGGGCTTGAAAGATTATGTTCAGCTGTCTGCAATTTCCTTCCTTGCTCCCTTCAATAACACATCTCATCTGAGTCTCACAAAAGAAAATCACTTTCAAGATCTGTTTCTTTTACATTTCCAGTCAAAAGTACCCAAAGATATTAGGTTCAAGGATTGTAACCCTTCCATTAATAAATTTGATGCAGTTGGACCTTCCTTTGAGTGATCAGATTGTAGTTTGGCAGACTGGTCCTCCTCACTTCATCTAATCGTGGCTAGGACATAGAGACGATCAGCTTTAGCCTGGTTGGAGGCATTTGCACTTCACTTCTTTCATGTTTTAACTCTCAAGTAAGAAGTAACTCACGAGAAGAATCACACCCTGGCTTAGACCTAGCAATTCTGTGGTTGGGCTTTGAGTTACAAGGACACAGAAACTCTCCTCACTTTCAGTTGAGTGTAAAAATCAATACAAGATCACTGGGTCCTAAATTCACATCTCTGCCCCCACAGTACTAAATCAGTGGATCTTTTAACCTACAAGTCTCAGTTTGTTGCTATTCATAAAAAGCATTATTTAAAGAGAAGTGCACTTACACATTTTAACAATGTTGAGGCTGAGGCCAAATAACTATGTCATTTTTATATCATTGTCTCAGAACTCAGAGAGATTAGAACCAGCCCAAGTCAAACAAACTGCTGGATGAACTGATAGCAGTGGAAACCCTGGTCATGTGTAGAAAGAATGGGCTGTCTATTGCAGATAGTCAGAAAGGAGATTGAGAGAGTGAGGTTGGAAGTGAGATAGCAACAGAGGATTGATAAGAGCTGAGAAATACTTATTATAGCGTGGCAGCTTTAAGGATTAACTTCTGCCATTACTATTACCTAACACTCAGCAATTATCACTATATCCACAGGCAGCTCTGGGTTTCATGAGGGCATTAAAAGGATGAGAGAGAGAGAGGAATACTATTCACCTGTTCATTGCAAAGATGTCCACTTTAAACAACATAAATGGAAAAGTGGGAATTACATCAATTTCACCAGGAATATAACTTAGTACACAACAGTAAACACATGTGGAAATCAGGATTTCTGCCAAAGTAACTCTATATCCAAGCAGGTCTCGGAGGAATTTCCCAGCCAGGCAGTCAGATGTTACAAAATACAGCAGGGTAAAGATAGAAGTGACATGTCTTTGCCTGTAACACGTTCAGTGAGAAATGGAAAAACTTTCAATTTTTATTATTTTTGGACCCAGTACAGAAAATGCTACTTCGTTATCCATAAAAGGGAAACTATTCATAGACCAGATCATTCAGCAGATCCCTCCGATGGTCAATTTCATTCTGGTAATGCATCTAGAAGCCGAGAGATCGCTACATTCAAATTAACCCACTCACTTTCATTTCATTTTCCTTCTTTGTCTCTGGCTGTTTTATATTTTCAGGAACTGGGACTTGCCCTGCAGCCATTCACTCCCACACCATTCTACTAGCCCGTACTTTATTAGTAACTCTGAACAGTGAGCCTCAACAGATTATACAACTGCGGCCAGCACTGTCAAGCAGAACATCCAATGTATCTGGAGCAGGACTCAGTAGATGTAGTTCAAACAGGAATGTTCTGCTTTCTTCCATGAGGTAAAGTACCAGAGCCAATGAGTCACAGAGAGAGAGACAACATGGATCTACACTATTCAGCCCATAGATTCCACACCAGCCATCAGCCACTTCTTTACACCACTCCACTTAATCCTCTGCTCTTCCTCGTTGACTCTTCCCAGCCTCTACCAATCACCTATGCACTAAAGACAGTTTACCTTTGCATTGTGGAAGGATAACAGTCCACCCAGGGATATACATGTGGTCGTTCCCTAGGGAGAATTTGCAGACTCCATCCTGGCACCAATTAACAGGAATCCGGGTCACATGAGCTGTGAGAAAGCCATTTTAGTTGCAACACCACAAGTTACTCAACATCAGACACAATGAAAGGAAAAATCACAGAACTCTCCATGTTGCAGCAGCTCTCCTAAGAAACTTATTGACTGGCGCACCCAAATATTCCTCTAATCAATTAAAATCCAATGCAACTCAGCTGATACTTTTGTTGAAAATCATGTTTGATTGGGTTCTAGCGCCACCATGTGGCTGTGAAATGAATGAATGCTGAACGGAGTAAAAATCGGTGAGAAACTGCAGGTTGGGGAAAACGGAAAATACCTCAGACACTCAGCAGGCCAGACAGCATTAGAACAAAGGGAAACAAGATTAACGTTTCAGGATGAGACCCTTTGACAGGACTGGGAAGGAGATGAGAATGTAATTTTAAAGTTACAGAGAAGGTGGTGGTAAGAATAGACAGGACAAAAGGTATATCTTTCAAGGCGAGCCCAGGACAAATGGGTTAATAAAGCAGTTTGAGGATGATTCCACTTCAAAATATTGAAAATTGTCATGGAAGGACAGCAAAAAACATACATGTTTTTCAATATGGACTTTAAGTTTACGTAAACTTCCAAACAGGTAAGCAAAGTCATTAGAACAACTAATCAGTGCTGTCAAGGGTGGGGTAGCTATTCGGTCCATCGATTCAGCTCTGTCATTCCATCGTATAACCAACCATATAACAATTACAGCACGGAAACAGGCCATCTCGGCCCTTCTAGTCCGTGCCGAATGCTTACTCTCACCTAGTCCCACTGGCCCACACTCAGCCCATAACCCTCCATTCCTTTCCTGTCCATATACCTATACAATTTTTTTTTAATGACAATATCGAACCTGCCCCTACCACTTCTACTGGAAGCTCGTTCCACACAGCTACCACTCTCTGAGTAAAGAAGTTCCCCCTCACGTTACCCCTAAACTTCTGCCCCTTAACTCTCAACTCATGTCCTCTTGTTTGAATCTCCCCTACTCTCAATGGAAAAAGCCTATCCACGTCAACTCTATCTATCCCCCTCATAATTTTAAATACCTCTATCAAGTCCCCCCTCAACCTTCTACGCTCCAAGGAATAAAGACCTAACTTGTTCAACCTTTCTCTGTAACTTAGGTGCTAAAACCCAGGTAACATTCTAGTAAATCTAATGGCTGATTTGTTATCACTTAATAAGGTGGAGTTGGAGAAGTGGAATTGGAACTGGAGCCAGGAGTTGGGGAATGGATTGGTGGTAAAGGGAAAGGGAGGCACCATGACAATGGAAGGAATGAAGGACGGGAGAAGGGATAACAGCTGACTGAGCAGTGGCGGGGAGTGGCCACCTGACTGGACCAAGACCCAGGAAAGACAGTGCCCGGGACTAAGTTGTGCACTTGAAAACGTAGGCAATGTAAGGCCTGAGAAGGGAAAACCGAGCAAAATTCCTGTTAGAAGATCAATATCTTGGATTCCTTAGCCACAGACTAGGAAGGTTAGTTTAACTAAAACAGACACCAGCTCTCCAGCCAAGATTTCCTTCATTGTGAGCATTTGGTATTTGCACCATTTGATATCTCTGCTCAAGGCCAGGAGAAGCCGTGATTAAGTACTTCATGAAAGTTTAAGACCTAGGACAGTGCTTTGAACTTAATAATGTGTGCACAGAGGAACGGATCAGATTTAAAGCTGGGGTAGATTTTCTGAAATAGCACACAAAGACACTGTATTGCACAAAAAAATTTCCACACCAACATCTGTTTGAATGCTATAAATTCTAATTCTCCTCAGGTTTTAACACTTATTCATATTGTTAGGTGAGCCCTGATTTTAAAATTAACCGTTAATCCTCTAATCATACTGAATTAATGAAAAATATAAATGGTTGTTTAGTGATAAGTAGGAATGATTTTATAATTTTTAACTGGGAACAGTTCTATTATATTTAGCATTTCCTGTATAATTGTCCTTTTTAATAGAAAGGCTTTAATTGATGGAAATAAACTGGAACAGGATGACAATTTTACATCAGAATCGGGAAAAATAAGACAAAAGTGAAAAATGTAGACAGAAAGTCAGATTGTTTTTGAAACTCACAGGCGGGGATGAAATGGAATTAGCTCCAAAACAGGCACAAGTTAATTATATCATTTGCTTCCAACAGCAATCAGAATTGTAACTTTGTTCCATCTGCTAAAGGGCATGATTGTTCCGCACAGCTAGTGCTTACCACACTGTTGAGTGGCGGCATGCTTCAGCAGGGGGCCAACAATGTGGTTGGCCTGAAACATTTTTCAAATGTCACATTTATTAAAGGCTGCCTGCTCCTGGTGAAAGGGAGTGCCATTGTGCTTGCAGCTGGCGGTGGAACTGCTAACCGGGAACATAACAGCAAAGGTGAAAGGCAGAGGACCTTCCTCTCACTGTGCTGCATGGCTTGGTGGGGGAGCTGAAGACAAATGGGGGGTGACTTTCGCTCACAGGGGTCAGATGGCCTTCTGAAAGATTTCTTCGTGTGCATTGGTGCCAGATAGCCAGGGCTGTCAGTGACACAAGGAATGAGCCGAAGAGCGAGAAGTTGTTCAACGACCTCATGACCAATCAAGGTCGGGAAATGCATCTCCAAATACTGTAGAGTACTAGTGACTCCAACACACCAGCATCATCCAACTATCAACAGTTTCTCCCAATGGCATTTACTTAGTCAAAATGCCTCATATCCTCAGCCCACTACCTTAGCAGACTGCCATCAATGCAATTATGGTATGCCCACACATCAAACACACTGTATGACATTGCCATGCACTTACCTATTTAACTGGAGGCTACAGCAGCTGAAAGTTTGGGCAGGTATAATCCTCTACTAGGAGGAAGATGCTGGTCATAGCTAGACTCTGCTGCAGCACAGGCTTAAGCCATTCAGTGTGCTCCTGCAGTGAAAACCCAGTGTGCTGCCACCATGACCACTATCAAGTAAATCTTCTAAAGGCAGCATCCATTATTAACGACCCCTGACCACCCAGGAAATGTCCCCTTCTTGTTGCTACTCATCTCAAGGCTTAAAACTCGACATTCCCCTCAGCCATCAGATTTCCAAACTGACCATGAACCCACACAGAAAGCGTCCTTATCTGGATGCATGGTGGCTTGTTTTGGCAATTGCTTTGACCATGACGACAAGAACCTGCAGAGTCGTGGACACAGCTCGGCACATCACTGAAACCAGCCTCCCCTCTATGGACTCTATCAACATTTCCCGCTGCCTCAATAAAGCAGCCAACATAATCAAAAGCCCCACTTGCCCCAGATATTCTCTCCTTTCCCCTCTTCCATTGAGCAGAAGATACAAAAGCTTGAAAGCACATACCACCAGACTCGAGGTCAGCTTTTTCCCCTCGGTAATAAGACAATTAATGGTTCTCTAGTATGGTAAGATGGACTCTTGACCTCCCAATTTACCTCATTATGATTTTACCCTTTATTGATCTTACCCTTTATTGCAGATACACTAGTGAAGTTTAAGATACTACTAGACAGGTATATGGAGGAATTTAAGGTGGGGGGGTAATTTGGGAGGCAGGGTTTGAGGGTCGGCACAACATTGTGGGCCGAAGGGCCTGTAATGTGCTGTACTATTCTATGTTCTATGTTCTATGTTACCTGCACTGCACTTTCTTTGTAGCTGTTACACTTCAGTTAGCACAACACTATTATGTCTCAGGGTGTTCTGGAAATTGGAGTTCAATTATGGCATCCTCTGTAAGAAGTTTGTAGGTCCTTCCAATTAATGCATGGCTTTCCTCCAGATGCTCCAGTTTCTTCCTACAGTCCAAAGACGTACTGGTTAGTAGGTTAACTGGTCAGGTAAGTTATCACGTATTGGGCAAGGGTTAAATAGACGAATAATGGGCATTGATGCTCGTCGTGCCAGAAGGACCTGTGCTGTGCTGAATCTCTATATAAAATAAATAAACTAATACCATAACAATAATATTGATAGGCAGAACCCAAGAAGTGAAAGCATTGCTTCAATGCCTTAATACACAGCGGTGTCATATTTTGTGTGGCCTCATACCACTCATTACGTATATACTACCTATATGCTTAAGCCAACATGGGTTGATTGTTAACCATGCTAAATGATAGTTGGGGTTGTCAACCGTTGACTTTCTCAGCCTTTGCATCTCTGCAGGAGGTGCGAATCACCTCCCATCAAAGGTAGCCACTATTATGGATTTCCCACCTGTCCACACTACTAACAATCTACAGGAGCTTTTAAGGCACGGTGAATTTCTATCACCGCTTTATTCCACGAGCTGCTGAACTCATGCTTCTCCTGTATAGTACACTTAAAGACAATACCCCTAGTCACATGCTTGACTGATCAATGGGCATAACCAGGGCATTTCATGATACCAAACAAGCTCTTTCTAACGTGACCGTACTGGTACACCCACTTCCCCAAGCACCCATTGCCATTGCTACTGATGTTTCAGACTATACGGTGGGTGCAATGCATGAACAGCTAGTTGGAGGTACAGCACATTTGACCATGAGCTTCTTAGTCTCTATCTGTCTGTCCACCACTTCCGTTTTCTCCTCGAGGGTTGCCATTTCACAGTGTTTGTTGTGTTATGCCTGCAGCCCCCTCCTTTGTGAGAATTGCAAGAGCGCTCTTGGGTTGGGTCAGGGGGCCCCGGAAATGAGAGAGGGACGTGCAAGATGCCTCGTCCCCGGCGATGTAAAATCCCGGGACATATCCATTGTTTCTTGGAGACACCTTTGTGGATTGCGATCCTATGCTACGTGACCGCCGTCGGGCAAAGTGGGCTGGGTGACGGGGAGAGATTGCATCATCCACCAACCTGATTGACATCTTCAACCCTGCAAGTCAGGATAAAAGAGGGGCTGTAGGAACAGCCCCCTCAGACGCACCAGAAGAAACGCTAGCAATCCCGTAATAGCGGGAAGCCATTTGAAGGAAGCCACGTGCGTTCGGTTCCCTTGCCTGGGAACCGGTGGCTGATACTACAGAAAACGACTTTTAACTAACAACGGGGAACCAACTCCCCCGACTGAACGGATTGGCCTCATCAAAAGACCCGGGCAAGTTTAAGACTGTGTCTCTCTAAAACCCAAAGAGCTGCATCTTGAATGAGCATCTTGAATGACATTGACTTTATTTTTCCATCGGACAATATAGTATCCCCTAGACAAATGATAGAGCTATTTCTTATTGATGATTATGATTATACCCGCGCTTTTAGATTGAGTATTGACGACATATATTATCTGAATGTTTGTATTAATCTTATTTTTGCGCCCCTTTGTAAATAAAGACTTTTAAAAATAGTACCATCAGACTTCAACGGACCTCTCTATCTTTACTGGTAAGTGACCCAGTTACGGGTACGTAACAGTTGATCACAAACCCCTCATCCATGCAATGGCCAAAATATCAGACCCTTGGTCTATACAGCAGCAACACCAACTGGCTTAAATATATCCGAGTTCACAACTGATATATAACATATCAAGGGGGAAAGAAATGCTGTGGCTGATTGCCTCTCATGGTCAGACATTGAGGCCATACACATAGGGGTTGACTATGCCTACATAACACCTGACCAAGCTACTGACCTAGAGGTCTAGGCTTACCAAAGAGCTGGGCCTGCAGCTGGCTGACTTCAAGGAAGCTAAGGTTTCTCTGCTGTGCGATGTCTCAATCGGTGGCCCTCGCCACACGGTGCTGCGAACTGGAGACGGACTGGTTTTGATTCCGTGCTTGGCCTCTCACATATGGGGCAGAAAGCCTTACAGAAGCTGTTTGCACTAAACTTTGAGTGGCACGGCCTTAGAAAGTACGTGTGTGATTGAACTGCAGCTTGTGTGAAGTGCCAGTGGGCAAAAATTAACCATCATGATCAGGCGTCTTTGGACCTTTTGAGGTCCTTGAGCGACAGCTTGACCATGTCAATGTAGACCTTGTTGGTCCTCTACCCCTTCACATCGGTTCACGTACCTCCTTACCATGGTAGACCGTACAACCATGTGACCTTTTGGCACCCCATCCGATACTTCCTCTGACCACGGTCCCCAATTCATTTCAGACCTCTGGGCTGTGATGGCCTGGAACTCGACATTATGCTATATCACACATGGCGCATCACCTGCAGTCCAATGGCCTGTGTGAGCAGTTTCACTGCTCCATAAAGGCTGCTTTGAGGGCTTCCCTGACCAATGATCATCTCCCATGGGTTCTGCTGGGTCTCAGAACAGCTCCAAAAAAGGATCTGCAGTTTTCTGTGGCTGAATTGGTATACGAGCAGCCATTATGAGTTCCAGGTGATTTTATTCCTGATACCACAATTGCCTGGTCGACCTCTCACAGTGTTCCACCCTCCTCACTAACCTCAATTCCCTTGCACCTATTCCTACATCACACTCCTGAGTTCCTGTTCATCTACCTCATTTGTTTGTGTCCACCATCAGGCACACCAACATCCCTTAGGCCCCCTTACGATGGCCCGCTCTGCACTCTGGAGTGGAGAGAAAAGACCTTGATCACAGATAAGAGGATAAGCCCGAACGTGTTTCAGTAGATTACCTTAAACCAGCCCTCCAAGAATTGGAGGATTCCACTACCATGCCCCTGCCATCACAACATCGTCATGAGCGTGTCAACACACCTCTGGACGAGCCTGAGGCACCTGCTGATCCTCCCCCAGAAAGGCTCACAATTCCACTTTTACCGAATTCTAGGGTGGGGTAGGGTATTGTAATTGGTGGAAACGTACCTAATTCTCAACCACCGACACTGTGTTGGGGTTCACTTTTACAGGCAGGTCTGATGTGATGAGGTAATTATGTAAAGGACTTTTAGCATGCTTTGTGCTCAGTTTTTGACATTCAATAAATGAGCTGTTAGGATTTTTCTTAAACATAAAATGCCTCCGCCACTTAATTTGTAAAAACCTACACTCTCCATGACCGTGTGGGTTTCCTCCGGGTGCTCCGGTTTCCTCCCACAGTCCAAAGATGTATCAGTTGATAGGTTAATTAATCACTGTAAATTTTTCTGTGATCGGGCTAGGAATAAATTGGATGATTGTTGGGTGGTGTTACTCGAAAGTCTGGAAGGGCCTATTCCGTGCTGTATCTCCATAAATAAAGAACACAGCCATCCCAGGATGCTGGAGGGTGAGAAGGTGGAATGTCTACTGGGACACATTTTCATGTCAAGCGGCAATGGCACTCTGCATTGGAAAGAAAGTACAGCCCTAACAAAGCCAGACAGTAACTCCGTCTTCTGGTCTCTGTGAAAGCAGCATCAGACGTACTTGGCCACGTTTCAATGGAAAGTCTCAGTAACCAGCTCAAGCAACAATGGATGACAAACCCTGGTATGTTACAAATATCTTCAGTCCCAGCAGAAAGGAGCTAACATAAAATCAATAACTAGGATAGGAAACAACCACCAACACTGTTGGACGTATTTATTGATTTTTCAGACAAATGTTGATGTTCAGTTCCTCATGGAAGTAAAAGGGCTTGAACTGCTGCTGGAGGCAGGCAGCAGAGGACAGACACAGCCGGGGGCGTTGCCTCAGCTTCTGGGCCATGATGTGTAGGATTGAGCTATGTAGTGGCACACCTTGTCCTGATGGGCTACTGTCACTCTCCACACATGAACTTCCTGCTTAGTAGGGCAGGAGATGTGGCTCTTGAGGCAGAGCAGGAAAACCATCAACTCTTGCTGTTCAAGCACTAATGATCCAAAACTATGTGACTATGAAGTAGCATTCTCTGGTTAGAGGTGCTCAAGTGCAGTCTAAATGTTGGTAATGCCTGTCATGTACCCCGTGACCGGGTTAAAGAACCAGCAGAAATGGAAAACACTTTGGAGTCTGGTATTGCTAATAACTAATAGTGTTTATTAGTAACTACGCAATACAGTACTATAGAATGCAGATATATGAAACAGTTTAGCAATAATATATAAATATATATACAGAAGTGTGGAAATAGGAACCAAAACTAGGCTCCTTCAAACCTAAGGGTAAATGGATAGAGTCTTACAATAGTGAAGAGTTCAGTTCAGTTCAGGTCGAGGTAGTTATTTGAGTAATGTTGGAGAGAGAGAGAGAGGTGATGCCGTTGCCGTCGATCTTCCCGTTGTCTTCCGAAGTCCTGTTATGGTCACCGACTATGACCATAATACATACGACCGTTCTTCAGTGGTGGAACTATCACCCAGGCAAGGGAGGACACACAAATTGTTCCCCACCGGTCGCACCTTTTCACGCTGTGAGCCACTGATCGATTTCCCTGAATCGATCCTCCAAAACCCCACCTTCACGCGGGTGCACAAAGCTCGTTCAGTGTCCCGTGGTGTGTCTGTCTGTGTCCCAGTGGACCTGCTTTTTATCTCCACATGCTGGACACCGGCTGTCCATCAATCAGCTCCTTCCTGCTGCCTCTGCAGGAATCTTAACAAGCAGGCAAAGTGTCCTTGGAGAAAGGTAAACAATCAGCAAAGGAACCATAACATTAAATCTTTTCTCTCTCTCTCACTCTCATTTGCGCTGGATGCCTCCACCCCTCTCTCTCAATAGCAGCACAGTTCATAGGGTCAATTCTGGACCCCGTTTCAAACTCGGTTTGCCCATCACATGCCTCTTTGGGTAACGTATGATAAGCTACTGCTGATGTTTTGAAAAGTCTCTTCCTAAAGACTGGTGTTCCAGAACATTTACTCAGTGATAGTGGACCACAGTTTGTGGGGGAGAGTTTCAGTCATTCCTGAAAATGAATGGAATAAGACATACAGTATCACATCTGCATTGTACCACCCAGCTACAAATAAATTGATGGAGAGGTTTGTTCAGAGTCTAAAGAATGCACTGCCTGCAATGTCAGCAGAACACACTACACTAACACTGAACCAGAAGCTTGCCATTTTCCTCCTGGCATATCGTAATGCAACACACTGCACAACCAACAACTCACCTGCTATGATGTTCCTGAGTCATCCCTTGCATTCACCCTGGGATCTCCTCAAAACCAATCTCAGGAGGATGATGCAGGACAAACAGCTGAGACAAATTGAAGGCTCCTTAAACAAGGAGGTCTGATGTTTTACTGCTGGACAAGCAGTCCTGGTGGAGGACTACAGAAATGATCAAAAGTAGGTACTTGGAAAGACTAAAGACAGAACTGGACCACTCTCCTGCACGGTGGAGATTGGGTCTGATGTCATCTAGAGATGATGCATTGACCAGTTGAGGAGAGCAGAGTCAATTGATAGAGAGGAATGTTGGCTATCCTCTCTTCCTGAGGTCTCAGAGTCATCTCCTATAACCAGCACAGAGGAGGCCCAAGACCCTGAGATTGTTTCACAGCCACAAGTCTCACCCCCTTGTCAGGAAAGACATTGTCCCATAAGAGTAAGAAATCTTCCTCAGTGATTAAACCCTTGGGCCTGAATGGGACAAATTAAAGATTTACTGTGCTGTGGCTGTCTGTATGTCATAGGTATATTATATAGTATACTGTGTATATAGTTGATGCAATCTATATTGAGTTAAAGTTTATAGATCAGCAGGAAGGAGTGTTATGTATTTAATATTTCAATAATATTTGAGTAATCTTGTATATATGTTGTTTAATAAAGCATTCTTGTTCATTTATATGGGTTATATGCAAAAATATGTGAATTGCATATATCATTGTGCTACCACGTGATACATGCACGAATCGCCTAAAGTTAAGACAAAGTTACACCCACATTTTGGACTCCCGTGTCTTTTTTTTGAATTAATTTAATGTTTCGAAGTTACAAAACACAACATGAAGGAAATGTTAAAGGGGTTGGATGAGGAGCAGTAGAAATAGGCACTTGAATCATAAGCACTAGCATAGGCCTGTCAGGCTAAATGGTTTATTTCTGTACTATAAACATGTTGTAATATTTCGCAATGTAGGAAAGTTAACCCTTTCATCTGTTCTTTGAAAGTGTTGTCATTGCACTTCCCCGGAGCCATCTCAATGCTCTATTGCTCACACATAACCAGCAACAGCAGCCCATTGATCTATCTGAGGACTTACAGCCAAGCTAGTTCCTGATGTTAGCACAAGGAGTTCCCAGCAGGCAGCACTGAGTTTGTGGTTTTATTTTCCCACTCACCAGCCAAGTAACACAATGACTAATTGTCGCTGCAGAGCCATCCATGCTGAGATCAGTTAATTGGACAAAAAACTGGGACCTAGCCTGGCTCGATGCACCACAATGTATGAATTTTCTGCCTTTAGCTTCCAAAAGCTTTCCAATCATACCTCACGTATATAAAACCATTTTAATTACAACAAAATTGTGCTGCCGCTACTTGTAAGATCATTGCTTACAGTATGCTCACTAACATATTGCAGCTGGAAAACTATGTAATGTGCCAAGGAAACTGAAGGCATTTCATTTTGGCCCAAGTTATACATAACAGCGCACCAGATCTTCAAAAATAGTGTTCAATAATTATATCAAAGCAGCCCCTCATTATTGAGGATGATCATTTCTGAGTGTGCTAAGATAAGGTGAATAGATTAATCTAGTTTTGTATCATTTACAACTAATGTTAAATACATTTTTTAAATCAGCTATCATATCAGATTGTCATATTTTCTATATAATCTCAAATTATTGAATACTTTCTAAATCAACATCTGAGATTTGCTTTCAATTTGTCTAGGAATTTTTTTACTCCATCTTTTACTTTAGATTATTCCCTGTAGAAATTATGTATGCATTTTCAACATTCCTGTTAAATCTGTCATGACATAATTTGATAGATGACACTGCAAAAAATGTGATAGTGAACTTAATGTGTAGTTGTTTTCTTGTGTACTACAAAACCATTCGATAGTTGAATGTGGGCCTATTCTGAATTTCATTTGTTTAACTAAAACTCTATGACAAGATCCATTTACGAATAGGTGGTTCAAACATCATCTTCTTTCCTATCTTCCCTGAAGGAAAGGAATTTCTTTACACAGAGAATGTGCAGAGATAGAGTGTGGAACCCTCTACCACAATGGATATTTGAGAGATGTGGTTTAGATGCTTTCAACATGCTACCGGATGAACACATGAAAAAATAAAATAAGAGAACAGAGAGGTCGTTACACACGCGGCTTAGCAGGTCAGGCAACATCCATGGAAATAAACAAAGAGTAGACGTTTCAGGCCGAGCCCCTTCTTCAGGACTGAAAAGGAAGGGGGAGGATGACAAAATAAAATGATGTGGGTAAGGGAAGGGGAAGGAGGATAGCTCGAAGGTGATAGATGAAGCCAGGAGGGTGGGAAAGGCAAAGGGCTGGAGGTGAAGGAATCTAATAAGAGAGGAGAGTGGAACAGAGGAGAAAGGGAAAGAGGAGAAAGGAAAGAGGAGAAAGGAAAGAGGAGGGGAACCAGGGAGAGTCAATAGGCAGGTGAGAAGAGTAAGAGGTCAGAGTAGGGAATAGAAGAAGAGGGGAGAGGGATTTTTTCTTTACTGGAAGAAGAAATCCATACTCATGCCATCGGGTTGGAGGCTACCCAGATAGAATATAAGGTGTTATTCCTCCACCCTGTGTTTGCCTCATCTTAGCGCAAAGGGAGGCCAAGGACTGACATGTCAGAATGAGAATGGGAATCAGAATTAAAATGTTGGGCCACCAGGAAGTTCTGCTTGTGGCAGATAGAACGGAGGTGCTCGAAGAAGCTGTCCCCCAGTTTACAACGCGTCTCACACGTGTGGAGGAAGCTGCAACTTGATCAGTGGACACAATAGACGACCCCAGCAGATTTGCAAGTGAAGTGTTGCCTCGCCTGGAAGGACTGCTTGGGGCCCTGAATGGAGGCAAGGGAGGAGGTGTATGTGCACTTTGGCCACTTGCAGGGTTATGTGCCAGGAGGGAGATTAGTGGCAAGGGATGAATGAACAAGAGGATCACAGAGTGACAATCCCTGCATCCTGGGAACAGATGTAGCAGAGACACAGGTACTCAGAAAAGCAAATAACATTTTTACAAAAGGAAGCATGAGAAGAAATATAGTCAAGATAGCCATGGGAATCAGTAAGTTTACAAAAGTTGACAGTTGACAGTTTGTCTCCGGAGATGGAGACAGATTGGTCAAGAAAATGAAGGGAGGTGTCAAAAATGGACCAAGTGAATTTAAGGGCAGGGTGGAAGATGGAAGCAAAGTTGATGAAATCGATGAGCTCAGCATGGGTTCATGAAGCAGCACCAATGCAGTGTAGCAGAGGAAGGGTTAGGGAGCATTACCGGGGAAGGTTTCAATCATGGACAGTTCTACATACTCAATGAAAAGGCAGGCATGGCTGGGGACCATGCAGTGCCCGTGGCTACCCCTCGAGTCTGGAGAAAGTGGTAGGAGCCAGAGGAGAAATTGTTGAGCATGTTAAAAGAGGAAGTTAAAAGGCAGAAATGAGACCCGCACAGAGTACAAGTTCTCACAAATGCTAAAATAAAAGAAAGCTGATTGGGCCCCGTGAGCATAAAAGAATCAGCTCTGCGGCTGAAGACTGGAACCTAATTGACTGATGGTTGGTGGAGAGAGTTCAGGAAGCTCAGCAGGACCTAAAGTACCACAATGGTCAACCATAGCCCAAGTTCCAAGGCCTCACCCTTCTGAGAGCCAGGAACAGGAATGAGTCAGGTAAGGACCATTTCAAAGGCTGTGGGAAGAAATACTTCAAAACCTCCTCAGCTGAAGGGCTGCTCACCTAAGGCATTTATCAGACAACACTTGGAATATTGTGAGCAGTTTTGGGCCTCTTATCTAAGAAAAAAATGTGCTGTCATTGGAGAGGGTCTGGAAGAGGTTCACAAGAATGATTCTAGGAATGAAAAGGTTAATGTATGCGAAGAATTTGATGGTTCTGGACCTGCACTCGCTAAAGTTTAGAAGAATGGGGTAGGGGGATGTGTTTCTTATTGAAACCTATTGAATATTGAAAGGTCTAGATAGAGATGTGGAGAGGATGTATCCTATAGTGGGGGTGTCTAGGACCTGACAGCACAACTTCAGAATAGAGGGACATCCATTCAGAACAGGGATGAGGAGAAGTGAATCTGTGGAATTCATTGCCACAGACTGTTGTGGAGGCAAAATCACTGGGTATATTTAAAATGGAGGTTGATAGGTTCTTGATTAATCGGGGCATCACAAAGAAGGAGAATGGGGTTGAGAAGGATAACAAATCAGCCATGACAGATTGGCCTAATTCTGCTCCTATATCTTATAGCCATATACATGAGCAATTCTGCAGATGCTGGACATCTAAAGCAACACACACAAAATTCTGCAGAAACTCAGCAGGTCAGACAGCCTCTATGGAAATGAATAAACAGGTGACATTTCAGATCCTGAGCCTGGAGCTTTTTCCAATCCCGTGCAGTAGCCCCTCCATACCAGATGGTGATGCAACCAGTCAAAATGCTCTCCATGGAATATCTATAGAACTTTGCAAGAGTCCTCAAACTCCTTATGAAATATAGACTCTGCTGTGCCTTCTTTGTAATTGCATCAATATTTTGGACCCAGGATATATCTTCAGAAATGCTGACGTCCTGGAACTTGAAATTGCTCATACTTTCCACCGCTGATCCCTCAGTGAAGATTAGTGTGTGTTCCCTCAACTTCCCCTTCCTTAAGTCCAGAATTAATACTTTGGTCTTAACTGTGCCGGTAAGATGGCAACTCTTTGCATACAGCTCCAACGGGAATCATCAAATATTCCCATTTTGGACTGCTACTGATTAAATCCATAGCCATGGGTACTTCAGTAGGCAACATCATTTTAAGATGCTTAAAAATTCTAACAATACTCAAAATTGAGGAACCTAGGATGGAAAAGTTGGATCAGGAGTGCACTTCCCCTTTATGAAAACGGAAGTGGGGATGGTGCATCAGCCTACAAGGACAATTAAAATGCTGAGGCCTTAGACTATAAATCCCAACTAATCTGCTGATGAATGTACAATCTCTGGAAAATAAAACTGAAGACATCAGAGAAATATTGCAGTACCAGAGGGACATAAGGGACTACTTTCATTCATCCCCCACCATTTCAGACACAGCACTGCAGCCCGATGGCTTCACTGTTCTCCACAAAGACAAGATAACTCAGTCTTTTAAAGGCAGAGGAGGTGCAATATGCCTTATGTTTAACTTTTCGTGGTACTCAGTCATGCTGAGTTCTGCTGACCCAATCTGAAACATCTAGCAATCAAATGTCATCCTTTTTATCTCCCGGAGGGAGTTTTCTGCCATCATCCTGGTAGCAGTGTACATTCCACGTCAGGCAGAGACTAAAGACCACATCGCCAGTGGTGCGGACCAAGCAGGAATGTTCAAGAGAGGCAAAGGAACATTTACAGGGCTGCTTTGAGTTAGTGAAATAGACAATATTCAGGGATTATTCTTCGAATCTGAATCCATTCACCTCAGTTGTCATCAATTTCATCAAGGTCTGTGTGCATGAGAGTGTGCCTTCAGGAATATACCAGGCACACTCTAACCCAAAACCATGGATGAACTAAAAGATTCACGGTCTGTGGCATTCAAGATCGGTGATCCAGAACTATGCAAGAAATCCAGATACGACAAATAGAAGGCTACTTAAAGAATGATAAAACAATTCCAATTGAGATTAGAAATGGAATTGGATGCACGTCAGCTCTGACAGAGTTTGTAGGCCGTTGTTTCCTACAAAGCAAATCCTAACATCATGAATAGCTGTGATGTTTTACTTCCAGATGAACTCAAAGCATTTTAGTCACTCTCTGAAGGGGAGAATGAAACTACGCCTGTGTGAATCCCTGCAGCATCTGGTGACCCTTGATCTCTGTCTCAGAGGCCAATGTCAGAACATCTTTCAAGAGAGTATTCCCACACAAGGCATCAGGCCCTAATGGTGTATCTAGTAGGTGATGCACCATCAATAATTCTAGGAGACTGGAAGTGAACGATAGGCTTTTACTAACAGCAAAAGGGAGCACGACATCTCGAAGACTGAGGGAGGAGCAGTGCCCCAATCGCCTTTATCCAGGAGTCTGTGGGAGGAGCCACAGGAGCAGTCAGCAGAGGGGCATGTCCAGACAGGTATACATAGTTTAGCACATTCACCCCTTCTTTGTTTTAAAAGAGAATCCCCATGGGGCGAAGTTTCTAACAAGTATATTTACAGGTCAAGTCTATCAGGCGGTCGAGTCTGTCACTGCGATCTACGTAGCATCGGTGGTGATTGCACCGGTGATGGTGGTTGTGCTGGCTCCGGCCTGACTTGAGGTGCCAGCCCACTAGGCGTCAGTAATCCCTCATGCGTGTGTGAGGCACCCGGTATGGGAGTGTCGTGAGGAATCTGTGTAGGGCTTGGCATGTGCGGTGTCTCGTGGGTATATACATCGGTGGGTACGGGGTTCATAGTCACCATGGAGTGTTCAGGGTAGGGGTCTGGTGATCCTGCAGATGCCAGGTCGCGGACGGAGACCGTGTCCTCCCGCCCATCAAGTAAGACCACGTAGGCATACTGGGGGTTTGCATGAAGTAGGTGAACCCTCTCGACCATTGGGGAGTATTTATTGCTCCTCGCATGTTTCCGGAGCAGCACTGGCCCTGGGGACGTCAGACAAGCCGGTAGGGTGGTCCCAGTGGCAGACTTCCTGGGAAAGGAAAATAGGCGCTCATGAGGGGTGGCATTGGTGGACGTGCATAACAGGGAACCGATGGAGTGGAGTGCCTCGAGGAGGACCTCCTGCCAGCGTGAGACCGGCAATCCCTTTGACTTAAGGGCTAAGAGTGTGGCCTTCCACACTGTGGCATTCTCCCTCTCCACCTGTCCATTTCCCCGGAGATTATAGCTCACGGTCCTACTAATAGCAATCCCCCCTAGCCAGCAGGTATTGGCGCAGCTCGTCACTCATAAACGAGGACCCTCTGACACTGTAGATATAGCAGGGATATCCGAACAGAGCGAAGAGTTGACGCAGGGCCTTTATGATGGACGTGGCAGTGGTATTGGGGCAGGGGATGGCAAAGGAGAACCGCGAGTACTCGTCGATTATGTTAAGAAAGTACACATTGCGGTCGGTGGAGGGAAGGGGGCCCTTAAAGCCAACACTCAGTCGCTCAAAGGAGCGGGTGGCCTTGATAAGTTGTGCCTTTTCAGGACGGTAGAAGTGCGGTTTGCACTCAGCGCAGACTTGACAGTCCCTGGTCATCGTCCTGATTTCCTCAAGGGAGTAAGGCAGGTTCCAGGCTTTCATGAAATGGAAAAGCTGGGTGACCCCCGGGTGGCAAAGATCTGCATGGAGGGCATATAGCCGGTCGAGCTGCGCGCTGGCACACGCTCCCCGGGATAAGGCATCAGGGGGCTCATTGAGCCTTCCAGGCCGGTACAGGATGTCATAGTTGTAGGTGGAGAGTTTGATTCTCCACCGCAAAATTTTATCATTTTTGATTTTGCCCCGCTGTTGTTTGCTAAACATGAACTGTTTAGCTGAGCTTGCTGAGCGCTGGTCGGTCAGCAAGGTGAACTTTTTGCTGGCGAGATAGTGCCACCAGTGCCTAATAGCTTCCACTATAGCCTGGGCTTCTTTCTCTACTGTGGAGTGCTGAATTTCAGAGCCTTGAAGGGTACGAGAGAAGAATGCTACTGGCCTGCCTGCCTGATTGAGGGTAGCAGCCAGCACAAAACCGGAGACGTCACTCTCTACTTGGAAGGGAATGGTCTCGTCCACCGCATGCATTGCTGCTTTGGCAATGTCCCCTTTAATGCGGCTGAAGGCCGCGCGGGCCTCGGCAGAGAGGGGAAATGTTGTGGACTTGACTGGGGGCGGGCCTTGTCTGCGTAGTTAGGGACCCATTGGGCATAATAGGAAAAGACGCCCAGGCACCGTTTGAGGGCTCTGAGGGTGTTGGGAAGAGGGAGTTCCAACAGGGGGTGCATACAGTTAGGTTCAGGGCCAATGACTCCATTCTCCACTACATAGCCAAGGATAGCAAGTAGGGTGGTTCCGAACACACTCTTGTCCCTGTTATAGGTAAGGTTAAAAGCTTTGGCCCCTTGTAAAAATTGTTGGAGGTTGGTGTCGTGATCCTGCCAGTCATGACCGCAGATGGTGTTGTTATCCAGATATGCGAACGTAGCCTTCAGTTGGCACTGGTCCACCATCCAGTCCATTTCCCTCTGGAAGACAGAGACACCATTTGTGACACCGAAGGGAACGCGCAGGAAGTGATAGAGCCTGCCGCCCGCCTCGAAGGTGGTGTAGGGGCGGTCCTCTGGGCAGATGGGGAGCTGATGGTAAGCGGATTTCAGGTCTATGGTCGAGTACACCTTGTACTGAGCTATCTGATTGACCATATCCGTGATGCGGGGTAGGGGGTACGCGTCAAGCTGCGTGAACCTATTGATGGTCTGGCTATAGTCCACGACCATCCTATTTTTCTGCCCAGTCTGAACAATGACCACCTGGGCCCTCCAAGGACTTGTGCTTGGCTCAATGATCCCCTCCCTGAGCAGCCGCTGCACCTCCGACTGAATGAAGGCCCTGTCCCCCGCGCTGTACCTCCTGCTTTTAGTTGCCACAGGTTTACAGTCAGGGGTCAGGTTGGCGAACAGCGGTGGGGGAGGGATCTTGAGGGTGGAGAGGCCGCAAGTGGTGTCAGTAGCGCGGCTGTTGGCATGGTGTTGGGAGGGATGTGCGGGTCGGTGTGTGTGTGTGGTCAGTAGCAGGGTATGTGACGAATTTCTACAAAACTGAGGATTTCTGACAGTGATTGGTGGGAGGGGCCTGTCATACTTCATTGTCACACTTTTCAGGTGGCTCCGGAAGTCGAGCCCCAATAGAACAGGCGCACACAGTTGAGGCATGACCAGTAACGCAAAGTCCCGATATTCTGTGCCCTGCACCACTAGTGTCGCTACACAACTCCCATGGATGTCAATTGTATACGACCCAGAAGCCAAGGTGACCCTCTGGCTTACCGGCCGTGTCACGAGTCCGCAGCGTCGCACTGTGTCCGGGTAAATAAAACTCTCAGTGCTGCCCGTGTCAAACAGGCAGCTAGTCCTGTGTCCCTCCACCAGGATGTCCATCATTGACCTTGCAAGCTGGTGTGGAGCGCTTTGGTCGAGGGTCATGAAGGCCAGAGTTGAATCGCCGTCTTGGTCCGGCGCGGTGGGGTGCCCAGTAAGCACCCGTGGGTCGTAGGCGGCGCAAGGCGGCGCCAACCAAGATAGCCGCCCCCATGCCTCGCAATCGGCGGGCAGGCAAGATGGCGGCCACCAAGATGGTGACTCCCATGCCTCGCACGCGGCGCTGCTCGACCCTGCTCGTGGTTTAGACTTACAGGCCTTGGCGAAGTGGCCCTTCTTTCCACAGCTGGAGCAGGTAGCTTCTCGGGCCAGCAGCGTTTTCGGGGGTGCTTCCTGAGTCCGCAGAAGTAACACTTCGCGGACTTGCATCTGGCAGCAGCCGAGGTCGATTCGCCAGCGGGTTGCGGGGTCTGCAGTGTCCATGACTGGATATGTAAGATTTCAACTGGATATTTGATTTCCTCACCGGGAGACCAAGACTGATCAGAAATAATGTCCCCTTGCTGACAATCAACACTTGCATACCTCAAGGATGCGATTTTAGCCCACTGCTCTATTCTCTCTACACACAACTGCGTGATGAGGCACAGCTGAAATGCAATCTATAAATTTGCTGATGACACAACTATTGGTGGCAGAATTCCAGATGGTGACGAGGCATACAGGAGCAGATAGGTCAACCTTGCACTCTAGGTCAGTAAGCATTCATTGTGGACTTCTAGAAGGAGACATCGAGAGAACGCACACCAGTCCTCATTGAGGGATCAGTCAGGCAAGTGAATTGGGATGGAGGGGAGAGGGGATGAACAAACCACTTTTCCTTCATCTGGCTTACAATGTACTCTAACCATAGGTGAGTTTCGATTTTTCCCACCAACTGACATAGGTGAAATGGTATATCTACCATTAAGTTATCCCGGTGGAAGATCCTGAGAGAGCAGGGAGCCACAAGGTGCCATAGGCAAGGAGAACAAAGCTCGGAAATGTGTAAAGAAGGTTTCCTGGCTGATCAAGAATTAATAATAACACTGGACAACACCATTTTTTTGGAACTGTTGCTTCCTCATAATTTCTTTTGTTTCTGATAGACTGCTTGAAGCTGAACACAAGTATACTGGTATCACGTAGGAATTTGGAGAAAAAAGAAATTTACTTTTATTGAATATAATGCGTTTAATCGCATAACAGTGCTGATACATTGCAATAGTTCAATTGAGCTAAAAATGTTGTTGATGATATTCACTTGTACGCATTGTCCAGCATTGATGGATTCCAGTTGCCCTGATACCGTTTCTCCGTGACCACAATGACCTGGTGAAACCTTTCTCCATGATCATCTGACAGCGCCAAGACTTGCAGGGAAGAAGTCTAAATGGGAATGTAGAAAATGAATCTTTGGTGACATGTTGCACTTCGTGGTTTTGTGTGCTTGAAGCATGTTGTCAACCAGCTGCACATAGTTTGGTGCTCTGCAGTTGCCAGGAAAATTGTCCGCAACATCCTTGAATGCCTTCCATGTGATTTTCTCCATTCTCACTAAAAGAACATCATGACTTGTTTGATTTGTGGACCAACAAAAAATGCCTTCCTTAACCTTGGCATCATTTACTTTGACTTGAATTATGAATTGAAATAACAAATATAGGCGATTTGAAAAAGACAGTGTGTGAAAGGGAAACTTCGTGGTGATTTTCATGATCAGCAGCCCAAAATGCATAAGTTACACCAAAAGTATTCAGGAAGCAACCAGTGTAATAAGACTTTCACTCAAGCCTTATAGATGAAGTGTATTACAATCCTTCGCAGTCTTTTTTTTCACAGTATTCAAAGAAATAAATAATTGAGAAAGGGGTTCAACACCTTATCCACTTTGCAGCTACTGAAATAAAGCTGCAGTACAGACTCCAAATAGTTTTTGAAAGAAAACTGCAAGATGAACAATACGACCAGGAACAAGCACTAGTTTTTGATTAAACATTTAAAACTGACAGAGGCTTACAGCAGTACCAACTACAGGCAGAACTGATGCAAGATGAACATTAAGTTAGAACTGCCCAGGAAATGTTCTTTGTTTCATATTGAACAGTTGGCATTTCTGTGCCATAAGCTCCAACACGTTCAGAATTTCTATGCAAATACTGGAGTACTTCCGTCATTCTTTAATGGAGTTTTGCTGCCAGAACTCTGATGCTGGACTTTGCAGACTGTGGCTGTGTTCTTGTCCCATTCCACACATGAAGCTATACAGTGATCATTTACACAATACAGGTATTCATCTTTCTTGCATGCAGATTGCATGAGGTGCCTGCTCTTGCTGCTGGTGTCAGGACAAAGTTCTCTTTTAACTCCCCTGTTGAGAACTCGCTGGCTAAAGCCAGATCCATCCGCAGCACTGTAGACTTGTGTTTAGGTGGAACTACTGAAAACAAATTGCATCATCGGGAGTTGGGGAGGAGAACAAACCCCTCCCACTGCACTCCTCCAAAAACACTGACAGGCACTTAAAATTCAAAAGCAATGCAAAGCTGTTAAAATTAATTGAACTATTCCAAAGTTGAGAAACAAGCATTTAAAATAGGAATAAAAGTATAATTTAACATAAACAATTGGACAAAAAACCCAAAACACTACATATACTTTCGTTCCAGGCCATACTGTACTGAAAGTGCTGAAAATTTGCCACTGCTTTGTCGTCCATGGAACGCTCTTAGAGAAGCAAGTGAACAGCTGTCTGGATTGTGGAAGAATCTTGAACTTGTTGACATGTAAGCAGTGATATCCCTCAGGGTGAAGATACTCTTGCATGCTTATTAGTTAAGGAATTCCAAGATTAAGATCTGGCTGCAATGAATAGGTATTGTCTTTACAACTTGGAACGGCTGTTACCCTTCTGCTGGAGGCCAAGGGTTAGGAAAAGCCGTCAAAGAAACTTTAAGTTGTTGCATTTGGTTAGTACAGACCATCTTGTAACAGAATGCAAAAGAATTACAAATGCATAGGCTATAAAATTAAAATGCTTAAAAATCAGATAATCAAACCTGCATTGACAAATGAGAATCAGAACTTCCATATGGTCTCAACCTGAAATGTTGACTGTTTATTCATTTCTGTAGATGTTGCCTTACCTTCTGATTTCCTTCAGCACTTTGTGAGTGTTGCTTTGAACTTCCAGCATCTGCAGACTTTCTCATGTTTATATGAAATTGGGGTTTAGATTTTGATAAATATACTTGAAATCAAACAGTTGGATAAATTGAAACTTTGAAATTTCCATCCTTTTTTTTTGGAGCTGAATCATACCACTGACTCAGGGTTTATGATGGGCTGCATTAGGAGGATGCTGCTGCTGGAAACTTTTGATTTGAGGTTTATTGTTCCATCAGCCGAGGTTCGGGGACATGATACAGAATTCCTGGAATTTGGATAAGTCATAAGGGATTCCGATCAATACTAAGTGTCAACGATCACATAGCACTACTTGATGAAAGATATGCCTGTGAATAAATCTTCATTCTTCCCTTAACCTTGACCACTAAAAACCCATTGACTGCTTTTTAATTTTATTCCCCTGGCATTGGAATCCTGTTTTGTTAACATTGTTTCTGTTATGGCTGTAGAACGAACAAAGTCCTTTCTCTTCAAGCTAGCTTTGTATTGATACCTGGCAACCTATTCAGCTACTGGGATTGAGGAAGTCCCTGGTGATGAAGACAACTCTGTTGTAACCACAGTTGTACTTGTCTCCTTTCTTAACGATGTTCACAATGACTGCATCTCTGAACACCCCTGATATGCCCTCCTCTTTCCAGATGCGGACAAGGAGATTGCAGATTTGAAACTGAAGTTCTTCACTGATAAACTTAAGATTTCATCAGGGATGTCATCTGCTCCACAGGCCTTGATATTTTTATGTTGGAAAGTGGCCTTCTCAGTTTGTGTCAGTCAGAAGTGGCAGCAAGACTAATCCCAAATAGGTTATTGTGGGAGGAACCTGGTTTGCTTATATCAAGGAGTAACAGTTGAGGAAGTTCTATTGAGTTCATTCCTGCTCTTGGCTCTTGAGTTGGGCCCTTGTCTTTAGGTGGCCTTTACAGAATGAGCTACCCACATGTCACAGAAGAAGAGAGCTTCTGAGCCTCTTCACACTCTGTATCCACATATTCCTTAAGCTCTAAGGTTTCAACTGGATTCCTTTCTTCAATTGCCAGTAGAATCATTTCATTTTCTTGGAATAAAGCAGAGCTGCCAGTCCATGGTTATCTTATTGTAGGATCATTAAGAGCCTCAATATCGACCTTCATTAAGAGCTTCAACATTAACCTTCTTGCAACAATACTTCTGTTGACACTGGTGTTTAGTTACCAGTTGAACAAGATATTAGGATGGATCCTACAGTTGTCAGTTCAGCAGACATTTGTCCCTGACAGGTCGCAAGTTATATGAATCTCTTTGAGCACCTAGTCTCCATCTATGACATTGAGGCAAGATAGTCAAAACCCCTTAAAAGATGTGGGTTTGTGAATAATCCCTTGTTTCATAGTCATTTGCAGCAGCAAAACCAAATTGTGTAAAGGGCATAGACAAAGTAATCCTTTGGCAGATGGCGAATGTATTGATTAATATGAAGATGGATACCAGAGTGCACTCGACCTTGTCAGCTACTTATGCACCTCATATGGCAGGGACAGGGCCAGAGGGTACTGCATAATTTTCTCTTGCCCTAAATCACCTAAAATATATTAGAGGCATTTGTTTGTAAATCTACATCTCTCTACTGATTGCAATATTTTTATTTTACCTAATCTGCTTAATTCTTTTAAGTTAATGCTTACATTTCTCAATTGCTAAAAAAAATTTAGACAAGCCTCAATCTAGAAAAAAGATAGTAAAGTGACAGACAGTTTGCATTTTGTCAATTGTAAGGATTGGTAGATTTTTTAAACATTTTAAACCAATGTTGCTTACTCAAGTCCCATTTAAGACTATTGCAGATAGCAGCTGCAATAGTCGTAAGTGGGAATATTTGATGACTCCCTTTAGAACTGCACAAAAAGTTTCAACACTTTCCAGCACCACCTTAAAGCTTTTTATGCACGCTTTGAAAAGGAAAATAAAACCACTCCTGTGCGAATCCTTGCAGCACCTGGTGGCCTTGTGATCTCTGACTTGGAGGCCGACATCATAACATCTTTCAAGAGGGTGAACCCTCAGAAGACACCAAACCTCGAAGCGATACCTGGTAGAGATTGAAAAACTGTGCCAACCAACTGGCAGGAGTGTTCAAGAACACCTTCAATCTCTCACTGCTGCCTGCTGAGGTTCCCACCTGCTTCAAAAGGACAGCAATCATACCAGTGCCCAAGAGGAGCAGGGTGAGTTGCCTCAACAACTGTCATCTAGTTGTACGCACATCTACTGTGATGAAGTAATCATTGAGAGTTTGGTCATGGCCAGAATCAATGCCTGTCTAAGCAGGGACTTGGACCCTCTGCAATTAGCCTATCGCCAACAACTGGTCTGTAGCCAATGCAATCTCACTGGCTCTCTACTCAGCTTTGGGTCACCTGGAAAACAGCAATACCTACATCAGGCTGCTGTTTATTGATTACAGTGCAGCGTTCAACACATCATGTCCTTGGTACTAATCAACAAGCTTTAAAAGCTGAGCCTTTCTACCTCCCATTGCACCTAGATCTTTGACTTCCTCGCCGATAGACCACAGTCAGTGCAGAACAGAAATATCTCCTCCGCGCTGACAATCACTACATATGCACATCAAAGATGCGTTCTTAGCCCACTGCTCTACTCTCTCTACATCCATGACTGTGAGGCTCGGCACAGCTCAAATGCTATCTATCATTGCCGACGACACAACTGTTGTTGGTAGAATTTCATGGTGAGGAAGAGGTGTGCAGGAGTGAAATAGATCAACTGGTTGAGTGGTGTTGCAACAACAACCTTGCACTCAACATCAGTAAGATGACCAAGGAGATGATTATTGACTTCAGGAAGATGAACTCACAGGAACATACACCAGTTTTCATCGAGGGATCAGAAATGGAAAGGGCGAGCAATTTCAAGTTCTTGGGTGTCATCAAGTTTCACAAAATTGAGTTCAAAAGTCAGGACTTTTTATAAAGTTGCAACTTTATAAAACTCTGGTTAGGCCACATTTGGAATATTGTGTTCATTTCTGTTCACCCCACTATAGGAAGGATGTCGAGGCTTTGGAGAGGGTGCAGAAGAGGTTTACCAGGATATTGCCAGGTTTAGAAGGCACGTGCTATAAGAGAGGCTGAATAAACTTGGGTTGTTTTCTCTGGAGTGCAGACGCTGAAGGGAGATCTATAGTTTATGAGAGGCATGGACAGAGTGGACAGAGAGTATCTGTTTCCCAGGGTTGAAATGTCTTAATGCCAGAGGTAGGAAGGGGGATGTGAGGGGTAAGTTTTTACTGTGAGAGTCGTGGATGCCTGGAGTGTACTGCCTGGTCTGGTGGTAGAGGCAAATACAATAGAGGCTTTTAAGAGACATTTGGATAAGCACATGGATGTAAGGAAGATGGAGGAATATGGAGGAATATGGACATGATGTGGGGAGGAGGGATTAGTGTCTGGCTGTTTTCAATTTGCTTTTTAACTGATTCAGCACAACATTGTGGGCTGAATGGCCTGCTCCTGTGCCCTACTGGTCTATACGCCAGTGATATTAAACCTGATTCTGATTCTGCCTAAACCAAAGGGAGCAATATGGTAGAAATAGTTTGTATTCATATAGAATCTTTACCTATCAGCCTAAATATTTTCTCATTCTTATTTGTGCGTTACTGGACTGCATTTTCTGCGTTTTGTGGCAGCGACTTCCAAGCTATTGCAAACAAAGCCGACGCAGAGTCTGCTGGTGCTCAAATTTGCAGCAACACAACATGCATTGCAAGAACTCTGCCGATCTAGCTTCAGTTTCGGATTTGTTTATTTACCACATGTACAGGACTGTGCAAAATCCTTAAGCACATACACTGTATATAGCTAAGATGCCTGGGGAATTTTGCACAGCACTGCTTTTGTCATCGTGGAGCAGCGAGCATGTTTGAAAATCAGGCAGGAACAAAGGATGTTGGGAATGGCGAGAGTGGAGCACCGTGAGACGATTGTGGGTCAAGAGGCATAGACGGAGTGCTAGGGCAGGGTTGTGGCACAGGTGCAGACACACCCAGCCCTGGGTCACCAGGCAGGGTCATTTGATTCCAAACAATTGGTTAATTTATCATTACACAATGTCTCCCTGGTGTTTTCTGCTCTCTCCCTGCCCCCTTCCCACTCTCAGCCCACAATAGAAACCCATATCAAAATTACGTTTATCATCACTCACGTATGTCTTGAAATTTGTTTTTTTTGCGGCAGCAGTACATTGCAATACATAAATACTGTGCAAAAGTCTTAGGAACCCTAACTATATATATGTGCCTAAGACCCTTGCACAGACCTGTGCATCAAAACAAACAGTGAAAGCGTCACTTGTCTTAACAAATAGAACAACTTAAAGATGTGCTGGGGGCAGCCTGCAAGCATCACCCCACATTCTGGTGCCAACATAGAATGCTCCCAATGTTCATCAGAACAATGCAGAACACAAACAACAAAATGACAACGGAAAACAAGCCCCTTTCCTTCCTTCCACACATCCATCCTCCCAGACATGTGCCCCAATCACAGGACAGGCCATCAGGCCTGCAGTAGACTCATGGACAGCCCATTTCCCTTTATAGCAGGGGTTCCCAACCTTTATTATGCCATGGACCTCGACTATTAACTGAGGGGGTTGTGATCCCCTGTTCTATAGATGTAAACAAAGTACAGTTCCAATCACACGATCAAGATTAAAGATCAATGATGAGACTTAAATGAAGAATGTATTCACCAGACAGATGCTTCAGCAATTAATGCTGACAGACCTTTAATGTTGATCTGAATCATTTATTATTATCCAAAGGCCTGATTTCTCATTAAACTGCATTCATTTACTCTTGTATTAGATTCGCAGCCTAAACTAGAGCCCTTTCCAACTTAAGACTAGTATAAGGAACGTTATTTCAGCTTGGCCACCTGTTCAACCACTCTGCCAATTTTGGTTCCACTAGAGGATATTATTACAGCAATTTCAATGCTTTAAACATGCTGTAATCATATTCTCTTGTGACATGATTTAATATATCAATGTTATGGTTGATTTGTCACAACTAAACAGCCAAGTAACCAAATGAAGAACCATGGTATCAATTATTTTGGAACATTAAAATGGCAAGTAAAGATTGCATCATTTTTGTGTTGTCACGATTCACTGAAGAAATTGGAATGAAGTTAAAGAATTGTATTTCAGATGACAGATAACGTTAAATTGACTAATAAAATCTGGATTAGCACCATTTCTGTATACTTCTCTTAAGTTATTGCAATGATTGCAAAGGTGGAAAATGAAGTCATAAAATTCTATATGGAGGAGATTAGAACAGAGATTCTGACAGCCCCTTGTCAAGTTCTGCAGGAAAGAGAGAAGGGCTAGGAAATGATTTATTTATTTATTGAGATCCAGCATGGAATAGGGCAACCTGGCCCTTCGAGCAGTGCTGCCCAGCAATTCCCCAACTTAATCATGGGATAATTTACAATAACCAATTAACCCACCAACTGGTATGTCTTTGGAATCTGGGAGGAAACCGGAGCATCTGGAGGAAACCCACACAGTCACAGGGAGAATATACAGACTCTTTTTATTTTTATTTTTATTGTGAGCTACAGCACAGAACAGGCCCGTCCAGCCCATCCAGCCGCATTGCCTAGCAATCAACCTATTTAACACTAGGCTAATCACAGGTCACCGGCTGGTGGCATAGTGGCATCAGTGCTGGACTTCGGGGTGAGCCTGGAGAGGAATGGGCTCCGTCAGGTTTCAGATGACACGGCATACGATAGCAATCACCAAAAAGAATGGTGCAAAAAGCTTGTCATGACGGCGCCCCGATGACTCCACCAGGAGTTAAGGTTGCACAGGACAATTTACAAGGACCGGTTAACCTACTAACCAGTACATCTTTGGACCGCGGGAGGAAGTCAGAGAACACACGGTTCACAGGGAAAACTCCTAACTCCAGAATACCCCAAGCTGTATTTCTATATTTCACTATATCACTATATTTCTTCACTATTCTTGGTGCAGTTGTAATGAAACCCAATTTCCCTCGGGATCAATAAAGTATGTTTGTCTGTCTGTCTATCTGTAATAGTGTTGCACTAACCACTACGCTTCTGTGGTACCCAGTCTGATAATAACAACCACATCACCAATTGTACAATGACAAAGAAACATGGAAAATAAATTCCTCAAAATAACAATTTTTACAAACTTTTTATTCTTTTTGTTAGAGAAAGGGTTTCAACATGAGGCTCACATTGTCTCTAGGCTTGCAATAGAGAGCTTACAGATCATCACAATGCTGTTTTAACTATTCTGCTTCCCACCCTGCCTCCTGCAAGGACTTCATTCCATTCTCCCAGTTCCTATACTGCTACCATATTTGCTCTGATGATGATACTTGCCATATAAGTGGCTCTGAAATATCTTCCTCCTTCCTGAACCATGGCTTTCCCTCTTCCATTGTTAACAAAGCTATTGATGCATCTCATCTGCTTTGTGTCCTGCTTTTGTCCCCTTCTCATCCTGGATGGAGTGAGGATGGTGTTCCCCCTGGTCCTCACCTTCCACCCTATCAACCTCTGCTGGTGGCCATCCGACACTATTTAATAAAGTCTTCACCACCAGCCACACCATTCAGCATTTTGAAAAGATTGCTTCGTTTGGGACTCACTGACCCACCAACCTTTTTCAAATCTTACTGGCGGTGGTGGGAGTTGAACCTGGGTCGCTGGTACAGTAAGGTGTTGTGCTGGCCACTGTGCTACAATGGCGGTCCATGAAAACTTCATGACCAGCAGCTCCACATTAGAGATAGTCTCCCAATTTGGAATCTGAAGGTTAAGTACAGGCAGCATCTGTGGAAGGAAATGTGAGCTTACCTAGAATATGTGCCAATGGAGAGGTGTGAGCACATAATCTAGGCTTGCACTTCCATGCAGTTATGAGGGAGTTCTGCACTATCAGTAAAAGTATCTTATAGGTGAAGTGTTCAACTAAAGCTCTATAGCTTCTCAGGTAAACGCAGGCTGTGAAAGTACCTTCTCTCAGGGCCCTAGAGAATGTCCCACCCAGCACTGGGCAGCATTCCAAAGGAATGAAGTTTGCTTTGGAAAATTTGCCAATGTTGAAGCAACAGCTGCATGAACCTTATCTATGATGTTAATTGTTAAGCAGATTATGAATACAAGAAATTCTGCAGATTCTGGAAATTCAGAGCAACACACACAAAATGCTGGAGGAACTCAGCAGATTAGGCAGCACCTAAGGAAAGGGGCATATTGTCTCCGTTTCAGCCTGATATGTCGACTGTATATTCCCTTCCATAGATGCTGCCTGACCTCTTGAGTCCCTCCAGCATTTGTGAGTGTTAAGTAGAATAACTCTTTGGATGAACGCACCACATGCTGGAGGAACTCTGAGACGAGCATTATCAATAGGAAAAAGATTGTCAAGATTTCCTGTCAAATGTCTACATCAGGTGGATGTCCATCTGAAAGAAAAAGTAGTCAACATTTAAATCATTTCAAAGCCTCAGCATATCCAAAAGTAACTCACAGCCAATTTAAACTATAGTCAAAATTATAATGAAGGAAATGCAGCTGCAGAGAATCCTGTCCTGCCCTTCTTTCAACAGTACCATGGGATGTTTACACATCAGTGCTACACACACCCAGTGGTAAATGCATGTTTAGAATAAGAATACGCCTAACATGGGACTATGCACAATCCAGATTTCCTGAAAGTGAAAGGTAATCAGTAAGGCTGCATAAAATCTGGATCTAGAGAGGCAGCTGCACAAACAACGATCCACCCAATCCCTGGGTCCTCTACATTACCTAACATTTACATCAATCTGGCAGATCCTTAATAATCCCTAAAAGATCAAAGCAAGCACATTCTCTAATGCAAGGCAAGTTACCAATGCATACATCCCTGGTTCCTGACTTCAACAGAGTAATGTAATTAGTGAGATCATGTTGAACAGTGACATCATATCAGATGGTCATAATGCACTTGTTCCAATTCAAAGATAATAGTCATGTTATAGTGCGATGCTGCAAGGGTACAGGCCCCTTGACCACACCCATGCACGCCAGGCAGGACTCGTGCCTAGCTAGTTCCATTTGCCTCCCTTGAAAACTTTTTCCTGTTCCTGTCAGAGTTGAGGTGGCATCTAATTCTGCACTTCTGTTAGCAGAGATCCATTTCACAGCACTCGATTCTCCGAGGATGGCTAAATCAGACATCAACTTGCAAAGATACCACTTGATTAGATCTTTCTCCGCAATGCTCGTGGCATATTGCATCTCTGTTGATAGCTGCAATCTGCATGAGAATGCTCACAGTGCATCAATATTGTGGCTCCATTAACACCGAAAACTTCCTCCAAACAATATATGGCTTTTTAAAATGAAAGTGTAGATGCTGAAAACCTGAGATAAAAACAGAAAGTGTTGGAAATACTGAGTGGGCAGGCAGCATCTGCAGAAACAGAAACAGTTAAATTTCAGATTGAAGACCTTTAGTCAGAGTGGGAAAGAGAGAAATCAGATTTGTTTTATTTTGTCAGTGTGGTGAACTACATATACCTGTCTGGACTGCTCCTGTGGCTCCTCCCACAGACCCCTGCTGACTGTTCCTGTGGCTCCTCCCACAGACCCCTGTATAAAGGCGATTGAGGCCTGAGCCCGGCCTCATTCCCCAGGATGTAGTGTTGTTCATTCTTCCAGTCAATAAAAGCCGATACCTCACTTCTTACGTCTCAGAGTGAGTTATTGATGGTGCATCAGTCAGAAAGGTGGGAGAGGGATGGAGAGGACAAAGTCATTAGGGTGATGCTATTACATCATGGGGATTAGAATTTAGAATTCATTTCTGGCACCGTCAGTAAGGAGTTTGTATGTTCTCCCTGTGACTGTATGGGTTTCCTCCAGGTGCTCTGGTTTTTTCCCACAATACAAAAATGTACCAGTTAGTAGGTTAATTGGTCATTGTAAATTGTCCTGTGATTAGTCTAGCGTTAAATAGGTGGGTTGCTAGGCAGTGTGGCTTGTTGGGCCACATGCAACATCCCTAAATAAATAAATAGATAAATCCGCCTCACTACAGGAAGGACATGGAAACCATAGAAAGGGTGCAGAGGAGATTTACAAGGGTGTTGCCTGGATTGGGGAGCATGCCTTATGAGAACAGGTTGAGTGAACTTGGCCTTTTCTCCTTGGAGCGACAGAGGATGAGAGGTGACCTGATATAGGTGTATAAGATGATGAGAGGCTTTGATTGTGTGGATAGTCAGAGGCTTTTTCCCAGGGCTGAAATGGTTAGCACATGAGGGCACAGTTTTAAGGTGCTTGGAAGTAGGTACAGAGTAGATGTCAGGGGTAAGTTTTTTTAAGCACAGAGTGGTGAGTGCATGGAATGGGCTGCCAGCGACGGTGGTGGAGGCGAAATGATAGGGTCTTTTAAGAGACTCCTGGATAGGTACATGGAGCTTAGAAAAATAGAGGGCTATGGGTAAGCCTAGGTAGTTCTAAGATAAGGATACGTTGAGCACAGCTTTGTGGGCTGAAGGGCCTGTATTGTGCTGTAAGTTTTCTATGTTTCTATAAATAGATGGAAATAATTTAGTTAGTGTGGTTGATGGTTGGGTTGAGCTGCTCCCCAATCTTGGCAATTAACTTGTAAATGTTTCATCACCATACGAGGAGACATCATCAGTGCGCTGTTAATTGTGGAGTGTCCTCTGAATGCTTGGCCTTTATATATTTATCACTCAGCTGATTGGCTGTCATTACAGAAACTTGATCGTGATGTAGGGAGGAATTCCCGTCGTTATTGGTTGCATGGTGAACCATGCATTGTAGTCTGGAATTTTGCCCGCGTTGGCTCAAAAATAGGATCAAGGTCTGCATGCCTACTTCCAGAATTGTTTGCAGAAAACCATGCTTGTAGGAATTCTCTTGCATCCCACGTTTGCTTGCACCATGACTTTCACTGATGCACAGTCGAATTTGTGCTCCTCTCAATCTTCATGGGTGGAGACTAGGGAGAGGTGGTCATGACGTTTTACAGTCAGTTGATGTTCATGGATCCTTGTGGATATTTACTCTACCTAGTCTCTATCCGCAAAGATTGAGAGGGGCACAAAGTTGACCGCACATCAGTGCAAGTCATGGCACAAGAAAACCCAGGGCTGAAATGGTTAGCACGAGAGGGCATAGCTTTAAGGTGCTTGGAAGCAGGTACAGAGGAGATGTCAGGGGTAAGTTTTTTTACTCAGAGAGTGGTGAGTGCTTGGAATGGGCTGCCGGCAGCGGTGGTGGAGGCGGAAACAATAGTCTTTTAAGAAATGACTCCTGGATGGCTACATGGAGCTTAGAAAAATAGAGAGCTATGGGTAAAGCCTAGGTAGTTCCAAGGTAGGGACCTGTTCAGCACAGCTTTGTGGGCCTAAGGGCCTGTATTATGCTGTAGGTTTTCTATGTTTCTAAAACAAATGGCACGCAAAGACAATTCCTGGCAGCATGGTTTTCCATAAGCAATTCTGTAAACAGACCTTGATTCTATTTATGAGCCAATGTGGGCAAAATTCCAGACCGCATCGCATGAAGTTCACCAATCAGTGATGAGATTTCCTCCATACATCATGATCAGGTTTCCGTAATGACGACCAGTCAGCTGATTGGTAGAAGGCCAAGCATTTAGAAGACATACCACTATTAACAGCGCACTGACAACGTCTCCTCATATGGTGACAAAATGCTTGCAAGTAAATTGCCAAGATCTGAAAACAACTCTACCCTACTAGATAGACAGACAGAAAAAATAAAACAAAGTGAATATTGCTGATGGAGTGACGTTTATAAGCAGATTAAATGCTCAAGCTCTGTGTTGCTAATAGTTCTGCTGTTGGACATACCCAGCAAAGTAGCTGTAGCAACAGAGAGAGAAAAACTGATTCATAAATAAGTTATGTAAATGCGGAGAATTTATTAGAGTCCAGAAGGTCACAATGTGCTCAAATGGACACTGACATTAAGGGGTTGCTGGGGATGTAACAGTAAACCAAGGAGTTGCAAAGTTGTAAGGGGCATTGATAAGATGGGTTGTTAGAATATATTTCCCAGAGAAGGTGTAGGCTTAAGGCGAGAGAGAAGAAATTTGAGAGATTAGAAGGGATGGTGAATACTCAAAATACACTGACAGAAGAATATTACAATGTTTAATAGCTGTTAGGATGGGTACTTGGATAGGAAAGGTATAGATGTGTACAGGCTTAATGGGGCCAGATGGGATTAGTATAGATAGGCATCACATTTAGCATGGCTGAGGTGGACTACAAAGGTTCAATGACATGATTCTGTAATTTGCATTAACAGAGATATTATCAAAGAAGATTATAAACAATATGGCAGTGAGAATTAAGCTTTGAAATTGATTTGAGATGGAGAATTTCCAGCTGTCAGTTTGAATTACCTTCACCTCAGACCACATTTTTCTCTGTAATTTCTACCATTCATTTATTCTTTTTGTGTGTGAAGTTTATATGAGCCTATATTGTTGATGTAAATAGAATTCTAAATATAACTATTTTGTCTTTGAACTGTGTCTAAAGATAATTTTGGATTCCAGGAAAGGGAAAAAAATACAGTTACTAATCTAGTTAGGAACAGTTCTTAAAACAGTCTAATCTTAAGGCTAAATTTAGAAATTATTTTCTTTTACAAATATCTAGTCTATGAGATATCAACACACGATTTTCTAGATCATGCTTTGAGGTCATCTACAATGTTAGATATGTGAGTGAGTTTTTAAAACAATTTAAGTACATTGATTAAAAACAAACGAAGTCACTGAGACATTGGAAATCTGAAATGAAAACAAAAAATGATGGAAATTCTCAGCAAATCTTGTAACCCCTATGGAGCTTGAAGTAGTGTTATGCTTCAGGTCCATGATCTCATGAAGTCATCAACCTGACAACTCAACCATGGCCTTGATCCTAACATAGCTTTATTTGAAACAACAGACACAAAATGCTGGAGAAACTCAGCAGGCCAGATAGCATCTATGGAAAAGAGTAAACAGTCAGTGTTTAGGGCTGAGACTCTTCATCAGGAATGGAAAGGAAGGAAATAAGTCAGAATAAGGTGGTGAGGAGAATGGAGGAAGAAGTACAAGGTGGTAGGTGATAGGTGATACCAGGAGAGGGGTGGGATGAAGTAAGGAGCTGGGAAGTTGATTGGTGAAAGAGATACAGGCCTGGAGAAAAGGGAATCTGATAGGAGAGGACAGAAGACTATGGGAGAAAGGGAAAGGGGAGGAGTACCAGAGGGAGGAGATGGGTAGATAAGTAGATAAAGTGAGAGAGGGAACCAGGAATGTGGAACGGTGAAGGAGAGGAGGTGGCAATTACTGGGAGTTCAAGAAATCAATGTTCATTCCATCAAGTTGAAGGCTACTCCGGCAGAATATAAAGTTTTGCTCCTCCAACTTGAGTGTGGTCTCATTGTGGCAATAGGCAATAGACAACAGGTGCAGGAGTAGACCATTCGGCCCTTTAAGCCAGCACCGCCATTCACTGTGATCATGGCTGATCATCCACAATCAGTACCCTGTTCCTGCCTTCTCCCCATATCCCTTGACTCCACTATCTTTAAAAGCTCTATCTAACTCTTTCTTGAAAGCATCCAGAGAATTGGCCTCCATTGCCTTCTGAGGCAGAGCATTCCACAGATCCACAACTCTCTGGGTGAAAAAGTTTTTCCTCAACTCCATTCTAAATGGCCTACCCCTTATTCTTAAACTGAGGCCTCTGGTTCTGGACTCCCCCAATATCGGGAACATGCTTCCTGCCTCTAGCATGTCCAATCCCTTAATAACCTTATATGTTTCAATTAGATTCCCTCTCATCCTTCTAAATTCCAGTGTATACAAGCCCAATCGCTCCAATCTTTCAACATGTGACAGTCCTGCCATCCCGGGAATTAACCTCATGAACCTACGCTGCACTTTCTCAATAGCAAGAATGTCCTTTCTCAAATTTGGAGACCAAAACTGCACACAGTACTCCAGGTGTGATCTTTCCAGGGTCCTGTACAAGTGCAGAAGGACCTCTTTGCTCCTATACTCAACTCCCTTTGTTATGAAGGCCAACATGCCATTAGCTTTCTTCATTGTCTGCTGTACCTGCATGCTTACTTTCAGTGACTGATGAACAAGGGCACCTAGATCTAGAGGAAGCTATGGACTGATATATCAGAAAGGGAATGGGAAGTAGAATTGAAATGGGCGGCCACCAGGAGTTCCTGCTTTTTCTGGTGGACGAAGCAAAAGTGCTCGGTGAAGTGGTCTCCCAATTCACATCAGGTCTCACCGATATACAGGAGGCCACACCAGGAGCACCAGATGTAATAGATGACCCCAACAGACTCACAGGTGAAGAGTCTCCTCACCTGGAAGGAATGTTTGGGCCCTTAATGGCAGTGAGGGAGAAGGGGTAGGGGCAAGTGTGTCACTTGTTTTGCTTGCAAGGATAAATACCAGGAGGAGATCAGTGGTGAGGGACAACTGGACAAGGGAGTCACTTAGGGAATGATTCCTGCAGAAAGCAGAAAGTAGGGTGAGGGTGCTTGGTGGTGGGATCCTGTTGGAGATGCAGAAGTTACAGAGAATTATGTGCTGGATGTGGAGGCTAGTGGAGTGGTGGATAGAGGACGAGGAACCCTATCCCTGGTGTGGCGGCGGGAGGATGGGGTGAGGGTAGACATGTGCAAAACGGAAGAGATGCAGGTGAAGGCAACATTAAAGCCTCTTTCTTTGAAGGAGGAGGACATCTCAGTAGCTCTGGAATGAAAAGCCTCATTTTGAGAGCAGATCCAGCAGAGACTGAGGAACTGAGAAAAGGGAATGGTATTAAAGTGACAAGGTGGGAAGATGTATGGTCCAAATTTGAAACATATTAACTTTGGTCAAATAAAATAATGTGCCTGGAACAGTATAAGTCCTGATGACTTTCCCTGTCTAGGTGCTTCTGTCGTTAGACAGTAGACAGCAAGGTGCATTCAAAGAAGCTGGGAGTCACCCATATTTTATTTGTCAATGGTTCCGTTTCTGAAAAATATTTAAGAATTTTACCTCATCTGTGAAGAGAAAATTATTGCTATTTAAATGTTTTCTGTGAAATAATAAATCGAATGTTGCTGTAGACACAATAGAGCACTTCTACAATTTTTAAACATTCACTGAGGGAAGAGCACAGTATGTACAGCCAATGGCATTAAATACTTCAGCACTGGAAAACTGGAAACACTTCTGTCATATTCATGGGCTTCTGTCATAAAAGACTTGGCTCTGGGCCCAATGGAGACTGCATTCTTCTGTAAGCTCAAGTTGAGGTATTAGGGAAAGAACCTGAAATATAACAGCTACTTTAACAAATCAAGCTATATGACTTTTAGGGCAATGGAATAATAGTTAACTTAGATCAGCTCAGGAGTTTGAATTTCACAGAAAATGATATTGAGCACTAAGGAAGAAAAAATGTGCAGAGGTTGAGGAGCGTATACAGGAAGATATAGATAGGTTAAGTGAGAGGGAAAGTATCTAATAGATGGAGTACAATGCCAGATCATCCATTTTGGAAGGAAAAGTAGAAGATCAGATTCTTATTTAAATGGTGAAAGATTATTCCTCTGTGAAGGGACTTGGAAGTGCTCTTGCATGAATCGCAAAAAATTTTTTAACAGGTGCAGCAGGTTATCAAGAAGGCAAATGGAATGTTGGCCTTCGTTGCTGGAGGGATTGAATTTAAGAGCAGAGTGGGACTGCACTTGGGAGTACCGCATGTTAGAATGGATCTAGATGGGTCAATATAGATGGGAGATTGGTCTTCATCATGTAATGATTCTATGAAAGCAGGAAATCCTTGTTGAAATCAGTCAAATTAGAAGTTGCGAGAAATAGGGATTGAAGTAGAAATGAGGGATAAATAGAACATTGATAGTTGACAGGAATGTAGATTGTTGTACATGAGTTGGTTCACATGAAAGCATAGTGAGAAGGTTTTGAATGATGTCAAAGTGAAGCTTTACTCAGGATATAGCAGCTACACTTTTGGAAAACCCAGACAGATTGGAGGAGGAGGAATGGCTTCATGGCCAAGGAAGGCAGCATGAAAGGGGATTCCTGGAAGCCAGAAAGAGGAGAGGAGAGATGGCAGGAAGCATATGGAATGAATGGGAGAGGTGAAAACTTGAAAAAAAAAGTATTAATACATGTGATAAAAAAAAATAAATCCATTGAACAAGCATGTCATAAGAACGTAAACATCTTACAACTTTAAAAGAATAACAAATGTCAATCCAGACTCAGTGGGCATAGGCACTGAGCCACAATCTTCGGCCATAGCTTATAAATATTGCCAACTACAACATTAGTTACTGATCTGGGTATCAGTAATCCATAGTTTTTCATGACTTCTGTTCAACATTACTCACGCTTTCCCAGTAGGGTGACTCGGGCTATCATTGATGTTGCAAAATTAAAATGCTATGTTTTAAAGTGCACAGGTTTTAAAAGCTTCTGAGCAAATACATGATGGCAGCTGCTGGAATTGGGGATAGTCATTGGCAAAGGGCTGCAAATTAGAGCTTTATTGTCATAAAACTTAATTTAGCAATGGGTAATAAAGGAGTAAGGAAAGTCAAGCACTGAATACAAGAGCAGAAACAAAATGTTCAAAACTAATATTATCCACCTCTGGTCAGAGAATAAAGGAGATCAGAGTCATACAGCATGAAAGCAGGCTCTTCAGTCTAACTGGTCCATGAAGACCAGAACATCCCATTCTACCTAGTGCTATTTGCCAGAGTTTGGCTCACAATCTTCTAAACCTTTTCAGTCCACATAACTATCCAACTGTCTTTTAGAAGTTGTTATAGTACATGCCTGAACTATTTCCTCTGACAGCTGATTCCACACAGATACCACTCTGTGTTGAAAAGTTGCCATTCAAAGTATTCTTAATTCTTTTCCCTCTCACCTTAAATCTATGCCTCCAGGTTCTTGATTCCCCAGGTCTGGGGGAAATAAAGAGAGGGCATTCACCCTAACCATGCCCCTCATAATTTTATACACCTCTAAGTCACCTACGCTCTAGTCCTAGCCTGCCCAAGATTTCCCTATAACTCAGTTCCTTGAGTCTTAGCAACATCCTTGTAGATCTTTTCTGCTACCTTTCCAGTTTAATAACATCTTTCCGACATCAAGGCCACCAAAGCTGAGCACAATATTCTAAGTGCAGCCTCACTTGCATCCTGTACAACTGTACCAGTGTAATCCCACTTTTATACTAAATGCTCTGACTTATGAAGGCCAGTGTGTCAAAAGGCACCTTCTCCACCCTGCAATGAACTATGTAGTTGTACTCCAAAGTCACACTGCTCTTCAACACTCCCAGGGCTCTGCCATTCACTGCCAAAGTCCAACCAGGATTTAACTTTCCAAAATGCAATGGCTTGCCCTTCTCCGAATTAAATTATTTGTCATTCATCAATCCACGTACTCAGTTGATCAAGATTCCCCTATAATTTTTTATAACATTTGGCATTGTCCATCTAATTTAGTGCCATGTGCAACCTAACTAATCATGCCTTGTACACACTTACCCAAATTATTAATGTAGATGACAAACAACAATAGCACCAACCTGAGGCACACTACCAGTCATTGACTTCCTCTCCAGGAAACAATTTTTCACTTTCACACTTTGCTTTCTACCATCAGGATAATTGTGCATGCAATTAGCAGCCCCGGATTACATGCATTCTGACTTTCCAGAGCAGCCTTCCATGTGGAACCTTATCAAAGGCCTTACTTAAGTCCATATAAACCTCATATACAACCCCACCCTCAACAACCTCCTCGGTCACATCATTAAAAACTCATTTTGAATTTATCAGGCATGATCTCCCATGCACAAGGTCACAAGGATCAGAATCAGATTTAATATCATTGCCATATGTCGTGAAATGTGTTGTTTTACGGCAACAGTGCATTGCAATACATAACAATGAAAACTATAAACAAGAGAAAATCTGCAACTATAAATTTATCTGTCATCATTCCAAAACTACAAGTTATAATAAGTATATACAAAAAAGAAAAAAATAAATTAAATACGTAATGCAGAAAGAGAGGGGGGATAAAGTACTGAGGTAGTGTTCATGGGTTCACTGTCCATTCAGAAATCTGATGGCAGAGGGGAAGAAGCTCTTCCTGAATCATTAAGTGTGTGTCTTCAGGCATTAAGAAGAGAGCATGTCCTGGGTGATAGGGGTCCATTATGATGGATGCCACCTTTTGGAGGCATTGCCTTTTGAAGATGTCCTGGAAGCTGGGGAGCCTCGTGCCCATGTTGGAGCTGGTTGAGTTTATAACTTTCTGCAGTTGATTCTGATCCTCCATACCAGACGGTGATGCAACCAGTTATAATGCCCTCCATAGTACATCTGTAGAAATTTGCAAGTATCCTTGATGACATTCTAATTGTTCTTAAACTCCAAATGAAATATAGCAGCTGTTATGCTTCTTTGTAATTGCACTTATATGTTGGGCCCAGGATAGATCCTCAGAGATACCAAGGAACTTGAAACTGCTCCATCTTTTCAAGTCTGACCTCTTGATGAAGAATGGTATGTGTTCCCTTGCCTTCCCTTTCCTGAAGTCCTCAATCAATTCCTTGGCCTTTCTGACACTGAATGCAAGGTTGTTGCTATGACAGCATTCAACCAGCTGGTCTATTTCACTCCTGTATGCCTCCTTACCACCGTCTGAAACTCTGCTAGCAATAGATATGTTGTCGCCAAATTTATAGATTGTGTTTGAGCTGTGCCTGGCCACACAATTTTAAGTGTGCAGAGAATAGAGCAGTGGGTGAAGCATGCATCCTTGAGCTGTGCCTGTGTTGGTTGCCAGCAAGGAGGAGATGTTATTTCTGATCTGCACAATCTATAGTCTCCCATTGAGGAAGTCAATGATCCATTTACAGATGGCCCAGGTTTGGAACTTGTTGATTAAAAATGAGGATATGATTATGTTGAATGCTGAGCTGTAGCAAACAAACAGCACCCTGACATAGGAACTGCTACTGTCCAGGTGACCCCACGCAAAGTGAAGAGCCAAGTGACCTATTGTGGTGATAGGCAGACTGTAGTGGGTCCAGATCCTTACTTAGGCAGAAGCTGATTCTGGCCATGATGAACCTCTCAAAGCACTTCATCACAGTAGATGTGAGTGCCACTGGGTGATAGTTATGGAGGAAACTCACCCTGCTCTTCTTAAGCACTGGTACGATTGTTGCCCTTTTGAAGCAGATGGGAACCTCTGACTGCAGCCATGGGAGAATGAAGATGTTCTTGAACACTCCTGCCAACTGGTTGGCACAGGCTTTCAGAACCCCACCAGGTACACCACCAGGGCCTGATGCCTTGTGAGGGATCACCCTTTTGAAAGATGTTCTGATGCAGCCTCCGAGGCAGAGATCACAGGGTTGTCAGATGCTGCAGGAATTTGCACAGGTATCATTTTATTCTCCCTTTCAAAGCGTGCATAAAAGGTGTTGAGATCATGTGGGAGTGAAGTTGCACAACCATTCATGATATTAGGTTTTGCTTTGTAAGAAATAATGGCCTGCAAACATTGCCAGAGCTGACGTGCATCTAATTCTGTGTCTAATCAAAATCAGAATTGCTTCTTTTTAGCCTTAAAATAGTCTTCCATAGGTCATACTTGGACTTCTGGTATAGTTCTAGATCACCAGTCTTGAATGCTACAGATCTAGCCCTCAGCAGACTACCAATCTCCTGCTTTATCCACAGCATTTAGTTTGGGTATGTCTGCTATGTTCAGAAAGGCACACACTCATCCACACTAGTCTTAATGAAGTCGGTGACAACTGTGGCCGAATTATTCAGACTCAAAGATGAATCCCTGACTATTGATTATCCTTAATCAATCCCAGTCTTTCCAGATGTACATATATCTTATCCCTCTGAATCTTCATTAGTAATTTGCCTTCTGTAGGTTTACTGGATCCCAGGTTTGTCCTTACTGCGCTTCTTAAATAAAGGCGTTATAACATTCACTACTCTCTAGTATACCAGCACCTCACTCGTGGCTAACGCTGATGCACATACCACAGCTAGGGCTCCTTCAATTTCTTCCTGAGGTTCCCACTTTGTTCTTGGATATACATGTCAGGTCCTGGTGACTTGTCTACTTTCATGCCTTTTAAAACATCTACAGTACCTCCTCTACAGTAATGGAGACTATCCCCAAGACCTCCCCATTTACTTTTTCAAGTTCTGAAAACTTTATGCCTTCCCCCATGGTAAAAGCAGAGGAGAAATATTCATTATAGACTTTGCCCATCCCCTACAGCTCCACACAATAGTGACCCTTTGACCTTCGAGGGGCAGTATTCTCTCTCTGCCTCCTTTTGTCCTTCTAATTTCCTACACAAACACACTGCTGAATCCTCTATACTCCAGGGATCTGCTTGATCCTAACTGCCAACATCTGGCCCATGCCTCCTTTTTCCCGGTCAGGGCCTTGATTTATTACATCACCTATGGTTTGCTATTCTTACCAGCCTTTTACCCACAATCAACTGATTCCAATTGACATTTGCAAGCTCTTACCTCATGCTGGCCAATGATCCCACAGTCTCCTCAGTCTCTTGCCTTGCCCTATTATCCAAGAGTAGGTTGAGTTTTGATCTCTCCCTAGTCAGGCCCTGTACATATTGCCCTAGGGAAGTTTCCTCAATCCATGCAAATTCCACTCCATCAAAGCCTCGACATGACAGTGGTCACTATCTACGTTAAGAAAGTTAAAATCCCTGCTATAATGACCTTATTATGCCCAATCTCCATGCATATTTGGTCTTCTAATTCCTGTTGATGGTTTGGGGGCGGGTCTATCGTACTTGATGTCAGCAATATCATTGGCCCTTTCTTATTTCTCAGTTCAAACCATAAAGCCTCACTTAATGATCCTCCAGTAAATTTAGTCTCTGACTACAGCAGTGGCAATCCTCTTAATCAAAAACACAATTCCCCTTATGTCCTGCCAAATGCACCTGAATCCTGGAACATTAAACTGCCAGTCCTGTCCCTCCCTAAACCACATTTTCATAATGGCTAGAAACCTCCAGTCCTACATAGCTATCCAGGCCCCAAGTTATTTGCCAGACCTTTTACATTGAAATAAATGCAATTTAATCCAATTGGCTTTCCTCACTCCCTGTCATTCTTCTGGCTCTCATGCCCATTCAGGTTGCTGGCATTGATTTCTGCATCACATTAAAGCCTCCCTGATGCTTGAGATCTCACTAACCCTTGCCAATCTAGATTAAACCTACCCTAAAGGTACTAGTATTTATGCATGGTAGGATGTTGGTCCTCCTTCAGTTCAGATGTAACACGTCTCTCCTGTACAGGTCACCTCTTCCCCAGAAGAGATCCCAATTGTCCAAAGATCTGAATTTCTACCCTCTACACTGATTTTTCAGCCACACATTCATTTATCATGTCCTCCTATACTTCCCCATACTAGCACATGACAATGGAAGTAATCTAAAGATTAGTACCCTCGAGATTCTGCTTTCTAATTTCTTCCCTAGTTCACTATATTCACTCTCCCCATATTCTTCCTCTCCCCAGGTCATTTGTGCCAACATGCATATTGACTTTTAGCTGCTTACTTTGCTCCTTGAGAAAGTTCCACAGCTCTAGATGACATCCTGGACCCTGGAATCGGGGAGCTAATGCACAACTCTAGTCATTTTTTCTGTGACCAAAGAATCTCTTGTCTGTTCCCATCTTGCCACCAAACTATAAAGTCCTCCATCACCCTTCCAGCCCTAGTCTCAGAGCCAGTCCTGGGAGACTTTTTCTACTGAATGGCTATCATCATAGCAAGCTCTTCTACAACCTTTATCACAACTTGGTTGACCTATAGTCCTGGAGGATGTCCATGATGCCTTTTCATAATGAATACCCCTATGTGGTACTGTTATTCATGAGCCTGTTCTGATCTTTCTGATACCCTGGGAGCACTCTTCCCCCATCACTGCAGAATTCATTCAGTGGTAACACTCCCCTGCATTCCATTTGTAGTGTAGTATAACCCTTAAAGAGCAGGCTATAGTGATTGAGTGTGGAAGGCTAAATATCAGTTACTGTGAAAACTTGCAACTGAATATCATCTGAAATTGTTTTGCAGGGAAACCCAAAAAGCCCATTATGAAAAGTGCAATTAGGATTCTTTATAGGTATTCATAAACTTTAGAATGAACCACAATACTGGTTTAAAGCCACTACAAGGGAGTAAAGAAATTTTTAGTCCTTAGTATCTCAGATGAATCTTTAATTGGAACCAGAGTTCTGGTTAAAGGACATTGACATGAAATATTCCCTGCTGCTCTCTGTGGATACCTAGATTGCTGGATCTGGATTTTGTTTCAAAACATACTTAATTGGCCGTAAAGCTCTTTGGAATGTCCAGCAAATGGGAGAGGTGCTATATAAATGCACATCCACCTTTCATTTAAAGCTCACTTCTCCTACATGCACCTCCACTGTGCTCTGGTTGAAAATGCATGGCAGCACCTACTGCATGGGAGTCAGATCTGCTCTTTTCAGATTCGGTTAAATTCAGTGAAATAGTTAAAGAGGGAAAAAGATCAGACTGCAAATCACTCAATCATCTCATATTTAGCTAGGAATGGATGTGAGCCAAAATCTGAGCTCAGACTGCTGATCTAGCTGAACTTCAGTCAGTGCATATCTAGGGATCAAAGGGAAAGATGTCAAAAAACAAAAACAGATATATCCTTTTGGAAAACTAGCTCCTTGCCGAGTTCAATCTGGCTGTAATACAAATCATTCCAAGCACACAGTCAACCACGTCTGTGGCATACGGCATTGCTCCAGTGAAAAGATCAGTGTCTTCAGGGTAAATCTTCAATTCTCACTTCTTCACTGTGAGAAAATACGCAATTCTCCAGTTCCTCAACAACTCAGCACTTGGATCAATGTGATCACACAATTAAACACCATTGAACATAGCACCATTTATATTCATACTGAATAGTGCTATTCAGAGTAAGGCATACCATCTTCAATGATTCTGAGAATTCATTAATTCTACAATTCATTTTTATTTCCTCTATATAAAAGAAAACCCCAGAAAATACCGATTTTGGATCAAATGACATCAGCATAAATGGTCTAAAATTATGGTTTAAGTAACTGAATTTTTGTTTATTTTCAGGTCACTGTATTTAAAAATCACAGTAATATAGCAGTTAGCATAATGCTATTATATCTGTAAAGAGTTTACACATTTTCCCAGAGACCATATGGGTTTCCTCTGGATGCTCGTTTCCTCCCACATTTCAAAGACATATGAGTGAGTAGATTAACTGGTCACATGGTGTAATTAGACAGCATGGGCTTGTTGAGCCGATAGGACTCGTTACTGTTTTGAATCCCTAAATAACTAAAAATTTCTTAACCTCCCACAGGTTCAAAACTTTTCATGTTAGGTGTTTTTTCCCCCCATATTCATCACATTTTAAATTTCAAACTACACTTGCTATTAATTCCTGTTATGTTTCTTCTTCTACAGCATTTAAGTCTACTAATCTATTTTGTGATGGTACACAGTATTAAACTATACATAATTAACTTTTTAATAACATTTAGTTTTCACAGTAAATGTCATATATTTACATGAAACATACACCAGTTTTAATATGTTGAGCATGTTTTCCCTTATTAAAAGCATTTGCTCCTGTTTGAACATCTGAGGATTCCAGAGAATACCTCCTCATCCTCTTATGACAGATAAAGATTGTGGTAGCAATAAGACAGTGTTTTCTGGGTGATGGATGCCACCATTTTGATGCTGGGGAGGCTAGTGCCCACAATCAAGCTGGCTGAATTTAGAGCTTTTTGCAGTTTTTCCCAATTGTGCTGCGGCCCCTCTTACCAAATGGTAATGCAATCAGTTAGAATGTTTTCCATGGTACATTTCTCCATGTAGAAATGTGCATGAGACTTTGGTGATGTATCAAATCTCCTAATAAAATATAGCCGCTATCATGCCATCTTTGTAATTGCATCAATATGTTGGGCTCAGGATAGATCTTCCGAGATGTTGACACCCAGGAACATGAATCTGCTCACCCTTTCCACTGATGATGTCTTAATGAGGATTGGTTCAGTTGCAAAGGGGGTTACAGAGGCCCAGGCTCTGGAGCTTGTTAAAATATTAAGTTGCGTATATTGCTGAGATAATGTATATGAATGCATATAAATGTATATTGCTAAGGTGACTCAATATGTATAACATGCATGTTTGACACATTGGTTAGTTTCTAAAGTCTGATTAGACACATCAGCAGCGTTCGACGATAAATTGCTTCTTTTAAATTGTTGCCACGAGATGTTGAGAGTCTGGTTTTCTGTAAATGTCCTTTTAAAAAACTAGAAAGCAGATTTCAAATAACTCAAATTACTACTTCAGAGAGTTGACACATTATTTCTTTAAGATCTTAAAATGCTAGTTGTGATTTTTAAAAAAAGCTGAGCAAAAAGCTCTTTATTGATTTGATGAACCTCTGAGAAATCACTAACAATACAAGTTAAGTGACGGCAACAAATAAAGCAAAGCACAACTTCATGTGCCGAGAATAAGGCAATACTTGGTAAGCTGGCATTGGCTGTGAGAAAAGATATTTCACATAGAAACCTAACAAGACATTGACTCTCAAATCTATTGTCCATTCATTTAGATTGTAACTAATCCATGCTTGAACACAATGATATGGTACCTCAATAGATCCACCATGTCAATTCTAGAACATTAGCAGAGATCCTCATTGAGATATCTTAAAGTTCAAAGTAAATTATCAGAGTACATCTATGTCACTATATACAACCCTGAGAATCATTTTCCTGTGGGCATACTCAGTAAATCTATAGAACAATAACTATTCAATGAAAAATCAAATAGAGTGCAGAAAACAACAAACTGTGCAAATATGAATAAATAATGAGAACATGAAGTAACAAGATAGAATCCTTAAAATTAGATCATTGGTTATGAGAACATCTCAATGGATGGGCAGGTGAGTGTAATATACCCCTTTTGTTCAAGAACCTGAGGGTTGAGGTTTAGTAACCATTCTAAAACCTGGTGGTGCAATTCGTAAGGCTCTTGTCTTTCTACCTGATGGAAGTAGTGAAAAAACAGTATGGACTGTGTGGTGAACCTAAAGATTCTTGAAATATCACCATTAATACCTTCACAGTCTCTTCAGCTACGCTTCCAGGTGGAGTCCATCTGGTTCAGGTGACTTATCTACCTTCTGAACTTTCAGCTCCCAAGCACTCTAATTTCTGGCATACTGCTGGTGTCTTCTACAATGAAGTCTGATGCAAAATATTTAAGTTTGTCCGCCATTTGACAGATAGACCTCAGTATGTGCGGTTGGGAGACTGTAGGTCTGACACGGTGGTCAGCAGTACAGGAGCGCCGCAGGGAACCGTACTCTCTCCGGTCCTGTTCACCCTGTACACATCAGACTTCCAATATAACTCGGGAGTCCTGCCATGTGCAGAAGTTCGCTGATGACACGGCCATAGTGGGGTGTGTCAGGAATTTTGTGATATGGTGCAACTCAAACTACCTGCGTCTCAATATCACCAAGACCAAGGAGATGGTGGTGGACTTTAGGAGATCTAGGCCTCATATGGAGCCAGTGATCATTAATGGAGAATGTGTGGAGCAGGTCAAGACCTACAAGTATCTGGGAGTACAGTTAGACGAGAAGCTAGACTGGACTGCCAACACAGATGCCTTGTGCAGGAAGGCACAGAGTCGACTGTACTTCCTTAGAAGGTTGGCGTCATTCAATGTCTGTAGTGAGATGCTGAAGATGTTCTATAGGTCAGTTGTGGAGAGCGCCCTCTTCTTTGTGGTGGCGTGTTGGGGAGGAAGTATTAAGAAGAGGGACGCCTCACGTCTTAATAAGCTGGTAAGGAAGGCGGGCTCTGTCGTGGGCAAAGTACTGGAGAGTTTAACATCGGTAGCTGAGCGAAGGGCGCTGAGTAGGCTACGGTCAATTATGGAAAACTCTGAACATCCTCTACATAGCACCATCCAGAGACAGAGAAGCAGTTTCAGCGACAGGTTACTATCGATGCAATGCTCCTCAGACAGGATGAAGAGGTCAATACTCCCCAATGCCATTAGGCTTTACAATTCAACCGCCAGGACTTAAGAACTTTTTAAAAGCTATTATTAATGCTTGTTGAGATAGTGATTTAGATGCATATCATATTTTTTTACTGAGTTAAGTATTGTATGTAATTAGTTTTGCTGCAACAAGTGTATGGGACATTGGAAAAAAAGAATTTCCCCATGGGGATGAATAAAGTATCTATCTATCATTTCTTTGACTCCCATTACTACCTCTTCATTGCCATTTTCCAGTGGCCCGGTATCCACTCTCACCTCTCCATTACACAGTATTTTTAAAAATTTGAGAAAAAACTTGTTTTGGTATCCTATTTTATATTATTGGGTAGCTTACCTTGATATTTCATGTTTTCTCTCTTTTAAGTTATCTCTACTTTCTTAAAAGTTTGCAGATTCAGCAAGTCATCTCAAACTTTGACAAACCTCTTTAGACACATAGTGGAAAGTATTCAAACTGCTTGCATCACAGCTGGTATGGAAACACCAATGCCCAACAACAGAAAAGCCTACAAAAATTGGTAGATACAGCTCAGTCCATCACAAACAAAGCTGTACCCTTACCAAGAAGCACTGCCACAAGAAAGCAGCATCCATTTTCAAGTATTCCCACCATCCAGCCTTGCTCTGTTCTTGTTACTACCATCAAGCAAGAGGTATAGAAGCCAACACCACCAGATTCAGTAACAGTTAATACCCTACAACCATCTTGCTCCTGAACCAGTCAGGATAATTTCCATTCACTTCAACTCGAGTGATTCTATACAAACTGTAGATTCAGTTTTAAGGATTCTACATCTTCTCAGTATTATTCATCATATATTTGCACAGATTGCCTTCTTTTGCATATGTATTGTTTGTAAGTCTTTGTAGTTTTTTTCTTGGTTCTGTTGTATTTCTTTGTTCTACCCTGAATGCCAACAAGAAAATGAATTGCAAAGTAGTATATGGTGACACAAGTACTTTGATAATAAATTTACTTTGAAAGTTTCAGCTTTGATTTACTTTGAAACTGATCAATATGCAATTAGCTGAGATTTAGACTTGAGTATAGTCTTTGTGAAATACATGAATGTTTCAGCAAAATCATATCAACAAGTTGTCCAAGAATCATAGGGCATTCTTAACCAATACAATTGGTTCCGAGTATGTGAATGAGAAATTTCTTTACAAGTCTTATAACATCAGAGTGTTTCATTGCTGAGTATAATTTAGTTAGGAGTTTAGTTATGTATTTTCTAAATTCCTCTGAATCCAGAAGATGCAGCTGACAAATTCCATCCACACAACAGCTGTATTGTACATAATTAAGCCTGAGGTTTTATTGCACATTTACAAGAAAAGCAATTTTACAAAAATATCTAAACTGAACAGCACATATTTTCACTTTTTGCCCACTTCTATAGAAATGCAAAACCAAAAGATAGCAAAAACTGCTGTTGTTCATCTTTGAAATAAAACCAAAAGAAACTAATAGGCAATACATGATCTATTCCATTAAAAGTATAAAATTTTATAAATAGCAGTTTTAAAAAGAGTTGTAGACATTTTTGTTACATTTGCTCTCAAAGTTCCATTTTACATGTTCCCAGTTCATATGTGGTCATTCACCTGGATATGACCATTAATTTAGAGACCTGAATAGAATAAATAATGTATTGAACATTTTAAAGAAAACAAAGTTCAAAAATGCAACTTTATAAAATCTGTCATTATCAAAATATATTTTAAAAAGTTCAATTTACACAAAAATCCAAGACTTCCCTTCATTTAAAAGTATGTTTTTAAACTTCAATGGAACTTCACATCAAATGGAGAAAAGAGTTGTGACTGTACATACAAGTAACACAATGACCAGGCACTTGAAACGCACCTTCTCATCTGCAAAGTGCACAAATTCTCATGCTTTTGTTAGTTAAAAATCACATCTGGTCTCTGAATAACATCACAAATCAAATAATATCAACATTAACAAGTAACTGAAGCATAAGTTTACATTAATACACAAAATGAAAGTTAAATCAGATTTTTGCTCTGGTTTATGGAATGCTACAAGTACAATGATTTTGGAGTTACTAGGATAATTAGTTAGAAACTATTAATCGTAATTATGAAATATCTGGAAATTCTAAAAACAGTTACTTTTGGTTGTAAAAGTATACTTATTCTGATACTGGAATATTTCCATGAACAGGCTAGAGCAAGAATTAGATATGTAGAATAACAATTAATAATTTGTTTTTAGACAAATCCTCAATCACATCCATAAATCTAAAGCTGCTTCTAAGTTCTACATTTTCTCTTTTTTGCAAGATATAACGGCCCCACATTAAAAAATCTAAATTAGATGAAGTAACTCAATTATATGGTTTAGACCATATGTATTTTATCACCCAAATAATTTTACAAGTACAGGAAAACATGTTCAATTTAGCAACCATACAAAAATATAAAACATACCTATAAAAAGTAGTGAAAATTCAAAAAAAATCAGGGTTTAAAAAAGCACAGTATCAGGAATACAGGTACTAAATTTTACAATGTTACCATCTTGCCTGCTCCATACCCTTGCTCATTGGAAGGTTGCTGTGGGCTTACAGTGGGTGCAGCAGAGATATACAATAAAGGATGTGAGATTTTAGTTGTATGGAAAAGCCAAGAAAGTTCTTTTCAGAACAAATGGTTAATGGGAAATTTGAAGGCACGTACAGATTTTCCAATGGTTTTGATAGATTGAACTTGGTCAATTGAGTGCATATTCTCTCTGCATATTCTTATTGTAATAAAGCACAATAGTTCTCCACATTTAAATTTAATCTCCCATATTTTGTAAAAGTCAAAAATACCCAATACCAACTCTTGGCGATAGAGCAATCTGTCTCTCAGCCAACATCATAATGTAACAAGCGCTACCCCTTTGATCCCATTGCCTTCAATTATGCTAAGCTTACCATGTTAAATTTTATTTTATGCTTTCATTAGAGTTTGCCTGGATGCAAAGATATCATTACAATGCAAAGAGGGAAAGGGCAGACAGGAAAAGGAGTATGAAAAACATTTGTTGCACTTGCATACCACTTTGGCAAATAGTACAATAGCACAGTTGGTATTACAGGGAATTCAATAGGTCAAAATATAGCAAATTAGCATCATACTTCCAATATTTAATTTCACACCTCAAACTCATTAACTAATTGAAAGTGTAAAGCATGACATGATTGGTAACTCTCACCAAAATAGTCTGAGTGGAGGCATTTTTAAATTTCAAGAATACAGGCAGTCCCTGGGTTACAAACGAGTTCCGTTCCTGAGTCCGTCTTTAAGACGGATTTGCACACAAGTCGGAACAAGTACATCCAGTATTATTTAGCATCACTTAGTCAAATGTTTGTCTTAGTATATAGTATATATTTTACCTTCCTATGCATATAAAACACTTAAGAAACATATGTATTCCAATAATTAAACCACTGCATTGCTTAGTAATAATTGCAGCTTTCATCGGGGTAGGGCCTTTCACATGTTCCATTATTCTCACTCTATACTTTAAAATTGTTCCAGATCATTGACTGACTGTAGCCTAATGCTTTTCTAATGACCGATGGTGTTTCACCACTTTCCATCGCTTTATTATTTCCACTTTATTTTCAAACGCAATCACTTCCCGTCAACAGAACAGAAACACCGTGGGCGGCGGGTCCTGAGCTCCGCTGGGCCCTAAGGACCACCGCACTGAAACCCCCAGGTCCTAAAATCCATCGCACTGAGACAGATTAAATGGGACAAGTGGGGGCTGTGCTGGGTTTGGGTATTTGATCCTCCACAATATTCCGTTTGGGAATTTAAACTGGAGGTGGCAGTGTTTTTTTTTTTACAAGGTTGAGTTGCGAGCTCAACGTCAACCTGGAACAGATGGCACAGGAGTCACTGGATCGACATCAACTGGGGAGCAGTCTGTCACTGGATCGAACTCAGGAACCTCCATTCTCCAGCCCAGCGCTGATCTCACTGCACCACCAGCTGACCGGAACGGTGGGGGGGGCGCTGGGTCAGGTTGAACCTTGCTAAGAAAAATTTAAGCCAAATACAAAGTTACACACTCAACACAGTGACAACGGCAATGACTTAAAATGGTGGACGGTGTTCTCCTTCCTTAGTTTGTAAGTACAAGTTGTCCGTAAATCAAGACATTCGTAACTCGGGGACGACCTGTACTTCAAGGGAGAAGATTATTGCAGTTCTGAAGCAACAGATATACAAGCCTATGTGCTTTGTTTCTGTACAAAGCATAACTCTCTTCCTCACCACCCCTATTCCACATGCAGAAAAGTAATCTGTAAACATCCTCTCATTTTATATTTGTATTTTCAATTTCAAGAGCCCATAATTTAAACCTCAAAGTCAGAATTGTGTGGCAGACAATTTCAACACATTGCAAGCTTGAAATAGTTGTGAGTTCTTAAGCTGGTTTGTGTGTGAAAAACATGGCGGACCTCCTTTTCCAGTGGGATTTCTCAGTCCTGATTAAGGGTCTTGGCCTGAAACATCGACTGTAGTCCTTTCTATAGATGCTGCCTAGCCTTCTGAGTTCCTCCAGCATTTTGTGTGTGTTGCTTGAAGATTAACACTTTGTTTTTCTCTGGGTACACTGAACCCTCTGAAGTTAATACCAAATTCTCCAGGTTTAGATACCTTACTCATCCTTCCTTTTTGAGAACTGGATGTTTCTACCCGTCATCATTGTTTTCAACTGATATAGTTTTATCTGTGGCATATCCAATGGCCTCATTAGTAATGTGTTACATAGAAAAGAAGCACAGCTTTGTAAGTGCTGCCTTAGCTGTGCTCAGTTCACTTGGCCTCACCCTTCCAGATATTCCCTTTGTTCTGCTCATCCTCTTCCACCTTCTCTGCTACTGAAAACCAACCTACACTTCTCTTTCCCCAGTTCTGACAGTGTTCTAATCCTGAGACATTACATGTTTCCCTTTCCCACAGATGCTGTTAAGCTTGCTTTTCCAACATTTTCAACTTTTAATCCATGCTATAAATTGCGTCCATGAGCCCTCAGCTTTCAAAGAGATCTCAAGTCACAATTTGTAAACACATTTTGGAAACCTGAATATTTTAAATCTTCTAGCTCTGCCATATTGACGCTGTTTCCTCAAAGAATTTTGATAAAAGTCATACATTATTTCCATTTCATAACCTATGTCAAATCTATTTACAACTTGCCAACTGTACAGCTGGTATCTTAATGAACACTTTTAGCATTTTTACTATAATTGTTAGACTGATTGATGACTATTTTATGCCTATTACCCTTATTCAATAAGGGTATCACATTGATAGTTTTTCAATCCTCTCATTCTTCTCTGGATTCCAAGTTTTATTTTTGAAAAACCATTTCTTATAGGATCCCAAGATGCAAATAACCAGATACAGAGAGCTTAATTTTTTGACCCATTAGTTTGCCAATATCAATGCTCTAATTGTGAAGGGATTTAATTTCTTTCCTAGTACTACTAGTATGTGCTGCTACTACATAACTCCTCTGGCCATTTGCTTATTCCATCACTATGTTCCTAGCCTTAGTCTTTCAAAGCCCCCCCCCCTTTTAAATGCTTAAGTTTCTCTTGATATCTTTTGATATTTTCTTGATATCTAGTCTACTTCAAAAGACAAGTCATTCTTCACAATATCAAAATTATATAACTAATAAGAATGGAACAGAGCTTCATATTATCAGGATTTCCATAAAGGCTAAAACTATCCTTGCTCAAGATAGCTTCCAAATTAGGACAAAATATTTTCCTAACTTTTATTCCTGCTGTAACTATACAAACAACGTGTGTGCAAAGAAGCCCCTAACCTGATCAAGTCTATTTGCTTGTCCCATAATTGAATAATTTCCATTAGACAATATATTAACACATTTCTATGTCCTTATGGACTAGGATCAGTAGTTTAACTTACTGAAATTTAACACCACCATGTGCAAAATGTATTTACTGCCGTGAGAAAATACAAGGCACATAATTTTGACTTAATATGTTTCCAAGCACAATAGCTAGAAATAGCATTTTGTACGCATTTAATTTAGCAGAAATTAAATAACTACTTGCAATAAGTATGGTTAAATTTGGTATTAACCAATATTGCACTGTATGGTCTGAAAGATATTAAGTAATTATCTCATTTTTTCCATAAGTAATCACTTTCAAGTTGTAGCAACTATATTAAGAACATTAAAAGATGGGCAGTATTAGGCCTTAATTTAAGAGGAACATAAATGTCAAAGTATTTTATGCAGGACATCAGGAAAGGAGCAAGTACAAAGCAGGTTAAGCAAATGAGTTTTGGCTAAAACTTTTTTTAAGTCTCTATACTATGGGAGGAAGCTTAAAACAGAATCAAAAATACAATAAACATACATTGATAAAGCCACACTATTCTTAGTATTTTCCTAATAATGATTCTAACAACCTAAATCCAAAAAGCACTCGAAAGATTTTTCAACAATTGCTAAGGGGTTATTAATATCAAACACCTCAAAACAACAATAAGGATCTTACTGTCACAGCAAGGATCATGTTAAATACCAATTGTTTTCACTCCACATTATGGCAGTTTAGCAGATACAGAATACAACTCCAAGACTATCAGACTGATTTTACAACTATCTATTGATAAGGATAGCGGCAAATAAAATATATGGGACAAGGTGGAGAAATGTAACAATCAGTAGGCTATGAGTGCATAATCTCCAAAATTTCAATTTGCTTTTGGCATGAAGAGGTCAGTCAAGGAGTTACATGAGGCATTAACTACATGAGTACTTATCTTAAGGCAATTAGTGCATCTTTGAGATTAGTCAAGTAATAAATTTGTTGGTTTGGGATAACCAAAGATAACAAAGTCAGGATTGTAAATTTCATATAGTTTTCTCCTCCATGCCACTGGAATTTTTGCAAACCATTCATGCTCCCAACTAGCAACTGTCTGATTCCGTGAACTGGATGGAAACTGAACAAGCTTGTCAACCTTCAGCAATTTGAGTAAATAAGTGGCATCCTCATCCAAACTCTCTAATTTTCCAATAAAATCATAATTTATTTGACATGGGTGACACAGTCTATATACCTGACGCCAATGTTCATTAAAAGGCACCTCCTTCTCAGTCTGAGGATCCAACAAATACTGAATGAAGTTAGTAAAGGTGAGCTTGATTCCTGCAGAGAAAGCTTCATCGACAGTTTGCGGAGGGTTGGAATAGTTAGAATATAGTCGGAGCATTGGCCTTGCAAATCGCCTATAAAAATCATTATTCTGAGCAGCAAATTTGCTGCGAAATGCAGAAATTAATCTTACAAAAGGATCCCGTACAAAGAGAAACTTGGTATACTTCTTCAGTCTGAGTTTCATCAACTGTTTTGAGAAGCTTCCATATCGTTTAAAGAACTTGCTAAATGTCGAATGGCTGCTTGAGTTGTGTACAAGGTCCCTGGGGATTTCAAGTGGGTCACGATATGGAGTACCTTGATTTAAAAGACTTTGACTTAATAGAATCATGATCCGTTTCCAATTAGTGCATGCTACCTTTGGTACGTAACAATAAATAATCCCATGCCGGTCATCCACAATTAGATGGTCCAATTCCTTATTTGGAATATCTTCAAATTTCCTATTTTTTCTTGAAAACATAACACTAGAGTCTGTACAAGCATCTTCAATTTTTTGTTTCCTCTCTTTCTGTATCCGTTGTAATTCATTGATTGTTTTCCTGGAATTGATTCCCAACTCAAAGCTTTCCACTTTCTCCTCAAAGTCAGGCTGAGATACTTCATTGAAAAGTTGGTTTACTTTTTTGTTTTCTGTCTCTTGGTATCCTTTTGTATTTTCCAAATACGTTAACTCGAGATTATCAAGAATAGTGGCCTTGGAGCTGGTTATTCTCTCTCCTGCAATCTTTTTGGAATTTGAATGGTCATAGTTCTGGTGTTTCATGGGTGGAAGATGTGTGGCCTGAATTTGTATGAAAGCAGTGTGCAAATAGAAGTGAGCTGTTCCAATATCATCCCAATAAAATATGATCAGCAGAATCATAAACACACAGGCCATAATGCCACAGAACTGGAAAATCCGAGATTTACTCATCTTGAAGTTTTAGCAATCTGCCCTGGCTTGGTCACCAGGCCTTTGGTAGAAGTTTCAGTGAAAAACCATATCAAAACTGCATCCTGAAACAAAAAGAAAAAGAAAAAAAATTCAGATTCAAAATTACTCAATTGCAAAAATTACCTATGGCATTATTTAAGGTAAAGCTCACATCAATTATAAACAAACTTATGAACAAAATTAGATGTGATTAATATGGAGTGCAATCAACCTTTATTCCATTGAAGAGGTAGACAGTACATGGAAATAACTAACGCAATTGTACATCTGCCTGTTATAATGCAGACAAAGTTTCACTGAAACAGATTGCTAATGTGAATTTAACAGTTAGGAACCTGCTTCCACTACAAGTTAACTTGAAATTATCCCTACAGAAGTTTGGAAAACTTGCATTAAAGCAGTGAGACGGAATTTTTCTGAAAGTCATGCAATAGTTTCAAAGTTATTAGAGAAAAGAAATACAAGAAAAATATTAAGGCAGCAATGACAGCTTTATGATGGAAAGCTCAAAACACCAATGGATATGTGCCAGCTCTAATGCAGACATGATTAATGGGTGTTAATTAAGCAAAAACAGCTTGAGGTGAGGCATTTCTCATGGCAGAGATTAGTAATATTTTATAATGAACCAAATTAAGCAATGAAGGCACTAATGGAAAAGGAAACAATGGGGTTAGGGATGATTTTGACAGGGACAAGAAATTTGTGATGGCAAATCGTTAATAGTGAATATACAGTATTGAAAATTAATTCTGTTCAATGATGTTAAAGTTATTCAGGAAAGTCAGTTACACATGGGTCAAAATTGCCACTGAATCTCTGTGAAGCAACTAAAAAAGAAATTAACATGACTAATTGCTTACGCTAAGATGCACACGGTTAAGATCGAACAGGCCTTAACTATTTTTATTCCTAAGACGTACTTTGATTCTTTAGATTCAATTTTAACATCTTATATTTGGAATAATAAACAAGCTCGTTTAAGTAAAGTTTACCTACAAAGAAATAAAGAGATGGATGGACTAGCCCTACCCAATTTTAGGTTTTACTATTGGGCTGCCAATATAAGGAATATTACTTTCTATATTTGTCATAAATTACGATTGCCCATCATGGGTCTCCTTAGAAGTTAATTCTGTAAAAAAATTCCCCTATTGTCTCTCTTCTTGCATCATACTCTTTTTTTTCAGCAACAAAAGATAACATAATTGTTAAGCAAACTTTAAGGATTTGGGCTCAACTTAGGACATTTTTTGGTTTAGCGAATTTTTCATTATCATCTCCCATTCTCCTTAATTATTTTTTTTTATCCCTTCCATGACTGATAAAGTCTTTAAAGATTGGGATGAACTAGGTATTAAGTGCTTTTGGGACCTGTTTATCTCAGGATCTCTTGCATCATTTGATCAATTGTCAAATAAATTTTGCACTCCCAAAAACACATTTTTACAGATACCTTCAAATTAGAGATTTTTTTACGCTTCCAATTAACTACTTTTCCTATAGGTCCTGATAAAAATTTACTGGATGGTCTTTTAAGTTTAAAACCTTTTGTTAATGGTTCTATTACCGGTATCTATAACTTGTTGACTGATTCTAGACAAGACTTTTTAGATAAAATAAAAAAAGCTTGGCAGAATGACCTAAATTGTCAGATTTCTGATGATAGATGGAAGATCGAACAGCTCAACCAGAATTCTGTACGTGAATTAATCATGCTGCAATTCTCCACCCAATAAAATGGCTGATAGCACAATTTTTGGCTGATGCATCCAGCTGCAGAAAACTCCCTGATTAAGTAAAACCCCACCTTCAAATGTAATTTTAACATTTTCATCATGTCACGTTTCTGACATTTGATAAGTAATCAACTTTTGTATGTTCAAATTAAACCAATTGTTAACAATTACTAATTTAAATATTTTGAACTCTTACCAAATAGGTTAGATAGAGGTACTTTATTAATGCCAAGGGAAATTAGTGTCATAGTAGTATTACAAGTTCACAGATATACAAATATTAGGAGAAGAAATAAAAATAAGTTACCTTATAATTATGATGTACAAGATTTACAAGTCACTTCCCTGGCTATGGGTTGACTCATTATACAGCCTGATGGCCAAGGGTAAGAATGACCTCATATACTGCTCTTTGGAGTCTTTGCAGAGAATTTCTGCAGATGATGTGACTTTGTGTTGTATCTAAAATCTGAGGTATACAGAGTAAACAAGGAAGAGCAAGCAAGGACAAAATTCCAGAAAATTTCCTAGGTAAATAATGTTCTTATAATAGTGGTCGCCAACCAGTTGATTGTCCCAGTAGATCACGAAAAAAATGAAAAATAAATCCACAAATACTGTTGTAATGTGAGCATTATAAAAATAAGTAATATTAATTAGGATAACAGTAATATAGCAATACTCCCGCTACGGAAAGCTGTTTGTAAGAGGTTGTTTCCAGGGTTGCAGGGTTTTACTTCCATTCTTCCTGCCCGGCGCACATGTGTGTATAGCCCCTTCACCATGCACCACGGTTCAGTGAAAACCTCCATGTTAAATATTGGTTTTGCGGTCCCAAATAAAGTTGTTCCTTTGGGCATGAAGCTGTCAAGTGGTCCTTTTTCAAAGTAGAAGCTACTACAGATACATTATGCCTGATAAACCTTTTGATGTAAAAGCAAATTTTACCCCTAGAGTGCATATGTTGGTCGTTTTTAAACTCACACTTAGTGACTTTTCCTGGTTATTGCATTTCTCTTTTTCCACTGGCCAGCCTCGTGCATCACATATGTGACATCACGTGACTTGTTTTTTTTTCAGCGTAGCTTGTGCTGCAAAGTGACCAATTAGATTAGATAAGAGTACAGACTGTCGCAAACATCAATATACAGCACTCGCTGGTGATATCCTGCAAGGTAGCTAGCTAGCATGGCGGAGGCTCCATGAAAGAAGGCAAAATCGCACAAATTCCATCCAGAATGGGAAGAGGAATTTCTAGCACTGACTAAAAGAGGGAATCTGGAGTGGCACCACAACACCAACCACCAGAAATTTACAGACACCTACCCCCCAAAGAGCGCAATCCATGCCAGGAAAGTTGAGGAGCTGAAATCGGGGTTGAAGGCCCAGCAATTGTTTTTCACAAAACATGCTGCTCAAAATAAGGCTGCTACTGAAGCATCATTTCGTGTAAGTCACATTTTGGCTAAACACAAGCCTTTTACAGATGGCGATTTATTCAAGGAAGCAACGGCCATTACCGTACTGCAGAGACTGCTTTTAATGACTTTTAAAAACAAAATGACATCGAAACCGCAATACGTAATATACCACTTGGCCCTGCACCAGTGACACGGAAGGTGGAGTCACTGTCAGAGGACATGAATCGACAAGTGTTAAAGGACTTGTCTTGTCACTCTGTGAATATTTTTCACTACAGTTCAATGAATCCCTAGATGTAATGCAAACAGCTCAGTTTGTTGTATTTGTCGGAACGGCTTTCCCAGATTTTACAACAAAGAAGGACTTTCTCACTCTTTTGCACTTAAAGGAGAGAACGACTGGTGAGGCTATTTACAATGAGTTTAAAAAATGTCCGTGAAAATGACATCCCCATTCATAAATTGGTGGCAATTACTACTGATGGGGCCCCAGCAACGCACCGTGTGCACACTGGTTTTAAAACACTGTGCCGTAATGACCCTGATTTTCCCGACTTCCTGAATTATCACTGTGCGATTCATCAGCAGGTCTTGGCTGGGAAGGCCATGGATTTTTCTCATGTAATGACACTGGTGGTCAAACTGATAAACTTGATTCGAGCAAAAGCACTTCAACACTGCTTATTCAAGATGTTATTGGAGGAGCTCGATTCTGCTTACGGAGACATACTTCTTCATGCTGACTTCAGTGGTTGAGACATGGCAAAGTGCTGCAACGATTTGTTGACTTGCTGTCTGAGATAAAGGCTTTTCTGTCGACAAGAAACAAGGAGCACGATGAACTGTCAGATGATGTGTGGCTACTGGATTTAGGTTTCTGACAGACCTAACGGCTAAATTAAGTGCACTTAACAACGAGCTCATGGGAAGAGACCGACAGCTGCCCCACATGATAAGCGTAGTAAATGTGTTAAAGAACAAGCTTGGTGTATGGATTTCAAATTTAAAGAATGGGAGCCCGACACACTTTCCCAACTTGGAGAAAATGTTACAGGCCATCAAGGGAAAAAATGTTTTTCACCCTGAGCAGTACTGTGCTTACCTAGACAAACTGGCAATAGAGTTCAATCAGCATTCTGGGGAGTTAAATGTCACGAAAGATATTGTTGCACTTATTTCACACCCATTTCTGCTGATTGATATAGAAAAGATTGCAGCCAAATTCCAGCAAGTATTTGGTGTGCCAAGTGATATTGAAATGTAAGCAATTGATTTGCAAAATGACATTGAGCTTAAAGCAAGATCAAGGGACGGTGACTTTTGGGGGCTTGTCAGCAGGGAGAAGTTTCCTCATCCCGCCACATGTGCACTAAAAGTCAGTACCTACATCAGGTCAATTTATCTGTGTGAAATTGCATTTTCACAGATGAAAATTATTAAATCTAAGTACAGGAGCTGTCTTACTGACAGACACCTCACAGACTGTCTCAGACTGGCTGTCTGTAGTTATGAGCCAAATTTCAGGGAACTAGCAGAATGTATTCAGCCCCAGTCATCACATTGAGAGCAACAGTCAATTTTTATTCATTTATTTTTCGTGTTGAAATAAAATTATTAATGAAACTTAGAATTAAAGGTATGAAGTATTGTAATATTCTTAAAGAAAGACAGCTATAGCCTGTTTGATATGCTAGTTAGTGTTTTCTTGGTTGAATTAATTTGAAAGTTTGACAAAAGCATTTTATGTAATTCAAATACAAGTACCGGTATTCTTATCATGAAATTCCACTTCCATTACATATTATAAAGATGTTTTTTATCTTATAGAATAGTGGTCACCAACCTTTTTAAGCCCAATATCCCCTACCTTGGACTTAGAGAAAGGCAAGATCAACTTACTAAATCGTTTAGAGAAAAAACAGCTCAGATTGTACTTCCAACTTGAGGCCTTTCATTTGGGCTAACTGTATTTGAATTACATAGAATGCTTTTGTCAAACTTTCAAATTAATTCCCGAGTCACTGGATCAACATCAACCCGGCACAAGAGCGGTCTGTCACTGGATTGAACTCGGGAAACTCCATTCTCCAGCCCAGCGCTAATCTCACTGCACCACCAGCTGACTGGAATGGGGGGATCAGGTTGAATCTTGCCAAGAAAAATTTAAGCCAAATACAAAGTTACACACTCAACACAGTGTCAACAGCAACGACTTAAAATGGCGGACGGTGTTCTCCTTTCTCGGTTCGTAAGTACAAGTTGACCATAAGTCAGACGTTCGTAACTCGGGGACTACCTGTATTAATATAACAACTCAAATCCATGGGAAGAATTTACTAAACCATAATTTGAACACAAATATCACTGCATATATCCATAGTTTAATTCTGCTGTCAAACAATGATAAATTTGCCAAACACTAGAGAAATTTTCTTAGCCATAAATACACCAATTCCAGTATACCATATACTCCAAGGCACATTTCTTCCATTGTCACAACCTTAATATGCTACATAAAAAAGGAGGAATCACTGGATATTGCAAAATTTGTTGCAAAGTTAGTCTTGAAATACTCTGTAATCATTTTGTTTATATATGACTGACTTGAGTACTTCTAAAATTTTAAACTACAGTATTTGGGATAAAACATTAAATATGGCTTTATGGAGCCAAGATTAATATTATTGTATTATTGCTTACAACACAGTAAATTATATCCTGCCCTAAAAATTGCTAGGGATATTTGGTTCCACAAATACCACACATGGAGCACAACTATTTCTTTCCATTTGTTTGTTTTATCTCTCTGACCAAACTGATAAAAACTAAAAACAAGTTCATTTGAAAAAAATTGTAATTTGGTTCTCAGATACTAAACAAAACTACTCTGCTTAAATTGCTGTCTTTACTGGAGAAATTTAATAATAAAAGTTTAATAGAATGAAATGTGGTTCTTCATTGTGCAATTTAACATTTTGAAAATCAAACAAATTCTAACTGTGATTCAAAGTACTCAAAAAAGAAAACATGATTTAAGATAATTTTTGTATAGGGAACCCTAGCATCAAGGAGGCTTTGCATTCCCTGAAGACCATCCATATCGCATTTGCCCACAATGCAGACCCATTCTCCCCTCAATTGAATCCCATGTTAAAAGGGGAGACGCATTCCTACTGGATGATATTTTTTTTCCTATTAAGCTAGCTTAGCAGCAATGGTAAAGTGACTCACCACCATATTTAAGAGCCAAAGCCAACATTGCAATCAAGGAATGGATAAGGATTTGGATAGAGGGTTAGTAAGTGGAAATATCACAAAAAGAGGTGAAATTCCAAGATTGTTGTTATTGGGAGAAAGAGGGTCACAGGGAATAATGGATTAACTGTGGAGTAAGGACAAGGAATTACTTTAAGGAGTCAGAGTAAGATCTGGCTTTACTTACTGCAGCTCGCCACAATGTAGCACATCAGAGAAAGTGTCTTGCAAATAGAGAGTCTGGCAATGCTGCAGCATGAGACAATTATTCATGTGTCCTTGGACTGGAGAAGGCACAGCAAAGGAGGGCAAATTGACAAAATTTGTGTTTAGTTCCAACACTAAATCCTAAAGAGCAAAATTTATTTTGTATCTCAAGTCAGGGTAATGACCTCTGAATTCCATCGAGTTGAATTATCGTTACCTGAACTGCCATATCATGGGGGATCATCTGCATTGCATGCCTGCTTATTCTGGCAATGCATCTCTATTAGTATGAAAGCTATCCAAGGCAAGGTCCTGTTTATTTGTTTAACTTTGAGTAATTTATTCAGTCATTCTACTCCAAATTCAGAATAACCTGCATATAGCAAAATTACTCACATAGTAGTAAAACAAGTATATTGCAACAAATTAAAGTTAAGACAGATGCATGGTTATTTAAGAAGAAAAACTGGAGTGTTTCGAAAGATATTAGGGTATATAAAATATGGAACTGGACTAGAATACCAAATTTGTTTTTACACCACTTATACATTTTTTCTTTAAAGAATCTCCAAGTGGAGACTTGTTAAAATATATTTCACATATGGTCAGCTTCAACCAAGAATCCAGTAAGGTGGAACCACAGAACTAAACCGCACACAATTCAGCAAAAATTGAAAGCATATTGTGAATAAATGAGAATAGCTCATTTTAAAATGGCAAAGATTCAGAAATCCAGCTTCAATGCATTAAAGAAATTAGATGGATGGATTACAGAAGTGATCATTGATACAGGGTGAGAGTTGTTACCAAACAAAATTTTGTGTTTGACAAAACGTGACAGATTGAGGAAGAGTTAATCTGTTCCACTACACCAGTAAGACGCACAAATTCCAAGCAAGATTATTACAGGCCCCATTTTGTAAACTTTGGCATTAAACTAAATAAAGAGGATTAGGGGAAGCAATTTACATTTTTTCGAGCACTAATTTTGCCGAAGCTGCAACTTTGACCATATTTTGCAAAGTATGAATACATTTCTTGATGAAATTTCATCCACCGGCACAATGAAAAACAGAAAATGCAGAGAAAGCTAGCAAGTCAGATATCACTTGCAGTAGTTAATACTTCAAGACTGAGACTCATTATCAGCTGAACTTTTCCAGTATATTAATTTCAGATTTCCAACACCTGAAGTTGCTTAGATTTTCATCAGAAAACAAGACAATTCTCATCCTTATTCTGTCATTTCCTAATTATGCTTCATGCACAATAGCAAAATCTATGTGCTTGAAGATGTAAATCTAATCAAGGAAGATTTATAATTAGTACTAGAGAAGAAAGGTAAGATTAAAATAATGGACTTAGAAGCTAGAGTGGCAATGGAAATGCACATTGGGAAATCTAGGTTACTTGGGTACAGACAAGATTACTTTAATTCCTGTCAGCAATCAGAGATGAGGAGAAAACAGTAGGAGACTCCAAAGTTAAGGTCAGAGCTCCTGACTGGGATAAAACAGTTTACAAAGGCATGGCCAAAATTAGCACATGTCCAGTCAGCAATTACAGATGAGAGGAAACAGTAAAATGGATGCCAGGAAGTTTAGGAGCAGGAGAAAAAGGCCCAGGAGGTTAAAAATAAAAAGTGAAGTACAGTACTGCAGGGGCTCCCACAGTAACAGAAGATTTGACTTGTGAAAATCCCACTTTTCAAAATAGGAAAATTTAGTTACAGAAATACACACATTTTAAGAGTTATGGAATTGAGTAACTGGTATTTTTTTTAAAAATATTTTGCATAAACAATCAGCACCACTGCCCTTAAGAACTCAGGCTGTCAGTTCACAATGAGACCACTCAAGAGAATGACTTTGTAAACTGACCAATTTCTTACTATTGACATTTGTAAAATACTTTATCAAACATTGGAACATCCATTGATACTTTAAGGTCAAAGCTAGCCACGGAAAGTGGAGCAGATTCTGTACCCTTGCAGCTACACAAGGGAAAACAATAAATAAATGATCATATTAATCAACCCCAACTGATTTCTTTTTCTCCCAGAAACAAGTTTACAGGCAATTCTCTGGAACCAAACCTGAGGAGTGCCTGTTTACAATAGGCTTGGTTCGAGATCAGCAGTCAAAATGCACACACAAATGTGACACACGAGGATATTAATGCCATGTCAGTCAGGTGAAGGTAGCCCATTGGTTTAGCTTTGCCTTAGTGATTTCCTATGAAATTTAAGAGAATTTCTTCAAAGCACATGTACAATCTCTTAATCTTCCTCTCCTTATTTTGTCTAGTTTATGGCATAATTGATAAGGTTTCTTTTTTAAATCTACCTTCTAACTTCATAGTCTGTCTTTTAACAAAAGATCTTTATGCTTTGCTTCCAACATGGATCACAACCTTGGTCTACTTGCCAACCCTGCCCAATACTGTGCAGGATATTCCGATGTCAGAGTGAGTGATATAGTGCAGAAGCAGGCTTTTCAGCCCAATTTTAGGCTGACCTTCAAATACCCACTTGTACTAATCACATTTTATTCCCCTCTTTCCCCCTCCCCCCCCCTTCCCATCAACTCCCACGCTCACCTACATACTAAGGGTAATTTACAATGGCCAATTAACCCACCAACCTGCATGCTTTTAGGATGTGGGAGGAACCCCACAGAGTCTGAGGGAGAACAAGCAAAATCCACGAACATGAGTTTAGGACTGAACCCAAGGCAATGAAGTTGCAAGGCAGCAGCTTAGCTAGTTGAATCCTGGTGTCATTCATGCTAGTAACAGGAGAGGGGCTGAAATGCTATTTGGCCTTTCAAATCTATACAGATCCCATGCAAAGTAAATTCATCTAATCCCATGTCTCTGTCCACAGCTTTGCAAATTTGGTTCCAGCTTCTTTTTAATGTTACAACTGAATTTGTCTCCAGTGATATTCCTGGCAGTTTTCTCTAGACACTAACAATGTGCTAAATAAAAATATTATCCCATATATTTCACTTTCTCTTTTGATAATCACCTACATTCTATGTCCCCTGGATCGTCACCCTTTAACCATACCATCTACTCTTAACTACATCCTTCATGATTTTCAATAACTCCATCAGATCTCCTTATAACCTACTTTGGTCCAAGGAGAACAACCTCACTCTATCCATTTAAGATTCTCATCCTCGGAATTTTTTTAGGAAACGAATCCCACACACACATTATGGCTTTCACATCCTTCTTAAAGTGTGGAACCAAAACAGGGCAATACTGAGTGAGGCTGAAGAAATATTTATAAGAGATATATATAATCACCACTTCCTTGCTGAGAATCCCTTTTTGAACCACTTTCTCAATAAATTATACACCTACCCTAAATTAATCTGCTTTTGTTCTCCTTGGTTAAATATTGCCTCCTCTCATTCTTCCTCACAAATTGCAACAGCTCACGATCTACAGAACATCTTCCTTTGCTGTGACTTCAGCAGCATCTACAACTATGACGAGGGAATCATTTAACATCTTAGGCATGTGTTCTGTTGCTAAGTGTGGATTTTCTTTTTAGTCTCTGATCAGATACAGTATATCGCTACTCTTTCGATCCAAGTCTATAGAAGAGTTTTGAATGCCCTTTTATGTTTGTTGCCAATCTTTTCTCTTAGGAAATAAGGCAGAAATATTTTCACCGCCCATTGTTCAATTATAATTTTGATTGACATACTCAGATTCCAATTTCCAGACGTGAATATCTATCCAAATATGAGGTTAATATAGAAGAATGCTACGAGAGAGAAAGGTCAGTGATGATCTTAACAGATGGAAAAGGCCTATTTGTGTTATATTTATTACATCTTTAAGTTCTTACTTGGGCCAGATCTGTTCTTCATACTATTGATGTTGCCCTCTTTTCCAACTGACTATTTTTACCATACCTTTGCCCAGAGCAATTCTACAGCTGACGTTATAATCGTTGTTTCCTAAATGTTCCTCCACTTAATCTGGCTCATTCCCAAATGATCAACAACACTAGCTTCTATATGAGCCAGAAATTTACAAATCATCTTGTATTCAGAAACATTCCTAGCTTTTTTATCAAGTTAGGTTTCTGAGCAGCTACTTCATAATCTCACATGGTTAATTGCATTTGCAGTTCATCAACCTTATTTAGTTTTAATCTTTCATTTATGTATATGCACTTAAAACCTTAAAGCTTCTTATATTCAATCTGGTCCTCTCCAAAAATGACTTTGTGTACGTCTCCTCCACTCCTTACACTAGTTTTCTGCTTTCCAATGTTTGCTTTAGTTCCCAAGTAACTCCTCTTACACAGCACGATAGTATAGTGGTTAGCACAACATTTTATAGTACCTGCGACTTGGGTTCAATTCCTGCCACTGCCTGCAAGGAGTTTGTACGTTCTCCCCATGACCATATGGGTTTCCTCCGGGTGCTCCAGTTTCCTCCTACAGTCCAAAGACAGTTGGTAGGTTATTTGGTCATCGTAAATTGCCCCATGATTAGACTAGGATTAACATAGAACATAGAAACCCTACAGCACAATACAGGCCCTTTGGCCCACAAAGCTGTGCTGAACATGTCCTTATCTTAGAACTACCTTGGCTTACCCATGGCCCTCTATTTTTCTAAGCTCCCTGTACCTATCCAGACGTCTCTTAAAAGACCCTATCATTTCCGCCACCACCACTGTCGCCGGCAGCCCATTCCACGCACTCACCACTCTGTGTAAAAAAACTTACCCCAGACATCTCCTCTGTACCTACTTCCAAGCACCTTAAAACTATGCCCTCTCATGCTAGCCATTTCAGCCCTGGGAAAAAGCCTCTGACTATCCACACGATCAATGCCTCTCATTACCTTGTACGCCTCTATCAGGTCACCGCTCATCCTCTGTCACTCCAAGGAGAAAAGGCCAAGTTCACTCAACCTATTCTCATAAGGCATGCTCCCCAATCCAGGCAACATCCTTGTAAATCTCCTCTGCACCCTTTCTATGGTAAACTGGGGGATTGCTGGGTGGCACAGCTAGAAATGCCAGAAAAGCCAATTCTGCACTCTATCTCAATAACCAGGCACAAGCAGCTTAAATAAACTTAACAGGTACAATTGTAATGAGTATAATCTAACTGCTTATACCATTGCCAGTTGCTGAGGCACAAATACTTTTCCAGATTTGAATTTTTCTTCAAGTCAATGCAAAGTTTCTGGGTACAACAAGGATCCATAATGCATTTCATCTTTTTATAACAGTCATCATAAGCTTAAATGTCCACTGCATCAAGGTCTTACAAGAACTGCTGTCCCACAAGTCTGGTCCTAAAAAATGAAAATTTCTTATACACAGATTTCAATCCTACAAGAGAATCACAACTTTGTTGTAGGGTTTGGAGGCTTGCACGCCGCAATGACCCGGAGAGCTAAGTGGGCGGGATTCAGGACTTTATTTGTTGGCTCTTGGTAGGGTCACCCAAGCTAAACAGGTCAAAGAGTAGAGGCAGTTTAAGAGTGGTCCACCAGTCCTCCAGGTTGGGGGGGGGGGTGGGTTCATCTTAGGGCTAACAACCTTGATTAGTCAAAAAAAAACTGTAACGGAAACAGCAATGAAGAATCCTTCTAAATCTGTGTTCAACAGGATATAGCCAAGGAAAAAGATGGATGACCTTCATTGCTGCCCTAAACACCAGCAGTATAACAGGCAGTAACTAACCAAATTTCAAAACCTAACTGCCACAAAGAATTTTAAAAATTAACACATCTTAACAAAGCATACCAGCCAAAATTGCAACCAGATATGATAACATTAATGCAAAGATGGTTCTTTGGCTATAACTCCCAGAATCAGGTTCAAAAATCTCTAAAGGGTCATCTACTCAAAATGGAGATAAGATCCTCCTCCTCCCCTCCCACATTCACCACACTGAGTAGCTAATCTTTAGAACAATCTTTCAAAAGCAAATATGGAAGACCAGCATAGTCTGCTGCTGCTACTTATGATTTGGTACCTTATACGATAATACCAGTACAAAACTTCCTTCATGAACAAGTAAACAAATATAGATGAGTAATAATATTGAACAGCAAAGAAAAATTCAAAAAACACGATCTTTTACTACTTACGATTAACTTTTGTTGGACGTCCTGCCGCTCGAAATTAACTTCCTAGAGCAACTAGTTACATCTTAAACTACACAAACCACTTAAAAGGACAAATCTTCTATCGAATCAGTATTATCAATTGCATCTAAAGTCTAGAATGTCTTTAGACTTCCAGTGAAATTTCAACAGAATTAATAATGGGTACACACATTTTAGCCGCTCTGTTTCTAACCCTTTACAAGTGGGCGCAGGAAATGAAACTGCTGTCAGTACTCTTAGTTCTTAGCTCTTAGTCCATGAGACTACGTTACTTATAAGCGATCCCGAAATTCCCCCCCCCCATAAAATAAACTTAAGAATATATACCGTGATGCATTCAAAAGGAGCTTTTGGCATCGTATTTCTAAAGCTTCAAGTTCGGCTCCGCTGTCCGGGTTTATAACGGTCGGACTAGGGGAAGTAGAAAATAAACTTCTCTTTTTTAAAATTTCAGAAGTGGAACAGTGCTAAATCAGCGAGAAAAGCCAAAACAGGTCCCTCTCCAGTAAACCCCCCACCCCCCAATCCTGGCGGAGTTCCTCCTTCACAATGTCCTCTTTATTTCTTTAGGGCTGACAGTAATTTTCCTTTGCCTCGATGCAGCGGATTCTCTCCCAGTAGTGTTGCTTACCTTCTCGCCCTACCTCCTGCCCTTTCCAGGGAGGGTCGCGACTGCCGCTCGGGTGCAGATCCGTCACCACTCCGCGGGAACGGGGCTTTGCTTCCCCCGACACTCAGCCGGGGATGAGTCGCCGACTCGGCTCTCCCCTCCTGAGACAACACCAGCCTTTCGTGCTATTCTCTGAGAGACGTCCCGCCGCTCTTTCGGAGGTCAAGGCGGCGGAAGCCGGCGGTGCAGCCACCACGCCTCACGTCCATGTCAGCGCACAGACAAGCAGCAGCCACCCCCTCGCCCTGCCTCCGGCAACAGTTACCGAGCAACAGTGCCACATCCCGACTTCCTTCCCGCCCGCCAGCCACATCTCGCGAGACCAGCCCGTGCAGCCACCTGCCGGCGCCCGGCCACATGGCCGTTGGGGAGTCTGCGCACTGTCGACTGTCGGCCCCGCGAGGTGCAGGAGCCGTTTGTCGAGTGGCTCGGCAGTGTTACTACCGGTACGAGTTCGTAGGGTGAAATGAGCCTATAATCATTCACCATAATTAATTATTCTGCCATGCTTCTTGAGAGGAGATAGGAGTGGACATTTCTAAAAAGTTGCAGATGCTGGAAATCTGAATTGGAAACAAGATGCTGTGAAGTCACAGCAGGTCAGGCAGCAGCTGTGGAGTGAGAGCCAGTGTTAATGTTTCCGCATGAATACCTTTCGTCAGAACTGGGAAGGAGAGCAACATTGGAATATGATTCACTAGTTTGGGACACAGATCATTAAAATAATTGCAATGTTTTCTACCTAGTAGTGGAATATTAAAATTTTAAATTATGTAGGTTCATAACTCTGCAAACAGAGCATCAGCAGTCTGATTTTTGTGATTTTATGAACCCCTGCTTCCTACATTTAGGAATCTTTACTAATGTAATAACACAGGCAGTTCTCAGGTTATGAATGTAGATTTGTGCCTGAGACCTGTTCATGAGTGGGAAATGAACAGAAACAGAATGAGAACGGGTCTCACAGATACAGCTGTGGGGAGAGCAAGCAGGCCAGGGAAGAGCGAGTGCCAATTTGCCTCCCTAACTCAATAACAGGCAGGATAAGGAGAGAAGACGTGAAAAATGTCTCATTCCCACCTGGCAGAGGATGCCTGCAGTTCAGCAGCGACTGGCCAACAACCTTGTTAGTCTCCCATATGCTCATTCACCAATGCACTGTGTTCATAATCCAGAAAGGATCTTGCAAGTGAAGTGGTAGGGATGAATAAAACTATAATGTTTTTTTTTAATTGGGAAGGTACGTGGATGAGAAAGGTTCGGGGGGATGTGGGCAAAATGCAAGCTTGTGGAAACAGCTCAAGATAAATATACTGGGATGACGGATTTGTTTCCATGCTGTACAAATCCTCCAGCTAAGAACTGGAATAGGCCTGGAATAACATTCAGAGCCTTTCTGGCTATTTGTCATTCCTGGCTGATTTGCCACCTCAGCTCAATTTTCTACATTTTCCCCCCACCTCTTTTTATCCTCCAGGTGCCCCATTAACCCATCTGACCAAGGAGTCACCCTTTTGCAGCCATTCCTTTTGTTGAGCCCACTATTACAACCGGCTGATGATCTGACAAGAAGTCCAGGATCCAGCTGCACAAGGCAGACTTCAAAGCCAAACGTGGTGGTGCCACCAACATCGCGGCCTCTCTCCCAGATGAGCTCAATCACTTTTACACTCGGTTCGATGCCGCTAACTCTGAGCCTCTTGAGGAAAGCCACTGCTACAACCTGCAACCTGGTCATCTCTGAGGCTGAGATACGCAGATGTTTCCAACGATAAAGAAAGGGGAGACCAGTTTAATAGTACCTTCTTAACATATTCCAAAAGTGTGATAAAGTTTTCTTTAAAAAGAAATTTATAATTCCTAGTAATTGTTATACCCAAATAAGTAAATTGGTTTCTTACAATTTTAAGAGGAAGGTCAGAGTTGACTGATACCAAATTATTCAAAGGAAAAAGTTCATTCTTATGAAGATTAAGTTTATATCCTGAGAACTGACTAAATTCAGAAAGTACTGAGGGTAGAGAGGACTCCATATTAGAAATGTAGAGCAAAAGGTCATCAGCATAAAGCGACAACTTATAAGCGATACCCCTCCTTAAAATACCCGAGATGTCAATGGATACATGAAACGTGATGGCTAAAGGCTCGAAAGCCAAATCAAAAAGCAAATGACTCAAAGGACATCCTTGTCTGGTACAACATTGGAAATTAAATGGTTTAGAACTCTGAGAGTTAGTAAGAACCTGTGCAGTGGGTGATAAATAAAGTAATTTAATCCATTGAATGAAACTGGACCCAAAGTTAAATTTTTCTAACATTTTAAATAAATAATTCCATTCAACCCGATCAAAGGCTTTCTCAGCATCTAAAGAGATCACGCATTCTGAAGTTTCTTTAGAGGGAGAGTAAGTAACATTCAGTAAATGATGAATGTTAAAATGAGGATAACGATTTTTAATAAATCCGGTCTGGTCATTAGAGATAATAGAAGGCAGAATGTTTTCCATCCTATAAGCCAAAAGTTTAGATAAAATTTTAGCATCAACATTAAGTAAAGAAATAGGTCTGTAGGAAGAGGAATCCATTGGACTTTTATTCTTGCTACCATCCAAATTGGACCCCTACACAACCTACCGGCACAACCAGTTGACGGATGATGCAACAGCCACTGCTCTACATACCATCCTTACACATCTTAGAAGAAGGATGTAGTTCTTGGACTGCAGTTCAGCATTCAACACCATAGTTCCATCCAGGCTCGACAAGAAGCTCAGAGAATGTACAGCTGGATCATGGACTTCCAGTCAGATTGCTGGTAGGTTGTAATAGTGGGCTCCCTCACCTCCAACCCTCTGACTCTCAATACAGGAGCCCCTCAGGGCTGCGTACTGAGTCTCCTCATTTACTCCTTGTATACCCATGACTGTATCGCCACCCACAGCTCCAAGCTGCTAATTAAATTTGCTGACAACACTACATTGATTGGCCTTATCTCAAACAATAACAAGGTGGCCTACAGGGAAGAAGTCATCTCCCTGACACAGTGGTTTCAAGGAAACAACCTCTCCCTCAATGTCGCAGAAACAAAGGAACTGGTTGTGGACTACAGGAGGAATAGAGACAGGCTAGTGTCTATTGATATCAATGGATCTAGAGTTGAGAGGATGAACAGCTTTAAGTTCCTCGGCATAAACATCACCGATGATCTCATGTGGTCTGTACGTACTGACTGTGTGGTGACAAAGGCACAACAGCACCTCTTAAATTGAATTGATTTTATTTCTTACATCCTTCACATATATGAGGAGTAAAAATCTTAAAGTTACACCTCCATCTAAATGTGCAACATGCAATCATAGTAATTTATAATAAATAGAACAGTCAATGTAATATAGGGTACACTCAAATCAGCATGAGCTCTTCAGATTGATGGCCTGGTGGAAGAAGCTGTCCCAGAGTCTGTTGGTCCTATCTTTTATGCTGCGGTAGCACTTCCCGGATGGTAGCAGCTGGAATAGATTGTGGTTAGGATGGCTTGCGTCCCCAGTGATCCCACAGGCCCTTTTTACACAGCTGTTCTTGTAAATGTCCTGAATCATGGGAAGTTCACAAGTATAGATGCACTGAGCTATCTGCACCACTCTCTGCAGAGTCCTGCGATTAAGGGAGGTACAGTTCCCATACCAGCCAGTGATGCAGCCAGTCAGGATGCTCTCAATTGTGCCCCTGTAGAAAGTTCTTACGATTTGGGGGCCCATAGCAAAACTTCCTTTGCTTGAGGTGAAAGAGGTGCTGTTGTGGCTTTTTACCCACACAACAATGGTGTGCAGACCTTGCCATAAGCTGTGTGCGTTTGGTGGAAAGTTGTGTCTGGATCTTGAAAGGAAGTATTGTCAACCCAGAATATTGAAGGAAATGATATCTCTGTAACAATTGAAATTGTGGTGTATCAGCTACTGTTACCTTTAATCTTAAGGGCATAAAAATGTGATTTACCTGTGGGTTTGTGAGCCTTTACCAGTTATCTACATAATGATGCCTGTTTGTTGTACCAAATAAAGACTTCTATATCACCAGCTTCAGTGTCTCTCCAATGACTTTGTTCACTGTCACAATATCTAGGGCTCATTTGGGATATGTTTGTGACCCACAAACATGAGTTCCCAGCAGTCTAAAGGGGTGAATATTTTCTTAAGAATAGCACCCACATTTAGATCTGTTCACATCAATGACCAAAGGATCACCTGGTATCAAAGAAGACAGCTTTTAGATCTATAAGTATGGTGCATGTGTATTTTTGAGTAAGGGACTAGCTATAAGACAGTTTTATGTAGGCTAGGTGAGACAGGGGTACCAGTTCTGAAAGGTGGTTACTGAATGTTTAGGATGCCAGAGTGGTGTGTGCATACTCACTTGAGTGAACTACAGAGTGGCATAATTGTTTGTGAGTGTCACTCACAAACAATAATGAGGCAGCCATTGGAGGGAGGTGAGAGTGATTTGGGAATGATAATGCCAGTACTTCAGAGAACTGATGAGCCTGTCACGGATTATGCAGTACATAAATATTGAGTATATGCAGAGTATTCAGGGTTGGGCAATCCAGGGAGGGATGATTTAGTTTTCCTGAAAAGCCTGCACTCAGCCCAGCAGGAAGTTGTAGATTTGGAGATGGCAGTGGGATCGACTTACTCCCGATAGTATCATAGGCTGGTGAGAAAGACCAGAGGAGGGAGAAGACAAGTTGTAAAGTGGCTGCTCTGAAGACACAGAGGACTTGCTTTATGTACAAGCTATCAGTGCTCCTAGCAAGGGAGTGTCAGAATAGACATGGAATGGTAAAGGAGTTGATTTGTTACAGCTGTGGCCTCTCAACCATAGTTGGAGGCAGAGTCATAAAAAAGGAGGAAGGGGTGAGATTCGCTTACCAAAGCAGGCAGAATCCACAGCAGTGCCCTCCCTGTCGGATTTGTCTGCCAACCAGATTATAGAGTCTGTGAGGTCATCATCCAAGTCAGACAAATGGTTGGCAGCAGCCTCCATTGGTAGTACTGGTCACCCACAGATATGTGCAAGAGGTTTATTAGGGGCTCAGCAATGTGAAATGTTAGTGGACATGGTCGTCAGCTTGGCGTTGAAATTTGATTTGATAAAAATATCTTTGAAATGCTTTGGTATGTTTTACAGTCTTAACATGTACTTATTGTCAACACTGTTCAGTGTAATCATAAATCATATAATGTTAAATCATATATCTATTAAAGGCAACCAGTCTTTGTTTTTTAAGCTTGCTCATACTAGGTAATAAGACAAATCAATTAATATAGTAATTGCATCTCTAGATTTTATTGTAAAACATTTTTTATATTTATTTTTCAATATTCAGCAATTTTTAAGTATAATGTGGAATATGCAAACCAGGATTATTTTAAGCTCAATTTCTTAAACTTCTAACTTACTTATTGCTTGTTATGCCTCTGGCATTTAGGGCCTCAATGAAGGTCCTCCATCTCTGTCTGTCCTTGGCCATCTTTTTTATTGTGCCCCAGGTGTGGTTCAGGGTCCACACTTCTGCCTCTCTGGTATGACACCAAGTTGTATTTGGTCTCCTGCATTTCCTCTGTCCTTCAGAGATCCAGTGAAGTCCAGTCTTCCTTCATCATGCTTCCTCTCAACCATGCAAGTCCTGGGTGCAAACTCAGGAATACCATCACACACAGATGTAGAAGGATTCTTCATTGCAGTTGCCATAATATTTTTGTTTGACTAGTCAGGGTTGTTAGCCCTGAGCTGAACCCCCCAAGCCTGGAGGACCATCCTCAGTCTAGCCTCTACCCTTTGACTAGTTTGGCATGGGTGACTCCAGCTAGCATAGATCTCTGGATCATTGAGGTACACAAGCCTTCAAACTATTGACAAGATTGTGGTTCTCTTGGAGGAAACAGCTTCTAACCAACAGTGTTATAAAACAATAGTGTAACGGGGGTTTTTTCTTTTTATTTGTTACTGTGTATGTAATCAAAATGGCGTCTTTGTTTTGTTAAAAGTAGGAATGCTGGCGCCTGTGTTAATAGTAGGAATGCTAGCGTCTTTGTTATGATAAGTGCTGGAAGCTTGTTTGGGACTGTAAACTGATTGTTGGCGGGATTTTGGGGAGTCGGGGCGATGGAGTGAGAGAGAGAGGACGGGATGCTGGAAGCTGGGCGACGGTCCCCGGCCCGAGGTTTTCGGTGATGAGAGAAGACGGAGACAGAGGAGTGTGGAGCGTCTGGTCGACCACCGTGGGGGTCCCAGGAAGCGGGTCGAGGAAGTCGGAGGGGATCGAATGGTGGCCAGAAGACTTCAGTAATTGAGCTCCAACGGTTGTGCACGAAGTGGTTTGGACTTTGATAAGTTTGGCACCTTTTCTTTTTTTTCTCTTATTCATATATACTGTATCGTTAGTAATCGCTTAGTTATAGTAATCTTTATAAATTGTACTCATTTAATTGCATATGGTGTACTGTCTGTTTTTGGGCGAGGCGGGGACATCACACAGCATCCACTCCAGCTGATTACCCAGTTTGGCGGGGCCGAAGGCTGCTCCCCCTAGACTAGAACGAGTTTGAGCGATGCCTGAGGCGACCCAGGGGTTACATTGTGGGGGTGCTCGTCCGGGATTGATTTCTGTGGAAGCTGTGTGATCGCCCTCTTTGAATTGTGTCTGCGGCAAAGAGCTGGTGTGCCTTTGTGGGTGTGCGAATGCCGGTTGTCTCTGCATGTGTGTTGGGTAGGGTGGCTGCTGTTTGTAGCCCGGGGGTCGTTGTTCGAGTTCCGACTAGCGCTGACGAAAAGGTGGTGGGGCCATGGGCTGTCCACGCTGTTAAGAGTGCGAGGAAGGTCTGGTTGGAATGTTTCAGCTATGGTGGGCTCCGCCCAGTTGTTGGAATAATGTCCAGCCCTAAAGGGACGGAGATGTGGGCGGAGGAGTGCTTGGCTGAGGGAAAGCGACAGGGATTGGTTGAAAGTTTGAGTAGGCGGGCTGGTAGCGTTGTTAGAACTGTCGGGCGCAATTATCTCGAAGTGACAGCTGCCAGTTCTGGGAAAGTGTGGGAAAATGCGTGTGGTTCGACTGGAAGTCAAATGCCGCAGCTGGGGGGCTTATCATATCCGTGGCAGGAGATTGGTGGGAAGTTTTTAGGGTATCCCTTTTGGTTAGGAGGGCAGATAAATTGCTTGCGGAGACGGGGATTTGTCAAGGGGATCAGTTGTTCCGTTGATCCGAGAGATGTCGGGAAACTTAGAGGAGGCCCAGTGGGGGAACGGCTTGGGGTCTCTGGGGGAGCACGTTCCCAGCAATGTACCAAGGAACTCCCGCAAGGAACAGACCCTATTCCTGAAGGCTTAGAGGGACCACGCACTCAGGTGTTGTTACGGATGGATGGAAGTCAAGTTAAAGCCATCCTCGGCACCGGGGCACTGGTTAAGTTGCTGTACAGTTTGTGTTATAACCGTTTTTGGAAGCCTTTACCCTTGACGACATTGACGGCACTGGAGATTTGGGGTACCAGTGCCGGTGATTATAAAGACGACGGTTGTTGGTCAGTGAAAATGGAGTTCTTAGAGGCAAATGTGGAGGTGACTGAGGTTCGTGAATCGTTAATGCTGATGTGTCCGGACACTGTTGAGACGGGCAGCGTTTCGGTTATGGAGAGAACCAATATCCTGTTGGTGCGCTTGGGGGCCTGCCCGGAGGAGGCGGGTGAGAGCTGTTTGGAGGCATTATCGATGCACCCAGAGTTTCGAGCTGCTTGTGCGGACGTGTGTAGCAGCATTGGGCCGATACCGAATTCAAACAAGAGCCGGTGGTGGTATGGCCTGGAGGAGTATCTGAGGGTGAGACCCTCTTAGTGGATGCTGCGAAATACCACCAGGGAGGGGAGTTGACTGCTGAAGACACCTCAGTGAGGCAGAGGTTGCGGCGACTGGCCCCTACAGCGTGGCAGACGTAGGCAGCATGTGTGTGGATTATATTGGGCCGTAGAGGTGATGGCCTATCTGAGTGGTGCGAAGAGGTTTAAGGTGCTGGATCTGAGGAGTGGATGTTGCCAGATCCCGATGAGTGAGGCCGACAAGGAGAAGACGGGGGTTAAAAGTTCCCTAGGAGTCTTTCCGGTCCGAAAAGATACCACAGGGTATCTCCGGAGCCCTTGCAACCTTCCTGCAGGGCATGTGGAAGACCATGGGGGTGTGGAGGCGTTTGGAATTTTGACGTATGTGGATGATCTCCTGGTATTTGGATTTGCCTCAGGAGAATATGAAGTGAGGTCGTTGCAGGAGCGGCTGAGAACTACAGAGTTAAAGTGTTTTCTGGACACGTGCCAGGGCTGGCGAAGGTTGCAGCTCGTGAGTGTCTGTCTCTACGGAATCAAGTTTGAAATGAAGACTGAGAGGCCAGAGAGAGTGATCTGGAACCATTTGAAAGACGTACAAGTTGGAGAGAACGAAGAAAGTTGTTTGACTGAGGGCCACAGCAAACTGAGAGCCTGGAGAAGGGAGCTTGCGGAGGTGAAGAAATTGCAGACAAATCTTGGAAGGGGGAAGCGGTAGCTTGAAGGGAACCTGAAGATGACCATCGACAGTTCAAATGAAGTGCAACACCTGAAGGTTGATCTGGAAGAAGTCATGAGGAGAAAAAAAGAAGCAGGAGAGAAGTGCAGTGAATACTGAACTGGAGGGTGACCAATCTTTAACTGCTGCTTTTCAGGTCGGGGTGGAAGAAGCTGTTGGAGTAACTGCATTCCAGATTGAGATGGCCGGGATGCAGGAGTCAGAACTGCTGAGCCAGGGGCCAGAGAAGATGATAATCTCACTTGCAGGAGGCTGAAGAGACTGCAGGAGCAGTGCAGGCCACGTGTTTCCGTTTGGAGAAGATCAAACAGCAGCTACCGATCGAAGAAATGAGGAAGAATACGGATTCAAAGGCTGATGTGCTGGATGTGTGGTACATGCTGCCTTTTGCTGACTTTCCCTCGATTGAGGAAGAGACCTTTGGCCCTTCTTCCACTGAGTCAGGTGTAGTGGGGAGGGTTAGCTGTGTGCAGTGTGGGGCATGAGTGAGAGGTTGAAAGAGGAGTTGATAGTGGACCCAAGGTATCTTCAGCTGTGTCCTAGCCTAAGGGTTTAGGTGAGGGGGGTACGGAGGTCTCAGAAGGGTTAGGGAACGCCCGGATAGTTGGCCTATATAGCGCCTAAGGAACAGGGCGTGAGGTTTACTGTGTGGGGAGGAGATGTCACTGCTTGTGCTTGGGTTACGGTGTATTGGCAGGAAAGGTGACGAGTTATCTAATAGTCATGAGGACATGACTTTTATTTGGTGGGGGGAGTGTGTAACGGGGGTTTTTTCTTTTTCTTTGTTACTGTGTATGTAATCAAAATGGCGTCTTTGTTTTGTTAAAAGTAGGAATGCTGGCGCCTGTGTTAATAGTAGGAATGCTAGTGTCTTTGTTATGATAAGTGCTGGAAGCTTGTTTGGGACTGTAAACTGATTGTTGGCGGGATTTTGGGGAGTCGGGGCGATGGAGTGAGAGAGAGAGGACGGGATGCTGGAAGCTGGGCGACGGTCCTCGGCCCAAGGTGTTCGGTGATGAGAGGAGACGGAGACAGAGGAGTGTGGAGCGTCTGATCGACCACCGTGGGGGTCCCAGGAAGCGGGTCGAGGAAGTCGGAGGGGATCGAATGGTGGCCAGAAGACTTCAGTAATTGAGCTCCAACGGTTGTGCACGAAGTGGTTTGGACTTTGATAAGTTTGGCGCCTTTTCTTTTTTTTCTCTTATTCATATATACTGTATCGTTAGTAATCGCTTAGTTATAGTAATCTTTATAAATTGTACTCATTTAATCGCATAAGGTGTACTGTCTGTTTTTTGGGCGAGGCGGGGACATCACACAGCATCCACTCCAGCTGATTACCCAGTTTGGCGGGGCCGAAGGCTGCTCCCCCTAGACTAGAACGAGTTTGAGCGATGCCTGAGGCGACCCAGGGGTTACAATAGCAATCCTTGCTAATTAACTGTTTAGTCTTTACAGGTGTGATGGTGGTGCAGGGTATGTGTGTTTAGCACATTAAATATGGTGACAATTAATTAAGCTGCTTTGACTTAGATGATGTTGAGCTTTTGAGTACATCCAAGCAAATCCCATTGTGCTTCTGTCGTGTCTTGCCGATAATAAGGTTTGGTATATCGTGAAATGAGTAACTTACTCCAGGTTACCCTACCTCTCACTTGCTCTTATCCTGATAATGTTTACTTGACTGATCCAGTTAAGTTTCTGGTCAATGATGATCTCGGCCATATTTGATGATTGTGCCTTCATCACCACAACACCATCGAATATCAAGGCTAGAAGTTACATGCTCTGTCTAACTGATTATTGCCTAGCACTTTTGTGATGTTAACGTTCCTGCTAAACATTTTAGGCTATAAGACCAGAAGACATGGGAGCAGAATTAGGCCATTTGGCCCATCGTGTCTGCTCCACTATTTCATCATAGTTGATTTATTATCCCTGCCAACCCCTGCCTGCTTTCTCTCCATAGCTTTTGATGCCCTGATTAATCAAACCTATCAACCTTTGCCTTAAATATACCTAACGACTTGGCCTGCACAGCCATCTGTGATAATGAATACCACAGATTCAACACCCTCTGGCTGAAGACATTTTTCCTCATCTCTATTCTAAATGGATGGTCCTCTATTCTGAATCTGTGCCCTCTGGTCCTAGTCAACCCCACTATAGGAATCATCTTCGCCATAATCAAACAGTCTTTTAATATTTGATAGATTTCAATGAGATCCTCCCTCATTTTTCTAATTTGTGAGTGCAGGCCCAGAACCATCAAACACTCCTCATATGTTAACCCTTTCATTCTTGGGAAGCTCCTCTGGATCCTCTCCAATGCCAGCACATCTTTTCTTAGATATGGGGGCCAAAACTGGTCACAATACTCCAAGTGCTGTCTGACCAATGAATGCCTTATAAAGCCTCAGGATTATATCATTACTTTTGTATTGTATTCCTCTGAAAGTGAAAGCTAACATTGCACTTACCTTCATTACCAATGACTCAATCTGTAAGTTAACTCTTAAGGAACCTTGCATGAGGACTCCCAAGTCCTTTTGCACCTCTGATTTTTGAATTTTCTCCACATTTAGAAAATTAATCCATGCCTTTATTCCTTCTACCAAAGTGCATGACTATGCACTTCCCTATGCTATATTCCATCTGCTACTTAATGCCCATTATCCCAATTTGTCTGCAGATACCCTGCTTTCTCAACAGCACCTGCCCCTCAACCTATCTTCATATCATCCACAAACTTGGCCACAAAGCAATTAATTCCTTCATCCAAATCATTGACATTATTTGAAAAGAAGTGATCCCAACACTTACCCCTATAATACAACACTAGTCACCAACAGCCAACCAGATAAAGGTTACTTTATTCCCACTCTTTGCCTCATGTCTTTCAGCCAATCTTCTGTGTATGCTAGTATCTTTCCTGTAGTTCTATGGGCTCTTATCGTGTAAACCAGCCTCACTTGTGTCAGCTTGTCAAAGGCCTTCTGAAGATCCAAATAAACTACACCCACTGACTCTTCTTTGTCTATCCCGTCAGTTATTTCCTCAAAGAATTCCAACAGATTAGTCAGGCAATATTTTTCCCGTGCTGATTTTGGCCTATTTTGTCATGTGCTTTCAAGTACCCCAAAACCTCATCCTTAATAATAGACTCCAACATATTTCCAAAGACTGAAATCAGAATAACTGTCTTATAATTTCCTTTCTTCGGCCTCCCTCTCTTAAAGAGTGGAGTGACATCCTCGGGAACCATTTCAGAATCTAGTGATTCTTGAAAGATCATTACTAACGCCTGCACAATTCTTTCAGTTCCCTCTTTCAGACCTCTGGGGTGTACTCCATCTTGTCAAAATGACTTATTTACCTTCAGACTTTTCAGCCTCCCAAGCAACTTCTCCTTGGTAATAGCAACAACATTCACTTCTGCCCGACACTTATTTGCCATTTATTTGTTCCACCATCATTTTCCAGTGCTGTGATATCCACTCTCATCTCTCTTTCACTATTTTCATGCAGAGGGTGGTGAGTTTATGAAACCAGCCAGAGGAAGTAGTTGAGACAGGTACAATAGTATTATTTAAGATGGACTTAGATAGGTACATGGAGGAGTGGGTCTAAGAGGGTTATGAGCTGAGCACAGGAAATTGGGACTCGCGGCTGAGCACTGGTTCATGCTGTATCACTCATATATTGCTCTATGACTCTTTGAGGTCATCTCAGCCATGTGTGACCAAGTTAAACTGAGGGTCAACCACAGAAATATAACTGGGTGATATTACTGTGATATTATCTTTGTAAAATACGGAACATTTTTTCTTGTGCAATACTGAGCATGTCTGCATGTTACTACATTCCCTGTTTCCATTACCAGGTACTGCTGTGCATCTGACCATTTTGAGATGTAAAAGCAGTCAAACTACTCCTGGCCCACAAGCAGTACTGGAAAATTTTTAACTACTTTTGCCTATTTTTGTGTGTTTTTAGACATCTATAAATGTTAGGAACAACCTTGACAATCATTGGGGCACTACTCTGGGATTTGCTAAGGAACTCTCCAATCAAATCAGAGCCAGGCTTTGGAAGATCCACTTTTTTCTCTGTTAAAGGTTTTTACACCACATTTGTGGGTGTGGCTTTTTCCAAACTGACTGTGTTATCTGATTACATCACACAGTAAAGGTGGATTTACTTGAAAATCAAGTAATAGGTACATAAGACCACATTTCTATTTCTTTACATGTATCCTGCACCGGACCTAAAACTGCTTATTATTTACAATTCTTAAGTCCCAGCCTCTTCCACATCCCTGACTTAAATGTGCATGGAATTCCTTCCCTAAATCTCTCTAGCTCTCAAACACTTTCTTCTTAAATGTGTTCTTATTATCTCTTGACCCAAGCATTTGAGGCAATTAAATAATATCACATGAATTTTGTTTGACAATTAATCTTGAGAAGTGCCTTGATTTATTTCATCAAAAGTACAATATCAGTGTCAAAGGTTATTGTAGTGGTTAAATTTTTTGTCGAAGCTGCAAGTTCAGAAACAATGGATAAATACCGTAGATGAAATGTTACTTGAAATATTACAGATAAGCAAACTGTAAAATTGACACGAAATGCTATTCTCATTTTTATTTTTCTACAGTTGCTGCAGATGTGCTGGATATTTCCATTATTTTCTGTTCTAATTTTTGATTTCCTGCAACAGCAATATATTAGTTTATATTGGTTTTGTAAGCAAATTGTGTACGTATTCAGCTTTGATAGCGCTGAACATTGTTATACATTAAATAAGGTATGTATTACTGGATGTAACCACAAGAGGTCTCTGTAGATCCACGGTCTTGGGAAATCTAATAATTACCTGTAGTTTGGCCTTGAGTAGCTTGAGCGAAGAAGTTCCAAGGCTCCTAACAGATACTTGGTAGCAAATCTGTGAGTGTGCAGTTCCACTAGATTCTGCATGGAGCTCACTTCTGAAGCATGAATTTGCCAAGATTTCTGGCACTTAATCAGGATCGTTGGTTTATGGATCCTCCACAAGGTTAGATGTGACGATGGGTCTATGAACCTTTTCAGTTCAAAGGAAATTATACAATTAATTTTCCACCACCTTATTCTGTCCTGATGAAGGGTCTCGGCCCGAAATGTTGACAGTGCTTCTTCCTATAGATGCTGCCTGACCTGCTGCGTTCCCCCAGCATTTTGTGTGTGCTGCTTGAATTTCCAGCATCTGCAGATTTCCTGGTGTTACCTTATTCTGGCTTCTTGTCCCCTTTCTTTCCAGTCCTGATCAGGGTCTCATCCCAAAATGTCGACTCTTTATTTCTCCCCCCCACCCCCACAGATGCTGCCTGGTTTATTGAGTTCCTTCAGCATTTTCTGTGTGTTGCTTGAGAATTAAGTTACTTTTAAAGACTTCACTGCAAGCATATGTTTTTCATTACTTATAAATGTAGTATATATTTTGGGTGATTAAGAGCAATATACATTTTCATATTAACTGTTTTAGAATGGGACCGAATATCTGGAGATATTCAGAAACATACCAAAAGCTATGACAGCTGCAAAATGATGTACCGCTTTTCCTGTTAAAGGTTTCCACATTTGTGAGTATGACCTTTTCCAATCTAACTGTGTGTGATCTGATAACATCACACAGTAACTTGGTGACATTAAAATATTCATTGATTGGGTTCAGAATTCTCCTGGCCAATTTTTATCTGAGCTGATTAAGTGTGAGGCAATAGGGTACACAAGAATAAATGCAGGCAGTGATCCACTGTTACAGAGAGTGTTGACACTACGGTAAAGTAGTAATCCCCTAAATGCAAAAAGTCCATTAACACTCCATTTACACTGCGTTAAAATGCAGTGTAAATCCAGTGGCCCAAGGCATTCTTATTGTTTATAGTCCACTCTGAACATTTGCATTTCATTATACGTTACCAGCAACTCTAAACCTGAGCCAATTTTGAATCAAAATCAGGTTTAATATCACCAGCATATGCTGTGAAATTTTTGGGGCAGCAGTGCACTGTAAAGTAAATGGAGAAATATATATATATAAAAAAAGGGGAAGGAGCTATTCCTAAATTGTTGAAGATGTGCTTTCAGGCTTCTGTACTTCCTTCCTGATGGTAACAATGAGAAGAGGGCACGTCCTGGGTGGTGGGGCTCCAACTTTTTGAGGCACTGTTCCTTGAGGATGTCTTGGATGCTATGGAGGCAAGTGCCCATGATGGAGTTGACTAATTTTACTTTGATCCTGTGCAGTTTTAGGTGACATACCAAATTTCTTCAAATCACTAATGTCTCTATCTCTGAGAACCTAAACTGGTCTCAACATATAGATGCAGCTATAAAGAAGGTACACCATCTGAGGTTCTGCCAAATAGTTGTGTCATCAGCAAATTAATCACATTATTGATAAATCTGTAGTTGAACTATTTATTAAAAAACAGGAGGGGAACAAGCTGCTCGTGAAACATTGAGTGTATGTCTTCAGGCTTCTGTACCTTTTCTGGGTGATTGGGTTCCTTAATGATGGATGCTGCCATTTTGAGGCATTGGCTTGTGAAAATGCCTTCGATGCTTGGGGAGGCTAGGGACTATGATGGAGCTGGCTCAGCTTACAACTTTCTGCAACTTTTTCCAGTCCTGTGTAGTGACCCTACCATACCAGAAGATGATGCAATTAGTTAGAATGGTACATTTGTAGAAATTTGTAAGAGTCTTTGGTGACATCTCAAGTCTCCTAAAGCTCCTAATGAAATATAACTGCTGTTGTGCCTTCTTTGTAATTGCATCAGTATGTTGGGCCCCGGGATAGACCTTTAAAGATGTTGACAACCAGGAACTTGAAACTGCTCACCCTTTTCACTTCAGATCCCTCAATGAGGATTGATCTATGTTTCCTCAACTTCCTTTCCTGAAGTCCACATTCAATTCTTTGGTCTTTCTGACATTGAACGCAAGGTTGTTTTTGTGACACCACTCAACCAGCTATCTTGTTCTTGTTTGCCTCCTGTCACCATCTGAAATTCTGCCAACAATAATTGTGTCGTCAGCAAATTTATAGATGGCATTCGAGCTGTGCCTAGCCACACAATTGTGGATGTAGAGAGAGTAAAGCATTGGGCTAAGCACACATTCTTAAGGTGCACCAGCATTGATGATCAGTGAGAAGGAGATATTATTTCTGATCCACACTGACTGTGGTATCCTTTTGAGGAAGTCAAAGATCCAGTTGCAGAAGGAGGTACAGAGGCCCAGGTTTTGGAACTTGTTGATTAGAACTGAAGGTATGATTGTGTTGAATGCTGAGATGTATAAACAAACAGTAACCCGATATAGGTATTGCTGTTGACTAGGTGACCCGTGGCCGAGAGGAGAGCCTGTGAGATTGCATCCGCTTAGACCCATTGTGACAATAAGCAAATTTTAGTATGTCCAAGTCCTTGTTTAGACAGGAGTTGATTACGAACATGACTAACCTCTCAAAGAACTTATCATGATCTTCTTGAGCACTGCTATGATCACACCCTTTTGAAACAAATAGGAATGTCTAACTACAGTAGGAAGAGATTGAAGATTGCCTAACAGGGCCTGACACCTTGCGAGAGTTCACCCTCTTGAAAGATATTCTGATGTCGGCCTCCAAGACAGAGAACACAGGGTCACCAGATGCTGCAGGGATTTGCACAGGTGTAGTTTTATTCTCCCTTTCAAAGCCTACATAAAAGGTATTGAGTTCATCTGGGAGTGAAGCATCGTAACCATTCAGGATGTTAGGTTTTGCTTTGTAGGAAGAAGTGGCCTGCAAACCCTGCCAGAGCTGACATGCATCCGATTCCATCTTGAACTATAGTGGGATTTGTTCTTTCACCTTAAAGTAGCCTTTTATACGTCATAGCTGGACTTCACTTGTAGTTCTGGATCACTGGTCTTGAATGCCACATATCTAGCAGACTATGATTCTCTGGTTCATACACTGCTTTTAGTTTGGGTATGTCCAATATGCTTTCAAAGGCACACACTCATCCATACTGTTCTTGATGAAGATGGTGACAACTGTGGTGTATTCATACAGATTTGAAGATGAATCCCCGAATATAGTCTAGTCCACCAACTAAAAGCAATCCTGTAAGTGTACCTTTGCCTCCCTTGACCGTATCTTCTTAAACCTCACCATTGGTGCTACGATCTTTGGTCTCTGTCTATACACTGGGAATAGAAGTACAGCCACGTGATAAGACTTTCCAAAGTGTGGATGTGGGATAGCATCTTGATGGTGGTATAACAGTGTTGTCTCCTCTGGTTCCATAGGTGATAAGTTAGTGGTAGTTGTTCAGAGATGTATTCAGTGTGGCCTGATTAAAAACCCCCCATAATGATAGGGAAGATATTCATGTGCTGTGTCATGACTGATGATCATGGTGCTCAGCTCCACCAGTGCCTGCCTGACATTGACCTGAGGTGGAATGTACACTACTACCAGGATGATGATGGAACGCACCCTCAACAGATAAAATTGACAACATTTGACTGCTAAATGTTCCAGTTGGATGAGCAGGACTGAGAGAAAACCGCCATGTCTGTACATCACAATGAGCTAATCATGAGGCATGCTCCACCTCCTCTACCTTTAGAAGACTGAGTTGCCCTGTTTATGTGGAGAATGGTGAAGCCATGGGCTGCAGCATTGCATCTAAAATGACAGACGTGAGCCATGCGTATGTGAAGCAAAGTATACAGCAGACCCTGATGTCCCTTTGATATTGCAATCTTGCTCTGAGGTCTTCAATTTTGTTTTCCAGAGACTACATTCACCAGCAGAATAGTCAGGAGTGGAAGTCTAAGGCCTCTGCATTTCAATCGTACCTGTAGACTGATTTTTCTTCCACACTTCCATTTTCTTAAAGGCTTGGCTTCTATGATTTCACTTTCTTAACTACACTTGCAACCCAAGTCTGCAGTCTGGGATTCGCCGAGTTTGAGTATCGATTTATATTTTTTAAGCGTCTTGAAATGATGTTGCTTACTGAAATGCCCATAGCTGTATTGTGAATTTCAGCTGCAGTAGTCCTAAATGGGCATATTTGTTGATTCCCATCAGAGCTGCATGCAAGGAGTCACCACTTATTGGCATCATCTTGTCATTAAGTAAACATTAAATTGCTGGTTAATGTTATGTTACAATTTAACCCAAATGCTAAGTATCCATTCAGTCTCTGTAATGTCACTATATGCAAGTTGTAGTGAATTTTTTGCTATTTGCATATCTTTTCACTTCTATTGTCTGTTTTCCAAATCTAGCAATGTGGGCGGGTGATAAAGGACATTTGGAATCTCGGCCTCCGCTGTACGCTTGAAAGCCAGCAATGTGCACATGGGGACGGAGGACATCTGGAGTACAGGCTTTAGCTCTGCACTCAAAGGCGAGTGATGTGGATGGGTGATGAAGGACATCATGGATGTCGGGCTGTCTGAGGTCAGTAGGTCCCAGGATCGAAGTGGAGTAGGAGGCCCGGGAGCCTTGAGTTTGGTGTCCCACCATCAGTTAGTGCAGGACACAGTAGCAAAGATTTCAGCCCAAAAGTCAATTGGAAGACCAAAAGCCAAAGCCTGGAGATTGAAGGCCTGTCTACAGTTGGAGGACTTAACGTATGTGTGGGTGGGAGGGAAAAAGGGGACTTGTTTTGCCTTTGTTGTTTTGTTGCTTGTTCACTGTTGTATTGCTGAGCATTGTGGGCACGCTACGTCAACACCAGAATGTGCCAACACATCCTTAGGTGTTAACACACAAAAATATGCTTTTCTCTGTATGTTTCTGTGTACATGTGATAAATAAATCTGAATCTGGCGACCGTGAACCGGGTATTAAACAGCAAGACTCTTCAAACTATCAGACTGAAAAAATCTCTCCTGAAAGACTGCAAGGACGCTCAATGTACTCTAGAAGGGGAATTGTGAGTGGAGACGTGGATCTGAAGAAGCCTCAAGGGGAGACTAAGTGGGAATGAATGTGATAGGTTCAGTATAATGTGGGAAAATAATGTAAAAGTATCTACGAGGAAATCTGCAGATGCTGGAAATTCAAACAACACACACAAAATGCTGGTGGAACGCAGCAGGCCAGGCAGCATCTATAGGAGAAGCACTGTCGATGTGCTTCTCAAGAAAAGAACTCAAGAAGGGAATTAGAATAAAGGGGGGAACATTTGCTTGGATGCGGTGGACGTGGATGAGGTCCTTAATCAGTACTTTACATCGGTATTTACCAAGGAGAAGGGTGTGGAGGATAGAGAGATCAGTGCCAAGCGTATTGATATGCCAGGGGATTTTGAAGTAAAGGAGGAGGTAGTGTTGGGTCTCTTAAAGAGCATTAAGGTGGGTAAAGCCCCAGGGTCTGAAAGGATATACTCCAGGTTATTGACAGAGGCATGAGAAGAGATTGCTGGGGCCTTGACCAATACCTTTGTGTTCTCTCTAGAGCTGTAGATGCTGTCTACATGGATTTCACTAAGGTATTTAACAAGGTGTCTCATGGGAGGCTCAACCAGAAGATAAAGGTGTATGGGATCTATGGTGAATTGGCCGTTTGAATTCAGAACTGTCATGCCTATAGAAAAAAGGGTAGTGCTTCAAGAGACTTATTTAAGCTGGAGGTCTGTAACTAGTGGTGCTTCACAGGGATTTATACTGGGACCTCCGCTGTTTGTAATGTACAAACTTTGTATATAAGTTACCTGGATGAAAATGTGATGGGTGGATTAGTAAGTCTGCAGAGGATACGAAGATTGGTGGTATTGTGGATAGCATAGAAGGCTTGAAAAGAATACAGCAAATATAGATTAATTGCAGGTACAGGCGGAGAATTGGTGGATGGAGTTTAACATGGCCAAATGTGAAGTGTAACACCTTAGTGGATCAAATGCAAAGATACACTGTAAAAGGCAAGATGCTCAACAGTGTTGATGAGCAGAGGGATCTTGGGGTCTAAGTTCATAGCTCCCTGAAAATAGCTACACAGGTTCATTGGGTTAAGAAAACATACGGCATGATTAGTCAAGCCGTATTAGTCAAGCGTTGAGTTCAAATGTCAGGAAGTTATATTGCGGCTTTATAAAACTCTAGTTAGGCCGCATCTGGAGTATTGCATACAGTTTTGGTTGCCCCATTATTGGAAGGATGTCAAGGCCTTGGAGAGGGTGCAGAAGAGATCTATCAGGATGTTGCCTGGATTAGAGGCCATGTGCTATAATGAGAGGTAGGACAAACTTGGGTTATTTTCTCAGGAGTGGTGGAGGCTGAGGGGAGATCTGATGGAGGTTTTTATAAGACTACGAGAGGTATAGATAGAGTAGACAGACAATATCTTTTTCCAGGGATTGATATGTCTAATATCACAATGATGGTGGATGTCCATTGATGACAAAAAACCTTTGCGGGAGAGCTTTAAAGTGGAAAAGCCGTTGCACTAGGGCCGTTCCACTCTTTCAATCGTGGAAGTCAAGATCCGGTGATACAAACCTCATATAACTAGTGTTACAAACTGGGGTGTTCCTTGGTTGCAGTGAATAACCATGGCGTTTTGTACCTTGTCATGTCCTTTGCTGTAAACAGAGCTATGTGGCGACCCACTTCCCTCTACGCGAGAGGCTCGGTGACCTGGCCCCCATACCCACTTCGCAGCATGGGCAGAACCCGACCTGCGTACCCAAAGACCTGCAGAACTGTAAGTTTGTGTTTGTACGAAGGGGCGGGCATCAGCCACCGCTGCAACGGCCCTGCGAGGGGCCGTTTACGGTGCTCAGGAACAACGGGTCCACGTCAATGCTGGATGTCGGGGGGAGAGAGGAGGTTTTCACGGTGGACCGACTCAAACCGGCCCATGTGGACTTGGCGCAACCGGTCGAGTTTCCGGCACCGCGGCGCAGAGGCCGACCTCCCAAACAGGGTCCGGCCCAGACTGTGGACATTGGGGGGTGTATCGCCGGTTCTGGGGGGGGGGGTTATGTGGCGACCCAATTACTAGCACACTCGAACCGACTCACAAATAGCCAGTGCGCCGGCACAAAGGCCAGATCTGCTTCACCAACAAAGGGAAAAGCCTGCGGGGGTTTGTGAGTACGTGCCCCTTACAGCATCCGCGCCCGGGGAGGGCGGGATGAGGGAGGCTTTAAAGCAAGGCTGTGAAGTTCGAATAAAATCTTCTTTAATTGCAGTTTACTGACTCCGCGTCGTTATTTCAGCGCCGAGTGTAGCACACCGCTACAGCTACAGCATTTACTTGAAAACAAACCAAAACTGCTCAGAGACTAAGCTCAGGGGTTGACACCGAATGACGCATTATCCACAATAACGAAGTTCTAAGTTGAAGAAAGTACATTCAAACCTTTATTAAGAAACCAGCAAAGGTGAACAATCTTGTAACTATAAAAAGTAATGGAAATAAAACTAGAAGTATAACGAAATAAGTGGTCTAAGCGGTAGCATTAGTGATCTTAGCCCATTAGATAAATTTATGCTCTTTATTGGTCTGAAACGTTTGCAGTCAACAAAAAATATCACCCCCGGCTCTACCTAGACTGAACTGACAAACACAGTGTGCATATGTACAGTAACTACTGTATACTCTTCACTTCTACTACGCCCCAACCCATGTGACAGATTACCCATAACAAAGGCACAACAATGTAGACAGACAGAAAAAGATGGTTTCCTACAGGACCATTGCAGAAATCCATAGGGCATGCATTTAAAGTGAGAGGAAATAATTTCAAAGGAGATGTGAGGGGCAAGTTTTTACACAGAGAGTGGTGGCTGCCTGAATGCACTGCCTGGGGTAGTGATAGAGAGAGAAACATTAGAGACTTTTATGAGATGAGACACATGAATGTGAGGAACATGGAAGGATTTGGACATTGTGTAAGGTAGAAGGGATTAGTTTAGTTAGCCTTTTGATTACTCATTTAATTGATTCTACACTGAACCAAAGGGCCTGTTCCTGTGTTATACTATTCTGTGTTCTGTGAAAGCTACCATGCAAGAGCAGAAAATGGTCAGCAATACAACTATACGTCCTCTATGACAAGAAGATTTCACTACTGAAATAAAGATATACTGGCAAGACTTTGTTTGCCTTGCGTAAAAGAAGCTATACTTGTCATAGTGAGAGTGGGACAAAGATTTATGAGCCTGCATCCAGGGGTGACTGTAAAAGTAAGGATTGAATATACCAGTTTTGTATTCTCCAGAGATTAGAAGACTGAGAGGTGACAACAATGCTTTCTCTTCAGACTGTATAAATGGTGGATGGTTCCTTTGAATGGCAAGTCTGAAACCAAAATGCCACAGTAGCCGTGGTTGTAACAAATGCCAGAGCAAACGTAAAAGGGCAGAAGCTATCAACCACAGATCGTAGGTCTGAAGTCATACATCGACCAGAACAGATAAAGAAAGCAAGTATACTGTATTGCACTCAAGGATATGAAAGAAACACATCAGTGTTTGTATGTCCTTCAGCAAAAATGATTTGGTGGTATCATAACATACCAAGCCAGCCATATCCTGAGGGATGTAACTGCTAAGTTGTGTCTGCTGGAGATCTGCTTCACTTTGTCCCTCAGCAATTTGTCTTTGCAAGTGTGCCTGCCCTTGATAGTGCAGCACAGTCCTCATGCACTGAGAACACTGTCTACTATATTGTTAAGCTGTCGCTGAGTTAAATAGGATAAACTCAGAAAATATTAGGCTTTCATAAATTTGGAATCCATGAAATGCTTTGGGCCATTATTAAATATAGAACTATATTCTGTGGCAATCTGTAACCTCATAGCAAGGCACATTCCTCAGTCTATGAGCTCAAGTTGATGAAAAAATGTAGGTGAACATGCCATGAATGACACTAGAGAAGAAATTAAAATCTCCTGAATGTATATAAGAAAATAGCCAGCCTTATCAATGCAATGGGTTACATCAGCAATGTTAGTGATAGGACTCTACTGGTAAGAAATATTGGCCATGCACCAGTTCCTACAAAAACTCACTGTTAATCAGGAAAGCTACAGTTCATAATCACATATATGATAAATAACAGAATAAGTACCCTATGGATAAAACTAAGCAATTCCACTACCAAAGCATCAGATCAAAACTTGCCAGTTAAAAATCTAATGGTAGTTATTAAAAATGAAAACGGTAAATAAAATATAATGCATATTTATAAACCTGGTTCAAAATAATTCACCTTTTGAATTCTGAAAATGATTTGATTTCCCGCAAGAATCTAGCCAGAAGTATGATGGAAATAATGTATTCACCCTATCCTCATTATATGCAGGGGATATGTTCCTTGCAGTGGACACATAATGTGAATAATTACTTAAATGGAGAAAATAGGGATGCGTTCCAGAGGGCTTCCTAAGCATATTTTATCTGTAATTTATTCACATTTTCATACCAATACGACACAAAAGCAGTAGCACAAGGCAATATTCGTATTATATTTCATCTTCTTAGCATTGGAAACTGGTTATGTTTATTTCTTGAATCCACGTATTACTGATTTGGTAGTGTTTTTTTACAGCTGAATGTTTTCCTTCATTTATCCTTTAATGAGGGTTGGAATAGCATTGGATGAGAGGCTTACTCATCATGATAGAGATATCAATCACACATTGCTTTTGCATATTGGTATCAACATGAGGAAACAATTTACAGTTCTCTGTTAGTTCTTAGAAAATTAGGAGGGATGTAAAGCAGGTTTCCAATCTGATTACTCATTTTCCATCATACAAAGCTTAAAATGTTTTGGATACAAAAATAGATGTATGAATCATCTAATCATGTATTCCATCATATATATCTTTTGAAAAGCATCTCATAAATGCAAATAAAAATTCTTTATTTCCCACATTGTGCTATGGTGGCTGCTACAATGCAACCTGCTTGTGGAGATATGTACATGAGACAATTATTGGTTAAAAAGTCACATCTCTATTTTGAAGTTTTAATTTGTGTGCATGTTGTACTTTACTTTCATGCAACTTATTTACAAAATAAATCTGTACTAATAATTTTTAATTTATAGGAGCTGAAGATTATTATTAAACAAGATTCTGGATTTCCTTGTTAAATTCTTGAAAGTTCAAAAGTACAACATGCATCGCTTGTATTTGAGATCCCATTACCAGTGCAGCTCTTTGCAATAAATATTGACTAACAGTATTGACACAGTACTTATTAAATGGGCATGAATGGAGAGAAACAATACACCTTCTTAAGCTTTGGATTTATAATTGAAAGATTGACAGGTTATGGATAACTAAACTAATTCTTTCACAGCTCAAGTTTACTGTGAAGATACAAGCAACACACACAAAATGCTGGAGGAACTCAGCAGGCGAGGCAGTATCTATGGAAAAAAGTATAGTCGACATTTTGGACTGAGACCCTTCAGCAGGACTGGAGAAAAAAAAGATGAGGAGTGGAGTTAAAAGGTGGGGGGAAAGGAGGAAGAAACACAAGGTGAAAGGGTGAAGTAAAGAGCTGGAAAGTTGATTGGTTAAAGAGATACAGGGCTGGAGAAGGGAATGTCTGATAGGAGAGGGCAGAAGGCCGTAGAAGAAAGAAAAGGGGTGAGGAGCACCAGAGCGAGGCGATGGGCAGGCAAGGAGATAAGGTGAGAGACGGAAAAGGGATGGGGAGTGGTAAAGGAGATCGGGTGGAGAGGGCACCTCCATCCCCACCAGGAAAGCCTCAAAGCTCTTCATTTTTTTCTGGACACCAGTCCTCTCCACCATCACTCTCCTCCACCTAGCAGAACTTGGTAAACTCTTAATAATTTCTCCTTTGACTCCTCCTACTTCCTTCAAACAAAAGGTATAGCCATGGGCACTTGCCACCTGTTTGTTGGCTACATGGAACAGTCTATGTTCCAACCCTATACTTGTGGCTGTCCCGCACTCTTCCTCTGCTGCGTCAGCAACTACTTGGTGCTGCTTCCTGCAGCCATGTGAAACTCGTCGATTTCATCCTCTTTGCCTCTAACTTCCACCCTGCCCTCAAATTTACCTGGTCCATTTACGACACCTCCCTCCCCTTTCTCAATCTCTGTCCCTATCCATTCCAATATGTCTGTTCATGGCCTCTTCCACTATTGTGATGAGGCCACACATAAGTTGGAGGAACAGCACCTTATATTCCGTCTGGACAGCCTCCAACCTAATGGCATGAACATCGATTTCTTGAACATCTGGTAATGTTTCCTCCCTGCCCCATAATTCCCTAAACCCTTTTCCCTGTCTCACCTTATCTCTTGCCTGCCCATCACCTCCCTCTGGTGCTCTTCTGTCTTTTTTTTCTTCCATGGCCTTCTGTCATCTCCGATCAGACTCCAGCCCTGTATCTCTTTCACTAATCAACTTCCCATCTCTTTACTTCACCCCTCCCCCTCCCAGTTTCACCCATCACCCTGTGTATCTCCCTCCCGTTCCCCTGCTCTTTAACTCTACTCCTCATCTTTTTTTCTCCAGTCCTGCTAAATGGTCTCAGCCCAAAACGTCGACTGTACTCTATTCCATAGATGTTGCCTGGGCTGCTGAGTTCCTCTAGCATTTTGTGTGTGTTGCTTGGATTTCTAGCATCTGCAGATTTTATTTTGTTTGTGAAAATGCAAGTTTAACTGTAATACTAAAACAATATAATTTTAATGAAAAATTGTAAGTTTTTAACCAGATTGCATTCTGTCTGATCACAAGAATGGTAGGCAATTCGATATTCATTTATGGTGTACGTTTTATTTCTAATGGTTGAACTGTCAGTTTTATTATATAATTAATATGCACAGCCTTGCCTTTCCGAATGATAGTTGGCATTTTGAATCAAACAGAAACTCAAGCATTAGAAAATTTATCTTATGACTCATATATTCCTTTTGTTTTCATCCAGAACACTTGCTGGAATTTCAGATCACATATTAATCACTCCATTTTATCAGTATTTAAGATTGTCAGAATATTGAGTTTACAATGTTTACAATCAGTTAACAAGGAATAAATATTCAGTGAATATGTGTAATGTAAGTAATGTTCTTCTGGAGAATTTCAAATGCTTGTGCCTAATTAACTCAGTCAAATACTCTTGTACTTGATGTCAAGATCCCAAAATAGCAAACTCATGGAGTTAACACAAGCCACACAGAACATTCTGAGATTCTAGTACATGTTTGAATTCAAAAATTCTTTAGGATCCTGAAAGCGATTGCAATTACGTAGTGACGACCACTGCGTAGGTCCATACTGTTCAGTCAAGTCCTCAAGGAACAGTTTAGAATGCCATTTTCCTGTTTGCGATTGACAAAGTTAAAGTAGTTTAATTTCATTCTGAACTTGATTCAAGAAGGTCCAAGAAATCTGTGAAATCATATCAAAATTTGTATTTTTGGCAATTTTATTTCGACAGCTATTGGTCTCTGTAAAGACAATGTCACACATTGTGGCGTTTTCTTAGAGAAATGGAGGGCTAAGGTCTGGGTGCAGGTTGATGGTACTGAGCAGATTAATAGTTTGGCATGAATTAGATGGGCCGAAGGATCTGTGTCTGTGCTGCAGTGTTCTACGATTCTAAAAGTACCGATATTTTATTAAAGAATTTTGAAATATGTTTATAATATGTATATTACTTTTCATGTACTTAAAAATGGCATTGAAGGAAGCCATTCAGCCTATGAAAAGAGTTACCCCATGGTCTGATAGGGTGAGTCAGGCTGACATAGTGACCAGCTATTGGTGAAGACAACAGGTTGATAGGTTGATAATAAGGTTAGTTAGATAGAGAGAACATCAATAAACAGACAAAATTGCCAAGTACTGATCTACAGTATCTATCTGTAAAATTGACGCATTTCTTTCCCTCATGTCAGTTAATTTATAAATTAGTTCACCCGTATTCATTTCACCAGTTTATTGCCTTGGATCTCAGTTGTAAATGAAGTTTGACGTAGAAGAATACTAGGAATGGCATAATTAGGGATTTAAACATGTGACAGTGTATGGTGTGATAGTGTAGTTAAGAGCCTTCTTTCAAAGATCAGAATTAGGGGTCATTAAGTCACTTATAATGATAACAGGTTAAATTGAAGTATGGTGGGAGGAGGTTTGTGTGGACTATTAAGACGACAAAAACCCTTCAGGATTAAATGGCCCTGTTTCCAAGCATAAACTTCATGTTGCATTATGTCATTATTGAAATTGTTCCATATTTCCTGACACTTCAATTGATAAGCTGGTTTATTATTATTGTCACATAGTGAAGAGCCTTGTTTTGCATGCCATCCACGCAGATCATTTCCTGACATCAGTGCACTGAGATAATACAAGGAAAAAGTAATAGCATAAGAGATACCGCTGCTGCTGGAAATCTTGAGCAAATGCACAAAATGCTGGAGTAACTCAGCAGGTTGTGCAGCATCTCTGGACAGAAATAAGCAGTCAACATTTCAGGCTGAGACATCCTGATAAAATTCCTCCAGCATTTTGTGTATGTTCCACGGAATGCAGAATCAAGTTTTACAGTTGCAGTGTAGATGCAGTATGACCTGACCGTATGATGGAAGGCCATAACTAGATAGACTGTAGGTTCAAGAGTCTATTTTATTGCACAAGGGAACCATTCAATAGTCTTATAACAATAAAAAGGACTCATCAAAGAATCAGTTAAACGTATTGAGAATTAATTGAATTCAGAACTCAGGCACTAACTTGCTATTCCCTTATATTTGCTGTAGTCTACACCCATATAGCCTTCTTAAAAGCTGCAGTCTAATTTCATTATATTCTACAAATGGCTACTATTTCGTACAGGGAACATGTCATTCAATCTTCTATTTGATATGCAGATAATTACACAAGTACTGTAAAACTACAGCCTATCAGTAAGTGGGATACACCCTGCATTAATGTCTTTGGTTGGAGTATGGCACAGGCACAGTAGAAGCGTTCCCATGCAAGTCCGGCGAAGAGCTTTAAAATCCCTGTCTCCATAAAAGAGGGATACCGTCCAGTGGAGTGGTCATCCTCAGAGTGATCTGAGTCAGAGTGGTAAGGGTTGGCTCAACAGGCTTTGGCAAGAGCAGGTGGAGATGAGGTAGAAGGTAAGTTCATTCCTTATTTCTTATTTAACTCTTGAGAGAATAGGGGGTATATCTACAGGGCCAGTGTTCTGTTCTGGGTGTCAGATGTGGGATTTCCGGGAGACTACAGGCCTCCCCGATGGCCACATCTGCACCAGATGCATCGAGATGCAACTCCTTAGAGACCGTGTTAAGAAATCGAAGCTGCAGCTTGTCGGGGAAAGTGAAGAGGTGATAGACAGAAGCTACAGGGAGGAAGTCACACCAAGGCCACAGGAGACAGATAAATGGGTGACTGTCGGGAAAGGGAAGCAAGAACATCAGATAGTGGAGAGCACTCCTGTGACTGTCCCCCTCCATTTTGAGTACTGTTGGTGGGGGTGGGGGGGATGACCTACCTGGGGGAAGGAACAGCGGTGGGCCTCTAGCACTGAGTCTGGCCCTGTGGCTCAGAAGGGCAGGAAACTGAAGAAGATGGCAGCAGTAATAGGGGACTCTATAGTTAGGGGGACAGATAGGCGATTCTCTGGATGTGCAAAAGAAACATGAATGGTAATTTGCCTCCCAGGTACCTGGGTCCGCAGTGTTTCTGAACGCATCCACAATATCCTGAAAAGGGAGGGTGAGCAGACAGAAGTCATGGTACATATTGGTACCAATGATATAGGTAGAAAAAGAGAGGAAGGAAATCCTGAAAACAGAATACAGGGAGTTAGGATGGAAGCTGAGAAGCAGGACCTCAGGGGTAGTAATTTCGGGATTGCTGTCTTGTGCCACATGACAGCGAGGATAGGAATAGAATGAGGTAGCAGATAAATGCATGGCTGAAGAATTGGAGCGGGGGCAGGGATTCAGACTTCTGGATAATTGGGACCTCTTCTGGGGCAGTTGTGACTTGTACAAAAGGGATACATTGCACTTGAATCTGAGGGGGACCAATATTCTTGCGGGCAGGTTTACTAGAGCTGTTGGGAGTGGTTTAAACTAATAGCAGGGGGATGGGAACCAGTGTGACAGAGCTGAGGATGAGCCAGTAGGTTTACAAGTAGATGATGGGTGTAACATGCTTTGGTCATCCCACTGCAGGAGGGACGTCGAGGCTTGGGGGGGGGGGTTTGGCCGGCATGCTGCCTTGTTTGGAGGGCATGTGCTCTCATGAGAGGCCGATGGGCTTGGGTTGTTTTCTCAGGGGCGCCGGGGGCTGGGGGAGATCTGGTGGAGGTGTGTGGGATTGTGAGAGGTGTGGATAGAGTGGACGGAAAGTATCTGTTTCCTGGGTTTGGGGTGTCTGATGGTGGGCATTGTGGGTGGGAGGGGGTGGGTTCGGGGGGGGGATGTGAGGGGCAGGTTTGAGTGGTGGATGCCTGGAATGTGCTGCCTGGTTTGGTGGTAGAGGCAGATACATTAGACATTTGGATAGGCAAAGGGATGTGAGGAAGATAGAGGGATAGGGACATGGTGTAGGTAGGGGGGATTAGTTCAGTAGGCCATTGGATGACTAACTTAATCGGTTCGGCACAGCATAGGGCTAGTTCCTGTGCTGAACTGGTCTGTGTTCTAAGAACTACGTAATTAAATTTAAGATTACCTTACTAAGCTAGTGCATGTCTGCACATCGCTCCATCCCCTGCACATCCAGGCATCCATCTAAAACGTCTCCATCGCACCGCCTCCCCCCGGCGGTGCATTCTCGATGCCCACCACTCTCCGGTTGAAAAAAAACACTAGCCTGTCACATCCCATTTAGGCCTTCCCTCTCTCGCCTTTAACCTCTGCTCTCTCGTGCTCAGCATCTCAACCCTGGGGAGAATGACTGACTGGTCTGTCTATGCCTCCCATAGTCTTGTGGGCCTCTGTTGGGTCTCCCCTCGACCTCCGATGCTCCTGGTGGGGGATGGGGGTGCAGCCCGAGTTTGTCCGACCTCTCCACGTTCTCTAATTCAGGCGGCGTCCTGCTGGGCCCCTTCTGCATCCTCTCCAGAGCACCCCCCACCCGCTACACCCTCCCTGTAACGGGACAACCCAACTGCACACAGTGCTCCCAGTCTGGCCTGACCAGAGTTTTATACAGTTGTAACGTGACTTCCAGGCTCTTGTACTTAGTACTCTGTCCGATGAAGGCAAGTGTGCCATATGCTTTCTTACCGCCCTGTTTACTTAGTGGGAGCTGTGGTCTTGGGCCCCAAGATTTCTCTTGCCAACAATCCAGCCATTAATAGTGTCCTGTTCTGTTACATTTGCCCTCCCAAAGAGTAGACGCCACACCCTCGTTCGGTTAAACTGCATCTGCCATTTCTCTTCCTGCATCTGCGGCTGAAGTGTCTCCCGCTGTACTCTTCCACGATCTTCGCTGTTCACAACGCCACCAGTATTTGTTTCCTAATTAGTGAGGTGACTACACTTCCAGGATTGTTTGAAGTCATTTTCCGGTATGCAGTTGTTCCTCTGGATGTGAAGCAGAACAAAGGAAAGCAATCTTAACAGAGAGGAAAGAAACACAATATTTAACTATAGAGTACGGTGCAAAATTCTGAGGCACCCTTGATTTTTTTTATATGGTTTCAGGTGATATGACCTTCACAGAGTCCTAATCTCAAAATCAGACTAGCTGCTTCACCCTCTGATATTGGGGGGGGAGGGTGAAAGGAGGGGGTGCTACAGCACAGGATCGAAATAAGCAGCTGAGCACAGGATTGAGAGAAGCTACAGAAAGTTGTAAAATTTGACGGCTCCATCTTGGACACCAGTCTCCATAGTATCCAGGACATCTTCAAGGAGCAGTGCCTGAAAAAGGAGGCATCCATCATTAAGGAGCCCCTTCACCCAGTCCATGCCCTTTCCTCATTGTTACCTTCATGAAGGAAGTACAGAAGTCTGAAAGCACACACTCAGTGATTCAGGAACAGCTTCTTCCCCTCTGCCATCTGATCTCTGAACCCATGAACACTACCTCACCATGTTTAAAATTTTTTTTGTCACTAACTGAGCTGAGGACTCTGTCAGTCAGGGTCGTTTGTGGATGTGGATGTGGTCGACCCAGCTATCTAGGTATGCAAGCCAGGGCAGTACGATCTGGAGAGCGAGCTGTTGCCCGTGCAGCAGGCTCCCCCTCTCCACGCAGCCGATGACCCAAAGGAATGGCAGAGACCCATACAGTTTGGCACCAGGGGTTGCCAGTCAGCGTTGAACTCGATGTCGGACGGCCTTAGGGACTCCAGCTCCAGGTTTTTCCCTCAGGAATTACTCCTGAAGCCTTCCCCATGGATGGGTACAGCTGCAAGGCAGCGGTGGTTTGAGATCAGAGTTTTCCTTCTCCTAGAGGAGCTGACGAACCCCATCTGCCTGAAGTGAGTGATTTTAAGGTGCCAGTTACCCACCTGTGCCCCTTCTCCTGTCGGTAGAAATGGTTCCGCCAGTCTCAGTTGCTGAGCCACATGGGAAGGCCGGGAGCTGGACTTGGTTGTCAGAGGCTCTTTGAGATGCACGTCATTGGGAGCATTGAATAGACAAATTTCACAATATTAAATCTGTCTCTGACATCACTGAGGTTGTCCGAGATTACCAGGGGAGACAGAAACCAAATTCTGCATAAAACCTTGGTCAGACCCCACTCGGAGTACTGCGTCACCTCACTACAGGAAGGATGTGGGTGCTATAGAGAGAGTGCAGAGGAGATTTACAAGGATGTTGCCTGGATTGGAGGGCGTACTTTATGAGAATAGGTTGAGTGAACTTGGCCTTTTCTCCTTGGAGTGACGGAAGATGAGAGGTGACCTGACAGAGGTGTATAAGATGATGAGGGGCACTAATCGTGTGGATAGCCAGAGGCTTTTTCCCAGGGCTGAAATGGCCAACACAAAGGGGCATAGCTTTAAGGTACTTGGAAGTAGGTACAGAGGGGATGTCAGGGGTAAGTTTCTCACACAGAGAGTGGTGGGTGCGTGGAATGCACTGCCAGCGGCGGTGGTGGAAGCAAATACAATACAGTAGAGTCTTTTAAAAGTCTCTTAAACAGGTACATGGAGCTCAGAAAAATAGAGGGCTATGCAGTAGGGAACTTCTAGGCAGTTTCTAGAGTAGGTTACATGGTCGGCACAACATTGTGGGCCAAAGGGCCTGTAATGTGCTGTAAATTTCCATGTAAGGAATGAGAAGCCAATGATTTGGTACAAATGCAGACAGAGTAAAGTGTTAAATTGTGCCACAGAGACAAAATTCAAAAGAGTGAAGAGTACAGGACTGAAGGAGCTGTATTTAAATGTGCGTAGCATTTGGAATAAGGTGGACAAGCGGTTCGCAATTAGAGATTGGTCGGTATGACGTTGTGGACATCACTACATTGTGGCAGAAAGAAGGCCAGAGTTGGGAGCTTAATATCAAAGGATATACATTGTATTGAAAGGACAGGCAGGAAGGCATAGACAGTGGTGTAGCTCTGTTGGTAAGAAATGGAATTATGTCTTTGGAAAGAGGTGACACAGGGTCAGAGAATGTTGAATCTTTGTGGGTGGAGATAAGAAACTGCAAGGGTAAAAAAATGGGGATCATAAATGCGCATCCAAATAGTAGCCAAGATGTGGGATTGAGATTGCAAAGGGAGCTGGAAAAGACATGTAATAAAGGTAATTTCACAATTGTAATGGGAGACTTCAATATGCAGGGGGTTTGGGAAAATCAGACTGGTGTCGGATTGCAAGAGAGGGAGTTAGTTGAGTGCTTACGAGATGGCTTTTTAGAGCAGCTTGTGCTTGACCTTAGTTGGGGAAAGGCCATCTTAGATTGGTTGTTGCATACCGTAATAACCCAGATCTTATTAGGGAGCTTAATGTAAAAGAACCCTTAAGCGGCTGTGATCATAATATGATTGCATTCATGCTGCATTTTAATGTATCAGTATCACAATGGAATAAAGGGGATTACAGAGGCATGAGAGAGGAGCTTGCCCAGGTGGATTGGAGGAGGATACTGGCGAGGATGACAGCAGTGCCGAAATGGCTGAAGTTTCTGAGAATAGTTCACAAGGCGCAGAGCAGGTATTTCTCACAGAACAAGAAGTTCTCAAATGGCAGGGGTAGGCAAGGGAAGTTAAGGATTGCATAAAGCCAAGGGAAGGGCATATAAGGGAGCAAAAGTGAGTGAGAAGTTGAATGATTGGGAAGTTTTTAAAATCCAACAAAAGGCAACAAAAAAAACTATAACAAGGGAAAAGATGAAATATGAGGGCAAACTTGCCAATAATATAGAGTAGGATACTAAAAGTTTTTTTTTGTTTATATAAAGAGTAAAAGGGGGGTGAGAGTTGATATTGGACCACTGGAAAATGATGCTGGTGAGGTAGTAATGGGGGTAAAAGAAATGGCAGATGAACTTAATAAGTATTTTGCATCATTCTTCACTGTGGAAGACACTGACAGCGTGCCAGAGGTCTGTGAGTGTCAGGGAGCAGGAGTGAGTGCCATTGCTATTACAAAGGAAGAAGTGCTAGACAAACTGAAAGGTCTTAAAGGTGGATAAGTCACCTGGGCCAGATGGACTACATTTCAGACTTCTGAGAGGGGTAGCTAAAGACATAAAAGAAGCATTGGTCATGATCTTTCAAGAATCAATTGATTCTGGCATGGTCCCGGAGGACTGGAAAATTGCAAATGTCACTCCCCTCTTTAAGAAGGGAGAATGGTAAAAGAAAGGAAATTATAGGCCAGTTAGCCTAACCTCAGTGGTTGAGAAAGTGTTGGAGTCTATTATTAAGGATGAGGTTTCTGGGTACTTGGAGACTAATGATAAAATAAGTCAAAGTCAGCATGGTTTCTGTAAAGGGAAATCTCATCTGAAAAATCTGTTAGAGTTCTTCAAGGAAGTAACAAGCAGGGTAGACAAAGCAGAGGCAGTGGATGTCATTTACTTGGAATTTCAGGAGGTGTTAGATAAGATGCCACACATGAAGCTGCTTAACAAGATAAAATCCTATGGTGTTACAGTAAAGTACTGTGTGGACAGAGGAGTTACTGACAGGCTGAAGGCAGTGAGTGGGAATAAAAGGGGCTTTTTTTTGGTTGGCTGCCAGTGACTAGTGTTTCTTAGGGACGATTACTTTTCACATTGTTTTGTCAATGATTTAGATAATGGAATTGATGGCATTGTGGCAAAGTTTGTGGATGATATTAAGATAGATGGAGCGTAGCTAGTGCTGAGGAAGGAAAGCAATTGTAACAGGACTTGACAAATTGGAAGAATGAGCACAAAAGTGGCAGATGGAATACAGTGTTTAGATATGTAGGATAATGCATTTTGGTAAAAGGAATAGTAGTGCAGACCATTATTTAAATGGGGAAAAAATCAAACATCAGAGGTACAAAAAGGCTTAGGAGTCCTCGTGCAAAACTCCTAGAAGATTAATTTATAGGTTGAGTCTGTGGTAAAGAAAACAAATGCAATGTTGGCACTTGTTTCACGGGGAACAGAATATAAAAGCAAGGAGATAATGCTGATGCTTCATAAGACAATAGTCAAGCCACATTTGGAATATTGTCAAAAGTTCTGGGCCCCATATCTCAGAAAGGACATGTTGTCATTGGAGAGAGTCCAGAGGAGGTTCACAAAGATGATTCTGGGAATGAAGTGGTTAACATATGAGCAGCGTTTGGCAACTTTGGGCCTGTACTCACTGGAATTTAGACGAATGCATGGGGATTTCATTGAAACCTGCTGAACATTGCCAATTAATTTCTGATGCCATCTTTGCAAACTTCAGTGAGGAATGGACATCTTCACAGATTTTAATTTGTTATTGAGATACAGTGAGAAATAGGCCTTTCTGGCCCTTCAAGCTGCACTGCCCCAGCAACCTGTGATTTAACCCTTTTCTGATCACGGGACAATTTACAAAGACCAATTAACCTACCAAACAGTCCATTTTTGGACTGTAGGAAGAAACCAGAGCACCCAGTGAAAACCCACACGGTCATGGGGAGGACATACCAAGTTCTTACAAACGGGGTGGGAATTGAACCTAGGTCACTGCTAGTGTAAAGCAATATGCTAACCACTGCACTAATGTGCCAGCCCAGTGCATAGCATTTTTTCAGAATGTCAGCTTAGTCTTCTTGCTTATTGATCAGAAGTGGTGAAACTTTCTTCTGCATTAAAAAGAGAATAACCATTTCAAATTACCATCAGCAAATTATATGAAATTTCAGGAAATAATGCAATTGAAACCTATATGTTTTCGTTACATATTTCTTAACTAAAAGATAAATATTATTTTTTTTGATGAAATTATCATTTTAATCCCATTTTTACTTGCAAAGAGCAATGTACAGGGATTCTTCTTCTTAGGCAATCTCCCAGACTTACTTCCACTCTGTTTTTGTGGGTTCTGTGATGATGGATTTGGTTAATTTGGAAACAACACTCTTCCACAGATGGGTAGCAAATGCCTGACGGGGTATTTAGTGAGGTCCACCACTTACGTGGGGCTTCTGTGTGCCTCTGATGCACGAGACTTGAGGCTCTCATTATTACCTGGAATGCTCCTTCTCAACTATAAGAGGTCATCAGTCAGGGATTCAAAGGATTTGCTAGGCAAGTTGAATTATTTTTCAAGAAGCTTTTTGACCATCTGGAATTTTTTTTCCTGTGATTTGATAATCTTGTAAAAGATTTCAGAATACATTGTTTTCGGAATTCTGATCTGAATGAGTGCAATTGGAACCTGAATGCTGGGGATGTATGCATGTGAGTGAATGCTAAGTTTATTTATTCCTGCGGTGAATCTGGAGAATACTGTGGATATAGTATTAGTTGTATATTTTCTTCAGTGTTTTAACGTGTCTGCTGTAGGTAGTCCTGATCTCACAAACATATCAGCAGGGCAGAGGTCACTTTGGAGCCAGATTTGAGGTCTTAATCTTCAATATCTCTTCAGTCGAACAGAAGCAGTGTGCTGCACATTGAAAGCAGTGCTGAATTTCATCATTGAGCCTTTGCTCCAGATAAAATGTTGCCAAAAGCAAAAGCAGATATAATACAAATACGTAGATAATCCCATGTATACACACATTTTGTTTAAGTTACATAAAGGTTTAAGAGAACAGAAAGTTCATTATGCTCTCAAGAGCAAAACAAAAGTGTTGGTTAAGCGTTTGAAAGTGGCATTCAAGGAAACTATAAAATATATAGTAGATTAGCCTCCTAAAGGGATTAATGGGAGAGGGGATGGGGGTCAAAGTTTAGATTACAAATTTCAAGCTGCCTACTTTAAGTGGAAAAATAATTCTGACACTGGAGAAGGCAGAGGATAGATAGATTGGTGTGAGAATGGGAAGGAGAGATGAAATGACATGCAGACAGAAGCTCAAAATGGTCACTGTGGACATGTGTATGGCAAAGCAGTCCCTAAGTCCGTACTTGCTCTTGCAAATGTAGAGGATGCCATTTTGTGAGCAATTGACAGGTTAAAAGAGGTACATATGAATCTTTGCCTCACCTTGAAGGGTTGTCTCAGTATCTGTAAGGTGGTGAGAGATAATGTGTCAAGATAGTTGTTGCACCTCCTTTGGTTGCAGGGGAAACTGCCAAGGAAAGGACTAGGTGAGGAAGATATGACTCATGGCAAGATTGTGTGGCCTCTAGCTACTGAGGAAGAATGATGTGCTGTATTGGGTGTTCTGTCTGGGGGAAGGTGAGGTGATAGCGTAAGTGCATGATGTGGAGGAAATATGGACAACGGCTCCATTAATCAAATTAAAGGGAAGACATGTTTCCTGAAAAAGGACATTTCAGATGTCCTGGAATGGAAAACCTCAACTCGAAAACTGATGTTACAGAAGTGAAAAAATTGAGAGCAATAGATGGCAAGAGGGAGGATGTCTAATCTAGACAGTTCAAAACTATTCCCATTGGCAGAAGTCTCAAGAACCAAGGGACACAGAAAGTGATTGATAAGAGAAAAATCATCTTTATATAATGAAGGTTTGCTGTCTGGAGTACACTGTTTGGGATAGTAGAGGAAGCAGATCCAAAAGAGAGTGGAATAAGTATTTGAAAAGAAAGAATTTACAGGACTATGGGGAAAGTAGGGATTAGCTGGATTGCTTTTACGGTAGGAACTCAACAATCTGAATGGGTTCCTTTCATGCAAAATCACTTAGTGCTTACACATGCTAATGCATGAGAACTCACATTTAATGAAAGAACTTGAAATTACATTTAAAATAAATTTGAAAACACCGAAAAACACCAAGGTCAAAATGTATCCATGGAGTGAGAAAATTGAATAACCATTAGGGATAAAATAATATGTACTTGTAACTGTTAATAGGCCTAATGTGACATCTTAATCTTAATTTTATCACAAGCAAGATTTCCTTAAAGTGTCAGAGAGCTTTGATTTGCTCTAATTACAATTCATTTGTACTCACTTTAATTGTGATTTTAGTTCACAAGTTTATACCCACTCTGTTATCAGCTCTTTCTCTGTAGTTATTTTCAACTGTTGTGACATTTACACAAGTTGTTCCCCCTCCCACAACTGCCTTGCTCTCCCTCCTTCACTCTTCACCTGGCAAATTTCCACTACAAATTCAAATATTATGTCTGAAATGAAGAGAGCTCTCACACATATTTACAGGGAATCCTTGCAAAGTGTTGTTACCCTATTCATGTTGATCCCCTCACAGGGATATCCCATTTTTGAAGTACACGATGAACCACAAACCACTGTTCCTTTCAGTTACTCCTCTTATCCTCCTTTTTACCTTCTCCAAAATCTTCTTCAATGTACAATTTCTACTGCTTTGTTCACCTGCTAATGCACTAATGAGCATATTTGTGCATAAAAACATTTTAAGCACCAGATATTATTTTGCTATGTTGATTTCACATATCATTATTCGTAAATCACCCCCACCCCAATCCTGGCTGAAATTACGAGGTGCATTTTTTTCATTGATCAGGATTCCCCCACTTCTGTACTGATGAAGGTTCATTTCTCGCTTTACTAATTCTTATATCTTGCTAAATATTTCTAATGTTTTCAGTTGAACTTCTCCATTCCTTAGCCATTGAGTTCATTTGAAACAGAGATGAAAATATTTCTAGATATGAAGTTAATTAATGAATATTTTCAGAGTGAACATTAAAGATATCAGAGGATCCGCCATGATCTTGATAGTGGTGGCGTAGGTTCAAAGGGCCAAATAACCTGCTCCTACATTTTATGTTGTATACTATATAGAGTCCTTATTTTAAATGTGTTAACTCCTGTGATTAATTTTGATAATTTAGCTTGCATTAAAATTGTACATAAATATCGTTGAATGATGAAGAAGCTGCTGATAAGGTTTTTATGAAACAGCTGCAATTTTAATCTGTTAAATCGTTGTGTTAATCTGCTTTTTTTTGCAGATATGGAAGTACACATTATTTTAAAACTGTACATAAAAATGCTCACCCACATTTTTTACAAAAAACCTGTTCCACATTTCCAAATCAAGTTGTAGTACCACTTCAGGGTGTCATTATATGCAATTTGTTAAAAAGCCAACAGAGCAATTGGTCTTGTGTCAACAACACATTGTGTCAGACACTAAACGAAACTTCCACAAAAAGAATAATCAATAGCAGAGCACATGTATTCAAATGTACCTTTGCAGGCAATGAAAAATATTTTGGTTAATTTGGGAAAGAGGCACCTATATATTTACAAAATAAAATTCATCAGCCATGGCGCTTGCAGTATATAAGGCATTAGAAATGAAATTTGCAATAGTCAAATTATCGCGAATTATTGTGATTATCGCCAAATTGGTGATAGTCTTCCAATAAATTATCTCATGTGGCATGGTAATTCTGAGCAAAGATTATCACTGATTGATGCATTAGTAACTATAATTATGGACTTCTTAAGGAAAAAGGAAGAACCCTGTTGCTTAATTATGTGTATACATTGTTTTACTATTAATAGAAGTGTAACAGAGATTGATTTAAATAACTGAACCAATTTAGAAAACCTGTTTCAAATTATTAATAATATTTTTTCCAAGTTTCAAGATTCAAGATTGTTTAATGTCATTTCCAGTACACAAGTGTAAAGGCGAATGAAATAATTGTTACTTCAGATCCGATACAGCACAAAAAAAGTAAGATAAAGAGCACAATAATAAAAAAAAACCCACATATAATGGCTTGCATACATAGATTGATTGTATGTCCATAAAATAATTCTAGGCACAGGAGTGTCTATACTTATGGAGATTCTGACAGGAAATAATCAAGTCGTGGTGGTGGGGTGATTTAGTGGGCGGAGGTGTTGATTAGCCTTATCCAGGGAACATTTTTTTAAACAAAATATACTTTATTCAAAATAAAATTATTTACAATAAACCATTCAATGACTCTAAATCCTTAACAGACATTATCATTACATTCTATACATTTCCACACTTTCAGCCACTCACGTGGCACTCTGTTGTTTCATCTTTACATACCACTGTTGAGAGGTAAACTCTCTGCCACCCAACCCGTCCCACTCCTGCGGAAGAAGAAACCTAAACCATGGTCCTTCCCCACCGGGCCCTTGTGGTGGCTGCACCAAGTTCCAGTGCGTCCCTCTGCACGTACACGTACAGTCGAGAATGTGCCAGTCAGCAGCATTCTCCCACAAACATCTCCGTGTGCTGGTAGACCATCAAGTTTCGGGCCGACCAAAGAGCGTCTTTCACCGAGTTGATGATCTGCCAGCAACACCAGATGTTGGTCTCCGTGTGCGTCCCCAGAAACAGCCCGTAGATCAGGGAGTCCTCTGTTACACAGCTGCTGGGGATGAACCTCGACACTGCCCCTTCCATCTTCCTCCACACCTTCTCCGCGAACCCACAGTGTGCAAAGAGGTGGGTCACTGACTCCTCCTCACTGCAGTCCTCCCGTGGGCAGCAGGATGTGGAGACGACGTTCCGGGCGTACAGGAGGGATCGGACTGGGAGGGCCCTTCTCACCATCAACCAGGCGAGGTCTTGGTGCCTGTTGGTGAGGTCTGGCGATGAGGCATTTTGCCAGATGAACTGGACAGTCTGCTCAGGGAACCACCCCACTGTGTCCATCACGTCCTTCTCCTGCAGTGCCTGCAGGACCTTACATGCTCACCACTGCCTGACGGCCCTGTGGTCAAAGGCGTTGACCTGAAAGAACTTCTCTATGAAGGATAGGTAGTGTGGTTGACTGGGGCGTTGTGCAGGAATGGGGCCAGACCCATCCTTTGTAACCAGGGCGACAGGTAGAACCTGGGCACGTAGTGGTACTTGGTGCCCACATACCTGGGATCCACACACAACCTGATGCAGCCTCACACGAAGCTGGCCATCAGGACGAGGGCAACATTAGGAATGTTTTTGCCCCCATCGTCCAGGGACTTGTGCATGGTGGTCCGTCTGACCCGCTCCATCTTGGATCCCCAGACGAATCTGAAGACGGCTCGGGTGATTTCCGAGCTGAAGGAGCGGGGGATGGGCCACACCTGCGCCAAGTACAGCAGCCCGGAGAGCACCTCACACCTGATGACCAGGTTCTTGCCCGCTATCGATAGGGAGCGCCCTCCCCACAGCCCCAGTTTCTGTTTCACCTTGGCAGTCCGCTCCTGCCAGTTCTTGTTGCACGCCTCGGCCCCTCCGAACCAGATCCCCAACACCTTCAGGTGATCAGTCCTGATGGTGAAGGGGACGCTGAATCGGTCGGGCCAGTTGCCGAAGAGCATGGCTTCGTTCTTTGTGCGGTTGACCCTGGCCCCCAAAGCCAACTCAAACTGTTTGCAGATGCTGATCAGCCTGAGAACTGACCTCGGATCGGAGCAGAACACGGTGACGTCGTCCATGTACAGGGAGGTTTTCACTTGGGGCCCTCCACTGCCTGGCAGCGTCACCCCTCTTATGCCCTCATCCCTCCTGAAGACTTCGGCAAAGGGTTCTATGCAGCACACGAACAAGACGGGGAGAGAGGGCAGCCCTGCCTGACTCCAGACCTGTTGGGGAAGCTGTCTGTTTCCCACCCGTTGACCCGGACTGCGCTAGATGTCTGTGTAGAGCAGTTTGATCCAATTCCTGATACCCTCCCCAAATCCCTTTTGGGGAGTATGTCCGCCATATACGTGTGCGATATCCAGTCGAAGGCTTTCTCCTGGTCCAAGCTGACCAGGCAGGCGTCCACCCCCCTGTCCTGCACGTAGGCGATGGTGTCCCTCAGCAGCGTGAGGCTGTCTGAGATCTTCCTGCCCGGTACAGCACAGGTTTGGTCCGGGTGGATCACCTGCTCCAGTGCAGACTTGACCCTGTTGGCGATAGCCTTGGACAAGATCTTGTAGTCGATGTTAAGGAGTGATATGGGTCACCAATTTTTAACGTCCTCCCTTTCCCCCTTCTGCTTGTAGATGAGGGTAATGGCTTACAACTAAAAAGCAAAACTGCTTCCAAGGTCAGTACAGTCAACAAAGATGTCTTAATGCGTTTAAATGAACTATTGCTGCTTAAAACCAACAGAAACAACAGTCTGTGGTTGGAAGGGCCCACGGAGGAAACCTCGGAGAAAGCATGGGCAGAGATCAGGATTGCAAGTGCGTTTAAGGAAATGGGGTTTTAAACTCCCTATATCGATGACCTTGCTGGTGAACGTGCAGTCTCTGGTGAATAAAATCGATGACCTCATATCAGAGTTCTGTATCAAAGGGACATTAGAACGGCATGTGTCCTTTGTTTCACAGAATCCAGGTTAACCCCTTCCATACCGGATGCAGCGATTCAGATCAACAGGTTTACTATACACCGTCAGGATAGATCGACAGATTCTCTCCAAAGCAGAGGTGCAGGGGTATGCCTTATGATCAACTCTTCCTGGTGCACAAATATATCAGTGCAGTCCCAATTATCCTCACCAGACCTGAAATATCTCGCAGTAAAGTGTCATCCTTTTTACCTACCACGGAAGTTCTCTGGGTTCATTTTGGTAGCAGTTTACATTTCACCTCAGGCCAATGTCAAGCAGGCTTTAGATGATCTGAGCAATGGGGTCAACATGCACGAAACAGCCACCCTAACGCATTCACCATCGTTTGGGAAATTTTAAGGCCAGTCTGAAAAAAATCACTAAGCAATTACCATTAACAGATTACTTGCAATACCAGAGGACACACCACAATGTTACACCAGCATCAAGAATGCCTACCATGCTATTCCACGCCCTCACTTCGGGAAGTCTGATCACCTGGCTGTACGTCTACTCCCTGAGTACAGGCAGAGACTAAAGACTGCAGCACCAGCAGTGAGGACCAAGAAGGTTTGGACAGGGAAAGCACAGGAGCACCTACAGGACTGCTTTGAATCGGTGGACTGGACTGTATTCAGGGATTCATCTTTGAATCTGGATGAGCATGCTGGAGTTGTTACTGACTTCATTAAAACCTGTGTGTGCCTATAAAGACTTATTGTACATTCCCAAACCAAAACCCATAGATGAACCAGGAGGTACGTTATCTGCTGAAGTCTAGATCTGTGGCATTCAAGACTGGCAAACCAGGCCTGTACCAGAAAATCAAGTACGATTTGTGGAGGGCTACTTCAAGGGTAAAGAGACAATTTTGAACAAGGTTGGGGGCAATATCATACGTACGGCAACTCTGGCAGGGTTTGTAAGACATTACTTCCTACAAAGCGAAACCCAATAGTATGAATGAACATCCAATTCACAGACGTCCGTTGATACCCCTGCCCCCCCCCCCCCCTTAACCCCATCCCTATCTATTATTTCAGTCTGGTTCTCTTTCTCTCTCTTTTTTCCCCCCTCACTATAATCTCCCCCCAGCCCTACCTTTCTTTCTCTTTTATTTCCCATAATTCTCCACCTTCCCCCTAGCCCATTTCCCTCCAGCCTATCACTTCCTAGCTCTCTACTTTATCCCTCCCCCCACTTCTTATCCCCCCCTTGACCATCCCATGTTACTTCATTCCTGATGAAGGGTTTCGGCCCGAAACATTGTCACCACCTCCTCCCATAGATGCTGTCTGGCCTGCTGAGTTCTGCCAGCATTTTGTGTTTTTATTTATTTCTAGCATCTGCAGATTCACTCGTGTTGCCCTTGAGTATGAATGGCAGCGATGCTTCACTACCAGATGAACTCAATGCCTTCTATGCCCGCTTTGAAAGGGAGAATATAACTATAGTTGTGAAGATCCCTGCTGCACCTGATGACCCTGTGATCTCTGTCTCAGAGGCCGACATTAGACTGTCTTTAAAGAGAGTGAAGGCAGAAAGTCCTGATGGAGTATCTGGTACGGCTCTGAAAACCTATGCCAGCCAACTGGTGGGAGTATTCAGGAACATTTTCAACCTCTCACTGCTATGGGTGTAAGTTCCCACTTGCTTTAAAAAGGCAACAATTATACCAGTGCCTAAGAAGAATAATGTGGGCTGCCTTAATGACTATCGCCCGGTAGCGCTCACATTGACAGTGATGAAATGCTTTGAGAGGTTGGTCATGACTAGACTGAACTCCTGCCTCAGCAAGGACCTGGACCCATTGCAATGTGCATATCACCACAATAGGTCAATGGCAGATGCAATCTCCATGGCTCTTCTCAGGGCTTTAGACCACCTAGACAACACAAACACCTACATCAGGATGCTGTTCTTCGACAGCATTTAATACCATCATTCCCACAATCCTAATTGAGAAGTTGCAGAACGTGGGCCTCTGTACCTCCCTCTGTAATTGGATCCTCGACTTCCTAACCAGAAGACCACAGCCTATGCGGATTGGTGATAACACATCCTCTTCTCTGACGATCAACACCGGCGCACCTCAGGGCTGTGCTTAGCCCACTGCTCTACACTCTGTATACGTCATAAGGGGGGTGTTGGGAGCGGACCCAAAAGCAAGACACAGACAGTGAACTACCAGGAACAGGACTAGGCGTGAGAGGAAAGCGAAGAAAGTGGGGAAGAAAGGAGACTGGACATGACACAGGCCCCGGACAAGACAAGAACTCCGGGCCTGGGCTACGATTTGACTAGGATAACGGAACCAGGACATGGAACTGGGAACTAGGAGCCTGGGCTTGGACTCCGAGCCAGAGACTGGACAAGGACCCAGAACCTGGGTCTTGACTCGGACTCAGATCCCGGAACTAGGTAAGGAACAGGACGTGGCTACAGGACGAGGAGAGACAACAGGACTGGACATGAGGCTCCTGGACAGGACAAGGAAACCCCAGCACAGGACGAGGGAATCCCAGCACTGGGCTGGGCAAGGTACTCCTGGGCTGGGCGAGGCACATGGACAAGACAAGAACACAAAGCCGTGGCTTGGACAGGACAAGTTTCTAGGATGTGGCTAGGACTGGATGAGACCCCAAAGCCTTTTTCTTGGTCGAGGAAGAGATAGGAACACAGAGCCTTGGTTGAGGGAGAGACAGGAACGCAGAGCCTTGGTCGACGGAGAGACAGGAACATGGAACACAGAGCCAGGACCCCTCCTTGGAAACAGGACGTAGGGCCAGGACTCATATACAGAACACAGAGCCAGGACCCCTCCTTGGGTACAGGACGTAGGGCCAGGACTCATTACATAGAATGCAGAATACAATGAGACGGTTCCCAACACTAGGTAGCGGCAAACGACTGGACCTACCTAGTGAAGGTGTGGACTCAGAGACAGTTCAAATCAACGGAAGACAGTTCCTTATCTAGCTCCGATTGTTGAAATTGACAGCGGTGAAGGCAAGGCTCCAGGAGGAAGGTGAAGGGAAGGGATGCAGACAGGGTGTTTGGACAGGAACAATCCAGTAGCCAGAGGCTGAATCCTGAAGCTATTTATGAAGCCAGCCCAAATGAGAATCAGCTGCCTCAACAGAAACTGGGGAAAGCCGGAAAACCTGGAATAAGGAACATGGACGGGACTGTGAACCGGAATGCGGATTTCACGGATCAGACCATGACAGTATACACATGACTGTGTGGCTAGTTATAGCTCAAACATCATCTACAAATTTGCTGATGATACAACCATTGTTGGTAGAACCTCAGGGGGTGACGAGAGGGCGTACGGGAGTGAGATATGCCAGCTAGTGGAGTGGTGCCACAGCAACAACCTGGCACTCAATGTCAGTGAGACGAAAAAGCGGATTGTGGACTTCAGGAAGGGTAAGATGAAGGAACACATACCAATAGAGAGAGTGAGCAGTTTCAAGTTCCTGGGTGTCAAGATCTCTGAGGATCTAACCTGGTCCCAGCATATTGATGTAGTCATAAAGAAGGCAAGACTTTTTATTAGGAGTTTGAAGCAATTTGGCATGTCAACAAAAACTTCTATAGTTGTGCTGTGGAGAGCACTTGACAGGCTGCATCACTGTCTGGTATGGGGGGGTGGGGTGCTACTGCACAGGACCGAAAGAAGCTGCAGAAGGTTGTAAATCTAGTCAGCTTCATCTTGGGTATTAGCCTACAAAGTACCCAGGACATCTTCAGGGAGCAGTGTCTCAGAAAGGCAGCATCCATTATTAAAGACCTCCAGCACCCAGGGCATGAACTTTTCTCACTGTTACCATCAGGTAGGAGGTACAGAAGCCTGAAGGCACACACTCAGCGATTCAGGAACAGCTTCTTCCCCTCTGCCATCTGATTTCTGAATGGACATTGAAGCTCTGGACACTACCTCACTCTTTTAATATACAGTATTTCTGTTTTTGCACATCTTTTAAAAATAATCTATTTAATATATGTAATTGATTTACTTGTTTATCTATTATGTTTTATTTTATTTATTATTTTTTCTCTCTCTCGCTGCTGGATTATGTATTGCATTTAACTGCTGCTGCTAAGTTAACAAATTTCACGTCACATGCCAGTGATAATAAACCTGATTCTGATGCCCTTCCTCATGGATTTGGACATGCTGCCTGCCAGCAGCGTAGCGTTGTACATTTCCAGCAGGTCGGGGCCCATCCGGTTCCACAGAGCCGAATACAACTCGATCGGTAAGCCGTCGCTTCCGGGAGTCCTACCCGACTCAAAGGAACGGACGGAGCCAGTCAGCTCGTCCAGGGTCAGCGGCTGCTCCAGACTCTCCCGCTTGCCGTCGTCTAAGACCTGCGTGATAGACGACAGGAAGCTGCGGGAGGCTGTGGAGTCTGTGGCCTTTTCTCCGTACAGACCGGCATAGAAGAACCTGCAGACCCTCAGTATGTCTGTCTGCGAGGACGCGACTGAGCCGTCCTCTTCCTTAAGGTTGTGGATCACAGAGCTCCCCCCGTGCACCTTCTGGAAGAAGAAGCATGAGCACGTCTCGTGCTGTTCCAGGGAACAAATACAGCATAGACAAAGGGACTGAGAAAAGGGAATAGCATTTTTACAGGAGACAGGGTGGGAAGAGGTACAGTCAAGATAACCACACATTACAGCAGTGGTGTGCAGGAGAACAGCTCTGAATGTACAACACATCAAACCTTGAGATGGATGGGTAACAGCAGTAGAAGATCATGAATATACACTCAGTGGCCACTTTATTAAATAAAGGAGCTATCTAATAAAATGGCCACGGAGTGTACTTGCATTATTTTTGTTGCTGATTTATTGAGAGATGTGTTCTTTTTGGCTTTGCTCAGTTATCACAAAATTTCCTGGTGCCACTATACAGAGACAGTCCTACATACCACTGTTTCAGAACATAAGGTGCTTAATGCCTTATTGTAGCGATGTGCTACACACAGCGCTGAAATAACGACACGCAGTTGGTAAGTCGTTTTGAGACTAGTTTATTCAAACTTCGCGGCGCTGGTATTTAAATCCCTAGCGCCCGCCCTCTCCGGGCAGAAATGACGTCAGAGGTGCATTACCAAAGTCTCCCCCCCGCGCGCTTGCTATTTGTGAGCTGGTTCGCCTGCGCAGAAAGTGGGTCACCACATAACCACCCCCCCCCAGAACCGGCGATACACCCCCCAATGTCCACAGTCTGGGTCGGACTCTGTTTGGGAGGTCTGCCTCTGCGCCACGGTGCCTGAACCTCGACCGGCTGCACCAAGTCCACATGGGCTGGTTTGAGTCGGTCCACCGTGAAAACCTCCTCTTTCCCCCCAATGTCCAGAACCTACGTGGACCTGTTGTTGTTGATCACCTTGAACGGCCCCTCGTACGGCCACTGTAGCGGTGCCCGGTGACCGCCCCTTTGTACAAACACAAACTTACAGTTCTGCAGGTCTTTGGGTACATGGGTCGGGGTCTGTCCGTGCTGTGAAGTCGGTACGGGGGGCCAGTTTGCCGAGCCTTTTGCGTAGCCTGTCCAGGACTGCTGCGGGTTCTTCCTCTTGCCCCCTTGGGGCTGGTATGAACTCACCTGGGACAGCCGGGGTGCGCCGTACACCAACTCGGCCGACAAGGCGTGCAGATCCTCTTTGGGCGCTGTGCGAATTCCAAGCAGGACCCAGGGAAGCTCGTCCACCCAGTTAGGTCCTCTCAAGCGGGCCATGAGAGCCGACTTCAAGTGACGGTGGAAGCGTTCCACCAGTCCGTTCGACTGTGGGTGGTAGGCAGTAGTGTGGTGCAGCTGTGTCCCCAAAAGGCTGGCCACAGCTGACCACAGGCTGGAGGTGAACTGGGCGCCTCTGTCGGAGGTAATGTGGGCCGGTACCCCGAAGCGTGCTACCCAGGTTGCGATCAGTGCTCGGGCGCAGGAATCGGCAGATGTGTTGGTGAGCGGGACCGCCTCTGGCCACCTCGTGAACTGGTCTACCATAGTTAGGAGGTACCGCGCTCCTTGGGACATTGGTAGGGGGCCCACGATATCCACATGAATGTGTTCGAACCTCCGGTGGGTGGGTTCAAACTGCTGTGACAAGGCTTTAGTGTGCCGTTGCACCTTGGCTGTTTGGCACTGCGCGCACGTCCTGGCCCATTCACTGACCTGCTTGCGAAGTCCATGCCACGCAAACTTGCTGGAGACCAGCCGGATGGTTGTCCTGATAAATGGGTGCGCCAAACCGTGTATGGAGTCGAAAACTCGCCGCCTCCAGGCTGCCGGGACGATGGGGCGAGGTTGGCCGGTAGCCATGTCGCACAGGAGGGTCCTCTCACCTGGGCCTACGAGAAAGTCCTGCAGCTGCAAACCGGAGACTGCGGTCCTGTAGCTGGGCATCTCGTCATCTGCCTGCTGTGCCTCCGCCAGTGCTGCATAGTCCACCCCCAGGGACAGGGCCTGGACAGCTGGTCTGGAGAGTGCGTCCGCCACGACGTTGTCATTTCCCGAGACATGCTGGATGTCTGACGTGTACTCGGAGATGTAGGACAGATGTCGCTGCTGGCGAGCCAACCGGGGATCGGACACCTTCGTGAACGCGAGGGTCAACGGTTTGTGGTCCGTGAACGCGGCGAATGGCCTGCCTTCTAAGAAGTACCTGAAATGCCGGATTGCCAGATACAGTGCCAACAGCTCCCGGTCTAAAGCACTGTACTTGAGTTCGGGTGGTCGTAGGTGCTTGCTGAAGAACGCCAGGGGTTGTCAGCACCCCTCGATGAGCTGCTCCAGCATCCCACTGACTGCTGTGTCGGATGCGTCCACCGTGAGGGCGGTCGGAACGTCCGTTCTGGGGCGCACCAGCATCGCGGCATTTGCCAAGGCTTCCTTGGCTTTAACGAAAGCGGTCGTGGCCTCCTCATCCCAAGTAATGTCCTTGCCTTTACCCGACATTAGGGTGTACAAAGGGCGCATGATACGGGCTGCTGAGGGGAGGAAGCGGTGGTAGAAGTTCACCATACCAACGAACTCCTGCAGGCCTTTGACCGTGTTGGGCCGGGCAAAGTGGCAGATCGCGTCTACCTTGGCGGGCAGAGGTGTTGCCCCGTCTTTGGTAATCCTGTGGCCCAGGAAGTCGATGGTATCGAGACCGAACTGGCATTTGGCCGGGTTGATCGTGAGGCCGAAATCACTCAGGCGGGAGTAGAGCTGGCGGAGGTGGGACAGATGCTCCTGACGACAACTGCTGGCTATAAGGATGTCATCCAAATAGATGAATGCAAAGTCCAGGTCGAGTCCCACCGCGTCCATTAGCTGCTGGAACGTCTGTGCGGCATTCTTCAGGCCGAACGGCATTCGGAGGAACTCGAACAGGCTGAACGGGGTGATGAGTGCTGTTTTGGGGATGTCTTCAGGGTGCACCGGGATTTGATGGTATCCCCGGACGAGGTCTACTTTGGAAAAGATTCTTGCCCCGTGCAGGTTTGCTGCAAAGTCCTGTATGTGCGGCACGGGGTAGCAGTCTGGAGTTGTAGCCTTGTTCAATCTGCGGTAGTCGCCGCATGGTCTCCAACCCCCAGCTGCTTTGGGCACCATGTGGAGGGGGGAGGCCCATGGGCTGTCGGACCTCCGTACGATCCCCAATTCTTCCATCCTCTTGAACTCCTCCATCGCCAGGCGGAGCTTTTCCAGGGGGAGCCTTCATGCGCGGGCGTGGAGGGGTGGTCCCTGGGTCGGAATGTGGTGCTGTACCCCGTGTCTATGCATGGCTGCCGTGAACTGTGGTGCCAGAATCGATGGAAAGTCCGCCAGAATTCTGGTGAATTCGTTGTCCGACAGCGTGATGGAGTCCAGGTGTGGGGCCGGCAACTTGGCTTCACCCAGGGAGAACGTCTGGAAAGTCTCGGCATGTACCAATCTTTTCCCTTGCAAGTCGACCAGCAGGCTGTGAGCTCGCAAGAAGTCCGTCCCCAGGAGTGGTTGGGCCACCGCGGCCAGTGTGAAGTCCCACGTGAACCGGCTGGCGCCGAACTGCAGCTGCACTGTGCGGGTACCGTAGGTCCGTATCGTGCTGCTGTTTGCGGCCCTCAGGGTGGGTCCTGGCTTCCTGTTGTGGGTGTCGTACCCCGTCGGGGGCAAGACGCTGATCTCCGCTCCGATGTTGACCAAGAAGCGTCGTACCGACTGTTTGTCCCAGACGTACAATAGGCTGTCCTGGTGGCCAGCCGCCATAGTCATTAATGGCATCTGGCCCTGGCCCTTGCAGGGCAGGCGACAATGGCGGGCTTTTGTGCCCCACCGCTGGTGGTAGAAACACCACTGTTTACTGTCCTCCTCACTCCTGCCTCTGTGTTGTGTGCGCCCCCCTGCCGGGCCTGGTCTGGTCTGCTGTTGGGCGCGCGGCCTGGTAATCTGACCGACGGGCGCCATGCTCTCCCTCTTGGCTTTCCACAGCACGTCTGCCCGGGCCGCCACCTTCCGGGGGTCGCTGAAATCTGTGTCGGCCAGCTGCAGATGTATGTCCTCGGGCAGTCGCTCTAGGAACGCTTGCTCGAACATAAGGCAGGGCTTGTGTCCGTCAGCCAGGGACAGCATCTCGTTCATCAATGCTGATGGCAGTCTGTCTCCCAAACCGTCCAGGTGAAGCAGGCAGGCACCCTGCTCATGCCGTGAGAGGCCAAAGGTCCCAATGAGCAGCGCCTTGAATGCTTCATATTTGCCTTCTTCCGGGGGCGACTGTATGAAATCCGCAACCTGGGCGGCCGTCTCCTGGTCAAGGGCGCTCACCATGTGGTAGTAACGTGTGGAATCAGAAGATATCTGCCGAATCTGGAACTGGGCTTCTGCTTGGCTAAACCACACGCGTGGTCGCAGCGTCCAGAAAGTCGGCAGTTTTAGCGAAACTGCGTGAACGATGAAGAGTCGGTCATCATTGGTCCAAATCCTGTTTGGACCATCAGGGTCACCAATGTAACGATGTGCTACACACAGCGCTGAAATAACGACACGCAGTCGGTAAGTCGTTTCGAGACTAGTTTATTCAAACTTCGCGGCGCTGGCATTTAAATCCCTAGCGCCTGCCCTCTCCGGGCGGAAATTACGTCAGAGGTGCATTACCAAAGTCTCCCCCCGTGCACTGGCTATTTGTGAGCCGGTTCGCCTGCGCAGAAAGTGGGTCACCACATTATTACCCTTTTTAATCACGCCATATTTTTCACTCCACCACTAGTGAACATCTCTACTGCTTCTCCCATCATTTAAACTTTTCTTGTTTCTTTGCTGATGTATCTGACATTCTGAACAAACTGAAAGGGGTAAACACAATATAAAAATATCTCACCAATAAACTTTAATAACATATTTTATTTATATTAATAAAACTATGTTTATTGTTTAAAATATTCATGGATGCACTACACTACATATTGTTTTTTTCCATTACTGTATTATCACTGAATATCCAGTGTTCACTCTCAAACGACAGAAGAAAAAATAAAAGCAGAGCGAAGCCAATACCAACTTTCCCATCCATTTACAGTCCAAATACTCATGTATACACAAGATCTGTGAGTGTTACAAAACTGATTATCCAAAATGTATTCTCAGAACCCTGCAAGTGATTCTTCTTCTGAACTTCAGGTAGGAGGTGCAAAAGTTTCTGTCTCAACTAGTTCCCCATCACATCAACTACGCTGGCATCTGGTAATTATTATCCTTGATGAGCCAGAGAAAGGAAGTAGTAACTATGCACAGACAGGTCAGTCAATGAACAATTTTTAAGTGGTAGGAGGTCCTGCTTCAGTAGAAGAGATTTGATGTAAAAACTCATCTCAGGCCCTAAAGGGAAAATAGAATAAAACCTAATAATTTGAGTGAGAGCTTGCAGGTGAGTGAATTAACTAAAGGAATATCTGTCATTTATTGTCAGGAGGAAATTTTCTGTAGGGCTCTTAAAGTACAGTATTCCGATGGTCTGTGACTGAACTAGTCATTAGCACCTTACTGTGATGCTATCTATCACAATCGTTTTGGCACTCTGGAATTTTAAACATCCTTGACCCATTTTCACAAGCGATTGAATAATTAGATTGAGGTTGCAGGACCTGCCTGTTTAGTCATTGATGCTGCTTTCATGGTTAAGGTACTGAATTTGCCAGTTTTCTGGTATTCTGAACAAATTATTTGCTCTGGCATCTGAACACTTAGCAGTTCATGCATGAAGCAAACTTTTCAAATGTCTAGCAGCCTCTAAACCAGATTCAGGCAAGTGATTGTTTTGCCATTTCTTAAAGGTCATCTATATGTATGTTTTTTAAAAATCTTAATTATTTAGGAAACTGGGCTGCTTGTGGAGAAACTTCATTGCTTGTCTGTTGCAATGTCTAAATCATTGTTAAGTTAAAATCCTTTGCTTAACCTCTCCATGCATGAAGTTTTAGAGGACAGTAGGGCTATTTCTAAGTATAACACGATGGCTTCTTTATTGATAAAATCTATATTACAGAATCAACTGCACAAAATAATTTACTTCATGGAACATCAGCTTCATGGTTCATGAATTTCACATAAGAAATTATAAACTGTGGAAATGGATGAAATTAATTGGCACATGGATGATAGGAAAATGGAGGGCTATGTAGGAAGAAAGGGTTAGATTGATTTTAAGAGTAGGTTAAAAGGTTGACACAACATCAGGGCCGAAGGGCCTGTACTATGCTGTTGTATTCTATGTTCTATGTAATTTCCAAACACCAACTTGTATTAATGTTATTACATCCAACTGCCTGTACTCATATCTGCAATGGACATTAAATTTTCTAACTTTGGGTAAGCTGCTCTCTCATCACTTCCCATGATCACACTTTTAATCCCTTATTACCCAGATTCTTAAAAATGCCCTGCTAATGATCATTATTCCACCCTTCTCCCAAGTTCTAAGGAAAGGCCACTGACCTAAAATCTTTAACAGGTTCAGAGACAGAAGGGATACGGCAGATGCTGGAAATACTGAGCAAATTGCACAAAATTTTGGAGTAGCAGTTTATGTTTTATGCTGAGACGTGATGCAGAATCTCAGCCTGAAACGTCAACTTTTTATTTCCCTTCTTAGATGATGCCTGACCTACTATGTTCCTCTAGCATTTTGCGTATGTTGTTTTATTTGGTTCAAAGTTCAAAGTAAATTTATTATCAAAGTACATATTTATCACTGTATACAACCCTCAGAATCATTGTCTTGTGGACATACTCAATATATCCATAGAATAATAACCATAACAGAAACAACAAAAGACTGCACCAACTTGGGTGTTAAACCAGTGTGCAAAAGACAACAAACTGTGCAAATACCAGAAAGAAAGAAATAATAATAATAAATTAATAAGCAATAAATATGAAGAACATAAGGTGAAGAGTCCCTGAAAGAGAATTCATAGATTTTGGGAACATTTCAATGATGGGGCAAGTGAAGTTGAGGGAGGTTATCATCTTTTGTTCAAGAGCCTGATGCTTGAGGGGTAGTAACTGTTCCTGATCATGGTGGTGTGCGTTCTGAGGTTCCTGTACTTGCTTCTTGATGGCAGCAGTGAGCTATGGATTTGGGCAGTGGGATCTTTGATGATGAATGCTGCTTTCTTGTGACAGTGTTTCATATAGATGGTTGCGAGGACTTTACTCGTGATGGGCCAGGCCATACTCACTACTTTTTGTAGGATTTTCTTTTCAAAGGCTTTGCTGCTTCCATACCAAGCTGTGATGCAGCCAGTCAATATATTCTCCAATACACATCTATAGAAGATTGTCAAAATTTTAGTTGTCATGCCAAATCTTTGCAAACTCCTAAGGAAGTAGAGTGCTGCTGTTCTTTCTTCATAATTGTACTTATGCGTGGGGACCAGGACAGATCCTCCAAAATAATAACACCAAGAAATTTAAAGTGGTTGACCCTCTCCACCTCTGATCCTCCAATGAGGACTGGTTCATGGACCTCTGGTTTCCTTTTCCATAATTAGCTCCTTGGTCTTGCTGAGATTGAGTAAGAAGTTGGTGTATCAGTAACTGCTGGTGTGAATGAGGAATTAATTTCCTGTATTATATGTTTGAGTTTAAACCACACAAGTTTTGAAAGTGCATTAACTAAATTACCTATTATGAGACGAGCAGAGGCCATTTGGCCCATAAGGCTCTCAGCAGAACAACCCTGTCAGCCTCACTTCCCCTCTTTGTATTTTATAATAAACTTGAAATTTATTTTCTCTTCCATGTGCTGCAGCTTCTCATTACCGGTAATTATTTAGCCACTATCCTACATTAAGGACTAACTTATAGGTCATTTAGTCTAATCTCTGCATGTCATATTATAGATGGTCAAAATCTGATCTCTGCTCTTATTTTAGGTGTAAAATAGGATTTCCCCCACAAATATTGAATGCAATGACTGTAATCAATTTTTTCTTGTGATGTTATTCAGATATTTTTAAAAAATCACTCAGTTTCATAGTTAATGTTGAACAACGGTATATATGAGGTATTTAATTAGAAGAGGTAAATATAAAACCTGCAGATGCAGGAAATCCGAAATAAAAGCAGAAAGTGTTGGAGAAACTCAATGAGTCCAGTAGTAAATGTGGAAAGAGAAACAATGTTACTATTTCAAGCTGGAGACTCTTGCATGTGTTGTTGTGAAGACCTTCATCTCACTTATATTGCCTTATTTCTAATACTTAGAGTTTTTATTTCGGATTTCCAAAGGAGCTACTTCAATCTCTCTGAGTTGTTCACTATATTAAATTCTGATGTTTTATTAGCATAATCGTGTAATCCTCTAATACAGGAAGAGGCCATTTGGCCCTTCAAACTCTGTCAGGCAGTATTGTTTATCTAGTTCAGTGGTCTCCTAGGTAACATCAAGACCTCATATTAGATAGATAGATAGATAGATAGATACTTTATTCATCCCCATGGGGAAATTCAACTTTTTTTCCAATGTCCCATACACTTGTTGTAGCAAAACTAATTACATACAATACTTAACTCAGTAAAAAATATGATATGCATCTAAATCACTATCTCAAAAAGCATTAATAATAGCTTTTAAAAAGTTCTTAAGTCCTGGCGGTAGAATTGTAAAGCCTAATGGCATTGGGGAGTATTGACCTCTTCATCCTGTCTGAGGAGCATTGCATCGATAGTAACCTGTCGCTGAAACTGCTTCTCTGTCTCTGGATGGTTCTATGTAGAGGATGTTCAGAGTTATCCATAATTGACCGTAGCCTACTCAGCGCCCTTCGCTCAGCTACCGATGTTAAACTCTCCAGTACTTTGCCCACGACAGAGCCCGCCTTCCTTGCCAGCTTATTAAGACGTGAGGCGTCCCTCTTCTTAATGCTTCCTCCCCAACACGCCACCACAAAGAAGAGGGCGCTCTCCACAACTGACCTATAGAACATCTCCAGCATCTCACTACAGACATTGAATGACGCCAACCTTCTTAGGAAGTACAGTCGACTCTGTGCCTTCCTGCACAAGGCATCTGTGTTGGCAGTCCAGTCTAGCTTCTCGTCTAACTGTACTCCCAGATACTTGTAGGTCTTAACCTGCTCCACACATTCTCCATTAATGATCACTGGCTCCATATGAGGCCTAGATCTCCTAAAGTCCACCACCATCTCCTTGGTCTTGGTGATATTGAGACGCAGGTAGTTTGAGTTGCACCATATCACAAAGTCCTGTATCAGTTTCCTATACTCCTCCTCCTGTCCATTCCTGACACACCCCACTATGGCCGTGTCATCAGCGAACTTCTGCACATGGCAGGACTCCGAGTTATATTGGAAGTCTGATGTGTACAGGGTGAACAGGACCGGAGAGAGTACGGTAATTAGCAAGTAATTAACTAATTCCACTGACTTCACTTCAGACGAGTATTTACTTCTAGTCAAACCTTTAAACCATTTTGTTAAAAGTAACTTAACTGCTTAAGTTTGTAATGGTAGAGACATATTTTCTTGTATATGAGTTACATAGCCACATCTACTGTTGATCCGAATGAAATTATGAGAATTTGCTTACAACCTTCGATCTCTCAGCTGTACACAATTTTAAATAGTCCATTAGTGATGACTGATATTTATTCACCAAGACTAAAGAATTTGGAAGTCGTCCTTAGTCTCTTCAAATTTTAAACTTATTTTCTTCCTATAAGATACTCCTCCATGTGCAGCTTCTTGATTATGCTTTTAGGGATCTAAATGATTCTCTTATTTGTGAATCTGTGCCAAATTTTGCATAATAACCTGCAAGGAAATGATGTTGAAGGTCCTCAGGTGGCATTAGAGTGTGGGGATGGGGAGCGACCCAGGGAGCTTTCCCACACTCTGCTTTTCTCACAGATTCCAAGTCCCTTATCTCCCCATTTTCTATCAGCCTAAGGCCTTGAGTTATATGTTTTCAATTTGTGCAGTATATTTAAGGATTTCCTGCACAAATTGGGATTCTACTGAGGTTGGAATAGTTCAACCATTACCTGGAGTATTCAATTTTTGGCCTTGGTTTTAGATTTCCTGATCTTCTTACCTTTCTTTTGGTAATAGAATGTAAAATGAGTTTTTCAGTGGTTGACTGTATTCATTTACCAAGTTAACAAACTCTAGCTAACATTCAAGTATATAACACCAGCTGGGTGATCAAAACCCATGTTGAGAACTGTCAGTATACAGTTCCAATAACAATACATCAGACAAATTCTCGGTTGTACCTCAGGAAATAATTTTCATTTGACAAGTTAATTGGCTTACATTTCTGACGGCATGTATATTAGAATGACTCAGGAGCTAGACTAAAAATGCAAAGCTTAAGAACACCATTTTCTTCAAATAAATAGACAAATATAAAACTGTGTAAAGGTAAGCTACTCAAGATTTTTAACAAAATAGCCAAGATTTCTTAACTAAGATTTGTAAGATTACATTGTAAAGATATCACTCACGTTACAAGTTTTGCTTAATCAGGATGGAAATGGGATGTAAGTAGATTTGCAAAGAAGGAATGGGGCTAGGGTTGGCGAAGGCAACTAGGAAAATGAAAACAAAGAGACAGACCTTCAAAAGAATTGTGTGTTAGGTAAACAAGGTTAACTATTTGCAAGTACACTAAATAAAATCTATTTAGAATTAATGTTCTAAGTTGATAGGTAAATAAGAAAACAGCTATTTCAACTGTTTAGTTGAAATAGTCAAATAGTTTCAAATTGTCAAAGGACAATTTGCTTATTTCAACAGGCAGAATCCAGTCTCTGTGTCTTGAAAAAGAATTCCCAGTACAGAACTAACCCAAACCATTGCACGCAGTATGATAGAGTTTTGTTCAAAATAAATAATTGTATTAATGTTAATGCTGTTTGCTAAGCAAGTTAATGAGAAATTAGAAGTCAATTGAAAATTGATTTTTAAATTTATGATTAATTTGTTAACTGGAAATTAAGCACGGTTCTTATTTCAGAATGGGTTGAGAAAAACCAAGTGTTGAACAGGGTCTTAGTTACATTAATCTGGTGTGCTTTCTGATTATACTCAAGTAGTAGTTCATTTTGGTCATGTACAATTGTGTTTCATTTATGTTTCTCTTGTAAATGCTACTTATGTTTATTATGTTACATCACAATGTGAATTTCACATCGTCTATCAATGGTAATAATCTGATTTTGATTATATATAATGCTACGTCCCTGTGATCCTGCACAAGTAAATTTTTCATTGCACCTGTGCGCATAAATACTTGTGCTTATGACAATATACTTGACTTTAATTCACCTACAAGGCAGGTGACTTAATCAGCAAACTTTCTTTCTATTATACATAGATGCAGGTCTTACCTGGAACAAAGGACAGCGTTGCATTGTTCAAAAGCATGATCATCTCCAAGTGAAGCTAGGCTGGGGTGGCTACTTGCCTGGTCAGTTTAGACTAAGAAAGCTTTTGACAGATTTTTACACATGCACAGGATGGACGTAGCCTTGTTCTCTGGGGGAGTGAATCTGGAATTAGATATAATTGCTCAATAAATGTATCAGTTTTGTCGTCTATAATAACTAATGGGTGAGATATGAAAAGCTTCCCAATCAAGTCTGGAGTTGGGTAAGGCTAGCCTTGCTCTTCTGCCCTCTCTCCTCTGAGATCCCTATGGCTTTCTTGAACTGGGGATGTTTTCTTTACTTTTATTTTTATTTAGCAATACAGCGTGAACTAGGTCCTTCTGGCCCAACGAGCCACACCGCCCAGCAACCCACCTATTTAACCCTAGCCTAATCACAGGACAATTTACAATAACCAATTAACTGACTAACCAGTATGTTTTTGGACTGTGGGAGGAAACCAGGGCACCTGGAGGTGCTATGCCGGCAGCCCCCTACTTTGTGAGAATCGCAAGATCACTGTTGGGTTGGGTCAGGGGGCCCAGGAAATGAGAGAGGGAGACGTGCGGAATGTCTCGTTTCCCCGGCGATGTAAAGCTACGGGACATGGCCATTGTCTCCGGAAGGCGAATTTGTGGATTGGAGACTATGCTACGTGAACGCCCTCAGGCAAAGTGGGCTGGTTGAGGGAGGGATTGCATCACCCCCAACCTGATTGACATCTGCGACCCTGTGAGTCAAGATAAAAGAGGGTCTGTAGGAACAGCCCCTCAGACGCACCAGAAGAAACACTATCGCTCCCGTGATAGCGGGAAGCCATTCGAAGGAGGCCACGTGCGTTCAGTTCCGTTGCCTGGGACTGGTGGCTTGTAACACGGAAAACGGCTTTTAGCTAACAACGGGGAAACCAACTCCCCCGACTCAAAGGATTGGCATCATAAAAGACCTGGGCAAGTTAAACCGTCTCTCTCTAAAACCCAAAACGCTGCAGCTTGAACGAACTAACAGTGACTTTTATACTTCCATCGGACAATACATTATCCTCTAGACAACAATAGAGCTATTTCTTATTGGTTATTATGATACCCGCGCTTTTAGATTTAGTATTGACAACGTATATTATCTGTATGTTTGCATTGATATTATTTTTGTGTATCCTTACTAATAAATACTGTTAAAATTAGTACCATCAGACTTCAACGGACCTCTCTATCTTTGCTGGTAAGTGACCCAGTTACGGGGTACGTAACAGAGGAAACCCACACAGTCACAGGGAGAACATACAAACTCCTTACATACGGTGCTGGAATTGAACTCTGAACTATGAATGGCCCAAGCTGTAATAGCGTCATGCTAACCACTGCCCTACCTTTAGGGAAGAGGTGGTTGTTTTGTGTTGTATTAAGCCTTTCACTGAATTAATCAGGAAGGACATGTACAAGAGGGGTGAGGATTTTAGGCAGCAGGGTCATAGAGTCACAGACCAATACCACATAGCAACAGGCCCTTTGGAACAAATTGTCCATCTAAGTTAGACCCATTTACCTTGTTTGACCCATATCCCCCTGAACTTTCTGATCCATGTATCTGTCCAAATCTCTTCAATTTTTTAAAAATCACTTTCTCAATCACTTCCCCTGGCAGCTTGTTCCATGTATGCAACACTTCCTGCATGAAGAAGTTGGGGTCCATTTAGATCTTTTAAATTTTCAGTTGTCATGGCCATGAGAGTTCACCAACACCTCTGCTTCCTCAAAAGCCTGAAGAAATTTGGCCTGCCCCGGTTGAGCCTTACCAATTTGTATTGATCATCATAGAAGGCATCCTATCTGGATGTTATGGCAACTGCTCTGCTTTTGACCACAAGAAACTGCTGAGAGTTGTGGAGAGAGCTCAGCACACGGCAGAAGCCAACCAACCCACGATGAACTCTGTTGATATTTGTCGCTGCCTCCCTCTACAAAGTCTCTCTGGGAAAAGGCCACAGAATCGGGTCGTCAGACTAATGGACACCAAGGGACTGGGCACTGTGTAATAACCTTCCACAGATTGTACTGGGAGAATGCTTGGAAATGAAAGGGTGATGTTATGGTGACAGAACAGATATTGTAAATTAAAATAATGAAATGCTGGGTGTAATGTAAAATTGTATGTGATTTAACTATATTTTATGTATAAAACACATTGCTGGAAGAAAAACAATGTGATCCTCGGACATTCCAGTAATAAAGTCTTGTGAGCATGGTGGAGACTGGAAAGAATACTAAATAAGTAAATTAATTACCTTTTGGGTTGCACTGCACTGCACATTCATCTGCAATAACCCACAATTTGTAGCTCACTCTACAGCCCCCTGGCTATGTGATCACCTCTATAATTTCAAGGTCTCCCTAATCCTCCTCTATGATATCCTTTTTATCCATGATGTTCCGGTTTCCTATCCAATCTGTTTTCGTTACTCACCCACCTAACTACAAGTGCTGGTCTTTGTATTCCTGACATGAAACCAAATGCTAGTGTTCCCCAGGTTGCACCATTACAATCCACTCCACTCCACTCTATTCTACTTCACTCTTCATTCATTATGTGGCATGTCGTATGATATAGGCCATGGTCTTTCCATGACCATGATTGTTCTTGGCAAATTTTTCTACAGAAGTGATTTGCCATTGCTTTCTTTTAGGCAATGTCTTTACAAGATGGTTGAATCCAGCCATTATCAATACTCTTTAGAGATTGTCTGCCTGGCATCAGTGGTTGCATTACCAAGACTTGTGATATGCACCAGCTGCTCATACGACCATCCACCACCAGCTTCATATGACCCTGATCGGGGCTAAGCAAGTACTACACCTTGCCCAAGGGTGACCTGTAGGCTAGCAGAGGGAAGGAGCAACTTATACCTCCTTTGATAGAGACATATCTGCCCCCTGCCATCTGACTCCCCTCTTACCCTTTCAAAAAAGCCCAAAAGCTCCCATGTCCTAGTCTCCCAGTTTTCAATTTTTGCAATGTCCAAACACATACTCCTAACGTTAGCCTCCTGTTCCACCAGTCCTTTGCCAGAGAAGTACCCTAAACAAGCTTATGACTGCCTTCCAAGTCCAGATTTGGCACCGTATACTTACAACAAGGAAAAATATAAGAAAGTTTGACTTAAACCTGTTAACCAGCATAGGGATGGAGGAGACCAGTCATGCATCCCTGAGTGTGAACAATCATGGACAAACAGAAGGAATCATTAGAAATCTGATCAATTCATTATCACTATGCTCTTAGAGTGCGGCTTCCAATTAATTGCATAAGTTTTTGACTCCAAAACTGAGCAAAGTCCAGTACAGTGTGCTCAATGCTTATATCCAGCAATGAGCCAATGATAAAATGGTAAGTAGCGCTGTTCTACCTCACTGTTCTGGACAGACTTATAGGTGCACCAGAATTTCTAGGTTCTTGTCCTTTTATTCATGGTTCTCAGATTTGAAGTTACTGAATGATCTAGCATCTTCAAATACGTTTTTTGTGGGAGGTGTTTTCTCTCCTTTCCACCTCTTGGTTGAGAAAGTAATTTATAACTTTTTCCTGAATGGTCCAATTGAATTTTAAAATATTATTCCTTGTTATATTGACAGATAGACCTCAGTATGTGCGGTTGGGAGACTGTAGGTCTGACACGGTGGTAAGCAGCACAGGGGCGCCGCAGGGAACCGTACTCTCTCCGGTCCTGTTCACCCCGTACACATCAGACTTCCAATATAACTCGGAGTCCTGCCATGTGCAAAAGTTCGCTGATGACACGGCCATAGTGGGGTGTGTCAGGAATGGACAGGAGGAGGAGTATAGGAAACTGATACAGGACTTTGTGATATGGTGCAACTCAAACTACCTGCATCTCAATATCACCAAGACCAAGGAGATGGTGGTGGACTTTAGGAGATCTAGGCCTCATATGGAGCCAGTGATCATTAATGGAGAATGTGTGGAGCAGGTTAAGACCTACAAGTATCTGGGAGTACAGTTAGACAAGAAGCTAGACTGGACTGCCAACACAGATGCCTTGTGCAGGAAGGCACAGAGTCGACTGTACTTCCTAAGAAGGTTGGCGTCATTCAATGTCTGTAGTGAGATGCTGAAGATGTTCTATAGGTCAGTTGTGGAGAGCGCCCTCTTCTTTGTGGTGGCGTGTTGGGGAGGAAGCATTAAGAAGAGGGACGCCTCACGTCTTAATAAGCTGGTAAGGAAGGCGGGCTCTGTCGTGGGCAAAGTACTGGAGAGTTTAACATCGGTAGCTGAGCGAAGGGCGCTGAGTAGGCTACGGTCAATTATGGATAACTCTGAACATCCTCTACATAGCACCATCCAGAGACAGAGAAGCAGTTTCAGCGACAGGTTACTATCGATGCAATGCTCCTCAGACAAGATGAAGAGGTCAATACTCCCCAATGCCATTAGGCTTTACAATTCTACCGCCAGGACTTAAGAACTTTTTAAAAGCTATTATTAATGCTTTTTGAGATAGTGATTTAGATGCATATCATATTTTTTTACTGAGTTAAGTATTGTATGTAATTAGTTTTGCTACAACAAGTGTATGGGACATTGGAAAAAAGTTGAATTTCCCCATGGGGATGAATAAAGTATCTATCTATCTATCTATCTATCTATCTATCTATTGATAATTATAATGCATTCTGTTTCAAATGCAGTGTTTTGCCTGTTTCTGATTTGTTCCATTTTTTCTCTCTCCATTTTTCTTCTGAACTTCAGTCTGAAAAATTAGAGAACTTTCCTGGATCAGGGAAGAGTATCATTGAGATTGAAGCAAAAGCAATGAGTTTGTAATGGTTATAAGTACATTGTTCTGAATCTATCCATTTGAAATAAGGAGCATATTTACGTAGCTCATAGAAAATTACACTGTGGTTGTGTAATGCAGGCATATTAAAATTACTGCAAAATAAAATAACAAAGCAGTTACGAAATCTTTGCAGTCTTGTCAATTTAGTACTGAAAGTGAAGAATATTTGTTTAAATTTTCATTCAGTATTATTATTGTTATAATGATTACAGTTTAAAATGCGTTAGCTACACATTAATTATGATATCTATTCATTGTATTATATCAGTAAAAGCCTAAACATTCAAAAGATTATTTATGCTTCCAGTAATTGCTGTCTCCATGGCACTATTCAGTGACGTTCTCCCTGAAGGTATGCAAAGAAGCTGCCAGATATGAATTACATAACCGATGTGAAATATCAATATCAAGCATAGATGCGTCAGGGCACCCACCTACTAAATCAATGTGAATAGAAAATGAATTTGCATGTAATAGATGACAATTTGTTGCATACAAAACTACATAATGTTCTGTCAGCTTAATGAAATGTTGAAAATTTCTTTTACCAACCATTTCACACTGAAGAACGTGGGCTCTGATAAACATATTGACAGTTCTTTTCTAGACCAAATGGGAGGGTCCATGCAGAGTTGTTGCAAATGTTAACAGATATTTACTGTGCTAATTTCAAATGAATTTCAGTGAAGTGGTAACTGTTTAGGGGTCCTGATCGAGGATCTCACTCAAACAATCAACTATTCATTTATTCTCATAGATGCTGCCTGACATAAGTATTTTGTGTGTGTTGCTCTGGATTTCTAGCAGAATGAACTGTTTAGGGGTAACTGGATAAGATTATGATTTGGCTGCTGTTTTCAGTTTTGTGGAGTTCTACCTGCCTCTCTACCTGTTTTTCTAAGCTACCGTTTATATGCTAGACAAATGACTTAAATGTTGATTGATTTTTTCCCCCTGCATATTTGAAAATATTTTATTCAGTCATTAACGAGCACACTAATCCCCAGAAATTTATTGCTGCTCAGTAACCAAAGGGCCCTAAAAGATACTTTCATTTACCATTCAATTATTGCAAATTATTAAGTTTCCAGTGGTATTCTGCAACCAATAATAACATTATCCCCAGACCTGCAATAGCACGGCTGGCATTCTGTCAAAGTAATAGAGGCTGGAAATAAGCAGATATGACTTCCGCAAGAGGCACTATAAGTGGCAAAAATGCATTGAGATATATTGCAATATTTTCTATAAATGCAATCAAATAAACTCTGCGGCAATAAAATAAATTGATTGTGATTTCTGGATTAATGCCAAAAAGCCTTCCGAGAGTCAGATCTTCTTACAGCTCAAGCCAAACCATTTAGGAATGCTGGTAATGATATTAACAGCAATTCCTATAACTAAATGGTTTCGTTTTAAAATAGTATAAACAAATAATATTAACAAACAAAAACAGTTGTCACAATGACAAATGTGGTCCAAGCTAACCAAATACACCAATTGTGCCTTCAGAGGCCCTTCCAGGCATACAGGCTCTTAATCAATATTGCATTTAAATAAGCATTGACTTTAGTTAGAGAGAAAATAACCAACAACCAAGATGGTTGCTTGGCAACAATGATTCCTGACATTATCATAGTGATCAGATACTGGTGCATTTTGGAATTAACTGTCAAATATTACTGTCATCATCTCCTCATTATTTATAAATGGATCGTTGCCGATAAATTGATGTCAAATACATTTTCCTCTAAATTGAGTCTGTTTTGAACTTTGCAACTCAAAAGTAGCTTTACTATCATTAAGACCAAAGGATCACAGTTATGTATAGATTGGAACCTATGTGGCAATATTCTCCATTAAAAATTAATTTATAGCAAAAATACCTTGGATTTGAATAATATGCTTAATAGAGGAAAAAGTCCCTGTGGTGTTCAAACCATCACTAGAACTTTCATGCAAAACCCAACCCGGAAATCAGTTTTATGAAGAGTTGTAATTACAATTATGAATGGAAATTAAACTGTAAATGGTTTGCTCAATGTTGTGTCCAACTCTCAGAATTCAAACCATCAAAATAATAATACCTAATTATAACAGCTCACAGCAACTTGAGCTACTGAAAGGAAACTTACAATTTGAAGAATCACAGATCTCTCCAGCTGATAAATAGTCTTATTTAAAGAATAACTCTTTTTTTCTTACCTTCTGAGACAATCTCTCAGGATCAAGGATCATTTGCTCTCGGCGCATTTGATTGTGTCCTGAGGTGGCTGGTGAGGCCAATATACAAATTGCAGACTCTTCTACCAGTGGGCAGAGGTGATTGTGGGGTTACTCCTAACCCATTGCCTTAAGCTTCCCAGTACCACCCCAAATTCTTTTCCTCCATTTTGGAAGAAAAGGGGATAACTTAACTCAATTTCACTTGCCCCATTATTGAAATGTTCCCACAACAAATAGACTCACTTTCAAGGGCTCTTCATCTCATGTTCTCAATATTTGTTGCTTATTTATTTATTATTATTATTTCTTCTTTTTGTATTTGCATTGTTTGTTGTCTTCTGCACTCTAGTTGAACAGCCTAGTTGTGTGATTTTTTTTCTTGATTCTCTTATGGTTGTCATTCAATAGATTTATTGAGTATGCCCACAAAAATTAATCTCAGAGTTGTATTTAGTGACGTATATGTACTTTGATAATAAAATTTAATTTGAACTTTGAATAGAATAACTGGGGTTTCATTGTTGTAGATGATAGTTTTGGAGAGGACACCGATGTTGACTCACTTATCTTTCCTATGAATTTGGAGGTTTCAGAGAAACGCCCCTGCAGATATTTTTCCACTGACAGCCTTGTGTCGTGAATAACATCGTCCATTGCTTTTTCTTAGAGATGCTGCATAGTGCTGGTAATCTCCACTGTACTTTTAGATGGAAGGAACACATGTGATGGGCTTCAGCCATCTCCCTCTAGTGGTCAAAGATTTGTTCGCCAAATCATAATATGATTTGGGAAGTAGATCTTCTACCACTGGAAGGAGGTGACAAAAGAGCACCACAGCCATAATCTCCTCTTTGCAGTCAATAAGGAAACCTCTCTGTAGTTATCATACTCTGACTATCTCCCTTCTTGAAGATAGTCATCATTATGGCATTGTTGAAGTCTTCCGCCTTATCCTCATCATCCCAGCTGGGACAATAAGGCTGAAGGTTGGTGACAGAAGCTTTTCACTGCTGAGTTATAGGATTTATTTTAGGGAATACTGTTTGCTCTCAAAGCCATGTTATACTTGAGTGGGAATTTAGTTTGCTCCTGTACAGAACTTGGATAAGCACGTGGATCGCAAAGGTTTAGAGGAATTTTGGCCAAACTTGGTCAAATGGGACGAACATAAATGGACAACTCAGTCAGCATAGACAAGTTGAGCTGAAGAGCCTATTTCCATACTGTGAACAAGTATAATGTTTTTTGTGTTATTTATTTAATTAGGTTTTTTAAAAATCTAGTTTTAGGACTTATGTGAAGATCTGATCACATTTTAGGTGATATTTACGCAGAAGTACAGAAATTCTACAGGGTTCACAAACGTTCTAGCACCATTGTAACTTAGATGGGAATCTTAATTGGCATGGAACAATTGGGCTAAAGGGCTTACTTCCATGGTGTATGATTCTATGATTTTGACAAAATTATGTGACTCAGGAAAGTACATAAAGACTAGCTGTTTAAAACTGGCTGCTTACACTTCCTGAGGGCAAACAATTCCCATCAGCCAGCACCATCCCTCCTTAATAACCTATGTCCCTCTTTCTAATGTGTAGTATCTGTGTGAGACACAGGAACCAGGATAATCAAAGTATTTCATCGCCAACTTTAACTGTACCAATTCTAGTTGAAATTGCAACTAGAGTCAAAAAGAAACCCATGACCACGGTGTGGTGAACTACATATACCTGTCTGGACACGCGCCCCCTGCTGACTGCTCCTGTGGCTCCTCCCACAGACCCCGGTATAAAGGCGATTGGAGGCACTGCTCCTCCCTCAGTCTCCGGGATGTTGTGTGGTGGTCGATGGCTGCTTGTGCTTTCTTCCAGCCAATAAAAGCCTACCTTAACTCACGTCTCCGAGAGTTATTGATGGTTCATCACACAGGTACAGCACAGGGACAGACCCAACGCCACCGGCGCAGTAAATGTGTGTCCAGAGATGGGTATGGATTAGGATCTAGATTTGGAGCCAGAAGCTTGGACTGAGCCTAACAAGGTCCCCATGCCCACACCGATTCCCACGCAGGTGCAAGAGACTGCTGGTGCTAAAGCCTGCAGCTATGAACAAGCAGCACTTGTGGGAGGAAAGGAATTGTCAACATTGCTGGCCTGCACATCCTTTTCTACTGAAAGGCTTTCACATGAAACACCTTCCTTCCTCTTTAGTCTTGGACCCTTGCAACTTTCCCGATTTGTTTGTAAGTCCCATCTCCTTACTTGCAGATAAAAGAATCAGCTCTCTCCGTCTGGAGGCTAAGAGAGTGGAGAATTCTCTGCTGAGAATGTCTTCACTGCTCGCAGACACAGAAACGAAAGAAACAAACTGGGTTGATGGCTAATTTGCTGCTCACTGTGGGGTTACTTTTGAGCACTGAAGTAATAAAGTTTTCTCTGGTTGGTGTAAGGGCATTGTTCACCAAATGTACCTTGCCTTTCCCAAGAATAGTTGATACTACTGCTAGTTTTAAACTACAGGGGAAATGTTCCATTCCATATCACTGGAGCATTCGGTACTGATTTGCACAGTAGTATGAAAGAATAAACAACAGAGTGCATTTTTTTTTCAGTACTGTGCCCTGTCAATTATCATCAACCTTTAAACAGTTTTCTTGACTGTCATGATGTTCCCTAGCCGAGTAACAAAGAACACATTGTTCAATCAGGTTTCATTGGATAGTGAAGGTACAGGCCATAGAAAGTGGAATTAGCACAATGAAGTTAGATGAAATGATTGGACCAATTACATCCTCAGTTTCAATCTACATCTTCTAGTATGCAGTGAAGCATAAAACACACAATAGAACAAAAGGGGGAGACTGTCTTTCAGGGGCTTAAGTTGTCAGGCTGTTTTGTATTTTATTTATTAAAATCTTGGTTATGTACAAAGCCTACTGCTGTTGAACTTTTAAAATCAGTTGAGGACATTCTCTTCCATTCCAGAATGTTGTAATAATATCTGAAAAAGGGAAATAATAAGCAATAAAGAGCAATATTTTTAAGAGAAATAGGAAAAGACAACTGAAAAAGCACTATAATGCAGATGCTACCATTTGTCCCTTGAGTGGATCAGATAAGATATAATTGAAATTTAACTCCAAACGTCAATCTCAATCCCATATCATTTAATAATATGCATGATACCACAATGGTTTCCTCATTGAACTAGTAAACTAAAGCATATCTGAATAATGAAAATTCAATCCTATCATGACAATAACAAACTCAATTTTGTTAATTAAGTAATTCTGCAAGGAAAGGCTGGTATCTAAATGTTCGCCTTGGTGCAAAAAAACGGGAAATGCAGAACGTATTTTTAAAAGGTGAGAGGCCTTCAGATGCTGGTTGAGAATTTGGGGCTCCTTGTATGCAAATAAGAGGAATCACATTGAAGTACCAGAAGAAAGGCAAATGGCAAATTAGCATATTCCAAAGAGCTTTGAGTGCAAGGGAAATGCAACAATCACAAAGCACATTGATGAAACCAAACTTTAAAGCACAGGGTTTTAGTGTCCTCACCCACGAGGAAATATACAGTATATCATAGATGTTACCCAAACTGAATCGCAGGCTGAGAGGGATTTGAAGACTGAGTAAAATCTGTTTATCAATAGCCGTGAACTGAAGTCTTTCTAAGGCTAGTGGTGACTTTGAATTTGACTGCAGGAATATTGCAAGCACCTGAGGTACACAGTTCAGGTTATACGACTTAGAAAAGATTAGATACTCTCATTTAGTGTGTTTCCTGATGTTTGAAAGGACATTACAGATACTTTGCCATGAATTATATCTGTTATAGTGTGAAAATGTGTTGTCCCCTGCACCAGCAATCAGAAAGAGACTTTGCAAGACTTTTCAAATTGCTTTCTATCCCAGATTTTCTCTCATGTTAATAGTAGCTCCTTTGTGTCCACTTCATCAATGAACAATATAATTTACTAAACAAGGTAATTTTAAACTGCTGCAAGAAACTTTAAAATCATATTTGTGAATCTTATGAACCAGTAAGTAATGACATTTTAGCACCTGTCTATATTGTTGTCGCACTGATATGCAACAAGTGAAAGCAACACACTGAGTTGAGCAGGGTCTGGTTGAACTGCTTACTGTTTCCATCCGCGCGCGCTTAAGTGCCCACTCCAGCATCCCCCTCGGAAGTGATGTCAGCTTCCGGGCCGAGGTCTGCCCCACACTCAGAGCCCTCTTGGTTGCCGCTGGCTGCGGATTCGCCCACGACTGCTGGAGCTGGTTCGCTTGCCACGTGGGCGAGCCGCCACATGAATCCCCCCCCCCCCCCACCCAGAACCGGCGCTAGGAGGTGCAGAGCCCACAGCCTGCACGCTGTCAGTTCTTTTAAGTGGCCGGCCTCGTCGTCGTGGGGGTGGCACCACAACCGGGCGTTCAAGGTCTAGATGCGCCGGTTTGAGACGGTCAATGGTAAATGTCTCTTCACGACCGCCGATGTTGAGAACGCAGGTCGTCCCATTATGGCGCACCGCCTTGTAGGGTCCTTCGTATGGTCGCTGCAGGGGTGGTCTGTGCGCGCCCTGGTGAACGAAAACATACTTGCTCTGTTGTAGGTCCTTGGGCACGAAAGAGGGTGTTGTTCTGTGATGGGACGTCGGGACTGGGGCAAGTGTTCCAAGCCATTCTCGGAGTTTAGTTAGGACCGCCGTAGGTGTGTCCTCCTGGTCACGGGGTGCTGGCACAAACTCACCGGGAACTGTGAGCGGGGCACCATAAACAAGTTTGGCCGTTGAAGCGGCAAGGTCCTCCTCGGGTGCCGTGCGGATGCCAAGCAGCACCCAGGGGAGTTCGTCAACCTAGTCTGGCCCTCGGAGGCGTGCCATCAGGGCTGACTTCGTGCCTGTGGGAACGTTCCACCAGGTCGTTGGACTGCAGGTGATAAGCAGTCGATCGGTGGAGCTGGGTTCCGAGGAGTTGTGCCAGTGCAGACCACAAAGCCGATGTGAACTGCACACCCCTGTCTGAAGTGACGTGGGATGGGAGTCCGAACCGTGCCACCCAGGTGGTAATCAGGGCTCTGGCACATGTCTCCGCCGTGTCAGCGAGTGGGATAGCCTCCGGCCACCTCATGATCCTGTCCACCATGGTGAACAGGTATTTGCTCCTTTCGAAACCAGCAGTGGGCCGACGATGTCCACGCGGACATGTTCAAACTTCCCATGTGTCGGCTGGAAGGGTTGCAGTGGGGCCCTCACGTGCCTCTGGATTCTGGAGGTTTGACAGTGCGTGCATGTCCTGGCCCAGTCCCCGACCTGCTTGTGTAGACCGTGCCACACAAACCTGTCTGCGATCAGCCGGATGGAAGGGTGGGCTAAACCGTGCAAGGCGTTGAAAACGTGGCGCCTCCAAGCGGTCGGGACAATGGGGCGAGGTTGCCCAGGTGGACCCATTGCAAAGGAGCTCATTACCTTCGGGCCCAATGGATATGTCTTCGAGGCGGAGTCCTGAGACTGCAGTTCAGTACACCGGCATCTCGCTGTCCAGTTGTTGTGCCTTAGCTAACGCCGCATAATCCATCCCCGGAGAGAGAGTGCACTGATTGGACGGATGTGCGTGACAGCGCATCGGCTACCATGTTGTTCTTCCCGGAGATGTGCTTGATTGTGGTGGTAAACTCCGAGATGTACGACAGGTGGCGTTGCTGGCGGCCCGACCACGGGTCCGACACTGGCAAACATGAAAGACCGTGAACTCCCTCCCTTCCAGGAAATCCCTGAAGTGCCAGATGGCAAGGTACAGGGCCAGCAGCTCCCTGTCGAAAGCGCTGTACTTAAGTTTCGGGGGTCGTAGGTGCCAGCTGAAAAAAGGCCCTCCATATAAACACGCAGCCCGTTCGTGGCGGGATAGGCCAAATGTGCGGATTAACAGGGCCTTGAGTGCGTCGTACCTGTATGTTGCCAGGGGCTGATGCAGAAAATCGATAACGTGGCCGGCTGACTCCCGGTCGAGGGCGCCCACCACTTAATAATACCTGGTGGCGTCTGAGACAATTTGCCTGACCTGGAACTGGGCCTCTGCTTGCTCGAACCAGACCAGGGGTTGAGTGGTCCAGAAGGTTGGCAGTTTAAGGTAAACTGCATTCTGCAGAGCCGAGTCGTTCATGCTGGGTCCAAATGTCGTTGGACCGTCGGGGTCACCAATATGGTCGTGCTGACACGCAGCGAGTGAAAGCAACGCACTGAGTTGAGCAGGATATGGTTGAACTGTTTACTGTTTCAATCAGCGCACGCTTAAGTGCCCGCTCCCAGCATCCCCCGCTCTTTGTGGGGCAGAAGTGATGTCGGCTTCCGGGCCGAGGTCCGCCCCACACTCAGAGCCCTCTCGGTTGCCACTGGCTGCGGATTCGCCCACGACTGCTGGAGCCGGTTTGCTTGCTGCGTGGGTGAGCCGCCACAATATTTTTAAAAAATTGAAGCAGGAGTAAACTGTTCTCTCAACCCAACTCTGCCTTGATCTGATCTTTGGCACCAATGCCATTTTCCTCCTATTCCCCATAAACTTTGATTCCTTTAATGTTCAAAAATCTACTTCAATCTTTAATAATGACACTTCCAAAACTCTCTGGAGTACAGAATTCTAAAGATCTGCAGCCTCCTATCCTCCAGTTTAAGTGTGACCTCTTATTCAAAAACTATGACCTTGTCAGACACAATTGGAAGGACTGTTCGAGGCTCTGAATGATGATGAGGAAGATGTAGGGACAGGTGGTAGATCAGCGGTGAAGGACGAGTGGACAAGTGAGTCTCTTGGGATCATCTATTGTATCAGTTGCTCCTGGTGAAGCCTCCTCTACATTGGTGATATCTGACACAGATTTGAGGACCACTTTGGCGAGCACCTTCACACTGTCCACCGCAAAAGGCCAGAGTTCCCAGTGACTACCCATTTCAATTTAACTTCCCACATATACTAACATGTATGTCCTTGGCCTTCTTTACTACCACGATGAGGCCAACTCAGTTTGGAGGAGAAACACCTCATATTCTATTTGGGTAGCCTCCAACCTGATGGCATAAACATTGATTTTTCTGACTTTGAAAATTTCTCCACCATCCCTCCTTGCTCCTTCCCTCCCCCACTTCCTGCCCTGTTCCTTTCAAGTCTTGATGAAGGGTTTTGACTTGAGACATCGACTGTTTATTCCCCTCCATAAATCCTGCCTGGCTTGCTCAGTTTCTCAGCATTTTGTTTTAAATTAGTTGCACTGTGTTCAATGTGACATTTTCTAACATAGGCCTCTGTATCACACTGCAGATTCTGTGTATAATCTTCTTAACGAATAATAACGAGCAGCAATTTGTATATGGGCTCACTGTCCGCTTACGTGATAACTCTTTAGGTCAGACTGAAAAAAGAGATGTGAGAAAGTGTAATTAAAGGAAGTGCATTGCTATTTTATTAGCTGGCATATGGGTTTATATGACTCAGATGAAAACTTTATTGAATGAACTTGCAGTCTAAATTTTGAATCACTGGTTGGGCAGAGAGGAAGAATTTTTAACTTTTACTCATACATTTACCCTCAAAAGAATAATCCCCAAATCAGATTGGAATTTCATGCACCCATTCATGTTGAAAACCTTCCCAATACTACTTTTGGCTCAGGTTGTTTTTCAGTTGCCTGAACTTAACAAGTAAATTTAAGAACCACAAACTTAAGAACCCAGCTGTCATCTTAAACACTGGAATGTTTGTTACCTATTCCACATTACTTTTGCAAAAATTCAGAGAGGAAACATCCAAGAAGGCTCTGTTTCTATGAATGATTTAAAAGATCATCAGGCTTGCTGAAGTAAATCATGTTAACTTACTTCAATGGTTTGCTGTTGCCTCCACTTCTGAGGGAGCTCTGGCTGCCTAAACTGGTTTAATGTGTTACAGAAAATCATTCACTAAGTCGGAAGAGCAGCTTTGACTGGAAGCTGCTGACAAATTTCTGTTTGGATTCATGATGCTTGCTCATTGCAGGAACAAACACAATGGCATAATGGAATAGAAATATGTTCAGGCAGAGATATAGAAACAGGTGAGACATATTTACTGCAATTATATAGGGCTCTGTGATCTGGCCAGATAAAAGGCAAAGCAGGTCAAAGGGTAAGATGGCTGATTCCTGCTCTTACTTCTTAAATGGTTATGTTCTATTTTTCTAGCTGAAGGAGGTCTCTGTTAGTAACTCATCAAGGTGTACCAACTTATGACAATAAGTACTTTTTCAATCATATCACTTCCACTTTTCATGGACAGTCCTCTGGCATCAGAGTGACCTTTGCACCACTGGTGCCAGTGACTGCTGGGTAGGGGCTTAGCTGCAGATGACTGAGATGAACATGTGCCTCATAATACATTGCAATGACTTAACATCATGATTCTGTTCTAAGAACATTTAATGTAGACTCCTCCATATTCTCCACCATGCTGCATAACCTCCTCCTCTCGACCTGCAGTGCTACATAGCTGACAATTCCTAAACCTCCGGTAATACTTACTCTTTCTAGTCTAGAGAGTGGAAAGCACTAGCTTTCTCAACCACCGGCTGGACACATGCCTGAACACGTGAGAAGGCAGAAGGTTTGTAACATTTTGCTCCAAGGATCTGCAGATCACAAAGTACTTATTCAGTTCCATTTAGTGCATTTTTTTCTTTAGTCTCAATTATATTTGAACTATAATTATTCATCAGAGGTATTTTTTTCTCTTCTACACAGAGTGTGGTGGAACATGCTTTCGGGGTTGGTGGAGGCAGGCACTTTAGGGACATTTAAGAGACTCTTAGATATGTACATGAATGAAAAATGGAGGCCTATGAGAGAGGGAAGCATTCGATTGGGTTAAAAGGTTGGCACATCATGGGCCAAAGGATCTGTACCGTATGTTTCTACTTTCTATGCTAATGTATATAGCTTATAAAAGGTCATTACTTAGGTCTTAAGTATTTTGTATCACCATCCCTGACATGATACATGCCAGGGATTTATCATTACTTAATGATTAACTTAACTTAACATTAAGTTAACTTGACGTTAACTAAACCAACTATCAGAACAAAATCACCAGAAGAGAAAGACACTGATACACTCTCATGCAGAATTGCCCCTAGCTTTCAGCTTTGCTTCCATATTCCATAAATCCCAGCCATGATCTTATTGGATGGCGGAGCAGGCTTGACAGGCCAGATGGCCCACTCCTGCTCCCATTTCTTATGTTCTTATAAAACAGATTTAATATTTCCAGACTATCGCACATTTTGAATTAGTACTGCTTCATTCTGAAGATCACGCAGACAAACACTGAGGTAAACAAAGGTACAGAATATATTGTGGATGTAATTCCAATGTCTAACATTAAAAATGCTCCAATAGCTAGCTAGCTTGGTCTCGAAGGTCATAGCTGTCATTCTGGTCCTGTGATAAGTAGTAAGATAATAAACATAAGATAGAAACTGTCAACTTGAAACTAGTGAGATTAGATATGACCTATGCTACAGCCTTGCAGAGATCAAATCTTATCTTCACACTGAGAATATTTTCTAAATATCAGTGTGATAATGCTAAATGGAACAGATTCAAACTTGATCTAGCAGCACAACATCAGGAATCCAAGGAGTGGTATGTAGCTTTAGTGGAACTGTTATACCACTGTCTTTAAGCAATAGCATGGCAGTTCCCTCTACGATTATCGCCATGACTGGTGACCAGCTTTATCCACTTGGAAGTGCATACAGATAGCAGCATCCAATGTAGCTAAAAGTGAGAATGCAGCTTTGTGAATCTACAACAAAGATTTTGAGAATGCTGAACACCAAAGACACCATGCAAAAAAAAGTATCTTACAACCAGTACTGGAGATCAAAGCTATGAAATACCAATATTGACAACAATAAAAAGGGCAACATTTTTCTGAAACACCTTCAAAATATTTACATCCTATTGAGGTCATCAACTGTATAGATCCCAGTATTTAGCCACTTGAATTTATATTATATTAAGACATTTCTGAACACATCAGACAGAGTAATCATTAAGGGGTCTTCTAATGTCCTGGCCATGGGGCTTGTTAGGGCATATTCTGGAGTTAGGGTATATAGCAAATATTAACTTCACCAGCAACCAATCTTTAGACATGAACATGGATTGTAGATTGAATTTAAAATGCAGCCCTGAACAGTAACCCTGAAACCAGACATTGCTGATTAACATTCATTTTGGGTGTCTGCAGCGTGGGTGTGAAGAAGGAGGTGTTTGAAAACTATACGTAATTCAAAGGAAGCATTGTAGATACATTGTAACTATAGAATTCTCCTGCTGTTACCTTTGAAAGAGTCATATAGTATTGGGTCAGGAGGACTCTTCCTCCAAGAAAGTTTCAAAATGATGCCTGTTTCTCGTTTTTGTTGAATAAATCACTTCTGTATCCACCAGTGTCACTCTGGTGACTTTGTTCACATTACAGGGTTCATCTGGGATACATCTGTCACTCATTGTGTGACCAGCAATCACAGCGGTCTAAGTGGGTGAATATTTTTAAAATTAGCACTTCTGTTCAGGTGACCGCATGATCACGAAGTATCACAGACATGGCGGGGAGCTGAACTAGTGGATATAAAAGTCATGTGATGTGTGCAAGCATGTGGGTTTATGTGAGAAACAAAGTTTATACAACTAACTATAATTGAACTATAGTTCAATTTAATATCAGAGAAATCTACGTAATATACCTCCTGAAATTGTTGTTCTTCAAAGACATCCACGGAAACAGAAGAGTGCCCCAAAGAATGAATGACAGTAAAAATGTTGGAACCCCCAAAGCCCCTCCACTCCCCCCTCCCATGCACAAGCAGCAGCAAAGCAACAACTCTCCCCCACCACCACCCACTTGCACAAAAAAATCAGCAACTTCCACTCTCAGACTTCCAATCGGGTACAGATATCCATTTTAACCAACATTTTGATGGCAAGCTCTGCTATTTTCATCAGGGATGGCAGAGATTGTCATTGAAATGTTAGTTAAAATCGATACCTATATCCGGCTGGAAGCCTGAGAAGAGTTTATTCGTCAAGTACACCGGGAAAGCACTAAATCTTTTATTCCTATATGCTCTGAGTTCCTTAATATTCAGAAATCTATCAGTCCCTGTTTTTAATGAACTCAGTGATGGAATCTCCATGCCCTCTGAGTAAAGATTAATTCACTTCCGTGTGGGGAAATTTCTCATGTTTTCAGTGCTAACCAGTCTAATTATTTTGAGATTATAAATCTTGCTTCCAGGCTCCTCAAACACAGGAAATGAGGCCCAGCACCTAATCTGAAAATTCTGTAAGAACTTTTCAAGCTTTAATGAGATCTCAATTTTGCAATTAGATGTTTCCTTTGCACCTCATAGGAACAGCAATCAAACAATATATGCTGCATCATTCTTGACAAGTACACTCCCTACAAATGTCTGAATCATGCATATTGATCTGAACAAGAATTATTCAACCTAGTATGACCAATGTGTAAATATTACTTCCTCCCTCCTTTCATACTCATCTCCCAGTTGAGTTCCCACCTTCCTCTGAATTTTATACACAATAAATGCCATCCTTCCTTTTCCTTATCCCAACATTGTTGCTACAGTAATTGGATAGACTTTTTAAATTATGGTTTTCACCCCCCCCCCCTTCATGCAAAGGCACCACTACATTTATTGTATGTCCTTAATGTCAAGTGATTACTTGACTAAAATGTCCGTCACCTCACTTCCATCAACTCCAATGTGGCAGGAATTCATAAGAAATGTATACCCTACAGATTCAATAGATGTTGTCCAATCTAAACTAAATAAATAGTGCAAAATATATATTTTTTCAAGTACTAAGAACGTTAGAATACTACAGCACAGTACAGGCCCTTCAGCCCTCGATGTTGTGCCAACCCATATATTCCTTAAAAAAAAGTACTAAACCCACACTACCCTGTAACCCTCTATTTTTCTTTCATCCATGTGTCTGTCCAAGAGGTTCTTAAATACCCTAATGTTTTAGCCTCCACCATCATCCCCGGCAAGTCACTCCAGGCATCCACAACCCTCTGTGTAAAAAAACTTAACCCTGATGTCTCCCGTAAACTTCCCTTCCTTAACTTTGTACATATGCCCTCTGGTGTTTGCTATTCATGCCCTGGGAAACAGGTACTGGCTATCCACCCTATCTATGCCTCTCATAATCTTGTAGACCTCTATCAAGTCCCCTCTCACCCTTCTACGCTCCAAAGAGAAAAGTCCCAGCTCTGCTAACCTTGCCTCATAAGACTTGTTTTCCAATCCAGGCAACATCCTGGTAAATCTACTCTGCACCCTCTCCATAGCTTCCATATCCTTCCTATAAAGAGGTGACCAGAACTGAACACAATACTCTAAGTGTGGTCTCACCAGAGATTTGTAGAATTGCAACATGACCTCTCTACGCTTGAACTCAATCCCCCTATTAATGAAGCCAAGCATCCCATGGGCCTTATTAACTACCCCATCAACCTGTGCAGCAACCTTGAGGGATGTATGGATTTGAACCCCAAGCTCCCTCTGTTCATCCACACTCTTAAGTAACCAACCACTAACCCTGTACTCAACCTTCTTGTTTGTCCTTCCAAAATGTTTCGCCTCATACTTATCCGGATTGAACTCCATCTGCCACTTTTCTGCCCAACTCTGCATCCTGTCTATATCCACTTGTAACATTCGACAACCTACACCTCCATCCACAACTCCTCCAATCTTCGTGTCATCCGCAAACTTACTCACCCATCCTTCTACCTCTTCATCCAGGTCATTTTAAAAATCACAAAGAGCAGGGGTCCTAGAACAAGATACTTGCAGCACTCCACTAGTCACCGACCTCCAGGCACTTCCACTACTACCCTCTGCTTTCTTCCTGTAAGCCACTTTTTATCCAAACAGCCAAGGTTCCACTGATCCCATGCCTCATGACTTTCTGAATGAGTCTCTCATTGGGGACCTTGTCAAATGCCTTGCTAAAATCCATGTAGAGCACATCTACCACCCTACACTCATCAAATTCTTTTGTTACCACTTCAAAAAATTCAGTTAGGCTCATGAGGCACGACCTTCCCTTCACAAAGCCATGTTGACTATCCTCGAGTAGGCTGTACTTCTCCAAATGCTCATAAGAATCCTTTCCAGTAGTTTGCAGACCACCGATGTAAGACTCACCAGTCTATAGTTCCCAGGATTCTCCCTATTACCTTTTTTAAACAAGGGAACTACATTTGCCATTCTCCAATCCTCCGGCACCTCCCCTGCAGCCAAAGAAGATTCAAAGATCATAGCTACTGCTCCAGCGATCTCTTCTCTCACTTCCCACAGCAACCTGGGGTATATCATGTCTGGCCCTGGGGACTTATCAATCTTGATGTTTTTAAGAAGATCCAACACTTCTTCTTCCTTAATCTCCACATTGTCCGGCACACAGGTCTGTTCTATTTCGACCTGATCAAGGTCCTTTTCACTTGTGAATACTGAAGCAAAGTATTCATTTAGGACCTCCCCAACCTCCTCCGCCTCCAGGCACATGTTGCCTTCTTTATCCTTTAGTGGCCCCACCTTCATTCTTGTCATCCTTCTGTTCTTCACATACGCACAGAATGCCTTGGGGTTCTCCTTAATCCTACATGCCAAGGCCTTCTCATGCCCCCTTCGAGCTCTCCTAAGTCCTTTCTTAAGCTCCTTCCTGGCTACCCTATATTTCTCATGAGCCCCTCCTGCTTCCTGTTTCTTATATCTAACATAAACTTCCTTCTTCCTCTTGACGAGTTGCTTCACATGTTTTGTCAGCCATGGTTCCCTTTTCCTACCATTTTTTCCTTGTCTCAGTGGGACAAACCTATCCTGAACCCAGCACAAATGGTCCCTAAACTTCTCCCACATTACTTCTGTGCTTTCACCCTTGAACATCTGTTTCCAATTTACTCTCGCTAGTTCCTGCCCCATCCCTTCATAGTTAGCCCTTCCTCAGTTAAGCACTTTCCCACGTTGTCTGTTTTTATCCTTTTCCATAGCTATGCTGAAGCTAAGGGAGTTGTGGTCACTCTCACCAAAATGCTCCCCCACCAAGAGGTCTGTCACCTGACCAGGTTCATTACCCAGAACTAGATCCAGTATGGCCTCTCCTCTCGTCGGCTGGTCCACATACTGTGTCAGGAATCCTTCTTGAACACACCTGACAAATTCAGCCCCATCTATTCCCCTTGAAGTCAGGAGGTGCCAGTCAATATGAGGGAAGTTGAAATCACCCATACCTACAACCCTGTATTTCCTGCACCATTCTAAAATCTGCCTGCTTATCTGCTCCTGAGGGCTATTTGGGGGCCTATAGACTACTCCCAGCACAGTGATTGATCCCTTCCTATTTCTGACTTTCACCCACACCGACTCAGTGGACACTCCCTCTGCAGCATCCTCCCTTTCTATAGCTGTGATACTATCCCTGACTAGTAATGCTACTCCCCCCATCCCTTTTTTACCTCCCATCTTATTCCTTTTAAAACACCTAAACCCCCGTACCTGCATCAGCCAATCCTGCCCTTCCTCCAGCCAAGTTTCAGTAACGACCACAACATCATAGTTCCACGTACTGATCCATGCTCTAAGTGTCATGGGTTCAATGTCCATTCAGAAATTGGATGACAGAGGAGAAGAAGCTGTTCCTGAATTGTTGAGTGTGTGCCTTTAATTGTGTGTAATGTTCCTTTTAGGAAAACAAATAAACTTGTGTCTTTGCAACAGCAAATTAAAAGCCATTCCGTCATCTCCATTTCTTGAATTCATTAATAGCTGCCTGCATCTTCTGAGCTATGTAATTTATACTCCTGCTTCTCTTCTACACTGCACCATCACCAGCAGATAAGGATTTAGAAATCTCTGAGCCAACATTTAAGAAAATATAATTAATCATAATATTAAAAAGGAGTGGGATCCTGTGGAGTCCCATTCTGTATCTCATTCTCTTCTCAGAGAATGTTGTTCCCACCCTCTTATATCTTCCTATCGCATAAACAACCTTGAATCCAGTTGAGATTCTACTACCCGCTTCCATCTTTTCCAGTGCAAGCAGCAATCCTTGTGTCCATAACATATCATAAGCTTTCTCTACATCGAAGTCAACTGCTACCACTGTTCCTTCGTTAACTTGAGCCTTACGATTATCAGATTCCAAACTTAACACTGAGTCCATGGTCATTCTCCCTTTACAAAATCCAGATAGGTATACAGCTAACTGCACAAAATAAGAAAGCCTTGCTATAACCATTCATTCCATTAACTTACATACATGTGAAGATAGCAAAATAGGTCTCTAACTGGAAGGATCTGATTAACTCTCCACAATAACAGCCACTAGTTTCCAGGAAGCAGTAAGTTGCTCTTCAACCCATATTGTATTTCAAAACCAACACAAGTTTCCAATCCCATAACTAACATCATCTTTCCCAGGTGATATCTGACCAGCACTATAAACAGCCTTTTTAAGTTCAGACAATGTAAATTCAACATCCAAGCAGGAACTGGAACATGCTTTTTTCTCTCAGCAACTGTTTCTCTATAAGAACTCTTTTCTTTACTTAAATTGGCCAAATTATATAAACCAGCATATATTTTTGCCAATAATTCTACATTTTCTGAGTCAGTAACAACAATTCTCCCCACCCTATAAAACTGGTAATGCATCGTTTCCTAACTCCCGCCATTTTCTGTTTCTACCCCAAATTTCACCTGCGTGGATCTCTACCCCAACACTATCACAGTACATTCTCCAATACGTTTTCTTTGTCCTTCTCACTACTTCTCCAACTACTGCTTGAGCTCCTTTATATTGTATGACAGATGGACAGGAGTAACACTGTCTATCTTTCCTAAATGCTTTACTCCACTCCTTCACAGCTCTTTTACATTCATCCATCCACCAGGGATCAACTTTCCTTTTATTATCTTCCAGCAATCTGAGAATTGAATCTTTAGCTCTTGAGTTGAGTGCAGAACACAAGGTATATCTCCATATCTCCAAATCCAAGTGATCAGGAAATCTATTTTCAGTTGTCATATTCTAACTTACCTTTTTAAAATTCTACCTGAATGAGAATCTGTCCCCTGATATAGATTTATTCCTATTGTACAGGTATTGGGGAAATGATCACTCCCCAGTGTTGTAGCATTAAACAATTTCCAGTTACATCCACTTGCTATATCCTCAGATACCAGCGTATAGCAGAAACAGTGTTGTTAAATAGATTTATCTTTGTACTCCTATCATCGCTCAATCTCCCACCACAGTTCCCTTCACATCTGTGTCACTACAACCTCACATAGCGCTGTCCCCACAACATATATCCTTATTTTTCCCATTTCCACTCACACTTCCTAATATATCAGATGTTGTACCTCCACAAGTGTTATAAAAATTATCTGTACTTTACTCTTATTTCCCCACGTTTCAATCACAATTAACTCCATAACTTTAATCTCCATAACTCTATGTGCCATCCCATTTTTGACCAAGGTAGTCACTTCTCCTCCATTGCTCATTATCCGATCATGTATTATTGTCAACATAATCTTGTATCTTAAAACTTGGCAAGATTTCTACCAGGTTTCCTGTACACTCGTAACATCAGGTTTATTTGGTAAATCTTCAGTACATTTCTTAAACTCTTGACCATTAGCTAAAAGGCTTCTAGCATTCCATTGTAAGATTAGAAAAACCATTAACAGCCTCCTTTAAAGTCTGAACATTATTTTCTCCTCCTTATAGGGCATCATTAATAACTTCTAGAGTTAAGTCTTTAATCACAACTTTTTTTTAGCAGCTTCTAATATAAAGTTAATTTTTTCTGTCCTACTTTTAAGTGGTGCTGTACAATTTACCACATCTGCCATGGAAGCAACAAACTAGTTTATCAACAATCAATGGATCCTTTGTTATATAAGCATGCACCTTACACACTGTCTTTACTGTCTGTATTCTGAAAATTAAGTCCTATTGACACTGTCTTCTGTACATTCTGGAGAGACTCTACGTATGATATGCACCTTTCCACCTGGACACACTACACATCCACATCTTTCTTATACACAGGACATCCTGCATAAGCAGAGCTACTGTAGGTTTTCCTCCACTGTTGCTACATTTTAGCCTAATGCCTTCTCCACAACTGCCATAATCATGTTCTTCACCACATCTACCTCATCACTTTTCCCCCTTACACACAGCTGCTATCGTACCTGACAACACATTTTGCATTGAAAACCCCTGAGCACATAGACTCAAACCCTATATAGCCTAAATGAACCTTATCCAGCAACTTTTTTTCCATCAAATTTAATCAACACTGATAAGCTATCTGTTCTTACTCAACCACAAAACCCTTTTAAACGTATAGCATCCACAAATTTTCCCTGAACTAAATTATTTTTAAACTTGATCCATGGATACATCCAGATCAGGGGTTCCCAACCTGGGGTCCACAGACCCCTCGGTTAATGGTAGGAGCCCAGGGCATAAAGAGGTTGGAAACTCCCGATCTCGAGGTATTCCAGAGATTACTCCCCAAAGCTACTGTCATTCAATATAATTCCTGAATGTTACTTCCTCCCCTTCCTCCCACAGCTTTTAACCCCAAAGCTTTCTCACATTGCTTGTATTCTTTACAAAATATTAAGAGTGCCTCATCTCTTAAATGTTTTAACCATATAACCATATAATAATTACAGCACAGAAACAGGAAATCTCAGCCCTTCTAGTCCGTGCTGAACGCTTACTCTCACCTAGTCCCACCTACCTTCACTCAGCCCATAACCCTCCATTCCTTTCCTGTTCATATACCTATCCAACTTTTTTTTTTAAATGACAAAATCAAACCTGCCTCTATCACTTCTACTGGAAGCTTGTTCCACACAGCTACCACCCTCTGAGTAAAGAAGTTCCCCCTCGTGTTACCCCTAAACTTTTGCCCCTTAACTCTCAACTCATGTCCTATTGTTTGAATCTCCCCTACTCTCAACGGAAAAAAGCCTATCAACGTCAAATCCATCTATCCCCCTCATAATTTTAAATACCTCTATCAAGTCCTCCCTCAACTTTCTACGCTCCAAAGAATAAAGACCTAACTTGTTCAACCTTTCTCTGTAACTTAGGTGCTGAAACCCAGGTAACATTCTGGTAAATCTCCTCTGTACTCTCTCTATTTTGTTGACATCTTTCCTATAACTCAATGACCAGAACTGTACACAATACTCCAAATTTGGCCTCACCAAAGCCTTGTACAATTTTAACATTACATCCCAACTCCTATACTCAATGCTCTGATTTATAAAGGCCAGCATATCAAAAGCTTTCTTCACCACCCTATCCACATGAGATTCCACCTTCAGGGAACTATGCACCATTTTTCCTAGATCACTTTGTTCTACTGCATTCCTCAATGCCCTACCATTTACCATGTATGTCCTATTTTGATTAGTCCTTCCAAAATGTAGCACCTCACACTTATCAGCATTAAACTCCATCTGCCATCTTTCAGCTCACTCTTCTAACTGGCCTAAATCTCTCTGCAAGCTTGGAAAACCTACTTCCTTATCCACAACGCCACCTATCTTAGTATCACCTGCATACTTACTAATCCAATTTACCACCCCATCATCCAGATCATTAATGTATATGACAAACAACATTGGACCCAGTACAGATCCCTGAGGCACACCACTAGTCACCGGCCTCCAACCTGACAAACATTTATCCATCACTACTCTCTGGCATCTCCCATCCAGCCACTGTTGAATCCATTTTACTACTTCAATATTAATACCTAATGTTTGAACCTTCCTAACTAATTTTCCATGCGGAACCTTATCAAAGGCCTTACTGAAGTCCATATAGACAACATCCACTGCTTTACCCTCGTCAACTTTCCTAGTAACCTCTTCAAAACATCCAATAAGATTAGTCAAACATGACCTTCCACGCACAAATCCATATTGACTGTTCATAATCAGACACTATCTATCCAGATAATTATATATACCATCTCTAAGAATACTTTCCATTAATTTACCCACCACTGACATCAAACTTACAGGCTGATAATTGCTAGGTTTACTCTTAGAACCCTTTTTAAACAATAGAACCACTTGAGCAATACGCCAATCCACTGGCACCATCCCCGTTTCTAATGACATTTGAAATATTTCTGTCATAGCCCCTGCTATTTCTACACTAACTTCCCTCAAGGTCCTAGGGAATATCCTGTCAGGACCCAGAGATTTATCCACTTTTATATTCTTTAAAAGCGCCAGTACTTCCTCTTCTTTAATTGTCATAGTTTCCATAACTACCCTGTTTGTTTCTCTTACCTTACACATTTCAATATCCTTCTACTTAGTGGTTTTGCACCCTCAATAGCTCCAAATGCTTTTTTCAAATCCTTAATTAGTCTAATTGGATGTATATCAGTAACAGGACCGCATTCAAATCTCACAAAACCATAAACTCTTCCTTCTTTCTTTTATTAAAACCCATTTACAGCCTTCATCACTGGACAATAAGCCACTACAATCCTCAACCGGCCACTTAATTTTTCCATTTCCCAGAAACCTGTCACTTGCCTTCCTCCATACAACTCCTGACACTCAATACCATGTCCCATTCACTATTTCCATCTTCTCCATCACTTCCTGCCATCTCTAACCCCTTCCTGTCTGAGAGCAGCTCCCAACAGCAGCTCAGCCCTTTGCACCAACCTCAATCAATAGTTCAGTCAAACAACCAGCACCCTTGTCTTCTTCTTCTTCTCTGACTTTTAATGGGGGTTGGCAGTCCAACTTAAAGGTGCATTACCACTATCAACTGGAGGATGGTGTTGAGAACTGGGAAATAAAACCTTCACTCATTCTTTATTGAATGAAAACGAACTTACCCCAAAAAGCCCGATAGATTGTAAATAATGAAAGACAATAGTGCGAATTCAAGTCACTTCCGTAACTTAGTGAAGTTTTAAAATAAAAACTATCAACCCCCGAAGATCAAACACGAGGAAATCTGCAGATGCTGGAAATTCAAACAACACACACAAAATGCTGGTGGGACACAGCAGGCCAGGCAGCATCTATAAGGAGAAGCACTGTCGACGTTTCGGGCCGAGACCCTTCGTCAGGACTAACTGAAAGGAAAGATAGTAAGAGATTTGAAAGTAGTGCGGGGAGGGGGAAATGCGAAATGATAGGAGAAGACCGGAGGGGGTGGGATGAAGCCAAGAGCTGGAAAGGTGATGGGCAAAAGTGATACCGAGCTGGAGAAGGGAAAGGATCATGGGACAGGAGGCCTCAAGAGAAAGAAAGGGGGAGGAGGGGGGAAGCACCAGAGGGAGATGGAGAACAGGCAAACAACTAAATATGTCAGGGATGGGGTAAGAAGGGGAGGAGGGGCATTAACAGAAGTTAGAGAAGTCAATGTTCATGCCATCAGGTTGGAGGCTACCCAGCCGGTATATAAGGTGTTGTTCCTCCAACCTGAGTTTGGATTCATTTTGACAATAGAGGAGGCCATGGATAGACATATCAGAATGGGAATGGGACGTGGAATTAAAATGTGTGGCCACTGGGAGATCCTGCTTTCTCTGGCGGACAGAGCGTAGGTGTTCAGCGAAATGGTCTCCCAGTCTGCGTCGGGTCTCACCAATATATAAAAGGCCACCCCGGGAGCACCGGACGCAGTATACCACACCAGCCGACTCACAGGTGAAGTGTCGCCTCACCTGGAAGGACTGTCTGGGGCCCTGAATGGTGGTGAGGGAGGAAGTGTAAGGGCAGGTGTAGCACTTGTTCCGTTTACAAGGATAAGTGCCAGGAGGGAGATCGGTGGGAAGGGATGGGGGGGACGAGTGGACAAGGGAGTCGCGTAGGGAGCGATCCCTGCGAAAAGCAGAAAGGGGGGGGAGGGAAAGATGTCCTTGGTAGTGAGATCCCGTTGGAGATGGCGGAAGTTACGGAGAATTATACGTTGGACCTGGAGGCTGGTGGGGTGGTAGGACGAAGGAGATGTCTTCCTTTTTTAAACAAAGGGGCTTCCCTTCTTCCACCATTAACTCTGCTCTCAAACGCATCTCTCCCATTTCCCGCACATCTGCCCTCACCCCATCCGCCTGCCACCCCACTCGGGATAGGGTTCCTCTTGTCCTCACCTACCACCAACCAGCCTCCAGGTCCAACGTATAATTCTCCGTAACTTCCGCCACCTCCAACAGGATCCCACTACCAAGCACATATTTCCCTCCCCCCCCTTTCTGCTTTTCGCAGGGATCGCTCCCTACGCGACTCCCTTGTCCACTCGTCCCCCCATTCCTTCCCACCAAGCTCCCTCCTGGCACTTATCCTTGTAGCAGAACAAGTGCTACACCTGCCCTTACACTTCCTCCCTCACCACCATTCAGGGCCCCAGAAAGTCCTTCCAGGTGAGGCGACACTTCACCTGTGAGTCGGCTGATGTGGTATACTGCGTCCAGTGCTCCTGGTGTGGCCTTTTATATATTGGTGAGACCCGACGCAGACTGGGAGACCGTTTCACTGAACACCTACGCTCGGTCTGCCAGAAAAAGCAGGATCTCCTAGTGGCCACACATTTTAATTCCACGTCCCATTCCCATTCTGTCTATCCATGGCCTCCTCTACTGTCAAGATGAATCCAAACTCAGGTTGGAGGAACAACACCTTATATACTGGCTGGGTAACCTCCAACCTGATGGCATGAACATTGACTTCTCTAACTTCTGTTAATGCCCCTCCTCCCCCTTCTTACCCCATCCCTGACATATTTAGTTGTTTATTTGTTTTTTTTCTCTCTCTCTCTCTGCCCATCACTCTGCCTGTTCTCCATCTCCCTCTGGTGCTTCCCCCCTCCCTCTTTCTGTCTCCTGAGGCCTCCCATCACATGATCCTTTCCCTTCTCCAGCTCTGTATCACTTTTGCCAATCACCTTTCCAGCTCTTAGCTTCATCCCACCCCCTCTGGTCTTCTCCTATCATTTTGCATTTCCCCCTCCCCCACTACTTTCAAATATCTTACTATCTTTCCTTTCAGTTAGTCCTGACAAAGGGTCTCGGCCTGAAACGTCGACAGTGCTTCTCCTTATAGATGCTGCCTGGCCTGCTGTGTTCCACCAGCATTTTGTGTGTGTTGTTTGAACCCCCAAAGATAGTAGTGAAATCTGCATTTACTTTCTTTCAACCCAATATGCTTCACATTGTAATAGAATCTGTTCAACTGTTTCATGGTGACAAAACCTCCACACCCCAGAGTGATGTTTTCTAACAGGATACAAGGAATAATTAAGCACTAATTAAGCATAGTATGCTCAATTCTAAGTTGAGTCAATATCATTCCTTCCCTTCTTATTTTACCCCCTTGTCCCATCAATCCAACAGTTTTATGTATTCTGTTAAGATGTCTCCCCTTTTGCCCATTATCCTGCAAATCCCCCAATTCTTAGTCTCACCAATCCCTTAGCTTATGACTGGCTAAGTGGAATGTCTATATCCAGTTGAACTTATAACAGCTTTTTTGGCCAAACAATCAATTTGCTCATTCTCCTCAGCACCTCTATGTGCAGGGACCCATAGGAAGTTGACATGTAAACCAATACAACACACACAAAATGCTGGAGGAACTCAGCAGGCCAGGCAGCATCTATGGAAAAGAGTACAGCTGATGTTTCAGACCAAGACCCTTCATCAGGACTGGAAAAAGATATTTGGAGTCAGACTAAGAAAGTGGGGGGGGGGGGGGGGGGGAGGGGAGGGAGGAAGAACCACAAGGTGATAGGTGAAACCACAAGAGATGAAGCAAAGAGCTGAGAAATAGAGTGGTGAAAGAGATACAGGGCTGGGGAAGGGAGAATCTGATAGGAAAGGACAGAAGGGAGGAAGGAAGAAAGAAAAAGCGGAAGGAGCACCTGAGGGAGCTCCTGCCCCTACACCTCCTCCCTCATTACCATTCGGGGCCCAAAAAGTCCTTCCAGGTAGGGCAACACTTCACCTGTTTCTGTTGGGGTCACCTACTGTATCCGGTGCTCCTGATGTGGCATCCTGTATATCAGAGAGACCTGACGCAGATTGGGAGACCTCTTCACCAAACACCCACGCTCCATCCACCAGAAAAAGCAGGATCTCCCAGTGGCCATCCAGTTTAATTCCACTTCCCATTTCGACATGACAGTCCATAGCCTCCTCTACTGAAGCAATGAGGCCACACTCAGGTTGGAGGAGCAGCACTGTATATTTCGTCTGGGCAGCCTCCAACCTGATGGCATGAATATTGATTTCTCAAACTTCCAATAATTTACTATTCCCATTTACCTCTCTCACTTTATCTCCTCCCCCTTCTCTTTCTTCCATGATCTTCTGTCCTCTCCTATCAGATTCCCTCTTCTCCAGAGTTTCCCCTCTTTCACCAATCAATTTCCCAGCTCTTTACTTCACTCTTCCACCCCCCCCCCCCACCCCTACCTTTCCGGTTTCACCTATCACCTTTTGGTTCTTCCTCCCCTACCCTCACTTTCTTACTCTAATCCATTTTTTCCCAGTCCTGATGAAGGGTCTCGGCCCGAAACGTCGACTGCACTCTTTTCTATAGATTCTGCCTGAGTTTCTCCAGCATTCTGTATATGTTGTTTACATTTCCAGCATCTGCAAATTTTTCTTGTATGTAAAACAATACTTTGAATATGAAATAAAGTTTGAAGAGCTTCCAGTAACAAATCTGACCTACTGCTAGGATGACCTGTCTTAATATTCATCAAGACTGAAAATTAATCTGAACAAATTACAACTTTACAAGGATGCATCCTTCTGAACTGAACCTCAATTTCTTTAAGTGCGCAACCTAGGAAGTGACGTCACACAAGACGTATCCTGAATACGGTCTATACTTTCGTTTCGGCCACTGTTGATGACGCAGCTGCTGGAGGTTCGGCGCGATGGCGGCTGTGGAGACGAAGATCAACCTGGAGGATTGCTCGTTCCTGCCGGTTGTTCACGACATTATTAAATGGTAACTCTGCGAATCGGGTTTGCGTGACTTCCCGGGGACAGCCCGTGCCTTTCTCCGTGGGAACAAGATGTTATTGGCCTGATTCTGCTCCCGGGGTGGGGGTGATTCGGAGACCGGGGGAGGGCAAGTGGGGGCGACGGGGTGTGTTTGTTTGTTAGTTATTGGAAGGGGTAGCGATGTGCGTGGGCACGGGGAGCGGTGCGAGATGTGGGGCCTTTTGACCCCTACAGGCAGGCATTTGAACTCCATTAGGCAAAAGGAATTGTTGGGGGAACTCGGGCAGCATCAACAGAGGCTCAGGGATTGTAGACGCTTCGAGTTTAGGCCCAGCATTCAGTTATGGGTCCACGTCCTGCATGCCTCCACAGATGCTGCCTGCTCTGCTGATTTCTCTCCTGTGTTCCATCGCGCAGCATCTGCAGTCGCTTGTGGTCCATTGTGGTTATCTTTCACATTAATTCAAAGCTGGTTCAACTTTAGAGATACCTTGGGGTTAGTGGCGGAGTGGTGAATATTTGCAGAGAAAACAGGATGTACCAGTCATAAAGGAAGAAAAATAGAACGTGAAGGCAGTTAGTTCTTAACTATTCCTTTGGGATATAGAATGACTCCTGTCCACTCTAGTTTTGTGGGTTCAGAGGTGATTAATGAGGCCAGTGTGTGACGTGCACTTGCTTCCACAGGTGAAGCAGGAGGTGGCTAATGGCTAGGTGTTTGTAGTTTTTGAGTGTAAGGTCCATCCTGTCAGTTGCTTTAATGCACGAGTTATGTTGCCTTGTAGATCAGTGTGTGAGCATACTCAAAACATCAACATTGGTCTAAAACATTGTCTAACAGCCTGACTACTGAGGTTTGGCTAGCCATTGTTCTGAAGTGTTGTTACCAAAGGTTGAATGCTGTCCCAAAATAGTTCCAAAAATTAGTGCCATTCCCCCTGGAAGTTGTTTTTTTGGAGGTGAGGTGCAAAGCATTATAGTAAGAAAGATTGAGGAAACTATTGGGGGCTTGTTTCATCAAGGTTAAGGATAGCTGATCACTTTAGAAGAATTTGAAAAAGTGAGAAAGAGATTTAATTTTATTGTCTATATATTCACACCAAGGGCTTGGACAAGGATACCAAATATAAGCTATTTGAAAACAGAATTGCAGAAACTGTGGAGAAGGAATCCATTTTACTCATTGGGTTCTTTTAAGCACCACCATCCATCTCTCCAGCCCTTTCTATAATCCTGTCAACATTTTCTCTTAAAGTACATTACCTTAGTGAATGTCATGATTAAATATGCGTCTAGTATTCTCCTATAGTACATTCTAGGCTCTAATCACTTGTTACCTATAAAACAAGAAAGGTTTTTCCACACCTCACGGTTCATTTGTTAATCATCTTCCTCTAGCCTCCCCGGTTCTCAAATTTCTGTCAATGGGAGCAATTTCCATCAGTGCACTCTAGAAATTCAAGATTCAAGTTCATTTATCGTGTATACATTGAAACATACAGTGAAATATGTTGTCTGCGTTAACAACTAACATTGGTTACTGATCGAGGGTGTGTTGGGGCAGCCCACAAGTGACGCTACGCTCTCAGGCACCAACATAGCACGCCCACAATACTTGGCAGAACGACACAGAGCAAAATAATACAGAACACAATAATAAAAGAACAACAGAAAGAAACAGCCTTGTTCCTCCCTTCCACCCACACACATACATTGTCCTTTAACCCCAAAGACGGTCTGTATTCTTTTCCCTTCAGCGGGACCAGATTCAAACAGACATAGACATACAGATATTGTAAATCTAAAAAGTTCTGTCAGTTACTTTCTTGGATTCCCCTGTTCCAAGGAGGTTTGATTTTCCAGACCACTCTATCCCCAAAAAATATGAGGCTCAGGCAATTGAAAATATTAAATGTTTACAACATGGGTACTGTCAAATACAGAATGAAAGAGGATGAGATACTGCTTTAACCTAATGCAGTGGTGTTTAAGGGGCTTTGCATGTTCTCCTCTTTTATTGGTGCTGATGAGCTTTGGTTTTACATGCCACAGACATCATATGCAGTTGCAAGAAAAAGTTTGTGAACCTTTTGCAATTAAGTTTCAAAGGTTCATTTATTATCAAAGTATACAACTCTGAACTACTTCTCTAGGTAGCCATGAAACCAAGAAAGAAAAGAGAGACAGCATGATCATCAACTCCCAAATCCCATCTCCCCGCAAAAAAAACCGAACAAAAATGGAACAAGCACATCAACCTCCAGATCCCCCATCCTGCACAAAAACCAAGCAAAACAGAGCAGGCACATTGACCCCCAAATCTATCCTCGTGTAAAAAAAACCAAATCAAGTGGATCGGGCACATCAACCCCAAAATCCGTCCTGCATAAAAAAAATTAACAAAACGAATCAGGCATTTCAACCCCCAAAATCCTTCCCCTCGCACAAAAAACAAACAAGACAGATCAGTCACATCGACCCCCAAATCCCCCTCCCCACACAAAAAAATGGGAAGATTGGATGAGAAAACACAGAACATAAAAACTGTAAGACTGAAAAATAGTCTATGGTCCAAAGTCCACATCCAAAAATGCAGGAAAAAACCTGGACACATCTCCAGGCACAGCCTCAGGCTCTCCCCTCTCCGGTACAGAGCAACTGATCAAAGACAGGCAGCTGGCACTCACCCTCCACACTCGCTTCAATCTCCCTCCTTGTTTTAATCGGCGAAATGGAGCCAGTCATCGGCATACACCCCAGTTTTCTGATTTACTTAGTTTTTTGCATTAATTACTCATAATGTGATCTGATCATCATCCAAGCCACAATAATGGACAAACACAATCTTCCTAAATTAATAACACACAAGTAATTGTACTTTTCATGTCTTTATTGAACATAATGGTTAATCATTTGCAGTCCAGTCTGGAAAAAGTATGTGAACCCTTGTATTTAATAACTGGTAGAACCCCCTTGAGCAGAAATAACCTCCACCAAACATTTCCTGTAGCTGCTGATCAGACTTGCACAATGGTGAGGGGAAATTCAGACTGTTGTTCCATATAAAACTGTTTCAGTTTATCAATATTTTTGGGATACTTTGCATGAACAGCCTTCTTCAGGTCATGCCACAGCATCTCAATTGGGTTAAGGTCTAGATTTTGACTTGGTCATTCCAAAACACAAATTTTCTTTTTAAACCATTCTGTTGTTCATTTACTCTCGTTTCAGATCATTGTCTTGTTGCATCATTCAGCTTCTATTAAGCTTCAGGTGATGAACAGCTACCCTGATATTTTCCTGTAAAATGTCTTGATTCAATTTTGAATTCATTGTTCCCTCAATGATTGCAAGCTGTTCAGGCCCTGAGGCAGCAAAGCTGAGCAGCCCCAAACCATGATGCTCCTTCCACCATGCTCAAAGTTGGGATGAGGTTTTGGTGTTGGTTTGCAGTGCCCTTTTTCCTCCAAACATTTCTGCCAAAAAGTTCAACTTTTATCTTGTCTGTCCACAGAAAATTGTCCCAGAAGCTTTGTGGAGCATCCAGGTGGTCTTTTGCAAACTTTAAACGTGCAGCAATGTTTTCTTTGGAGAGCAGTGGTTTCCTCTGTGCTGTCCTTCTATGAACACTCTTCTTGTTCAATGTTTTTCATATAATGGACACATGAACAGACTTTAGCAAATTCTAGAGACTTCTGCAGGTCTTTTCCTGTTACCCTTGGGTTGTTTTTCACCTCCTCCAGCATTGCACATTGAGCTCTTGGTGTCTTTTTTTATAGGGCAGGGCACGTCTTCAACCCACACCTCCAATCTCATCTCTTTGATTGGAACACCTGACTCCAAACAGCTGTTGTAGAAGGCATTACCCCAGAGACTCTCATACTCTTTTAAAACTAGACTATGATTGTTTAAATGGTATACTCAGTATAGACTAGAAGAAGTACAAATTTTTGTGTGTTATTAGTTTAGGCAGATTGTGTTTGTCTATTATTGTGACCTGGATGAAAATCAGACCACATTTTATGAGTAATTAATACAAAATACAGGTAATTGCAGAGTGTTCACAAGCCTCTTCTTGCAATTGTACATAATTATACTGGGTGATTTAAAAAGAAAGCAATGCAGAAAATAGCATTGCCATTACAGAAAAAATGCTGCTGGACATTACAGTGCAAAGACCACACCAATGTAATTGGGGGACAAATTTATGTTTTTGCATAATACAGGTCTGTGCAAGAGGTTAATTAATAACTGTAGAATAGTTACTCCACATTCACTGAATCACCTTCCTGTCCTCTTGCCATTATTGTTCAGGATCTAGTGCACAGTTGTGGTGTTATTTGCAAACTTATAATAAATACAGTTACCATGGTTGTGAGGGTATAGTTGAAGGCTGAGGACACAGCCTAGTGGGCACCAGTGTTGAGAGTTGTTATAGAGAAGGTGATGTTGCCTATCTTTAATGATTGTGGTCTATTAGTCAGGAAGTCAAGGATCCAGTTATAGAGCAGGGTCCAGAGTTCCAGGACTCGGAATTTGGAGATGAGTTTGTTTTTGAATTTTGGTGCTGAAGGCAGAGTTATAGTCAATAAATAAGAGTGACGTATTATACTTAAAACACAAGTTTTCAATTATTTTAAATAATGTGTCCTAATTATTTTTGCACCGTTGTCTTCTTTTGCACATTGGTTGTTTGCCAATCTTTGTTTATGTATAATTTTTCATAAATTCTGTTAGATTTCTTATGCCTGGAAGAAATTAAATCTCACTATCTTACCATCTTGTATGGTAATATCTGTGTACTGTGATTTAAAAAAAAAATTAGACTTTTTTTCTTTTTAAAAGTTACTTTGATCTTTCACAAAAGGTGGCAATTACTCTTGGAGTTCATTTCGTTGGATATTTTCTTTGCTAGTGGCCACTGATAGTGATCAAGAGCAAAAAATCCCTTTTATTTCAAATCTCGATACCAGGGTTGACTGGTTTCAGCAATACCCGTCAAAGATATCTTGGCACAAGCTAGGAATTGAGCCTCAATTGTGCCTAATTTAAATTAGATCCATACCACTGGTTTACATTTTATCATCCTGCATTATCTTGAATGTCTCCCTTTGTTATTTGTGTTAAAATATGAATAAAGATTGCTATCAGCAATTTTTGTGCTAATTTCATGTGATATTGTAATTGTCTGAAACATCTTGGTCAAGATTTGATGATTGCTGAATTGAAATTAAGGTTAGTTCATAATCTGTCAAATTATTGAGCTGTGGTCAAAAATGAAAGGATTAAACATTTTTTGTAAATATTCAAAATTGTTCACAATTGTTTTTTTTACCTATTGTTGAATGTAGCATGGATAAAGACAGCCAAGAAGTGCACCAAGAGCTTAATAAACTCAAGACCAAGCTGCAGGATACCAGAGAAGCAGTTTCATCAATGCCTGGGATTGATGTTAGCCCTGAGCAGCAGCAGCAGCAACTTCAAAACTTACGAGATCAGGTTCGCACCAAGAATGAACTTTTACAGAAGTACAGGAGCCTTTGCATGTTTGACATCCCCAAAGCATAGGAAGTAGCTGACCTGCAAGAAGGGAAAAGATTTATTCTGGATGTATTTTTTATTTATCTCCTGAGTTGGTTATGACACAAATCCAGCAAGGTTGCATGCTTCATGTAAATTATTGAATACTTTGAGTTGCAAGCATAATGCTGGACTTTGCAAATGGTGAATTGGTCTTTGCAAAAGTATTATATCAAATTTAAAACAACACCTGCATATGTCTGCTTACAAATGCATTATATAAGCTTCATGGATAATTTTGTATGTGAAGGTACATGGTGCATTAGTGATCTGCTATATGGGTCAGAACAAGATGTTAATTCAGATATCTCATTTAAAAGCCAAGAAATTGTGAAAGGCCTTGTTGTACTACCATTTGGACATTTTACTTTTTTTGCTTTCATTTGAATTCTTACAGATTTTTCCATCCAGAAGCAACACAGAAAACCGATTTTTAGTTTTAAGCTTTAAGTAAGTTTGCTATTGTAAAATGTGTTTGTCATTCAAAACTGCTAAAGGCGATCCTCAAGCCAATTGTGGTGGGTAGGGAGGAGGTTTGTGTTTTTCAAAAATGGTCTATTTCCTCCAATGTGAGTTTGTATCTTGTGTATGTGCCAAGAAATGCACATTAGAAGTAAATTGTTTATTTATTTTCTTTTTTCACATCAATTCTGTGTGCAAAGTTTATTCAGTATCTCAAGTTTTTCCTATAATTTGTGAATTCCGTTAGGGCAAATTTCTGCTATCTTAACAGTCACAACGTGGGTCGCCTCTGCAGAATATTAGGTCAAACCAAGTAACAAATATTGAAGAAGTTTGAATCTGTAAATATGTAAGCTAAATTTGTTCTAAATGATCTGTATTACTGTTTATTTTGTAAAGACTTGTCATCTGATATCCAATAAAAAGCAACAATGCTGGCAGTTATGTGATTTATTAGTGATAGTGAAAATTATCATAGTAAAATCTAGTGAAAATAAATGGGCAATACTTGTAATGCTTCACTTCACCATTAAACAGTCCTCCAGCACCATCACCGCGGGTTCCAACGACCATGGGCAGCTTCAAAGCAATTGCGCAACCACCGACTGCGACTCCAGCCTTGAATTCCAGGCCGGGTCTTCACGTGCTGCGATTGTGACTCCCGTCTCCCCTTCCCCCACCACCACTATGCAATCCCCTCTCCCTAAGTTCCCATCGTCAGCTCCTGGGCCCTCAAAGGCTCCATCTTCCTCTCACCCCAACCCTTCCCTCTCCACTGACACTACCAGCCTCCCTCCCCCCTCTAATCCCATCTCTCATCCGTGCCGGGTCTTTACTATTCCCTCCAACCTTCAACTCTCTGAGGCAGAGCGCTCTGTCCTCATTAAGGGCCTCACCTTTGTCCCCCTTCGCCCACACCTCGGCGAGTTCCGCGTACGCCATGACGCTGAACTCTTCTTCTGCCGTCTCTGTCTCCAAGCTTACTCCTTTGACAAGGACTCTCCTACCCCCACCTATGACCCTTTCTCCCGTCTTCAACCCTCCTCCTCTTCATGGACACCTCGCTCTGGTCTTCTGCCTGCTTTGGATCTCTTTATTACTAATTGCCGACGGGACATCAACCGTCTCGACTTCACCACACCCTGTTCCAATACCAACTTCACTCCTTCTGAACGCTCTGCTCTCCGCACCAATCCCAACCTCACTATAAAACCTGCTGATAAGGGGGGAGCTGTTGTTTGGCGTACTGACCTCTACCTGGCCGAGGCACAGCGACAACTCTCTGATACCTCCTCTTATTTACCCCTTGATCATGACCCCACTAAGGAGCACCAGGCCATTGTCTCCTATACCATCACCAACCTCATCAGCTCTGGGGATCTCCCATCCACTGCCACCAACCTCATAGTTCCCACACCCCACACTTCCCGTTTCTACCTCCTACCCAAGATCCACAAATCTGCCTATCCAGGTAGACCTATTGTCTCAGCTTGCTCCTGCCCCACCTAACTCATTTCCGCATACCTTGACACTGTCTTATCCCCCCTTGTTCAATCTCTTCCCACCTATGTTCGTGACACTTCTCATGCTTTGAATTTTTTCAATGATTTTAAGTTCCCTGGCTCCCACCGTCTTATTTTCACCATGGACGTCCAATCCCTATATACCTCCATCCCCCATCAAGATGGTCTCGAAGCTCTTCGCTTTTTTTTGGATTCCAGACCTAACCAATTCCCCTCTACCACCACTCTCCTCCGTCTGGCGATAGTTCTTACTCTCAATAATTTCTCCTTTGGCTCCTCCCACTTCTTCCAAATCAAGGGTGTAGCCGTGGGCACCCATATGGGTCCCAGTTATGCCTGCCTTTTTGTTGGCTTTGTGGAACAGTCCATGTTCCAAGTCTATACCGGTATCCATCCCCCTCTTTTCCTTCGCTACATCGACGACTGCATTGGCGCTGCCTCTTGCACACATGCTGAGCTCGTCAACTTCATTAACTTTGCCTCCAACTTTCACCCTGCCCTCAAATTTACCTGGTCCATTTCCGACACCTCCCTCCCCTTTCTTGATCTTTCTGTCTCCATCTCTGGAGACGGCTTATCTACTGATACCTACTATAAGCCTACAGACTCTCACAGCTACCTGGACTATTCCTCTTCCCACCCTGTCTCTTGCAAAAAGGCTATCCTCTTCTTACAATTCCTCCGTCTCCACCGCATCTGCTCTCAGGATGAGGCTTTTCATTCCAGGACGAAGGAGATGTCTTCCTTTTTTAAACAAAGGGGCTTCCCTTCGTCCACCATCAACTCAGCTCTCAAACGCATCTCTCCCATTTCCCGCACATCTGCCCTCACCCCATCCACCCGCCACCCCACTCGGGATAGGGTTCCCCTTGTCCTTACCTACCACCCCACCAGCCTCCAGGTCCAACATATAATTCTCCGTAACTTCTGCCACCTCCAACGGGATCCCACTACCAAACACATTTTTCCCTCCCCCCCCCTTTCTGCTTTTCGCAGGGATCGCTCCCTACGCGTCTCCCTTGTCCACTTGTCCCCCCCATCCCTTCCCACCGATCTCCCTCCTGGCACTTATCCTTGTAAACGGAACAAGTGCTACACCTGCCCTTACACTTCCTCCCTCATCACCATTCAGGGCCCCAGACAGTCCTTCCAGGTGAGGCGACACTTCACCTGTGATTCGGCTGGTGTGGTATACTGCGTCCGGTGCTCCCGGGGTGGCCTTTTATATATTGGTGAGACCCGACGCAGACTGGGAGACCATTTCGCTGAACACCTACGCTCTGTCCGCCAGAGAAAGCAGGATCTCCCAGTGGCCACACATTTTAATTCCACGTCCCATTCCCATTCTGATATGTCTATCCATGGCCTCCTCTATTGTCAAAATGAATCCAAACTCAGGTTGGAGAAACAACACCTTATATACCGGCTGGGTAGCCTCCAACCTGATGGCATGAACATTGACTTCTCTAACTTCTGTTAATGCCCCTCCTCCCCTTCTTACCCCATCCCTGACATATTTAGTTGTTTGCCTGTTCTCCATCTCCCTCTGGTGCTCCCCCACCCTTCTTTCTCCTGAGGCCTCCCGTCCCATGATCCTTTCCCTTCTCCAGCTGTGTATCACTTTTGCCAATCACCTTTCCAGCTCTTAGCTTCATCCCACCCTTCCGGTCTTCTCTTATCATTTTGCATTTCCCCCTCCCCCCACTACTTTCAAATCTCTTACTATCTTTCCTTTCAGTTAGTCCTGACGAAGGGTCTCGGCCCGAAACGTTGACAGCGCTTCTCCCTATAGATGCTGCTCCACCAGCATTTTGTGTGTGTTGTTGATTAAACAGTCCTGCTCATTTGAGCCGTGTAATTCAACATTTTATATGTTGATAGGGTATTTGTCCTTTAAGTTATTGAGTGGATGTTGTCAGAATCAGGTTTAATATCACCGGCATATTTTGTGAAATTTGTTAATTTTATGGCAGCAGTACGATGAGATATATGATAAATATAGAGGGGGAAAACTGAGTTACATTAAGTAAATATGTGTCAATTAGTTAAGTTAAAATAAGTAGTGCAAAGAAAAACTAAAAGTAGTGAGGTAGTGAACATGAGTTCAATATTCATTTAGGAATCGGATGACAGAGGGGAAGAAGCTGTTCCTGAATCACCGGGTGTGTGCCTTCAGGCTTCTGTACCTCCTTCCTGAAGGTAGCATTGAGAAGGGGGGTGTCGTGGGTGGTGGGAACACAGCCTTAGTAAGGCACTGTTCCTTGAATGCTAGGATACTATGGAGGCTAGTACCAACGATGAAGCTGACTAATTTTACAAGTTTTTGCAATGTACTTCCATCTTGTGCGGTAGCCCATCTGCCCTCCCCTCCACCCCCCACTCCCCAATAGCCAACAGTGATGCAGCCAGTCCGAATGCTCTCCGTGGTACATTTGTAGAAGCTTCCAAGTGTTTTAGGTGACATGCCAAATCTCCTCAAACTGCTAATGAAATAAAGCTGCTGTCTCGCCTTCTTTATAGCTGCATTCAGGTTAAGTCCTCAGAGGTATTGACACCCAGGAACCTGAAATTGCTCACTCTCTCCACTTCTGACCCCTCTGAGGATTCGGTTGTGTTCCCTCATCTTACCCTTTCTGAAGTCCACAATCAGCTCTTTGGTCTTGCTGACACTGGGTGCAAGGTTGTTGCTGGCATTTGAGCTATGCCTACCCACACAGTCGTGGGTGTAGAGAGAGTAGAGCAGATAGCAACAGTATTATGTGTGTTTGTGTGCCCTTAACTCCTGGTGGAGTCGTCAGGCTGCTGTGATGACAAGCTTTTTGTGATTGCTCAGTATACAGCATGTCTTGGGCATTTGAAACCTGGCGGAGCCCATCCTCTCCAGGTTTTGGAGCCGGCTGGATTTGAACTCGGGAGCCTTCGCTCCAAAGTCCGACACTGATGCCATTACGCCACCAGCCGGCCAGTATTATGCTGAACTGTAAATTGTGTCGATTACTGATCTCTTAAAATTAGTTTAAAATTGCAATTTTAACTGTTGCAATTTTTAGTGTGCAATTTGATGATTATAGAAACAGGCCATGGTTATAGCAACCTTTAAAGTGGACAACATATATTTATGATACTGAGTGTCTTGGTGTAGTGGTTAGCATAATGCTTTACAGTACTTGTGACCCAGGTTTAATTCCTGCTGTCATCTGTAAGGAGTTGTTTGTTCTCCCCATGACTGTGTGGGATTCCTCTGGGTGCTCCAGTTTCTTCCCACAGTCCAAAGACATGCCAACTGGTAGGTTAATTGGTTTTTATAATTTGTCCATTGGCTAGCGTGAAGTTGGGCTGGAAAGGCCTACTTCACACTCTGTCTCAATAAATAAATGAGCTGTAGCTGTTTCATCATAACCACAGACATTACTTAAATTATTGGAAGTACATATTTAGTGGGTCTGTGCTGGGTGTAACCTGTGGTTTCATTATCCTACCACAGTAACCTGGATATTAATTGTTAATTTTTCCAATTTAAAATCAACCTCATCAAAGCTCTGCAATTGCAAGTATGCTTTGGCTATGAAGTTTTGAAATGTGATGGGAAATGCAAGTTCACTACTTGCTCAAAAACAATAGTTTTAAAATAATTGTTAATGTTTTAACTTGTACAACATGGGTTGCTCCTTTGATAGTTGCATGCTTGGTTATATTAGAAATGTAGGAACCTTTTTTCATTCTTTAAAATGCCAGCCTCACTGTGGACTTTTAGTAAAGGCTGGAAGACAGGGCTTTGATTTTTGATTTTCGCGTGCAATAGAGCATCCTGTTTACCGATTTTCTATCTTTTGTTTGGAATGTGCTGGACTTCCCTACTCATTGACGTCTTGTTGTGGCGCATTGTTTTCTTCATTTGGTCAGTGTTCTTTCATTTCACCTTAGTCTTGCCTATCAGCATTCAGTGAAGGTGGGGCAGTTGCATTACGTACACTGGGGATTGAACTTCAATCCAAAGTTTTGATGAAGCAAAATAAACAGGCGCAAGTAGACTCTGATCAAATATTGCAGTTTTGCAGAATGTCAAGAAAAGGCTGTTGCATGCAAAGGCTCAATTATGATGCTAATCATAATTGGAAGGAGCTCAATTATGATGCCAATGTGTTTACACGCTACTATATGCATATCCACCCAATGTGCCACTAAGTTCCTTTGGAATTGTGGTTGAAGTTACCTAGCTTATAGTTAGACCATAAGACATAGGAACAGAATTAAGCCATCAAGTCTGCTCCATTACTTGATCATGACTAATTTATTTTCCCTTAACTCCATTCTCCTACATCCTTCCCATAATTTTTGATGCCCTGACTAATCAAAATATACCAACTCTGCTTTTAGCTGTACCCAGTGACTTGATCTCCAGCCATCTGTGGCAATGGATTCCATAGATTCATTAAGAAATTCTTCTTCTAAAGGGATGTTCTTCTATTCTGAGGCTGTGCCCTTTGGTTTAAGACTCTCCCACCATTGGAAACATCCTCTCTACATCCATTCTATCTCGATCTTTAAATAGTCAGTAGGTTTCAATGAATGCGCCCCTCATAAACTCCAGCAAGTACAAGCCAAGAGCCATCAAATTCTCCTAATACATTAACCCTTTCATTCTTGGGATCATTCTCATGAGCCCCCTCTGGCTCGTCCCAGTATTGGTATATCCTTTCTTTGATATGGGACTTAAAACTGCTCATAGTATTCCAAATGTAGTCTGGCCAATGTCTTAAAGTCTCAGCATTCTGTACTTGCTTTTATTATCCTCGTTAGGAGATCAGAGGTCCAGAAGGTCTTGGTGTTACCTTATCAGAGGATCTGTCTGCGGACCAGCAGATAAGTGCTACCACAAAGGTGTTAGGGCAGTACCTCTACCTTCCTAGATGTTTGCATAGGCATGAGCATGTTATCTAAAACTCTGACAAATTCTGTAGATGCAAAGTGGAGAGAATCCTGACTGGCCTGGCATGGAAACACAAATGGCAAGACCTACAAAAAAGTGATGAGTACAGCCCAGTCCATCAGTGAACACACTTACAAGGAGTGCTGGCACATGAAAGCAGCATCCATCATCAAGGACCCCATTACATTATCCAGGCCATATATTCATCTTGCTACTATCATCGGGCATGAGGTACCACACAACTAGGTTCAGAAATGGATAAAAGCATCAGGCTTCTGAACAAGAGTGGATAACTTCAGTCACCTCAACCCTGAACTGATTTCACAGCCTATAGACTCACTTTCAAGGATTCGACAACTCATGTTCTCAGTATTTACTTAAATTTTTGTTAGTTGCTCAATACGTCTTTTGCACTTTGCTTATTGCCAGTCTTTATTATTTATAGGCTTTCATAAATTCTATTGTATTTTCTTATTTTCCTGTAAATATTTGCAAGAAAATGAATCTCAAGATAGCATTTCTTAATATTATTTACTTTGAGCTTTTGAACCTTGTACTCCAGTTCTCTGGAAGTGAATGCTAACTACCTTGCTTTTCTTACTACCAGTTCAACCTGCAGGTTAATCTTTAGGAAATCCTGCACCAGGACTTGGAAGTTCTGTTGCACCTCCAATTTCTGAAAATTTGTTAGAAAATAGTCTACACCTTTATTCCTTCTAGCATGTGCATGCCCATATGTTTTCCAATACTGTATTCTGTCTGTGACTTTGCCCATTTAACTGATTTGTCCAAGCCCTTCTGCAGATTCTCTGCTTCCTCAACACTATGTACGCCTCCACCTATTTTTGTATTGTCTGCAAACTTGGCCACAAAACTGTGTATAAAGTAGTGGACCTAACACCAACCACCAGTCACCGACAGCCAGTCAGAAAAAAATGCCTTTATTTCCTTCTGCCAGTCAGCCAATCTTCTGACTGTGCTCATATCTTTCCTGTAGTACCATGGGCTCCTGCTTAGGAACCTTAGGCGAGGCATCTTGTTAAAGGCATTCTGAAAACCAAGTAAACAACATCCACTGATTCTCCTTTGCTTATCCTGCCTGCCTCAAAAAAATTCTAAAAGATTTGTCAAGTGAGGTTTCCCCTGAAGGAAGCATGCTAACTTTGGGCTCCAAATACCCTGATACCTTATCTGTAATGATGGACTCTAACATCTCGCCAACTGCTGAAGAAAGGCTAACTGGCCTATAATCTACTGTCTTTTTCCTCACTCTCTTCACAGAGTGGAGTAACATTTGCAGTTTTCTCTTCCTCCAGAGCCATTCCAGAACCTAGTGATCCTTCAAAGATTACTACTAATTCCTCCACATCTGTTAAACTAACTCTTTCAGAACCTTGGGGTGTCATCCATCTAATCCATGTGACTTATCTATCTTCAAACCTTCCAGGTTACCAAGTGTCATTTTAGGAATAGTGACTACACTCACTTTTGCCCCATGACACTCTTGAATTTCTGGCTTCTGCTGGTGTCTTCCACGGAGAAAACTGAAGCAAAATACTTAATCAGTCATTTCTTTGTTCCCATTGCTACCTCGTCAGCATCATTTTCCTGCAGTCCATTATCCACTCTTACCTCTTTTTCATTCTTTTTATTGCTGGAAAAAAACTTTTGATATCTTCTATATTATTAGCTTACCTTCATGTTTCATCTTTTCTCTTTTTTTTTAGTTGCCTTCTATTAGTTTTTAAATGCTTCCCAATCCTCTAACTTCCCACTATTTTTTGCTATATTGTAGCATCTTTTCCTTTTATGCTGTATTTGACTTCCCTTGTCAGTCACAATTGCCTCATCATCCCATTAGAATTCCTTTCCTTGGGCTGAACTTGTCCTGAATCTTCCAATTACTCCTGGAACCCCCAGCCATTGCTATTGTACTGTCATCCCACCAGTGTCTCCTTCCAATCAACTTTGGGCAGTTCCTCTCTCCTGCCTCTGTAGTTACCTTTACTCAACTGTAATACTGATACATCTGATTTTAGCTTCTCCGTCTCAAACATCAGGGTAAATTCTTCCATATTATAAGGGTTCCTTTATCCTAAGCGCCCAAATCAAATCTGTTTCATTACACAACACTCAATCCAGAATTGTCTTTTCCCTTGTGGGCTCGACCATAAGCTGCTCTAAAAACCATCTTGTAGGCCTTCTGCAAATTCCTGACCTTAGGATCCAGCAACAGCCTAATTTTTCAAACCTACCTACATTTTGAAATCTTCCATGGTCATCATAACATTTCCCTTTTTGTTTTTTCTATCTTGAATTATAGTTTATGTCCCACATCCTGGCTACAGTTTGGAGCACTAAATGTAACTCCCATCAGGGTCTTTTTACCCTTACAATTTATTAACACTAGTCAAAGGATTCTACAACTTATGACCCTATAACAATTTTTTCTAAGAATTTGATTTTTTTCTACCCACACTGCCCTCTTTTCCCACTTGCCAGTCCTTGTGATATGATGGGTATCCATGGATTTTAAATCCTTGTTCTGGCATTTATTTATATATTTAGAGATACAGGATGGCATCGGCCGTCTGTCTCACCGAGCCGCACTGCCCAGCACCCATCCATTTTTAACCCAAGCTTCATTTGCAATGACCAGTTAACCTACCAACCAGTACGAATTTGGACTGTAGGAGGAAACCAGAGACCGAATATACAAACTTGCTTACAGAGGACACTGGAATTGAACTCCAAACTTTGATGCCCTAAGCTGTAATTAGCGTCATGCTAACCGTTACGCTATTGTGGCACCCCATCTTCTTACAGCCATAACTCTGCAATGCCCACTATGTTATACCTGCCAGCCAATCTCTAACTGCGCTCAGGATCATCTGCCTTATTTTGTATACTGCGTGCATTTGAATATAACACCTTCAGTGTTGTACTCACCGCCCTTTTCAATTTTGTCTCAACATGTTCCCTGAAGTTAAATTCTTATCCTTTGTAAACTTTCTATTTTAATCTTTCTTCTGGAGACTTCAGTAATCTCTCCTCCACTCTCCTTCATCCATACTTTTCCAGGCTTTTAAACCCAGTCCACAATGATTTAGTTTAAAACCCGATCCTGGTTATGTGAGTTGCCAGGACCCTGGTCCCTGCATGGTTCCTGTGGTGCCCGTCCCATCAGAACAGCTCCCTCCTTCCCCAATACGGATGCCACTGTCCCACAAATTCAAAACCACTTCTCCCACACCAATCTTTGTGCCACACGCTTGGCTGTCTGAGTTTATTTACCCTGAGCTAATTTTTATCTGGCTCGGGTAACGATCCAAAGATTATTATCTTTTTAGTCTCGCATTTAATTTGGTCCCTAATGGCTTAGATTCCCTCAGCAGAACCGCTTACTTTCTTCTTCCTATGACGTTGATCTTGATCTTTCCCTTCCCACTCCAATTTCCTCTGCAGGTCAAATGAGATGTCACAGACCCAGGCAGTCGGCTGACAAAAGAACCATCGAGATTCTTGATCTTTGTGTCAAAGAATGGTTTCTATTCCTCTGCCTATACTATCCCCATCTCTCTCTCCCCTCTTGAATAGCTCCCTGAACCACAAAGCCACGATTCTGCTACTTATCCACATTCTCGTCCTCTGTAATTATTTTCTCCATGAGGAGAATTCAGACATGGAAGTTGTCCCTGACCCATAATGAAATTATAGTCTAATTGGAAATTTGAAACCTGTATCTAGCAGAGACATGTCACAAAATCTTAAAAGTGTGTTGATAATGGGAACTTTCTTCTCATTGGTCTGGACCAGATTCAAGGCAGTGCTTAGAAACGTGGAGGGTAAGTTTCCCACATGTACACATTATGCTATTTTGGAGGGAATGTAAATGAATGACAGCAGCAACAGCACTTTAGAGAATGAGCGGTCACCTACCTTGAATGTCGGTATGGTTCCGGATGTGATGCAATTGCCGCTAACAGATCGCGGTATTTTTCTTCATTCCATCAGCAGAGAATCTTATTTTTGCTAAAGTGTTTTGCATTTACACAATGCAATCAACCACAGGGTGGACAGGAATGGTACTCTGTATTTATAGGGTACATATAACAAGAAAAATTATTGTTTCAAACAAATTGGTTTGTTACCTAAATACTGAGTTTAAAAGCCTTATTTATTTTATTGAAGATTGAGGATTCGGAGTTTCAAAGGAAGAAAAGCTGTAAAGGAATACAAACTGTAACCATTTTTACAATACCAAACGAAAAATAAAGATCAAAGAGTGACTCTTGTGTTCAGATAATAGATTTGCAAAGTTGTTCAAATGGCATGGTTGACACTAGTGGGTAAAATTATTTGACATACAAAGCAAGTCTTGAACAATTTTATTTTAGATATGAAGAAATTAAGTTGTCTTAGTCTTTGGGATTCTGAGGACATTTTGTACAATGCAATAGCCAATAAGTCCAAAACCGAATTATTGTCTCTTGATAGCAGTAATAAAACTTGATTGAAATAGACAGCACTGACTTGTTTGTGAATCACATATGACTATGAGATAATAACAGTAATATATAAGCTCTATTTCACATAACAATTGTTTATATAAAAAAGTCATGTCAAAGTACAAGCTCTGGAACCAGTTGTGTGCAAGCCTAATTATAGTCAGTCTGGAATTCAGTTGACAGGAGTTGAACTGTCATCTGTCCAGTACACCCTAATGAGTCACCAGAGCTTGCCTGATTTAAAGGACAAAAAGTAAAGAATGTTATAGAATGTTGGTAAGCTGCTGTAGCCACAAAGGGCAACATTTTTTTGTTTGTGTTTTTTACATTGACTTTAGGAGGTGCCTTAGAAATTTGTGTATGGTTTTTAATATGTAAATGGAGGCAAAAAGAAATTTTGTATGTTTTAAAGGGCTCCCATCCATTTGCTGTCAAGGCCGCGCCAAATGAAACAACAAAACTTTTTCAGTCATCAATTAATTAATTTGGTTTCGGTGTTTGGATACCCAAGTCAAGCGTGCTCTTCATCGTCATGAGCACGTTGAACACATTGCTGTGGTAATTCACCCTAATGCAAATGTTATTTCCACATGTATTTCCTCCATGAGCTGATGCCCTCAGTCTGAGCAGCACACATTAGTTACCTAGCGGCAATAAATAGGTCCAAAGGTCTCAATTTGCAAAGTTCATAGTTGCTGCACAGTTCAAGGAGGAGTCCATTGTGCTGGGATGTGGCGAAACCTGTGTGAATACAGGGAATTTGCTAGATCTCTATTTTATATTGTGTAAGCTGCCCACCACTCCCTATGTGAGTTTTGTTACAATACATATATTGGCCATCTACCACTAGGAATGTGATCACAGCACCTGACTCTTCCACAGCATAATCCTGGCCCCAGCCCACCCGTACCAGTCTCCACACTAGTCCCATTCTGACCCAGGTGAAGGGCGCCGATCTGAAACATCAACTTGCACTTCCCTCCACGGATGCTTCCTGATCCACTGAGTTCCTCCAGCATCTTGTTTGTTGCAATGGATTCCAGCATCTGCAGTCTCCTCTGATTCAACTGCTTGCTTGTTTGGCAACAATTCGACAGATAGTGATATTTGTTCAGGAGTAGAACAGGATAGCAAAGAATGATATGCAAGTGATCACTGATTATCATGGACCTAAATCCGGTTGGTATAATGTGCTGTAAGTTATTTATTTGTGAAACTCATTTTATGTTCTGAAAAATGACTGGTGTCCACACATAATTTAGCCCAAAAGGCTGAGTGCAAAATATCTGGTTAGATAATGTGGACGTTGTGGAAAGACACCCTTCAATGGAGAATATAATCACGGTATACAGAAATATGTAAAAAAATATCATTACCTGCTGCAACAAGTCCTTTCCAAAATTATAATGTTCAAATATATGTGACACCTCTGATTTGGACAATGACTACAGAACAAAATCATTGTTCAAGTATAATTATTATCCAGAACAACTATGCTCCAGAGCTATTATCAGAAGCAATTACAGAGTCAGTTATTATCAGTCAGTTTCTTCTTAATGCAATTATGCTTGAAGTTAAGATAGTAAAATGCCCCTTCGTGACAAGAAACCCATTCCGGTTTGGCAAGTCAGAATGATTAGTTTCTTAATCAGATATACCCACTGAAATGTTTGAACAATTTAGAAAACAAATGCAGGTAGAGCTAATAGCTCATTAGTAACACGCACAAAGTGCTGGAGGAACTCGGTAAGTCAGGGCGCATCTATGGAAGGGAATAAATAGTCAATGTTTCAGACAGAGACCCTTGATCAAGACTGGAAAGGAAGGGAACAGAATGGCGGGGGGAGGAAGGGCTGAAATAGGATGCTGGAAGGTGATAGGAGGAAGAGGTTAAGTGCTGAAGAATCTGTTAGAGGACAGTGGACCATGAAGAAAGGGAAAGAGGAGAGGCGTCGGAGGTGATGAGAAGGGGTGAGGGGGAACCAGAATGGTGAATAGAAAAAGAGAAGTACAGAAGAAGGTGGATGGTTAGAACTTGCTGGAAATTAGAGATGTTCACACCATCAGGTTGGAGGCTAGCCATATGGAATATGAGGTGCTGCTCCTCCAACCTGAGTGTGGCTGTAGAGAAGGCTATGGACTGACATGTCGGAATGGTTTGTTACCCTCCACAGGTGCTGCCTGACTTGCTGAGTTTCTCCTGCATTTTGTGTGTGTTGCTCAAGATCTCCAGCATTTGCAGAATCTCTTGTTTTTAGCTCAGTAACACATTAGGGAGAGGGGAGGTGAACAAAAAAAGTATACATGTAAGTGGGAGCATCAAGCAAGCACAACTCCCTGTGATTTCATCCTGTAAATTCATTCTTCACTAGAGCAGATGGATAGAGTAACAATATTCCCTTTGTGGAGTTTCAGACATCTGATTTGCGCTCTTTTAAATTGCTTTGCGGGTAACCAATCAAATTCACTGAAAATTGTAAATACTTGGTTTACTCAGCTATGGTTGCAAAGCATGGAAACCTTCTTCCTTTATTTAATCTAATTGGTCTTACCTGTCTTTGGCCCTAAGCTATCCTAAGAAGCAGTCACTCAATTGCACCTCAAGTCAAGTCAAGTTAAGTTAAATAAATGACTTTTATTGTCATTTCAACCATAACTGCTGGTACAGTACATAGTAAAAATGAGACAATGTTTTTCAGGACCATGGTGTTACATGACACAGTACAAAAACTAGACTGAACTACGTAAAAAACAACACAGAAAAAAAGCTACACTAGACTACAGACCTACCCAGGACTGCATAAAGTGCACAAAACAGTGCAGGCATTACAATAAACAATAAACAGGACAATAGGGCAGTAGGTTGGTGTCAGTCCAGGCTCTGGGTATTGAGGAGTCTGATAGCTTGGGGGAAGAAATTGTTACACAGTCTGGTCGTGAGATCCCAAATGCTTCAGTGCCTTTTCCCAGATGGCAGGAGGGAGAAGAGTTTGTATGAGGGGTGTGTGGGGTCCTTCATAATGCTGTTTGCTCTGCGGATGCAGCGTGTAGTGTAAATATCCGTGATGGCAGGAAGAGGGACCCCGATGATCTTCTCAGCTGACCTCACTCTCCGCTGCAGGGTCTTGCGACCAGAGATGGTGCAATTTCCAAACCAGGCAGTGATGCAGCTGCTCAGGAGGCTCTCAATACAACCCCTGTAGAATGTGATGAGGATGGGGGAGTGGGAGATGGACTTTCTGATGCACCATCAATAACTCTCTCTGAGACGTGAAGCCGATATCTCGCCTTCACGTCTCAGAGAGAGTTATTGATGGTGCATCAATTTTATTGACTGGAAGTTTTAAAACATGGAAAGCATTTTACATCCGGAAAGATTGGATTTGGACCCCCAAGCCCCTGAAGCAGCTCTTGCCTTTGAACTCTGGCTTGCATGCTTCCAATCGTACTTGGAGGAGGTTAGTGCGACTGACCCCGCTGTTATGCACAGAATTCTCCTCTTGAGGGTCACCCCGAAAGTTTACTCACTTATCAGAGACCTGTCGACCTACCAAGGGGCACTGGACGCCCTCAAAAGACAGTACCTGCGGCCAGTGAACACCGTCTACGCAAGACATCGCTTAGCTATGCGACGACAGCAGCCTGGAGAGTTGAGCGCCAAGTTACTCCGAGCCCTACAGACACTCGTGCGAACTTGCGACTGCAAAACTCTCATGGCGGAACAGCATGCGGAGCTCCTCGTACGAGACGCCTTTGTTACGGGGATCAGGTCAGTGTACGTGCGCCAGCGGCTGCTGGAAAATGCCGATCTTACCTTACGCTCGGCGATCGAGACGGCCGACATGCTGGAGGCTGCTCTGCGCAACACTAACGCTATCCAGCCACGCGATTCCCCGCCGGTTCCGTGGACACCTCAGACCCCGCCGCCGCCGGTTCCCGCAAGCGAATTCGCCAAAGCCGCTGCCAGTCGCGATTCAACGAACTCCCCGAACCTGACCACAGCTGCTGCCAGTCGCAAGCCCGTGCAGTTTTACTTCTGCGGACTTGAACAGCACCCCTGAAAATGCTGCCCGGCCCGAGAAGCGACCTGTTCCAGCTGCGGGAAGAAGGGCCATTTCGCCAAGGTCTGTAAGTCTAAACCACGAGCGGGGTCAGGCAGCGCTGCGTGTGAGGCATGGGGGCCGCCATCTTGCCTGCCCGCCTCGTGCGAGGCATGGGGACTGCCATCTTGCATGCCCGGATGGGGGCAGCCATCTTTGTCGGCGCCAACATGCCCCACCCCTGACCAAAGCGCCCCACACCAGCTTGCAAGGTCAAAGATGGACATCCTGGTGGAGGGGCACAGGACTAGCTGCCTGTTTGACACGGGCAGCACTGAGAGTTTTATTCACCCGGACACGGTGCAATGCTGCCGACTCGTGACACGGCCGGTAAGCCAGAGGGTCACCATAGCTTCTGGGTCGCATTCCACAGACATCCGGGTGGGTTGTGTAGCGACATTGGTGGTGCAGGGCACAGAATATCGGAACATTGCGCTACTGGTCATGCCTCAACTGTGCGCGCCTGTGCTATTGGGGCTGGACTTCCAGAGCCACCTCGAAAGTGTGACTATGGCATATGACGGGCCCCTCCCACCACTCACTGTCAGGAATCCTCAGTTTGGTGGGACTTTGCCATATACCCCGCCACTGACCACACATACACACCGACCCGCACATCCCACCCAACACCATGCCGACAGCTGCGCTACTGACACCACTTGCAGCCTCTCCACCCTCAAGATCCCTCCACCACCGCTGTTCGCCAACCTGACCCCTGACTGTAAACCTGTGGCAACTAAAAGCAGGAGGTACAGCGCGGGGGACAGGGCCTTCATTCAGTCGGAGGTGCAGCGGGTGCTCAGGGAGGGGATCATTGAGCCAAGCACAAGTCCTTGGAGGGCCCAAGTGGTTGTTGTTCGGACCGGGCAGAAAAATAGGATGGTCGTGGACTATAGTCAAACCATCAATAGGTTCACGGAGCTTGACGCGTACCCCCTACCCCGCATCGCGGATATGGTCAACCAGATAGCTCAGTACAAGGTGTACTCGACAATAGATCTGAAATCCGCTTATCACCAGCTCCCCATCTGCCCAGAGGACCACACCTACACCGCCTTCGAGGCGGGCGGCAGGCTCTATCACTTCCTGCGCATCCCATTTGGTGTCACAAATGGTGTCTCGGTCTTCCAGCGGGAAATGGACCGGATGGTGGACCAGTGCCAACAGAAGGCCACATTTCCCTATCTGGTTAACATCACCATCTGTGGTCACGACTGGTCGGATCACAACGCCAACCTCCAACGATTTTTCCAAGTGGCCGAAGCCCTGAACCTTACTTATAACAGGGACAAGTGTGTGTTCGGAACCACCCGACTCGCTATCCTTGGGTATGTCGTGGAAAACGGGGTCATTGGCCCTGATCCCGACCGTATGCGCCCCCTGTTAGAACTCCCTCTTCCCACCACCCTTAAAGCCCTCAGACGGTGCATGGGCTTCTTTTCCTATTACGCCCAATGGGTCCCCCATTACGCAGACAAGGCCCGCCCCCTGGTCAAGTCTACCACTTTTCCCCTCTCTGCCGAGGCCCGCGCGGCCTTCAGCTGCATTAAAGGGGACATTGCCAAAGCAACGATGCATGCGGTGGACGAGACCATTCCCTTCCAAGTAGAGAGAGACGCCTCCGATTTCGCGCTTGCTGCTACCCTCAATCAGGCAGGCAGGCAGGCCAGTAGCCAGTAGCCAGTAGCTCTGAAATTCGGCACTCCGCGGTGGAGAAAGAAGCCCAGGCCATAGTGGAAGCTATTTGGCACAGGAGGCACTATCTCCCCGGCAAAAGGTTCACCTTGCTGACCGACCAGCGCTCAGTTGCGTTCATGTTCAGCAACCAACAGCGGGGCAAAATCAAAAATGATAAAATTTTGCGGTGAAGAATAGAACTCTCCACCTACAACTATGATATCCTGTACCGGCCTGGAAGGCTCAATGAGCCCCCTGATGCCCTATCACGGGGAGCGTGTGCCAACGCACAGCTCGACCAGCTATACGCCCTCCATGCAGATCTTTGCCACCCGGGGGTCACCCAATTCTACCATTTCGTGAAAGCCCGGAACCTGCCGTACTCCCTTGAGGACATCAGGAAGATGACCAGGGACTGCCAAGTCTGCGCTGAGTGCAAACCGCACTTCTACCGTCCTGAAAAGGCACAACTTATCAAGGCCACCCGCCCCTTTGAGCGACTGAGTGTTGACTTTAAGGGCCCCCTTCCCTCCACTGACCGCAATGTCTACTTTCTCAACATTATCGACGAGTACTCGCGGTTCCCCTTTGCCATCCCCTGCCCCAATACCACTACCACGTCCATCATAAAAGCCCTGCGCCAGCTCTTCACTCTGTTCGGATATCCCTGCTATATCCACAGTGATAGAGGGTCCTCCTTTATGAGTGACGAGCTGCGCCAGTACCTGCTGGCTAGGGGCATTGCTACTAGTCGGACCACGAGTTACAATCCCTGGGGAAATGGACAGGTGGAGAGGGAGAATGCCACAGTGTGGAAGGCCACACTCTTAGCCCTTAAGTCAAAAGGGTTGCCGGTCTCTCGATGGCAGGAGGTCCTCCCTGAGGCACTCCACTCTATCCACTCCCTGTTATGTACGTCCACCAATGCCACCCCTCACGAGCGCCTATTATCTTTTCCCAGGAAGTCTGCCACTGGGACCACCCTACCAGCTTGGCTGACGTCCCCAGGGCCAGTGCTGCTCCGGAAACATGTGAGGAACAATAAATACTCTCCACTGGTCGAGAGGATTCACCTTCTACATGCGAACCCCCAGTATGCTTACATGGTCTTATCTGATGGGTGGGAGGATACGGTCTCCGTCCGCGACCTGGCGCCCGCAGGAGCAGCAGACCACTACCCCGAACACTCCACGGTAACTATGAACCCTGTACCCGAGGTAACACCGTGCACACCGAGCCCTACACAGACTCCTCACGACACTCCTATACCAGGCGCCTCGCACACGCATGAGGGATCACTGACGCCTAGTGGGCTGACACCACCAGTTAGGCCGGAACCAGCACAACCACTGTCTCCGGTGCAATCACCACCGGTACCTGTGCAATCACAGCCGGTGCTACGTAGATCGCAGCGACAGATTCGACCACCTGATAGACTTAACCTGTAAATATACTTGTAAGAAACTTCGCCCCATGGGTCTCTCTTTTAAAACAAAGGAGGGGTGAAGCACCATCAATAACTCTCTCTGAGACGTGAAGGCGAGATAACAGCTTTTATTGACTGGAAGAAAGAACAAGCAGTGGTTGACCACCATACTACATCCTGGAGACTGAGGGCCAGGCTCAGGCCTCGATCGCCTTTATACCGGGGTCTGTGGGAGGAGCCACGGTCAGTGGGCGGGGCCACAGGAGCAGTCAGTAGGGGGCGTGTCCAGACAGGTATATGTACCGTAGTTCACCACACTTTCCTCAGCCTTCGCTGAAAGTAAAGACGCCGCTGGGCTTTCTTTGCTATGGAGCTGGTGTTAAGGGACCAGGTGAGATTCTCCGCCAGGTGAACACCCAGAAATTTGGTGCTGTTAACGATCTCTACCGAGGAGCCGTCAATGTTCAGCGGGGAGTGGTCACTCCGTGCCCTCTGTGCACCTATTCTTATCGTATTGTTTTAAGACAGTTGAAATTGATGGAAAATACATCAGTCTCAACAGAAATGCTCGCAACCTATATAAATCATGGGATATGTGACAGTAGGGGTTCCCAACCCTTTCTATGCCATGGACCCCAGATTGGGTCAACAACTTAGAAATTAACATGGGTAAGGAACTGTGTCTCTATCACAGTCTAACCTACAGGATGTGCTGAAGGCTACAATTGCAGTGTTTTAAAATGTCCCAATGTATTGGCAATATTGTTTGAACTGCTGTAGTTATGGTTGAAACAATTTTACACACAACTAGCACCTTACCATGCTATAGTGAAATTAGCACCTTCAGTATTCCTAATTCTCAGTGAAATCCTTGCACCCTGCTGACTTCAAACACTAACAATTTGAGTTTTACTAATTCATGGATTTTGAATCAGCTTTTACAGTTTTATTTTTCTTCCAAAGCATGTATATTTTGCCTGTGATAACCAAAATTGAACATTGTCTTGGTGTGATCTCACTTGTTAGTTAGTCTAGGCAGAGTTAATTATTGCACTACAGTAATTGCAGACAAATTAGAATTATTGCTAGAAATATGATCCTGCACTGGGTTTGCTCTGTAAGGATAATTTTTCCTTTGATTCATATCACACTTGATGAACTTCTTAAAGTCACATTCAACACAAAGAATGACAAAATGACACAAAGGTTGGAGGTGTTGTGGATAGTGTGGAGGGCTGTCGGAGGTTACAGCGGGACATTGATAGGTTGCAAATCTGGGCTGAGAAGTGGCAGATGGAGTTCAACCCAGTAAGTGTGAGGTGGTTCATTTTGGTAGGTCAAATATGATGACAGAATATAGTATTAATTGTAAGACTCTTAGCAGTGTGGAGGATCAGAGGGATCTTGGGGTCCGAGTCCATAGGACGCTCAAAGCAGATGCGCAGGTTGACTCTGTGGTTAAGAAGGCGTATGGTGTATTGGCCTTCATTAATCGTGAAATTGAATTTAGGAGCCGAGAGGTAATGTTGCAGCTATGTAGGACCCCGGTCAGACCCCACTTAGAGTACTGTGCTCAGTTCCTGTCACCTCACTATGGGAAGGATGTGGAAGCTATAGTAAGGGTGCAGAGGAGATTTACAAGGATGTTGCCTGGATTGGAGAGCATGCCTTATGAGAATAGTTTTGAGTGAACTCAGCCTTTTCTCCTTGGAGCGAAGGAGGATGAGAGGTGACCTGATAGAGGTGTACAAGATGATGAGAGGCATTGATCGTGTGGATAGTCAGAGGCTTTTTTCCAGGGCTGAAATGGTTGCCACAAGAGGACACAGGTTTAAGGTGCTGGGGAGTAGGTACAGAGGAGATGTGAGGGGTAAGTTTTTTACTCAGTGCGTGGAATGCACTCAGTGCGGTGAATGTACGTGGAATGGGCTGCCGGCAACAGTGGTGGAGGCGGATGCAATTGGGTCTTTTAAGAGGCTTTTAGATAGGTACATGAAGCTTAGGAAAATAGAGGGCTATAGGTAAGCCTAGTAATTTCTGAGGTAGGGACATGTTCGGCACAACTTTGTGGGCTGAAGGGCCTGTATTGTGCTGTAGGTTTTCTAGGTTTCTACATTTTCTGTTTCTATAAACTCTGAGAAAACTACTTTTAAAAATGAGTTAAATTACTAGAAGTCATACACCATTTATGATACTGAGTCACCAGTTACTACATTTTTATTTAGAAGAACTTGTGACAAAAACGAATGTTTAGATAACTCTTGAGAATGTGAAATGACATATAACTGCATGCAGAGTTCGAAGAAGCCAAGTTCAGAATGTTCCTGACAAAGTCATGTTACTTTTGAAATCTACGCCATCTTTGTGTGTGGGTGTGTGTGTATGTAATTATACAAGATTTAAAATAAAAAAATTCTGCTTGTAATTTAATCCAAGTTTTAACCTGTTTTTAGTAAATGAAAATGTTTTACTGAGAAGGTTTTCAATTTTTGTTCCATTTTCATTTAGTTTTCAGAAAGTGCCTCTCATTTTGATTCTGATCCAAATTACATCAAACAGATTAATGTTTAACTGTAGGGACATGCAGTTTTTAGCAGTAATGTGCTACAGAGTTTGTAAGGAACATGAAATGACTTTTGAGGAGAAGCTCAACTTTATTATACACGTAGGCATCTGAAAGTGTCACTTTTACATATATACTTTAAAACTCCTTTGATGTTGTTGTACGCAATGGTAAACTTGGTTTATGACCACAGCAGTGAGTTAGTCATTGGAGCTTTTTTTTTTAGCAATTTTTAGACAGTTAATTTATGAATTTAAAATGCATGATAATATATCTAGTGAAAATATTGCTCCTTTGGGTATAACCATAGTCTGTGATATTCATGCTGCTTTTCAATGACTCTATTCTCCATTCAAGCTATTAGTTTATACCCTGAAGAAAAGTAGTTGGAAGTCTTGGGAAGAAATAAGTTAAGAGACTTTGCAAACATAATAATGACTTGCATTTATGAAATGACTTTAAAGCCAACAGTGTCCAGATTTCTTTTTCAAAGTAAAAGAAGGAAATGAAAAGTGATTCTTTTAAATGGCGGGGGTACACAGTGAGCTTGATGAAACATGGATTAGCAGGTAAAGATGGAGAGTGTGTAACAGAACATGTTTGGAATTATAGTAGCTGAAAGCCAGAATTGCAGGATCATATAGCATGGGAGAAGATATAAATTTATTAGGCCTTGCAAAAATATTGTGGTAGGTTGGGGTTTGGGATGGGAAGGTGCAATCTGCAAAGGGTTTTGAAAGTGATCATTCAAAACTTAATGAACTGGAAAAAAGGGAGATCATGAAGGCAGAATAATGAGGACTTAAGTTGGAGAAGTATTTAGGCAGTATAATATTGGGCAATTTGTTATTTGTAGAAGATTGTATACCTGGTAAGTAGCCTCCACTGCCTTTCACAGATTCACCACACTGAGCAGAGTCAGCTCTCCCCCTTTTGATCCTAAACAGTTTACTATGTATCCTGAAATAATGAGGTCTGCTTCTAGGCTTTCCAAGGAAGAGAAACATTCTTGTACCCAATGTACAGGAAGGTTACAGTACAATCCCCTCTAATTCCAAACCCTAATTGAATCCAGATTTAGTCTACCCTCATCTCCTCTCACTGGTAAACTTATAAGTGTTACATTCATTTTCCTCATCCAGATCATTGTTGTATGTTGTGAATAGCTGGCACCCAGGCATGGATTTCTTCAGTAGCCCACTAGTCATCTGCAACACTAAAAAAGACTTATTGCCACTCTCTTTCCTGTCCATCAACCAATTTTCAACCTGTTCAAGCTTGGAATCTCCAATGCAATGAGCTTTAATTTTGCATCAAAACCCTTCTGAAAATCAAAATACACCAGATTCACTGGTTCTCCTTTATCTAGCCTTCCAGATGTACCTTCAAAAAAACCTCCAGTAGTTTTTTTTCTTAAACACAATCGTCCTTGCATTAAACCCACATTGACTTTCTTATATCTGGCTAATGTTTTCTAGGTGTCCTTCTTTACCATGAACTTTTTGAATCTATGACTCATCAGCTTCTCTTAGCAATTTAGCCATTATTACAAATGCCTGCCTCTTTAATACTGTTTCACACAACATCTTAAATAGTTTGCAACAGGAGTGAATCGGCAGATGCTGGAAATAAATAAAAACACAAAATGCTGGCAGAACTCAGAAGGCCAGACAGCATCTATGGGGGGAGATAGTGATGACGTTTCGGGCCGAATCCCTTCATCGGGAGTGAAGTAACATGGAATGATCGAGGGGGGGATAAGAAGTGGGGGGAGGGATAAAGTAGAGAGCTAGGAAGTGATAGGCTGGAGGGAAATGGGCTGGGGGAAGGTGGAGAATTATGGGAAATAAAAGAGAAAGAAAGGTAGGGCTGGGGGGAGATTATAGTGAGGGGGGAAAAAAGAGAGAGAAAGAGAACCAGACTAAAATAATAGATAGGGATGGGGGTAGGCAGGGGTATCAACGCAGGTCTGTGAAGAGACCTTCACAGAAAGCTTAAATAGCTTTCTGTACCATGGTGTCATGGTCAGTTTACTTGTCTCTGCAACTCCACATTTATCTCAAAGAGTTATGAGGACCTCAAACTTATTGGATAAGGGCAGGGATGGAGGATCCCATATTATAACCTCTTGGATTCCCATACCTCAGTCATACACTTCTATCTCTGATCACATGTTGGTTCTAGAGCATTTAACCTAAAGGGTGTGATTGCCTCCTGAAGCAAAAGGGCCAGGTAAGTTTCTCCTCTTTTATTCCTTAGTAGTAACTGCAGCCCTTAACATGGATTTAAAGCTCCTCGAATTGTAGTTAAATGCATTTAACTTGGACAAAAATGCCCATAAACTCCCATATACTGCAGTTGCAACGAATCTCCCATCCTCCCATCATTGATTTGATTATGTAGTTTAGTGCTAATCTAGTGATTTATCTCAGTTAGTTAAAGTATGTTTAGTTTTCACCAAGATCTTAAATTATAAATAATTTAATAATTATGTTCTTGTATCCTTCAGAGTGACAGACCTGGTGCTGGAATGGTTGGTGGGAGTGGATTTACAAATATGATGGGATGGGATGTGTTGTTCGTTTTCTGATTCTGTGATTCATTTGGAATATGCACTGTAGTTGTTTGCCTTGGTGCTCTGACCTGCCAGACTCATAACTCTTTTCATCAGGACGGGGGGGGGGGGGGGCGCGGGGTGACACGAGTACACTTCAAGTCACACACCACCCAAGCTTGAAAAAAGATCACGGCACCTTCCTCGTTGCTGAGTGTGAATCCTGGAATGGTCCACCTCAGAGCATAGGAGGAACATCTTCAGTGGCTTGAGGAAGTGGCACACCATCTACTCAAAGACAATGAAAAATGGACAATAATTGCTGGTCTACCAAGCAATACCTCCATCCTGAAAATTTAGTAAGTGTAAAGGTCTCCTGGCAGTACTTGGTAGAGGAAAGCTGATGTCATCCCCTGCTTCGACTAATATGTATTCAACACTAGGCCTCAGCTAAAGGAATGCCTTTCTGAGTCATTACTTCACTGCTGCCCGATTCATTATGCTCCAACAGCGACTGCATTTCAATCTCTGAGATGGCTTTTAATGCATTTATAATATATCTAGCTAGTGAAATGTGCTGCGGAAGTGCCCCCACCCCTTTTTTTAAAAACTTTTCTTTACATAGAATGCAGAACATCATCTTCCACCAGCACCCCTGGCATCACAGACCAGGCACCCACCAGTCTCTTAGTAAAATACCCCACATATATCTAAAAGTTCTTCCTTTTACCTTGAACACATTTCCTTTCCTACTAAACATTTCCATCCACTGGCTGAGTACTTCAATGCTCTCATATTAAATTTCTGCCTCGTCTCCTCTCAATCTGTCACTCCAGAGAAAACAATGCCAGTTTGTCCATCTCCCTCTATTGCACAAGCCCTGTGATTCAGAGAGCAATTTCATTTCATCTGTAGAAATACTTTAATTTTATTGTTAAAATGTGTCTATATATACAATAGGGGTTTAAACATGTTGGTTCTAAGCACATCATAGGTGTATAGAATATTGTCTGAGACTGCACGTGGAATATTGTCTGCAAGTTTGCTTATCCTGCTCTAGACAATATGTGATTATCCCAGTGAGGGCGCAGATGTTACCCGGATTGGAGGTCTTCAATAATAAGGAGAGACTGGATAGGCTGGTACGGTATTCCCTGGAGCAAAGCAGGCTGAAGAGTGACTTTATAGATTATACATGATGGGCCGGATGGTCACAGTCTTCTTCCCCGAGTAAGGGAGTCTAAAACTAGCGTGCATACGTTTAAGGTGAAAGGAGATAGATTTTCATTCAGATTGTGCAGAAGTGGTACAGACGGGTCGACTACAATGTTTAAAGGAGATTTTACAAGTACTGGAAATCTCCAGCAACGTTATGTGGAGAAACTTGCCTCAGCCTGAAACGTTGACTGCTTATTCCACTCAGTAAATGCTGCCTTGACTTGCTGATTCCCTCCAGTTGTGTGAGTGAGTGTGTGTGTGTGTGTGTGTGTGCGCGCACATTCGGGCAGGTTAATGGACAGGAAAATAATTAGGTGGATATGGGTGAAATGCTAGGCAGATAGGAACCAGCCGGGGTGGGGGGCCATAGTCCATATGAAGGAGTGGGCCGAATGACCTATTTCCGTGCTGTGCAACTCTAAGACCCTAAATTTGCAATGCAGACGCATTCATGAATTATCCTATAGCGAAATCCGGCTCCATCGAAAAGAATAGAGTAACTTTTGGGAAGTCGAGTATAGCCCGCGGGTATTCCTAAATGTTCAGAACCTGCATTAGTAAATCCGCCTGTGCTTTTATTTTGCACATCAAAGGGACTTTGAAATCGCCAATCGTGCTGGGAGTACGCGGGTTACGTATTTAATTCATTTTCAATGGCTATTATCTAAGTAGTGGAATTCTTAGGGGGTTTTTGTGTACAGTTGCTCTGTCAACCTAGTGGGAGATACTTACACCCTTTGTGAGGTATCATCGTTTTGTTTGCGTTAAGGGGACAATCTACCTGAATGTCATAAACACTGACCCCGTTCCGATCAGGTTTAAGGAACTGGTTCTGTTCTCCGATGTTGTTTGGGTGAATTTCATCACATATCCCGCTACTTCCAAGCCAGCCAACCTCTCCCTACCTCTAAACCGTCTAATAAAACTAACTGAAGGTTAAGCAATGATGCAAATCCATTCACTACTTTAAAAAATCAGTAGGCATCACACCAGAGATTAAATTTCAAAACATTTATTTTAAAAAGTTATAAGACTTTGTTCATTTTTAAAGTACAACATTAGTGCCATTATGCAACAAACTGTTGCCGATTGTAAACATTCTGTTATGTATTGTACTGCAAGTTTGTACAAATCAAGATTACAGTCTTTTAAATAAATTAAAAACCTCAAGTACGAATACTTCACAGTCAATACGACACAATGAATATTCTTCGGGGGAGGGGGAATGAGAATTGATAAAAAAAATACCCTCTCCTCTGCCCCGTGAGTGTCATTTGGTGTTCATTTCTCTCGCAGTTCTTTCGCCCACACCTGACGCTGGGAGAGGCAGCAGAGCAGGGCTCCGCCAGCGCTGTTGAGCGAGCACTGCTCTCCGCGGCAGTGAACCAAGCACCGCACCTGTCTCTGAAAACCTTCCGCCACCGTTTCGTTTACACCGTGGATAACGGGCCAAACATGTCCTTCGGATCTAGTAAACTGCGTCCCTTTCGGAGCCCCGAAGCAAGGTTTAACTGATCACGCAGCGCTCCTTGTCCCTGGCGTGGGCGCCGCCGACCGTCTTCTCCTTAATGTACATCAGGTCGCTGTGCACACTCGGTCTTCGGGCGAACGGCGCCACGATTCCGTACGCGTCCTCGTCTTTAATCTTACGGCTGCGGAAGGTCTTGCGGTGCAGGATGTCACAGTACTGCACTGACACCTTCCTGTGGAGATCTGGACTCATTTCGCTGGGCAACTTGGCCATGGTGAACAGGGCCTGGAACATCTCGTCCACCTTTGTGTTCCTCTTGGCAGAGATTTCGAAGTAAGCACACTTGGTGTCGCCGTCTATCAGCTGCTCGATCTTCTCCCTCGGCACCTCTCTGTAAAAGTCCCGGTCGCTCTTGTTGCCGCAAATTACGATGGGCACGTCAATGTTCTCTTTGGTTTTGTTCTTCAGACACGACTTCGTCTCCAGGATCTGCTGCTTCAGTCGCTGCACCTCCTCGAAGGAGTCGCGGTTGTCCAGACTGAAAACCAAGATGAACACATCCCCTGTAACCGAAACAAAAGATAAACTTTAGGTACTGAGGATTAACCAAGTCACCCCTCAAACCTGGTCAAGCCGCTACGCTTCAGCAACCGTGCTTATGATTTTGCCTCCCCACCCCACCCCACCCCACCACTCTAGCCCTTTGGCTTCCTCGATCTCGAAACCGGCCGCTCCTCACCTGTCAGGATGGAGAGGCGCCTCATGGCCGGGAAGGGGTGGTTTCCCGACGTGTCCAAGATATCCAGCTGATAGATGTCGCCTCGGATGCTGTAAAACTTGCGGTGGAAATCCTCGATGGTCGGCGTATACTGGTCGTCGAACTTGCTGTTGAGGAATCGAGATACGATGGCGCTTTTGCCCACTTTGGAGGACCCGAGGATGACCATCCGGTAGCAGTTTTTGGTAGGGACGTTCACTTCGGTCTCGCAAGGCGACATCTTCTTAATCATTACCCGAGCGACTGTGAGCGGGAAGAAGCAGCTGTACTGGACCGCGGCAGACACTGCTGGGAGCCGGTCTGAAATCTAGCAAGGCAGCTCAAGCAAGGAGCTGCTCGACAACTGGACGGCGCGCTAACGCCTCCTTTTATACCAGGGACCGGAGTGTGTCATGACGAGGCAGCCACGTGTTGAAAGTAAACACCAGCACCCAGTGTATCTGAGAGCGGGCGAACGTCAGCAACGATGTTCTGGGCACTTTAGCCTTGTTTGGAATTGGAGCAAGGGGGAGAGCAGCAAGCTCGCTCAGTCAGTTATTGATCCAGCCGCTGACACGGTTCTCCGCACCGACTTCTCCTCGCTGAATCGAGTTGTAAATAACCCTACCTCTGTCAGTCTTTGCGTTTAAGATAAATCGAACGGTTACTTCTGAAGTAGAAGAGTGATTTCTGAAAAGGGGTAAATGGCTTACGCAGACGATTGTGTGAGCATTTAAATCCGGAAGGTGACAGGGTTCCCAAACTGGGGTCCACGGACGGACCCCTTGCTTAAAGACACTGGTCCATGGCATAAACAGGCTGGGAACCTCTGGTGTAAGGGGACATATGTATAAATAACTTAGAGCAGAATGCGTGTTTATAATATTTCGGATCGGGATTTAGGGCTCCGGTCCCGTTGACCTCTGCTTTCTACGGAGTTCACCCACAGAGACCCTATAAATATTACTTTATCCTTTGCGTTGTGCTTTTCTTGTAATCCCTCTTCCCTCTTCACGCCACCGATACCTCTGTCCGTACTAAGCCCGCGGAATGCATTCTTCGCGTGTAAACGCACGCCTGAAGCATAGACAACTATTGGGGCTGTGGCGGCTTCACAGTCCATCGTTGCAGGAAAAATTCCAGATGATGAGCGGCCGAACAACGCACACACACAGACCTGATTAAGGTTCTCAGCGGGAAACGTCGGCTGTTTATTCTCCTCTACAGATGTAGCCATGCTTTGCTGAGTTCCTCCAGCATTTTTGTATGTGTTGCGCAAAATTTTCAGCATCTGCAGAATCCCTTGTGTTTATGAGTGGCTGAAGACTAGGTGACGGACTTTGGTCTGAAATTCCTTTATCTGCCGCGATAGGTAAATGTTAACCCACTTAGCTCAAAGTGATTGCCACTTAAACAACAGAAGGTAAGTGAACAATATACCGGGAGATAATTTCACACCTTTGCCGATTCTGGTCATCTATTGATCCTCCTCACCCTGCAATTACCTGTTGGGGGGCAGTGTTATCATTCTAAACTGGGGTTCGGGTGGCATTTGATCAGTGAGTATAGTTACAATGTGTGATAAGGCTGACTTTTCCGAACCAAGCGTCAATTCCTATGCCCTACTGCAAAACACTGCAGATGCTGGACAGCTGAAATAAAATGGAAAAAATGCTGTGAATGTTCATCAGGTCAGACAGCATCTGGGGAGAAGGGGATCGTGTTGACGTGCCATGGCCGTCTCCTTTTTTCAGAGCTTCCATATTCTGAAAGTGTAAGCATCCGTTTTACATTTGACTGATTACAAATTGCATATGAACTGCACTTTAAAGTGAATTCACATCTTCACAGAGCCAGTTGCAATTACTGTCTGCCTTCAAAACTGTAAATTATTCAACAATTCATTCCGCCAATTTCATACGATAACCGGGTGCTTGGCTCAGCAGCCGACTTCGCTCAGGTATGTTTGACTGTTGTCACTTTACATAACAGACATTCCCATTAGTCAAAGCTGTCACAATTTACACAAACACGTGAATTCATTGGTAAGTTGCTTTGAGCGGTGAAAACGGCAAAGGAAATGAGAATCAGGAGCTGTAATCGATAGTCTGAAGTTATATGGCTTTAAATGAGAATCAACCATAAATCATCAGGCAGCGGTCTGGATACAACTGGCCATGTGACGGGGAATGGTAGTAAATGATGCTTAATAAACTATTAGTTAATGATCAGCTTTCTTCGTTTACAATGCTGGTGACTTTTTAAAAAGCTGAACTTAGCTAAATTTGACGAGAACTATTTTTATTAAAGGATGCAGGTTTGACGAGAGCTGTTTTTTTAAAAGGCTGCAGAGTGAAACGCACAGTCAGAGAGTGTGGCTCGGCGCTGTGGACAGAAAAGCACCAAGACCATTTACTGAACTGTACTTTGCCCGACGTTCAGCGATGAGCGGGGCGAGAAGTCGCAGCTCATGTTGTGACGGTGCCGCTGTCCTGTCATCGAGATGATGTCAATTACGGTGATTTCTCTTTCACCCGTCCCTGGTCTACTGGCGACGCTGCATCTTAATATAAACAGTGTCACAACAGTCTCTGACATGTAAAGTCCTCTGGTTAGGCACTTTTTTCTTTGCGGGTGATTTATGATCTTTCATTTTTCGTCAAGATTATAAATAAAACGTTATCCAGTAAATTATTCAGGCCATGAAGATTAAACACTATAATAGCGAGAAAGAAAGTGGGAAAAATGCTGTTAGTCAGGTAGCCTCTGAGCACAGAAAATCTTCTAGATTTTCAGGTAGATGGAGCCTTTCCTATGAAGCTCCTAGAAGTTTGAAAGCAAATTAAAATTCCTCCGAGTTATCATTTCTGAGGATCTGCCCTGGATACAGCACGTAAATGTACTGACGAAGAAAGCAGGCAGCGCCTCTACCTCCTCAGAAAACTTTGTCAAACGCTGGTGGAGCGTTTATTGACTGGTTGCATCACGGCCTAGTATAGAAACACCAATGCCCTTGAACGAATAATTCTACAGAAAATAGTGGATACGGCCTAGTACTTCCCGGGTCAAGCCTCCCTACTATTGAGCACGTCCATCATCAAGGACCAGCACCACCCAGAACTTGCTCTCTTCTCGCTGCTGTCAGCAGCAAGGAGGTACAGGAGCCTCAGGACGCACATCACCAGGTTCAGGAACAGTTATTACTCCTTAACCATCAGCCTCTTGAACCAGAGGGGATAACTTCACTTGTCGCATCATTGAACCGTCCCTATAACCTATGGATTCACTATCAATGACTCTTCATCTCATGTTCTCCATATTTATTGTTATTAAATTTTTTCTCTCTCCCCTCCCCTCCGCTCCCTCTCCCCTCCTCCCTCCCCCCCCCCCTCCGTTGGGTACAGTCTTCCATTAATTCTATTGTCTTTCTTTAATTTACTGTGTATGCCTGCAAAAGATGAATATCAGGGCTGTATATGGTGACGTATATGTATTTAATAATAAATGTACTTATTTACTTATGATCCTTTTCAGCATCCGTTTGTATTTCAGATTTCCAGTTTCAGTAACTTCTTGTGCTTTTCCTTAGAAAATGCAAGACTCTTTTGAAGTGTTTCTCTCCTGCAGTACCTGTCGAACATTTTCTGTTTCTGTTTTAGGAGTCAGTGGTGGTAATAATCATATCATTCACTGTGCATTCGCATATTCTGCACTAAAGATTTCACAATTGTCAAAAATCAAACACCTCTAAGAGGACCGTAACCTGGGCCTGGTTTGGAGGCTTGTGGACCTGAATGACCCGGAGTGCTATGTTGGCTGGAGTCAGTTTTGGCTCTTGGTAGGGTCACCCATGCCAAACAGGTCAAATGGTAGAGGCCAGACTAAGAGTGGTCCATCGGTCCTCTAGGTTCCTGGGTTCAGCTCAGATCTAACAACCCTGACCGGTCAAAACAAAGTTATGAAACAGCAATGAAGAATCTTTCGCGACGGCATGAACAGAGATGGAGGACCTTCATTGGTGCCCTAAATGCCAGTGGCGCAATGGACTGTAAGTAAGTAAAAAAAAAACAAACGGATTCCATGCTCCTTCAATAAGAAAATTATGCCAATATAAACTTATTCTGCCTACTTTTGATGATTTGGTTGTTTTGGCATTTCTGAGTGAAGACAAGGAATAAGACAGGATAATGGGGTTGAGAGGGATAATAACTTAGCCAGGTTGGAATGGCGGAGGGGACCCAATGGTCCTAATGGCCTAATTCTGCTCCTATGTCTTGAATTGACTTTATTTCTTAATCTTTCACATACAGGAGGAGTAAAATCTTTACATTACATCTCTGTCTAAATGTGCAATGTGTAATCATAGTAATTTATAATAAATAGAACAGTCAATGTGACAGAGAATACACTCAAGTCAGTGTGAGTTAATCAGTCTGATGGCCTGGTGGAAGAAGCTGTCCCAGAGCCTGTTGGTCCTGGCTTTTATGCTGTGGTACCGCTTCCCGGATGGTAGCAGCTGGAATAGATTGTGGTTGGGATGACTCGGGTCCCCAATGAGCCTACGGGCCTTTATTACACACCTGCCTTTGTAAGTGTGTTGAATCATGGGAAGTTGACAACTACATATAATCTGGGTTGTCCGCACCACTCTCTGTAGAATCCTGCGATTAAGAGAGGTGCAGTTCCCATACCAGGCAGTGATGCAGCCAGTCAGGATGCTTTCAGTTGTGCCCCTTTATAAAGTTCTTGGGATTTGAGGGGTCCATACCCAACTTCCTCAACTGTCTGAGGTGAAAGAGGCTCTGTTATGCCTTTGTCACCACACAGCTGGTGAGCACAGACCATGTGAGATCCTCAGTGATGTGGATGCCAAGGAACTTAAAGCTGTTTACCCTCTCAACCCCAGGTCCATTGATGTCCAGGGGTTAGCCTGTCTCCATTCCTCCTGTAGTCCACAAACCAGCTCCTTTGATTTTGCGACATTGAGGGAGAGGTTTTTTTTTGGCACCACTGTGTCAGAGAGGTTTTCTTCCCTGTAGGACACATCATTATTGTTTGAGATAAGGCCAATCAATGTAGTGCCGTCGGCAAATTTAATTAGCAGATTAGAGCTGTGGGTGGCGATACAGTCATGGGATACAGGGAGTAAAGGAGGAGACTCAGTACGCAGCCCTGAGGGGCACCTGTGTTGATGGTCAGAGGGGCAGAGGTGAGGGAGCCCACTCTTACAACCTGCTGTTGATCTGACAGGAAGTCCAGGATCCAGCTGTACGAGGCAGGGTCAAGGTCGAGGTCTCTGTGCTTCTTGTCGAGCCTGGATGGAACTATGGTGTTGAACTGTAGTCCAAGAACAGCATTCTCACATAAGCATCCTTCTGCTAAGATGTGTAAGGGCAGTATGTAGAGCAGCGGCTATTGTGTGGTCTTTATGGCCCTATCAATGGGGATCTTATTAATTGATGGATCAGGTGCCAGGGACCGACTCACCTGCACTTGTTGCTGCTTCTTGTGGTGGGGGACTTGTGCTCCCATGAGGGATTAACCCATCTGCATCTGCACTGTAGAGTTTATAAGAACGGGACATACATTGAAATTTGTACCATTTGACAGGGTAGATGCAAATTTAACATTTTCTCTTCCGGGATCTCAAGAACTTGGGGTCACAGTCACAAAATAAAGAATCATCATTTAGACCAATGTGAGGAAGAATATGTTCACAAGGCTCACTGATCAAGAATATTCAAGTTATTTAGTTATTAAGAGAAGAAAAGGACATGGGTTTGTACAGGAAGGTTATACTGAGGTAAAGGATTAGCCATAATTTAATGGAATAATACTACAAACACTGGCTTAGTTTCACCCACTTCCTGAAACAAATTAAACTAAAATTATTTAAAGAATTTTCGAATCAGACAGTGGAACAAACATTTGCTGATCGTTTTTTTTTGCACGGTTACAAAATGGAACACAGAATGAAGTCAGCAGTTCCGCCTTTAGCCCCCAGGTGGCAACAAAGAATGAACATTACCTGCAGAGTGAGATCAATTGCTCCAATCCCTTCGGCTACCTCTCCCGTTTAGATTCTTGCCAAATCTACATCGAACAACCCGTAAACTGCAAAGGGAACCCAGCGGTTCTGGCAGCATCTGTGGAAGCGATGCTGTGTGTGGTCGGCGTTTTTAAGTCGAGACCCTGTATCAAGTGGAGGGAGGATGAATTTAGAAACTGCATTTAGACATGAGTGGGAAGGGTTCACGTTGAGTTCAAACATCGTTTATTGTTATACACATACAGGGTGTAAATGCCGCAAGCATAGCTAACATGGGATGTTTTTGCAGCAGTAGCACACCACAAACCACACTAACATTAATTAACCAATTATACATAACTTACACAACAAAATAAATATGATACTTGTGAAAGGAGAGGGAGAGAAGGGAGAAGGGGAGGGGGGAGAGAGTAAAATCTATATTCAGAAGTCGAGTTGGGCTGAGAATGAGGGATAGATGAATGCTGGGAAGGCAAAGGCAGACCCAGGGGTGGGGAAAGTGGATGTTGAGACAGGGACTGGTAGGTGAAACGGAAGAAAAATGGTAGGCTGTTTTGTAGGTGAGGGAGGGGGGTCAAGAGTAAAGGCAGAAGCTGGTAGATGGTAGGTGAACTGGTAAATTAGCAAATTGGTTTATTATCAATACTGAAGTACAGGGAAAAACTTGTCTTGCATACCATTCAAATAGATCTATTTATTTTAAGACTGGATTAAGCTAGTACATGGTAAAAGAATAATAATGTTCAGAATAAAGGTGTAACAGCTACAGAGAAAGTGTAGTGCAGGAAGACATTAAGGTGCAAGGTAGACTGTGAACCTGCTTACTGGGGAGCTGTTGGTATGAGGAGCATTTGATGGCTCTGGCCTGTCTTCACTGGAGTTTGGAAGTATGGGGTGGGGGTGGGGAATCTCATTGAATTTTGAAAGGCCTAGTTAGATGCGCATGGAGAGGATGCTTTCTATAGAGGGGAAGTCTAGGATCAGAGGGCACAGCCTCAGAGTACAAGGGTGTCACGTTAGAACAGAGATGATGAGGAATTTCGTTAGCCAGAGGGCGGTGAATCTGTAGAATTCATTGCCATAGACAGCTTTGGAGGCCATGTCATTGGGTATATTTAAAGGGGAGGTTGATAGATGCTTGATCAGTAAGGACATCAAAGATTATGGGGAGAAGGCAGGAGGATGGGAACAAGAGGGGTAATAAAACATTCATAAAGGAATGGCAGGGCAGACTTGATGAGCCAAATGGCCTAATTCTGGTTCTATGTCTTATGGTATTATGGTTCTATGTGGGATTGAAGCTGCCCTTGAGTCCAATGAACATTCCAGTTGAGTCCCAAGGGAAGGGGAGAAGAAAGATGTTCAAGGTGGTTGGGGTCTTTGATTGTGCTGGCTGCTTTACCAAGACAGTGATAAAAATAGACGAGAGCCCATTGAACGGAGGCTGGTTTTCATCATACGCTGAGCTGTGTCCACAACCCTGCAGTTCCATATAGTCACAGGCAGAACAGTTACCACACCAGGCCATGATGCATCCAGGTGGGATGCTTTCTATGATACTCTGATAAAAACTGGGGAAGGTGGAAGGAAACATAGTAAATATGTATAGCCTCCTGAGGAGGTAGCGATATCGGTGAGCTTTCATACCCGTGACGAATTTGTTTAGATGAGGACGGGATATTGGTTGGGTTCACTTCGAGGAACTTGAAGCTCTCAACCTGTCGACCTCAACACTGTGGATGTGGAGCAAGATGAGAGATGGATGAAGGGCAGGTGGAATCAAGTTGAGAGGCTGATGCCTTGGAAAGGTAGGAGATCAGGGGATGGAGAGGGATGGAAATGATTGGTTGAGCTTGATGGAAGATTTCAATGATGTGACCAAGGAAGTGGACGAGATCAGGGCAGTAGATGTGGATTGCGGTATGGCCTTGGATAATATACCACATGGTTGACTGCTCTGAAAGTTAGATTGTATGGAATCCAGGGAAAGCTGGCTAATTGGATGCACAATTGTCTCAATGGAAGAAAGCAGAGGGCGATGGTGGAAGGTTGTTTTGCCAACTGAAGGCCTGAGACTAGTGGTGTGTACTAGACCCATTGTAGTGGATCATCAATGATTTGGATAGGAATGTACAAGAGACAGCTGGTAAGTTTGCATGTGAGTCTAAAGTAGGGCGTATAGTAGACAATGAAAAGTTTATCAAAAATTACAGGGGGCTTTTGATCAGCTGAGTAAGTGGACTGGGGTATGGCAAATGAAGTTTAATTTGGATTAAGTGTGGGTTGTTGCATTTTAGAAAGTCAGATCCAAGTAGGACTTTCACAGTGAACAGCAGGGCTCCGGGAAGTTGTAGAAAAGAGGGGCTCGGAATACAAGTACACGAAAGGGGAGTCACAGGAAGGCAGGGTGGCAGAGAAGGCTAAAGCATGTTGGTCTCCATAATTCAGGGCACTGAGCATAAGAATTGGGAGGGTGTGGTGCAATTGTACAGGAAACTGGTGAGACTATATTTGGAATATTATGTTCAATTTTGGTGGTCACCTATAAGAAAGATGTCATTAAACTGGAAAGGGTGCAGAAAAGGTTTACAAGCATGCTTCCAGGATTTGAGGGACAGGGTTATAGGGAGAAGTTGGAATTTATTTCTTAGAGCGTAGGACTCTGTGAAGAGACCTTACAGTGTTGTGTAAAATCATGGGGGACCTAATTAGGGGGAATGTACTTTGTCTTTTTACCAGAGTTGGGGAATCGTGAACTAGAGGGGATAGGTTTAAGGTGATACAGAAAAGACTTTTGATAAGGTTGAGGGGCAATTTTATTTTACACAAAGGTTGGATTTATGAAGAACCAGTACCCAGAGGAACTGGCTGAGACAGGTACGAAAAGCAACTTTTAAATGACAGCCGGACAGATATGTGGATTGGAAAGTTTTAGAAGATTATGGGCAAAACACGAGCAAATGGGAAAAGATTGGATGGGAGATTTTGGTCACATGGAACAGTTGGTCTGAAAACCCTGTTTTTCCATTGAGTGTCATTTCAGCTGTGCTTTTCAACACTCCATGACTATGAAATTGAGAACTAAAGGAGGGAGGAGACACCAGAGGTACCAGAAGCTGGAAACTGCAGCAATAAAAATCCTGCTGGAGGAGTTCAGTGGTCAGGCATCACCAATGGGGAAAGGAATTGTCAACATTTTGGTTTGAAACCCTGCATCTGGGTTAGAGACACAGGATGGAGTAATGTATATGGGATACATCCAGCATTCATTACCACAGCCTACCTAAGTGGCATATGAGGTGATGTTCTTCTAGTTTTTCTTTGGACTCACTGGGGCAGAGAAGGCTGAGGACAGAGAGGTCAGCGTGGGATTGGGAAGTGGAATTGAAATGTCATTCGACCTGAAGCTCAGGATGACTAATGTGGATGGAGTGTACATGCTCTGCAAAAGTCACCCAGTCTATCCTTGATGATGCAGCGTAGAGGAGGTCGTAGCAACAGCATTGACCGCAATACCACAAATTGGAGGAGGTGCGTGTGAATCTATGCCTGACCTGGGTGGTGGTGAGGGGGAAGTGTAGGGACATGTTGCGTCTACCATAGTTGCAGGGCAAGCACTGTACCTGGGGCTAGTGAGGGTTCCGTGGGGAGGGATGAGCAAATCAGAGAGCCAGGGAGAGAGTTTTCTCTGTGGATAGCAGAAGTGGGTGGGGGACAGGAGGGGAAGATGTAGCTGGTGACGGGATTTCACGGGAGCTCGCAAAGTAGCAGAGTAGGGTATGTTGGATGCCTCGCACAGCGGGGTGAAAGGTGAGCATCCGGGGATCTCTATCTCTGTCTGGTCTGAGCAGGGGGAGGGGTGATTGTAGACCTGGAGAAAATTTATTTTAATTTATCCTACACCCCTGCTCTCACCCTTCCCTCCCACTTCTGTATACTGTCCACCTTTTCTCTGCACTCTCAGTCCCGATGCAGTCATGACCCATCCTACCATCCCTTTGTCTCCACAGATGCCGTTTCTTCAACTAGTAGTTTATTGTTTTAAGGGTTTTAAAAAAAATCTTATTTCCAGTATTTTAATTTTTGTTCTCCAAACCGCATGCCCCCCTCTGCCAGCTGAGTTCTTCCTGCTGTACGTTCAGTTTTTGTTTTGTTTTAGATCTGTTGTTTCTGTTTTCGACCTCCTATGGGAAACGGAGACAAAATGTTGAGTTTTTAATGCAGTTTGTAAGAAAACGGAGTCAGCGAACTATCCAGTGTGAATAAGAAATGATATTACAGGGGCAGCGTTTGTACTTCATCATGAGTAAGTGTCATGAAACAGGTTTAACACATTGGGAGAGACGAATCATATCACGAGCAGAGCTATACTCGATTACATTTAGTCGAGAGTGCAGCCATTGTTCCAGTGGGCGAGGTATTAGATTACATCGTGTTACCGATTCAAGCCTTTCTATAATTAAACGTAAAGCGCTATCTTAAACATATGTGCTATATATTAGTTCCCTTCCCACTCTGCCCCCATCACCAGCAGTCCTTCACCTCTCTCCCTCGGGCATATATTCCCGCCTCTGCCAAGATGTTCATCAACTGTTTTGATCGTGCACTCGTGGGCTCCGAATGAGCATATTAAGAGCAGGGAACGATGATTCAAATGCCGCTCCGTTTTCCACGCTTCCTGTACATTATGTGCTCTCAGCAGCCGAACTGGTACTCTGGATCGGGGTTTCTTGTTGACGGGCGGTGGGGGAGATGTTAGCGAGTGCGCTGCGCCACCTGCACGGGGTTCAGGACTCACCACCACTGGTCTAAATTTCCCGGCGGGCACCCTTAGACATTTTCTCTCCTATATTAAAAAAAATCATGGGGAATTTGGAAAGAAACGGGTATTAAATTAACAGTAAACCACTATCTTAAAGGACTTAGAGTTTTACATGTTTTCTTTCTGATTTGGTCAGTTAAGTGAGAGGTAATTAAAGAACCCCAAACTAACCAACGCTATAAATTATAAACGCCAACCTTTCAGCTGTCAGTTCATTAGGAAATTAATTTACAAAAAAATATGAATTCTTAGAAATAAGAAGGGAAAGGACGAAATATAATCTGTACCATCCAAATCTATCACCAGATTGACACATCTCTCTATTCCCTGGATCTATTAACACATGATTAATTTCCCAGGAAACCCTGATCCAATGAGCAGCAGGTATTGATCCTTCTATCCCTTCTTCTGCTTTGCTGCTTCCCTCCCAAGTCTTATCCCTTTTCCCCATTCAGTCATACCTGCCAAGTCACTTGGTGCCTCAAGTGACGTTCCATGCATGTCTCCTGGCATTTTTTGATTGGCCCACTAAAGGACTTGTTGCTTGCTGCTTGTGAACACTCAGCCCAACTATTCCCCAGTCCTCAGTTTGTTTCAAGATTCAAAGTTGTTTAATGTCACTTTTCGTCCACAAGTGTAATGGGGAAACAAACTGATTGTTACTCAGAATGCAGCACAAAAAAGCCTCAAAAAATAAAGAACTCACAAATAAGTATACAAAATAAACACAAATACGTAATATAGCTTATATTTATATATAGATTGATTGTATATCCATAAACTGATCCTAAGCAGTACGTGAGTTTCCTAACCCATCCCCCTCTCTTAGATCTTAGAAATCCCACCACCAGCTACATCTTCCCCTCCTGCCCCCCCCCCCCACCCACTTCTGCTTTCCACAGAGAAAACTCTCTCCCTGGCTCTCTGATTTGCTCATCCCTCCCCACCGAACCCTCACTAGCCCCAGGTAGAGTGCTTGCCCTGTAACTATAGTAGTTGCAATATGTCCCTACACTTCCCCCTCACCACCACCCAGGTCAGGCATAGCGTCAGATGCACCTCCTTCAATTTGTCGTATTGTGGTCAATGCTGTCACCACGGCCTCCTCTATGCTCTCTTATGTTCAAAAACAGAACCCTGACGTTTCACATCGACTTGATCACATACAGGGCAACCTCTTGATGCCATCCTTGCATTACTAGGCTCCAACACTTCCTCCAGTCCCATTTCCTTTGCACGTGCTGTTGATGAAGAATGAAACTTGGATGGTCTCCCATCATGAGCAATGCCTTTAATGCAGCCACATGCCCTCAGGAGATGTTACGAAGCAACATCTGGCAAGAAGTCAGATAATGCAATTCCATAGCAGATGAATATGTGTTAACTCAAAGGTAATACATTTTGAGAAGAAAGGAGAGATAAGAGGGTAGAGTGGTCAGGGAAGGGAACCCCAGAGCTGAAATCATGACCAGCAATGGGAGAATGATTGCATTGGGGTGAGAGGAGGCCAGAGTTGGAGGACCTGTTCACCTTTCCCATATCTACAATACTTCTTCAGTTATTGATCTGCTCATCAGGATCTTCACTTTCACCCTTAATGCTCTTGCATTAAAGCTTCCACTTGCTCCCGTCTAGCTATCACCCCAATTTTCACTTTGTCAACTCACAGAAGGAGACGTTCATTTGTATCTAATATAAAACCATTAATTACCAGGTCTGTCCGGAGCACATTGTGTGCTGTTAGACCTTACTCTCCTTTGGCTATAGCTCATCCTACCCCAGGATCATTATGGTGAGCACCTCTGGCCTCTCTTCTCCACAGTCAGATATCTCCACAGGAGATTGTAAGGCCAGCTCCTGCTTCTAGTTCTCATGTTAAGCGCATGTACCTTTCCCAGCTGCCCCACTTCCATCCATCATATTCAGCCTATCCAAAAGTCTACTGCCATATCCAGTTCCAGAGACACATACATCTCCTTTGCCTTCTGACCTCACTTTTATGGCTCACAGTCTTCCAAAGTTCCCAGCTTAAGTTTAAATGCCTACATCTCCTTGCCCTCTACATCTTTGTAATGCTCTCCAGCAGATAACTCTTGCCAACAGACAGAACCTTGTTCTCTTATTCATTGAACCTTCTTTTGTCCACCAATAGTTATCAAGGCATGTGCAGAACGTATGTGGAAATCCACCAACTATGTCCTTCCATTTCTCCACTTTCAACACCCTCCTTAAATCTACTTCTTATTAACTTATTTGGTAACACTCAGAGCAGTGAGGGAAATTGTTTTAAGAATAAGGGCTCAATATTAATGTTTGTTGTTTTATTTTATTATTGCAGCTCGTTATAAAGGGACATATGTCTGCATATAATTTTACTGCTTCCACAAAATCTTCATGAAGTGTTTGGAATCAAATTATTTAATTTTCTCAAAATTAGTACATTGGCCTTTATAAATCAATGTATTAAGTATAAGAGTTGGAATGTAATGGTGAGGTTGTACAAGACATTGGTGAGACTGAATTTGGAGTATTGTGTGCAGTTTTGGTCACCTAATTACAGGAAAGATATTAATAAGGTTGAAAGAGTGCAGAGAAGATTTACAAGGTTGTTGCCGGGACCTGGGAAACTGAGTTACAGAGAAAGGTTAAATAGGTTAGGATTTTATTCCCTGGAGCATAGGAGAATGAGGGGTGATTTGATAGAGGTGTATAAAATTATGATGGGTATAGATAGAGTGAATGCAAGCAGGCTTTTTCCACTGAGGCCAGGGGAGAGAAAACCAGAGGTCATGGGTTAAGGGTGAGGGGGGAAAAGTTTAAAGGGAACATGGGGGGGTGCTTCTTCATGCAAAGAATGGTGGGAGTGTGGAATGAGCTGTCAGATGAAGTGATGAATGCGGGCTCACTTTTAACATTTAAAAAACACTTGGACAGGTACATGGATGAGAGGGGTTTGGAGGGATATGGCCCAGGTGCAGGTCAGTGGGACTAGGCAGAAAAATGGTTCAGCACAGCCAAGAAGGGCCAAAAGGCCTGTTTCTGTGCTGTAATGTTCTATGGTTCTAGTAGGTCATCCATGGCACTTGCAAGCTAACTGACTTTCTTTGCTTGGCAAAATAATGAAACACTCCAGTTTTAGAACTGCTGAAGCAGTAGTGGGATATGAATATTGTCTCTGATAGAGCAAGGCAAGATTACATGGTTGAAATGTAAGCAAAGATGAATTATGCTTAAAATATCTTGAGTGACTCTAATATGTTAACAGTGTTATAAAGCTGCGTAAGTTGCTGTTTGAGACATTTTCCATGAAAATGTTATGGACTAGGGAAGATTCATGCAGGATTTCCCTTCCAGTGACTAACTGAGTGAGACAGAAATGACGTCAGTAGTACATCTTCTGGGGAAGGATTTATTACGATAAGATGATAGTCATCTGCTCTTAAAAGAACATTACAGACTGGCTCGATGTTAAAAACCTTGAAGTCCTGCTCAATGTCTTGTGCTGTTTTCTCCAACTTTCTTTGGTTTGGTTATGTCATGCTTTAAGCACGCAGGTAATGTAATTGAGAACCCAGAAATATAATGTTGCTGATGCTGGGAAACTGAAACAAAATCAAAGGGGTTTGTTATGGCAACTGCTCTGCCCAAGACCACAAGGAACTGCAGACACAGCTCAACATGCAGCTTTTATTCCACTAGACTATTGAATGGTCCCCACATACATTGAGAAAGACTCTTGACCTCACAGTCTACCTTGCTATGCCCTTGAACTTATTGTCCGCCTGCACTGAAGTTTGCATTCTGTTATTGTTTTACTTTGTACTCACTCAGTGCACTGTTGTAATGAAATGATCCTTATCGATAGCATGCAAAGTAGAAGTATTTCACTTTACCTCGGTACATGTGAAGATAATAAACCAATTTACCAAATACTCAACAGACCAACCACTATTGATGGAGTGGAGTGTGAACCAGAGATTATTTCACTTTATGGATTATTTTCAAATTATTGAGACCCGCCGTTCAATCAGCAGGCTGCTTTATGATGTAGCAATGTGTATACTTATTAATTTATCTGCAGCAGTTCCTATTACTGAAGCCATTTTATAAGCCTTTGTTACCACCCAACCCACCTGCTCTAATTCTCTTTCCCACGCCGTACCACCAGTAACCTGAACCCATCCAATGCTCTATTGCTCAAACACAATTTGCACTGTCTGGTTTACTCATCTGTCCTGAGCTTACTGTGATTTTTCACACAGCATTGCCTGAATTTAAATATTCTCACCCCAGTTCTCAAATCCCTCCATGGTTTTACTCTTTTCTTCCTCTGTAACTTCACACAGCTGTGTAGTTCTCCAAGATTTCTGTACCTCTCCAACTCTGGCCTCTTTCATATCCTGATTTTAATCACCCTGTCCTGTTCAGCTGTTTGAACCCTAATTTCCAAAATTTGTTTGTTACAACTATCTGAATCCCTACTTCCTTTCCATCTTTAAAAGACTCCTTATAAACCATCTTCTCATAGCATTGTCATTTTTCATGATTTGACTTGGAGTATTTCAGAATGTCAGAAGAAATTTATAAATGCAAGATGTTGTTTTGAATGACACAAAACTAGCGATCAGTAAAGGTCCAGGACCTATAACGTTAACTCGGTTTCATTCTCAGGGAAGCTACGTGACCGGCTGAGTATCTGCAGCTTTTTATAATTTTTCATTGGGGAAAAGTAAAGGTTCTGAAATGTTATCACACAATTAATTCACTTTAACTTGGACAACTAATGCACTTCCCCAATGGGCTTCCCCATTCTCTACAATTTCTGCAACAGAAGTCCTTGTGTCAAGAAATAAGCACATTTTTCTCAGGTACCTACTAGGTGCATTCAAAATGCAAAATAAAAACTAGTAATCTGGAATTTAAAGCAGAAAGGATTAAAAAAAAAACACAGTCAATATTTCAGACTAATCAGAACTGATAACACTGAGTAAGCAAACATTTTTTGTGTTGCTGAGAGAGGGGGAGGATGAAGAGAACAATGAGAATGTTTGTGAGAGAGTTACTTAACATTAAGTTCATTAATTTCAGATAACCAGCCTTTCCAGTTTGTGCTGCGTCTCTCCAGATCTGAAGAGAGATCTGAAAATCTCGACTCTGTTTCTCTCTCCATGGGTGCTACCTGAATCAAATGTCTCCAGCACTTTATTTTACTTATCATTTATTTCCAGCATCTGCAGTTATTTTGCTCATAAGGCACTGATGTGAATTTGTTATCACATGGTAGAGCTCATTGCCAAATTCTGAGAGTAAAGAATGAAGGAAAGCCAGCAAGGTGATTCCTAATTTGTTAAGTAAGAAAATGGCTTTAAGCTAAATTCTTGCAGGCATAAAAAGGGAAGGAGAATAAAGAAATGTATGAGAAATGTAAAGACATCATTCCTGTGACTTGGAAAAATTTTGCCAATATAAAGTAGGGAGGGGGAACTTGAATCTTGATAAAGACGTAGTAAAAACCATCAAGACCAATAAGTGGGATGGGATAAGCTTGACTAAGATTAAGGGAAAAGGAGAAGATCTTATATACTGGCAAATGATACTTAAAGAGTTGATGGTGGATATGCAATGGCAAGCATTTAAAGATCGCATGGATGAACTACAACAATTGTTCATCCCAGTTTGGCAAAAGAATAAACCAGGGAAGGTAGTGCACCCGTGGCTGACAAGGGAAATTAGGGATAGTATCAAGTCCAAAGAAGAAACATATAAATTAGCAAAAAAAAGCGACACACCTGAGGACTGGGAGAAAGCAGGTACAGGGTTTTGAGTTGGATGATCAGCCATGATCATACTGAATGGCGGTGCAGACTCGAAGAGCCGAATGGCCTACTCCTGCAACTATTTTCTATGTTTCTATGTTTATGAATGGGTTCAGCCCGAAGGTACCCATGATTTTCCATTATCCTTCTATCAACTCAGATGGTATGTGAAAAATAATAGCGGGCCGTATAGCAATCAACAACCTTTAGGAGCAAATAAAAGAGGGCTAAATCGTGTTCTAGAAACAGCAACTTAGAAACCTTTCTATCCTAACCCTCTGATTGCCCTCTTTGGTACCTTAGGTGAAGCAGACACGACTAAACGTCCAACACTATCTTTTGCCTCTCTTTTGGCTAGACGCTTAGTTCTTCGCAGATGGAGAGATGTTGCCCCACCCACTCATACTCAATGGCTTAGTGATATTATGTCCTGTTTAGACCTTGAAAAGATTCATTATTCACTTCTCAATTCGGACATAAAGTTTCATAAGGTGTGGGGACCTTTTCTTAAATACTTTCATACTCCTCTTTAGATTAAGTTTATTTTTTCTTCTGTACCATAATCCTTTACTTTCAGCTTTTTTTCCCCTGTAAATTTTACGGTTTCTTTTTGATGGGAATTACATTAGAGTTTTGGTAGTAGGCTTTATACTTTTTTTATATACATTTACAGCTCTGTGGGGTCGAACGCTCCAATTAATTTTTCTTTTACATATTGTAATGGTTGGCCTGGAGTTTTGAAGTGGAAGGATGGGGAGGACACTAACTTTATATGATTTTATTTTGGGTGCTTTTTCCTTATTGTTATGAATTATATATTAGATATGTTTGGTTTGCACTGTATTAATCTTCATTTTGTTGATGGGTCTTTTTGTAGTTGTACTGTAGAAACACATTAAAAATTAATAAAATGAAAGAAACCTTTCCGTTCATCGGTTACATTGTTTGGGAGAGTGGTGCTGGAAGAGTGAACCTAGACCACTTCCAAGTACCACTGATGTGACGTGATTTATTTAAGTCATGGATAACTGGATACTGATTTTTTTCTTAGGCTTAAAGCAAAAGCAACCCTCACATTGTCATCAAAGACAAGAGTGGTCCTGTTATGATTAAATGAACTGACCTCTACTTTGCAGAGGTCAGATGTTGGCTTTCTGTCATGCTTTCGTAGTACCCATTAGAACAGGGGTTCCCAACCTTTTTTTATGCCATGGACCCATCCTAGTAAACAAGGGGTCCATGGACCCCAGGTTGGGAACCCTGGGACTAGAAGCACAACTCTACCATTGAATATTGGTCAATGATTCCCAGACAAGAAGACCAATGGTGCAGCTAATAGAGACGTTGCCTCACAGTGCTGGAGAACCATCTTCAATCCTAACCTTAGGTGCTGTTTATTTAGATTTTGCATGTTCTTCCTGTGACCATGGGGATTTCCATGGGTTGCTCTGGTTTCCTCCTGTATCATAAAGACATGCAGATTGGTGGGTAATTGACCTCTGTAAATTGTGGGTGGTAGAACTGCATCGAGTTGAAAAGAACGTGGGAAGAATTTTTAAAATTGGATTGACTAAAACAGTACATAGACTCCATTATTCTAAAGAAAAGCTGCACAGCTTCTTCCCTGATGTTTCGCCAGTTTGTAATAGATGTAAATTTGTGAACAGTAACTTGTCACATTCATTCTGGTCATGTTGTAGGCTTTATGCATACTGGAGAAGTATTTTTCACTGTTTCTCTGAGGTTTATGGGAAGCGGTGGGAACCACACCCGCTCATAGCCATCCTTGGAGCAACAAGCTCCCTATCTTCAGCCAATAAGTATGAAAAAATGACTACTGTTTGGAATGGTGATTGCTAAGAAGTTAATCCTGCAAATGTGGAAAATGGACTCTGTGCCTACGTACGATCTGTGGCTGAGAGAACTGGCAAATACTTTTCATTTGGAGAGACTGAGACTATGTAACGAGCACAGAGGGGACATCTTTGAAAGGATATGGGGCCCTGTATTGGACTTGCTTATAGGGTGAGGTCTGAGGTTTTTGGTGCGGTGCACCTCTGCTGTGTATGTTTACTTTTGCCTTTATACTTCTCTCTCTTTTGCTGCTCAATATTTAATTTGGTTTTGCTATGGTCGTGGTTTTTGTGGATGTACTGAATTTTTTAAAGTCTGTTCACATAAAACAATATATTAAAAAAACTGGATTAATTTAAGATTAGTACAAATGGGTTGTGGGAGCCGGATGGGCCAAAGAGCATGTTTCTGTGTGGTGTTTCTCAATGGTTCCATGACATTTTCTGAGGAGATCTTGTTTCCTCAGTCACTAGCCTCATATTCCACCAACCTTATCCACTTCCCCAAGATTCCCAAGCAGGACCACCCTGGTAGACACCTCATTTTAGTCTGTTCTTGTCTCACTGAATTTTATTCATCCTGCCTATTCCCCCCTTGCCCCCATCTCGGTGCTGTCTCTTCCCACTTACATCGGTGTAGCTCTAATACCCTGTCTGCTATCACTCTAACAGTGTCTATTTTCCTGGCCCCAAAAGGGCTATCTTCACCATAGGTGCCATTCCCTTTATACACACTTCTGTCACCCAGAAACTGACTGACCCCTCTTCACTACCACTGTCATATACCTGAAGGTCATTGGCTGCCGAGGCTTGGATACTACCAGCTTTTAGTGCGCAACCTGCAAAACTTTATGCCGTGCCTCATCTTTTGTGGGATATATGAAACAGTGTGGATTTAACTCCTTTGACCCCAACTTTCACCTCTTTTCCAGCACATTGACCTGGTCCCAGGGCCATCTTGGCCTTCAGAAGCCCCATGGCTCTCTCTAACCAATGGACATGGCAACCCTCCCGATTGCACTTTGCAAACTTCAGCTTCTTCCTTTACAGCACTCCTCCTCATCACTACTCAATTTCCCTGATGACTGGGCAGAAAGTTGCTTCATATTTACAGAGCAGTATGCCTTCTCTCGTTGCATTACTATGGCAGTGAGGGCAATGAGTGCATGCTGGACAAGTCTCTCCTGCCGACTGTATGTATGCCCACAGCTTTAGAGGAGTCTCACCCCTTACTTGATTCATTTGCAGTGAGATAGTCAGTGCTGTAGGAAGGGCAACAGTTGCTCATCCCTCTCTTAGTAAAAAGCTTAAAGTTCATCGTCAAGCACTCAGTGCAGAGAGAAACTCAGAGCAATTCTCCTTTGTATCACTTATCCCTTCTCCGCTCCAAGCTTGAAGAGAACTGCCAGTGATTCAAGAAGCCACTGGTTGACCTTCTTCCAGCCACAGGGATGTCAGCTGGGAGTCTGCTTTTATTTGGGAATAGGTCATCCTTTTCTGAGTGTGCATTTTATTGATGTAACTCTGCTTTTAATAAAATCTTGGAAAACTTCCTCACCCAATATAGTTAAGTCTTGAAACCTTGGGTAAAAACTGCAATTCCCACGGATGTTCAGCAATGATTAAATCTAAAACAAGCATCTTCAGTGGAAGAATATAAACAGAATTTGTATTTGATGTACAGTATATTGTGACAGAAGATTAAAAATATTTTGAAGCAAAATGTCCTCTGTGCACATGATAGCACATGCTGTCCCTCAGAGTCCAGCTCCAACAGTATTAAACTCTGGAAAGTGGTTGGTGAAAAAATTTTAAACGTATGAAATTCTGAAGATGGTTGAAACCTTGAGAAACACACATAAAATCAGGTCTCTAATGAGGGGTTTTGGCCCGAAATATCAACTCTGTATTCCCCTCCACAGATGCTGCCTGACTTACTGAGTTCCTCCAAAATTTTGTATGTATTGTTGGCGAAATTTGTTGCTTTGATGGAACGGGTTTTGTTCCGGTATTTTGAAAAAAAAAGCAGTCTAACATGGAGATCAGGAGACAGTGAGAATTCAAGGGAGAGCAGGCAGAGAGGGGACTGGATGACTACAAGATGATCAGGAAGGTAGTTCAGGAGACCCCTGAAGGTATTTTGTTCCATAATCAGTGTTGGTTCTGAATATTGATGGCAATAGTTACAGGAGATCCTATAGTTAGTGGAGCAGATTGGCATGACTCCAGGGTCATGAATATTTCAAGCAGCTGCAGAACATTCTGGAATGGGTTGGTGAATAACCAAGGTAATTGTCTCTTATCAGTGTGAATGACATTTGCAGGAAAAGAGTTGAGATTTTGCAGGCAGATTTTTAAGGAATTAGATTTACGGAGAAAGATCTCAGCAGTAATAATCTCTGAGTACTCGCAGAAACTTGGGCTCATCAGTAAAGACAGGAAGACAGAGGAGGTTCATGTGTAAATGGAGAAATATTGCAGAAGGGAGAGCTCTGGATTCCTGGGGCACTAAGATCAATTCAGGGGAAGGTGGAAACTGCATTGACTGGTCAGGTTATATCTCAGTAGAGCCAGGACCTTGAGGGCATATTTGTTAACGTTTTTGGAGAGATTCTAATCCAGTCTAGCAGGATTTGAAGAACATTGTTTTAGCTATGCTGAAGTTTATAGAGAGATAGTTTATCTTCCTCTGAACTTTTTCTGATCTACTTTATTGGATTTCTGTATCCAAAATAAACTTAGTGTGTCATTTTGCAAGAGCAAGTGCCATAGAAAATACATTTGGGAGGATTTGGCCTCAACATCTGTCTGACATGCATGACTGACCTTCAGTAAAATTTACCTTAACTGACACCAAGCACAGCAAGTGTTTAGAAACATTGTTTTTGAACAAACATTTCCTGTATGCTCACAAACCATGCATATTTAAAAAACCCACGTCTCTCTTTGAATTCAAACCACTTATATCACAATTTTTTAAAAAAAGCATAAGCTGAGTATATAAAAATCATTTTAATGTAAGTCATTAAAGTTTTATGGTTTCTGCCTGTAAAAGACAGGTTGGCAGAAACAAAAAATGATGTTAAATGGTAGAGGCCACCAGGAGACATTAATACATTTCAGAATACAATTCCAAAATACAGAATAAATTTTGGAATACAGTTCTAAAAGAGCTTCCTGGAAGAGCTTGCCTAACCAAATGCAGCTGACCACCCTTCTTACCAATTTACCCAGTCAAAATGTCCACTTGAAGTTAATCTGGCCAGTTTTATACCAGTGTCCCACTCACAAAGGAGTAACAATCAGCATTCCCAACATATAGTTTTGTCTAGGATATCTGTTTGTTTCATTTAGCAAGCTCAGAGATGGGCTGATAATCCAGACAGGAAGAAGTGGATCAAACTCTTTCTTTTGTTTCCCTGTGGTCTAGTCCTGATGAATGGCCTCAGGCAGAAACTTTGACTGCTTATTTCCCTCCGTAGATACTGCCTGGCCTTCTGAGATTCTTCACCGTTCTTCACAAGCTCCGGTGCTTCCAGTTTAAGATGGTGCTGGTGAAGCACAGCAACGGCTTGCTGGCTGCAAACAAAACTAACAATTACACTATTAATCACACTTTTTCTCGACAATGTTCACTGCAATCAATAGCCTGTAATATCCCTTTTAAGGCTGAGCTTTTGAACCGCCTATAGGGCCTAGCATTATTTTCAGTGTGAATTGAAGTCTTGGAGGTGCAAGACAGGCATGGTATGGTGTGCATGGGCTGAATCAAAGCAGCAGGGCCCCAGCCCAAGAGTGAGGAACAAGTCAATGTTTGGCCTTTACTGGAGTTGACGTGAAGCAGCAGATCAGAGACGATGCGGCAGGATCCGGGACTGAGGGCGTGGAACAAGCAATGACTGGTTGATTTAAGCACCGGGTCAGATTGGAAAGGTCGGGTAGGGGATGAATCAAGATGGTGGATCCTGGGACCAAGTTCAAGAGCGAGATACGATCCGCTGTTTGGCCAATTGAAGCACCGCACTGACACAGATTGATGTGTGTCAGACTGGAGGAAAGGAACAGGCTAGCGTGAGGCTCGCTCCTCTGAGAAGTTCACTATCTCTGCACTGAAGTGAGGCTGTGGCCTGGATCGGCTGTGTAGCTGTGAACTCACTTTTGTGAACTTCACTTCTGAATGGTATTTGCTGACTTTCATTGTTTACACAATTTGTTTCTTTTATTCTGCACATTGTGTGAATGACAGTTTTTTAATGGCTTCTATTGGCTTTCTTTATTTTGTGGGAGATCAAATCCATAGTAAGCAATCTAAAGTAGTTGCTTTCTTTATATAGTTTTAATGAAGGAGGCCATTTGATCCATCAGTTCCACCCTGGCTCCCAAGGGAGAAAACCCATTATTCCCTTCTTTATTTCCTAGTTTCTCTGCAATTTGATACAAGAAATTGCAGATTCTGGAAATCCAAGCAACACGCACAAAATACTGGAGGAGCTCAGCAGGCCAGGCAGCATTGATGGAAAAAAGTACAGTCAACGTTTCGGAGGGTCTCGGCCTGAAATGTCAACTGTACTGTTTTCCATAGATGCTGACTTGCCTGCTACGTTCTTCCGACATTTTTTGTGTGTTGCTTGAATTTCCAGTATCTGAAGATTTTCTCATCTTATAGCTCTAACTGCTGTTTCACAATGGAAACACGCCTTGACTAGCTGGAAGGGGCTTTGTTTGTCAGAAAGTATTAGATGCACTGATCCAGAATCTGTGAACAGTGTTGAGCTGCCTTACGGTTTGCTAACACCTGTTAGTTTTTCTTCCTCTCTCATTCCTCTGTTGAGAATTTTCTGCAAAGTTCAAAGTAAAATTTATTATTAGAGTACATACCTCATACATACAATCCTGAGATTCATTTTCTGTGGTCCAAACTTAGCAAATCTATAGAACAGTAACTGTAACTGTAAATTTTAGGAACTGTTAACTGTAAACAAGCTGTGCAAATGCAGATATAAATAGAAATAAATAACGAGCGTGAAACAACAATATAACAAAGTCCTTAAATGGGTGTAGCTACCCCCTTTCATTCAAGAGCCTGATGGTTGATCAGTAACTGATCTTGAACCTGGTGGAGAGAGTCCTGAGGATCTTGTACCTTCTACCTGATGGCAGCAGTGAAAAAAGAGCACACCTGCGTAGTGAGGATCTTTGATGATGGATGCTGCTTTTCTACAACAACGTTTCATGTAGATGTGCTCAATGGTTGGGAGGGTTTTACCCGTGAGCTACTGGGCCGAATCCATTATCTTTTGTAGGATTTTCTGCTCAAAGGCACTGGTGTTCCCATCCCAGGCTGTCATTCAGCCAGCCAGCACACTTTCCACCACACCTCGATAGAAGTTTGCCAAGGTTTTTGATGATATACCAAACCTCCGCAGACTCCTGAGTAAGTAGAGGCACTGACATGCAAAGTAGCAGATCCAAACTCAGCAGTGAGGGCCCACCCAATGGAAGAATTTCCCATGCAAAGTTGCATCATGTGCCCTACTTGTGAAACAGCTGAAAAAATCCCTGAGATCCGGTTAGACAAGGAACCCTGGCGTATACACGTTACGAATGGTTATGAATCTTCCTCAAGTCACAAGTTAGTCTTTTAAGACTTTCAACAATTGAAAATTTAATAAACAATTTTGGATTATAACAATAAAGCCATCGGAAAGCACATTTACAAAACACAATAGAAAATATGAAACAGCTAACCCCTTTACAATTTTTCTCTTCCATTGATTTCAGTGAAAGAAACCTCCCTACACCAGGTCTAACCGCACATTAGCAGGCAGTTTTCTGAGTGCAGATACTGGGAAATTGTTTGAATCTTGGCACAACTCTAATCATTACAGTTTAACAACGCTATGACTACTGTGATCACTTTGTACTAAAATAGAGTTGTTTAGTTCTAATTGTGTTCTTTCTTGTGTTTACTTTATGTTTTTGCGTGAATACTGCTGTTTATGTTTATTTCTTATTTATTGAGATGCAGTGTGGAATAGGCCCTTCGAGCTGTGCTGTTCAGCAATGACCCCATGATGGGATAATTGACAATGACCAATTATCCTACAAACCGGTACTTCTTTGGACTGTGGGAGGTAACCGGAGCACCCGGAGAAAACCCTCATTTTCCACGGGGAGGACATACAGATGACGTGGGAACTGAACTCTGAACTCTAATGCCGTGAGCTATAATACCATTGTGCTAAACGCCACACCACCTGGCTCCTGTGATGCTGCTTCAAGTAAAATTTTCACTGATTAAAGATTAGCTCTATTTGTCACATCACAGTGAAATGCATCGTTTGTGTTAACAAACAACACCAACTGAGGGGAAGATTGCACTGGGGGAAACCTACAAATATCGGCAGGCATCTGGTGCCAACATAGTATGCCAATAATTTACTAACTCTAACCATAACCGCACATCTTTGGAATGTGGGAGGAAACTGGAGCACCCAGAGGAAATCCACACGATCATGGGGAGAATGTACAAACTCCTTACAGACCGCAGTGCGAGTCAGACCCTGACTGGGGATGGCTGACACTGTAAAGCATTGCGCTAACTGCTAGGCTACCGTGGATACCTCCGTGCATACAAAGATTCAGTAAACCTGAACCTTGACTTTGAATGTCATGCTCACCCATTGGGAGTCCAATGCCAGAGAGCGTTCAAGAACAGCAGGCAAAAAATACCTGAAAGTTCAAGACTCACTGACTCATTCAATATGAATTAAAAAATTGTTTTGGAATATCAAGAATTATGAATCATTCAGATCTGCTTCCTCAGCTAATTACCTACAGGGTTAAAATAATCTCTCCTGACCCTGAATCAAAAGCTCAGGATGCATCAGTAATTTGAATAAACTCATTATTTAAATAATTTTCATGATAAGCTTGCAATATTAAAATATTTTCTGCAAATGTTTGTTAAACAAATATATCTATATTAATAAACAAATATAATTTTTCTTTGGAATATATATTATGTATGCACACTTCTTATTAACCTCTTACAATTGAACTCTGAACCACTCACTTGTGTGTTGGGCTTACTATCACGTCAATTTTAACAATATTATTGGAAGTAGATGCTGCGTACCACTCCTGGGTAATGACAATAAGTCAGGATCCTGAGCAGGACCTTGTAGGCTGCAATTAGTCACTTCCTTGGACAGCCCATTCACCTTCCATCCATTCAAAATCAGCAGTATTTTTAGTTTCACTGTTCACAAGCTGGTTTGGCCTGAACTCAGTGCAAATCTGTCCCACACCATATCGATCTATCGATCATTTTGAGTCATCTAAATTATTCAGCACATAATCTGGTCGAAGGCCCGCACCCAATGTTTTAGGAACAATTTCTTCCTCTCTGCCATCAGTTCACTGAACAGTTCATGAACCCATGTACCCTACCTCACTATTCCTCTTTGAACGCTATTTTTGTTTTTGTAACTTACAGTAATTTTAATGTTTTGAACTGTACTGTACTGCTGCAAAGCAACATGTTTTACAAGATATGTCAGTGATAATAAACCTGACTCCGACTCTGATAATAACATTAGAATGGATAACAGGCAGGCCTGGGGTGCTGAATCAGTGCTTGGGTGTCCGACACAGCAGGGAGGAACTAAAACCTCATACTTAGCCCACATATGAAATTGAATTCTCGTTGGCATCAAGGGTATTTTACCAAACTATTCAGAAGTGCATTTAAATAAGGTTCAGTGTTTCTTGCTGGACTTTAACTGATGCTATGTCATGATGCGTGCTCACAGGACTGGACCCAAGAGTGGAGGAACATTAGACTCCCTCTGTCACGGTGGTCACAGGCATTGACTTAGCCCCAGGAGAGCAAGATGGCAGCCTCTGGCACGGTAACTGCTGACGATGACTCAGCCCCAGGAGCGGAGGATGGCAGACTCCCCATGAAAAGATGGAAACTAGAGGTTAGACACAGGAATACCACCAACAAAGCATCAGAGGCATGACTGAGCGACATTGTGTGACAAATCATTCTCCCAAACAAACAGTAGGACTCCGCTTACAGAGCGTAACCAGAGTCTCCTTTAAATAACCATCGAACATGGGAAACATGCGCCGATCACAATCAACCTGCCAAGCAGAAAGCACCTGGGCCTAATGGCTCTAACAGTTAGTATATACAGGTGCTGGAAAAACCCTGAAGTCCACCATTCTATGGCAGGCCATAGAGGCCCACAGGGCTCATGACACACAAGGACCAGCCTTCCTGCTGACCCCAGCAACGTAAGTCGCCAGCAGGTAGGGAGAACCCCAAGGTGGCAGTATTTAAAGGGCAATAATTGTGTGCAGGAAAGGTCAAGCAAAAATTAGGACTGTTGGAGTAGCGTTCCCTCTCGATAACTGGGGAGAACCTGGTTGTTAGGTGTGAGGTGTGAGATGCCCTCGCACTCGGCAGAGGTGAGGCCTGTTCTTCACTCCTCCACCTTGGTGATCATACTGATCATTCTTCAGCTCACCCAGGGATACAAGTGGAACAGGCCAGATGGGTCACGATGCATACATTCCCAGTAAACAGTAGCAAAAGTGTAACTCAAATCCTGAAGACCACTTTCATGTGTATTTGTGCTTGTCTGTGCTAGGATTCGATGTAAACGGACGTCCAGTGTTGCTATGTGCTGTGATTCTATTTGTCCGAGTGTTACAAAGGATGGGTGTGGCCCCATTGTCGTGCAATGTTCCATCAGATGGTGTCACTGTACTACCTGCCCTTTATGGAAAATTTCACCTAGACAGACATCTTTGACCACAAGTCAATCAGGCAGTGGTCGGCATCAGAGCCCAATATGAGATCAGCTATTCCAGATTGGGTGTTGTGCAATGAACCAGAATTGATTGGAGAGATAAGGTAAAGGAACCCTTAGGGAACAGTGATCATCATATGATAGAATTGACCCTGCAATTTGAGAAGAAGAGGCTAAAATCAGATGTAACAACATTACAATGGAATAAAGGGAATTACAGAGGCATGAGAGAGGAGCTGGTCAAAATTGATTGGAAGAGAACACTGGCAGGGATGATGGCAGAGCAGCAATGACTGAAATTTCTGGAAGCAACTCAGAAGGCACAGGCTATAAATATCCCAAAAAGGAAGAAGTATTCTGAAGGTAAGATGACGTAACTCTGGCTAACAAGAGAGGTTAAAGTCAACATAAATGCCAAAGAGAGGGCATATAATAGAGAAAAAATTAGTGGGAAGTTAGAGGATAGGGAAGCTTTCAAAAACAAAAAAAGGTAACTAAAGAAGTCATTAAGAGGGAAAGATGGAATATGAAGGTAAGGTAGCCAATAATATTAAAGAGGATACCAAAAATTTCTTCAGATACATAAAGTGCAAAAGGTGGGCAAAAATATATATCAGATCTCTGGAAAATGATGCCAGAGAGGTAGTAATGGGGGACAAAGAAATGGTGGATGAACTGAATAAGTATTTTGTATCAGTCCTCTCCGTGGAAGATACTAGCAGAATGCCGGAAGGTCCACAGCATCAGGGGCAGGAGTGTGTGAAGTTGCCATTACTAAGGAGAAGGTTCTTGGGAAATTGAAAGGTCTGAATGGAGGTAAGTCACGTGGATCAGATGGTCTACACCCCAGGGTCTGAAAGAGGTGGCTGAAGAGATTGTGGAGGCATTAGTAATGATCTTTCAAGAATTGATTGATTCAGGCATGGTTCTGGAGGAATGGAAAATTGCAAATATCACTCTACTCTTCAAGAAGAGAGAGAGAGAAGAAAGGAAATTATAGGCCATTTGGTTTGACCTCAGTGGTTGGAAAGACATTGGAGTCGATTGTTAAGGATGTGGTTTCAGGGTAGTAGGAGGCACATGATAAAAAAAAGCTGTACTCATGGTTTCCCTAAGGGAAAAACTTGTTTGAAAAATCTGCTGGAATTCTTTGAAGAAAGAACAAGCAGAACAGACAAAGGAGAATCAGAGAATATTACGTACATGGATTTTCAGAAGGCGCTCGTGAATATGCACATATCAGCTAATTATTATCTCATTGTGCTGTATGGGTCCTAATGCCCTTCCCTTGGACAACATCGGTGGCATGGAGAGGGGAGACTTGCAGCTTGGGCAACTGCTGGTCTTCCATAAAAAAACCCTTGCCCGGGCTTGCTCCCTGGAAACTTTCTAAGGTGCAAATCCATGGTCTAACGGAGGCCTACACATGTTGTGACAGTATTTAACTCCATTCATTCCATCGTAGGATTTGTTGAGACTTGGACATAGCCACGCTTTGTTATCTGCGTTCTGCCTTGCCCGGGTAATTGGACTGTCGAGTCAACTGACTCTGAAGACTAGCGTTTTTATTCTTAGTTGTTCTTTTCAGCCACAGTGTAGGCCTCATTTTCCATTTGAGAGTTTTAGTTAACAGCCCTGTTTGGCCTAGCATTTATTGTTTTCTTTTCCCTTTAACACTGTTCTCATTAAAGTCTGTGAACTATCGACCTGCTTCAGTGTCTCTCACTGGCCATGTCTGAGACTGTGGTGAACTACATATACCTGTCTGGACACGCCCCCTGCTGACTGCTCCTGTGGCCCCTCCCACAGACCCCTGTATAAAGGCGATTGAGGTCTGAGCCCGGCCTCGTTCTCCAGGATGTAGTATGGTGGTCAACTACTGCTTGTTCTTTCTTCCAGTCAATAAAAGCCGATATCTCGTCTTTACGTCTCAGAGTGAGTTATTGATGGTGCATCAGAGCCCAGTGACAGTATTACGGGAAAGATACTAGCATAGATAAAGCAGTGGCTGATTGGCAGGATACAAAGAGTGAAAATAAAGGGATTATTTTCTGGCTGGCTGCAGTGACTAACGGTGTTTCGCAGGGTTCTGTGTTGGGACCACTTCTTTTTACGCTACATGTTAATGACTTCGATGACAGATTTGATGGCTTTGTGACAAAGTTTGTGGGTGATATGAAGATAGGTGGAGGGGCAGGCAGTTTTGAGGAAGTAGAGAGGCCACAGAAGGAATTAGACAGATTAGCAGGATGGACAAAGAAGTGGCCGATGGAATACAGTGTTGGGAAAGGTATGGTCATGTACTTTGGCAGAAGAAATGAACGGGTAGATCATTTTCTACATGGAGAGAAAATTCAAAACTTTGAGGTGCAAAGGGACTTTAGGGTCCTTGTGCAGGATTCCCTAAAGGTTAATTTGCAGGTTGAGTCTGTGGTGAGGAAGGCAAGTGCGATGTTAGCATTCATTTAAAGAGGACTAGAAGTAAAGATGTAATGTTGAGGCTTTATAACACGCTGGTAAGGCCTCACAAAATATTGTGAGCAGTTTTGGGCCCCTTATCTAAGAAAGGATGTGCTGACATTGGAGGGGGTTCTGTTACGTATCCCGTAACTGGATCACTTACCAGCAAAGATAGAGAGGTCCGCTGAAGTCTGATGGTACCATTTTTAAACGTTTTTATTTATAAAGGGGCACAAAAGTAAGGTTAATACCAACATTCAGATGACATACGTCGTCAATACTCAATCTAAAGCGCAGCTATAGTAATAATCAATAAGAAATAAGCTCTATCGTTGTCTAGGGTTAATGTATATATTGTCCGCTGTATATCTAAAAGTCTCTTGTGGTCACTGCAGTTCCACCAGCTGCCGTCTTTTGGGGTATCGCGGTGGTGCACTTTGTTGGAGAGAGAGAGATAGAGATTGAATGGGACAGTTACCCGGCGGGTTTTTCCAACCTTTATGAGTTCGATCCGTCGGAGTCTCGTTGGGGAATGGCCGATCACTTGTGGCCTCTCCTGTAGCTAAGTCGTTCTTCCGTGGTGAGGTCGCCAATCCCAGGCAAGGAAAAGACGCACACGAACCCCCCCACCGGCTGTCGCTATTAAACGCTGTCACAGGATTTCTAGCGTGTCTTCTGGTGCGTCTGGGGGGGCCGTCTTTACAACCCCTCTTTTATCTGAACTCACGGGGTCTCAGATGTCAATCAGGTTGGGATGATGCAATCTCTCTCCATCTCTCCACCCACGTTGCCCTGAGGGTATACACGTAGTACAGTTCCCAATTCACAAAGGTGTCTCCACGAGACAATGACCACAGTCGCCAGCTTTTGCCTTGCCGTGAAACGAGAGACACCGCACGTATCTCTCTCTTCTCTTGGGTCATTGACCCCCCCTTCACTAGGGCTCTTGCGATTCTCACAAAGGAGGGGGCTGGGGTCATAACAGTTCAAAGGAGGTTCCTGATAATAATTCTGGGAATGAAAGGCTCTTCATATGACATGTGATTGATGGTTCTGACCTCTACTTACCAGATTTCAGAAGAATGAGGGATAAACTCATTATAACATCTTTCATGAAGCAAATTGTGGCAAACTAACACTGCAGACAGTGAGGAGGCAGGCAGAGGCGAGGCTGGTTCAGGGGATGAGCTGTGCTGGTGCTTTGCGAGGCGCCATGTGTTTGAGCCAACGAGTTTCCAGATGGAGTGTTGGACAGGAGGCGACATGGAAAAGTTTTGATGCTCGTCCAACTAACCCAGGTGCGAGGCTGGATCGCTCCAAGAACCGAGCCATTTTGATGAGATTAAGAACGGCTTCGGTCCAGACGTATCGGGGCACCTGGATTTGGGTCCCGGAACATGGCACTACTTGGTGCTTGGACAGTTTAAACACTGACAAGATCAACTGGAAGTGAATTGCTTTTGCTCGCTCTACCACGAACGTTTATTCACGTCTCAGTGGCACCCAGGCAGTGTGTTTCTGCCCCACTAGTGTTAAAACTGGAGCCTGAGGCTTGGATTGGGCCAACTCCTGTTGCTCCTGGAGTGGATCTGGGTCTCGGTCTGGTTCTGGATGTTGTTGGCTTGCTTCTATTGTTTGCATGATGTGTTTTTTCTCTCTTTCTCTATGCAGTGGCTTTTGGTCCTTTTTAAAATTGGGTAATTCAACTTTCTTGCTTTGTGGCTGCCTATATAAACAGACAAATTTCGAGGTGTATAATCTGTACGTTCTTTGCTAATAAGTATGCATTGATTCTTGAACAACACACACAAAATGCTGGAGGAACTGAGCAGGTCAGGCAGCATCTACGGAAAAGAGTACGGTTGACATTTTGGGCCAAAACCCTTCGGCAGGTCTGGAGAAAAAGTGCTGAGGAGTAGGTTTGAAAGGTAGGGGGAGGGGAGAGAGAAACACCAGCTGATAGGTGAAACCTGAAGGGGGAGGAATGAAGTAAAGAGCTGAGAAGTGGATGGACATATCGGAGCCATCTCCAACGGAATCTCACCACCAAGTACATCTTTCCCTCACCTCCACTTTCTGCTTTCCACAAGGATCGCTTCCTATGCGACTCCCTTATCCATTCATCCCTCCTCACTGATCTCCCTCATGGTACTTATCCTTGCAAGCAGAACAAGTGCTTTACCTGCCCCTACTCCTCCTCCCTCACTAGCATTCAGGGCCCTAAAAAGTCCTTCCAGGTGAGGCGACACTTCGCCTGTGAGTCCGTTGGGGTCATCTGCTGTGTCCAGTGCTCCTAGTGTGGCGTCCTGTATATCAGGGTGACCTGACGCAGATTGGGAGGCTGCTTTGCCGAGCACTTGCCAGGAAAAGCCGGATATCCTGCTGCCCACCCATTTTAATTCCACTTCCCATTCCCATTCTGATATGTCTATCCATGGCCTCCTCCATTGTTGTGATTGAGCCACACTTGGGTTGGAGGAACAACACCTTATACACCTGGAAGGTGTTGGAAGCCATCAGGTTGGAACATAGATTTCTCGAACACCCAGTAATGCCCCCACCTCCTTCACCATTTCCCACCCCCCTTTTCCCTCTCTCACCTTAACTCCTTGTCCACCCATCACCTCCTGATGGTGCTTCTCCCACCTTTTCTTCCTTCCATGGCCTTCTGTCTCTTTCACCAATCAACTTCCCCGCTCTTTGCTTCATCCCCCCCCCCCCATCAGGTTTCACCAATCACCTGGTGTTTCTCTCTTCCCTCCCTCCACCTTTTAAATCTACTCCACAGTTTATTTGTCCAGTCCTGCTGAAGGGTCTCAACCTGAAACATCGACTGTACTCTTTTCCATAGATGCTGCCTGGCCTGCTGAGCTCCTCTAGCTTTTTGTGTGCTGCTCGGATTTCCAGCATCTGTAGATTTTCTCTTCTTTGTGTTTGAATCATGAATATTTGATCTATACTGAAGGCAGAGGTTGATATATTCTTGATCAGTCAGGGCATGAAGGGATACGAGGAGAGACAGGAGATTGTGGCTGAGAGGGAAAATTGATCAGTGATACTGAAATGGTGGAGCAGCCTCGATGGGCCACATGGCTTAATCCTATTCCTATATGTTGTGGACTCACACCACCAGGTTCAGGAATAGTTATTACCCCTCAATCATCAGGGTCTTGAACCAAAGGGGATAACTTCACTCAACCTCACTTGCGCCGTAATTGAACTGTTCCCACAACCCATGGACTCACTTTCAAGGACTCTTCGTCTCATGCTCTTGATATTTATTGTTTATTTATTACTATTATTTATTTCTTTCTGTATTTTCACAGTTTGTCTTTTGCACACTGGTTGAACACCCAAGTTGGTGTGGTCTATTCTATTATGGTTATTATTCATTGATGGATTTATTGAAAATACCTGCAAAAACAAAGAATCTCAGGGTTGTATATGGTGACATATACATAACTTGATATTAAATTTACTTTGAACTTTGTGCAGGATGTAAGATTTTTTTGTCACCGTTTGCTCAGCGTGACTCTCTGATTTACGGGTTGTTCCCAGGGACACACACACAAATGGATGGATATCATGTCGAATCATCAGCTCAGTTCAAGGCTCTCTTTGTTCTGACCAATACAGCGCTTCCAGCACAGCGAGATGTCTGCAAAGAAATGCTGCCACATGAAACATTCCAGGCTGCAGCAGTATGTGCAGTTAGATGCAGCACAGGCACTGTAAAAGTTCAGTGGGGAAGGACCACATTCTGGGTTCTTCCATGACTGGACGCTGAGGGGCTAGATCTGACAGGAAAGTCATTCAAGCATCAGAAGGTCAAAGCTCAAAGTAAATTTATTATCAAAGTACATGTAGTATATGTCACCATACACAACCCGAAGTTTTGTTTTCTTGCAGGCATTCATAATAAATAAAAGAAACTCTATAGATTCAGTGAAATAGTGCCCCCAGTGCGATGGACAAACAACCAATGAGTAAAAGACAAACTATGCAAATATAAAAAGAAAAAAAAGAAATAATAATCATAATAAAAATAAATAAGCAATAACTATCGAGAATATTAGATGAAGAATCCTTAAAAGTGAGTTCATAGGTTGTGAGAACAGTTCAGTGATGGGGCAAATGAAGTTATCAAAGGTGGTCTTATTATTTCATAGGATCTGTATTGGGCAGCACCTCTACTTCCTTAGAAGTTTGCAAACTTTCAGCATGTCATCTAAAACTTTGACAAGCTTCTACAGATATGGTGGAGAGTATATTGACTAGTTCCATCACAGACTCATATGGCAACACCAAAGCCTTTGAACGGAAAATCCTACAAAAAGAAGATGATACAGCCCAGTTCTTCACGGGAAAAGCCCTTCTCACCATTGAGCATATCTACACTAAGCACTGTCACAGGAAAGTGGCATCCATCATCAGGGACCCCCTCTGTCTAGGGCATATATGTCAAACTCAAGGCCCGCGGGCCAAATCCGGCCCGCGGTGGAATTATCTTTGGCCCGCGAGATAATATCTAATTACTATTAAAGCTGGCCCCAGTAATCGAAGCGCCTATGGCGTATGATATGGCTAATGCTGAGTTTGACACCCCTGATCTAGGCCATGCCCACTTCACACTGCTGCCATCAGGAAGAAGGAACAAGAGTTTCAGGACCCACACCACCAGGTTCAGGGACAGTTATTACCTCTCAACCTCTCAGGCTCTTGAACCAAAGTTCAAAGCCACTTTATTATCAAAGTACTCATATGTCGTCATATAGAATCCTGAGATCCATTTTTGTGTGGCCATACATGGTAAATTCAAGAACTACCATAGTCATTGAAAGCCCACACCCAACAGGATGGACAAATAACCAGTGTGCAAAATACAACAAACTGCGCAAGTACAAAAGAAAAAAATAATATGAATAAATAAATAAGCAATAAATATTAAGAATATGAGATGAAGAGTCTTTGAAAGTGAGTCTATAGGTTCTTGGAACAGTTCAGTGATAGGGCAAGTGAAATTATCTGGCTCCCCCGATGAGGACTGGCTCACGTATCGCTGGTTTCCTCCTCCTGAAGTCAATCATCAGCTCCTTGGTCTTGCTGACATTGAGTGAGAGGTTGTTGTGGCACCATTCAGCCAGCTTTTCAATCTCCTTCCTATATGCTGATTCATCACCACCTTTGACTTGGCCAACAACAGTGGTGTTACCAGCAAATTTGAATGTGGAATTGGAGCTGTGCTTAGTCTCACAGTCATAGGTATAAAGCGATTAGAAGAGGGGCCTAAGCACACTGGCTGGTGGTGCAGCAGTACTGACGGAGATTCTGAAGAAGATGTTGTTGTCAATCTGAACTGACTGGGGTCTGTAAGTGCAGAAGCAAAGGATAAGCTGCACAAGGAGGTTTTGAGATCAAAATCCACGTTTATTGATTAGTTTTAGGGGAATGACAGTATTGAAGGCCAAGCTCTGGTCAATAAAGAACATCCTGATGTATGCACCTTTGATGTCCAGATGTTCCAGGGTTGAGAAAAGAGCCAATGAAATGGCATCTGCTGTGGACCTGTTGTGATGGTAGGCAAATTGGAACAGATCAAATTTGTTTTTTTCAGGCAGGATGTTTCATCACCGACCTCTCAAAGCACTTCGTCACAGTGGATAAAAATGCAACTGGATGATAGTCATTGAGGCAGGTCACCATGTTCTTCTTAAGCACCAGTATAACTGAAGCCTGCTTAAAGCAGGTGGCTACCTCAGGCTGCCAAGGCGAGGGGTTAAAGATATTGGTGAACGCTCCAGCCAGCTGAGCAGCACAGGTCTTTAGTGCTCGGCCAGGGACCCAGTCTGGACCGGATGCCCTCCGTGGTTTCACCCTCATGATAGCAAGATGTAAACAACTTACATTTCTGGAATACAAGAGCAACATTAACTAGTTAAATACTCCAAGATGCTGCAACATGAGTGATCATATGAACCACGCAAGTTTACCCAAGACCAGGATACATAACCATAAACGCCGTATGTAATGCAAGAGTTAGGAGCACACGTAGTCCTACTACGCAATCCATCAAGATCATGGATGATTTTTACTTTCACACAAATTTCCTGCATTATACCCATTTTCTTTGATTCTGTTAATATCCAGAAATTTATTATTTCTATGAAGTCAGTAACTGAGCCTCCAGACCCTGTTGGATAGGGAATTCTAAATATACGTCACTGCCTGTCTTTTCATCTCAGTCCTAAGTATCATGCCCCTTATTCTGTGATGCCTATTACTAGGCTCCTCAGCCAGATGAATGAATCCATTTGAGCCCAATAGTTTTGTATACTTCAGTGAAATCACTTCTGTATTGAATATCGGTCAAGTCTACTCAATCTAATTGCCTATAAACTGGAAAGGCCATATCTACTCAGTCTCTTCTCATTCAGCAAACATCCCCCCAGGAACCAGTGGCACGAACCTTAGTTGCACTCCCTCTACTATACACACATATATCCTTTTATAATTAAAGTGATCAAATCTGTACATGGCACTCAAAAAGCAAAGGTGAGTGAGAGAAATACAGTAACTGGTTTAGGGAGAGAATGCCAGACTAGAAAGTATTGCCAACAATTATGAGATGATTAAAATGGTGGTTATATAAGTGGCAGAATTGGATTATAGGGACACAGATGTTATAAGGCTGAACAAAGCAGTGTATAATAAGTAGATAATATAATTGGCATTTAGATTGAAAATGCATTACTGCAGGAGATATTAATGTATCTATTTTTGCATCTAATTTACAACAAGCTCTGAGGAAAAATTCATGGTCACACGGGGAACATGTTAACTCAACACTTATGGCACTGGAAGTCAAACAAACCTTGGTTCTGGTGCTGTACGACATCTGCACTACCTGCATTGCCACACTGCTACCTGTGTAGGAGGAACAAGGATATTAGCTATTTTAAGAACATGACAATATCACACAATGTACCGACATTAGACAAAATATGAACAGCAGCCAAATAATTTAGCCTACTTCATTCAAGTACCTAATTCACTGCTAATCAATAATTATATTTAACAAAATGTGCTTGTGCTATAAAATAAATGGGATTCACACTTGCTTTTATTAATTGGTTACAAATTAGTGGAGAATAATTTTGGACACAGACAGCTGCTACTACAGTGTTTGACTAGATGAAGGAAAGAACATGATTTCAAATCCCCGATTAGCCATTAAAGGTGAAGTCATAGTCAAAAACTGAGTCACCACCGATCATTAACCACCCACTTAGGCTACTTTAGCCCCACATTGCCATCAATTTCCTCAGATTCTACTATACATCAACACTAGGGGAAGTTTACAGTTTCCAATTAACCTACCAACTCTCTTGGATGTGGGAGAAAAGTGACATATTTAGAGGAATCCCATTTAGTCACATGGAGTGCATGAAAGCTTGACACAGACAGTGCCTCTGGTCAGGATTGAACCCATGAGGCAGCTGGTGTAGCTGTACCACTGTGACAAACTTAACAAAAATATACTCTGAAAAAAATAATGGCATCAAGTCATTTAATGAAGAAACCAAAATGTCAACGTCTTTGCTGTGATAGAACTGCAAGGCAGTGAAAAATAACTTCAAATGTGTGTGTTCCTTCAACCTTACCACAGGGAATGATCATCAAGGCTACAGACAAAAACATAGAACATGGAACAGTACAGCACACTATGTGCCCTTCAGCCCATGATGCTGTGCTAACCCATTTAGAGCTATTCCATGATCAATCTAACAAGCTAAAACAAAATAATTTAATTGATTGACCAGTCATCTTATTTTGGTTTTGTAGACTGGTGGCTACGAAGCAAAGCTCTTACGTTCATTTATTTTCACGAACAACCAGTAAGCATTTGATCAACAGAATTGGAAATGCATAGTCTGTCCGTTCATAATCACAAATTTTGCCCAAAATTGGGCAAACGTTGATCTGATAGGAAGTGAGCATGATCTGGGTCACATGCGGGTCCCAACAAACAATGGGCCTATTGAAAGGCAAGGTCAAAGAAAGAAATGCTAAAAAGATGGAATTGGAAGTAAGATGAATTAAAGACAATATAAAGACAGTATGCGAGAATGAAACGTGAAGAGAAAATAGATTCGGAAAAGATAAGTGAAATATATAAAAGAAACCCATTTGCATTTGACAATTGCTGGATTGGTCCCTGAGTTAGTGAACACTAGATGAGTTGTACAAAATGATCCATTGGGATCAGATTCACAGACGATGTACCAGAGCCACAGCCAAAATTAGTGGTGATGAGCAAAGATGAACTTATCCATGTGATTCAATTTCACATGTATTTTTTGCCATACTATCTTATAAGATAAATCATGCAAAGTTAGCATCAGAACGAGTGACTTTAAATCACTGGTGTTTTGTTTTTGACTCCTCTACAATGGAAGTGGACATAAAATCCTTTCATTGCTGCAAATTGCTGATATTTTTGCAATTGTGAATAAACCCAATGACTTAACTTCCTAGTAAATTCTGACATATTGTCTGATTCCAAAAATATTTAATTTGGGAATTTTCAGTTTATGCATTCATCCAAAGTCAGAAATTGAAAAGCTATAACATGTTGGTCTAATGGAACCGCCACCTGTGGGTCTCATACCCAGCCCGGTCTAGAAACAAAGGGTCATCAACATTGGTTTGTGTAGACCAGAATCTGACAGTGGGGTCTGAGTGGCTATAGAGCACCCTTCCCACTGACAAATTGAGCAGATCCTGAAACTATCCAGGAAACTTTTAATGTTAGAAAACCCAGACAAATTTGCCAATAAATTCACAATGTTCTGGGAGAAGAATTCCATATATTCCTATTTCTTTTTGGCATAGAATAAGGTCATTTGGCCAATTGTGATGGTGCCAGCTCACAGAGCAATCCTATTGCTCACTACTTCTCTTTTTGCCTGTGACCTATTGTCCCATCTCCCCATGAACTCTGCCCGAAGTTCAGCCATTCATCTATACACTATGAATTTCCCTGACAACCACATGCATCTTTTGCTACTAGCACACAAAGGAATTAACACTGTGCACAGAAGGTTGGCATATTATGCATATTTCAAGATCATACTCAATCACATTTCCTTTTCCGGTTTCTGATGCAGACGCTGTTGGCAACGTGGAGTTTGCGATGATTTGACTGCAGATTTTAGAACTGGCTTATCTATACTGTTTTGATTGAAGAAATTATTGATTCACCATGTCGAATTCCAAAGAAGCAAAAGAATTGCTAGCTCGTTGAAAGTGGAACGACTTAAAGAAACAGTAGAAACTGCTACACCGAAAGCTCATGAGGTCAGGAATGTGCAGCAATGAGAAATATTCATGTACAATACAGAAAGTGGTGTTACTTGCAGGTATTGCCACAATGCAAAAGTTGTTGGAGAATTTGCAAATGGGAAGAAATGGAGTGATATTTGTAAACTTGACTTTTTAAAGTGTGATTTAGCAAGCAAGTCAAATATGGATGGTGTGCAAAGGTTCCAGCGAGAAAATCCTTCATGAGAAATAAGACTCATTGGTGTGTATTATTTTATTTCTTTTAAACAATGAACAACTAACTGGACTTGGTAGTGTATGTCCTTAGAATAGCTTCAGGTTTACATCCATTTAAAAATTCAGTGAGCACATGTTGTTGTCACTGGGCAAAAATTGCACAGCACAAGATTTTTGCGTGCACTGGTCATTACAAATTAGAGGGAACATTGCTTCCTATTCTTTTGCGCTCTAGAACATTTATACAAGATGCATAGCAAATATATAAACCAGTCTTCTGTGATTGTAAACCCTACATATCTCAAATCTATATAAAAAAATGGAACTTACCTTACAGATTACACGAGCAAGCATGTGATATGTTAAAATGGGCACCTAAGCAACTTCTACTCAGCTCTTGATCTCTGTGCAGGTGTTTCATGGAGATCATGAGGTGATGTTCATTTTTACTTAACCAAAATAAAAGAACTAAAATAGTAGGGAAACCTCACCTGCTAGTGTGTGCATGTGTGACTTGGGGATTATCTAGTTTCATGAATACGTTGGTGCTCTGGACAAGATCTTGCAGTTGAGGAGGTTCTGGCTAGAACACAAGAAGCTAAAACATGGAACATAATATAAAAAAGAAGATTAGTGATAGGAGCAGGGGTTGGCCACTCTGAGAATTTAAATACATCATGATTTAAAGACGTCAGCACATTTTAAAAAATCATGTTACACAATGGTATAATACATTTTCCAATGCACCTGGTAAGCTTAGAGGGAGCATTGGAAACAGAACCCAGTGAGCCTCAATGGAGAACTGAACACTAGGCTGTGGTAAGTGTTGTAGAATCGTACAAACGCAGAGCACAGAAATGGGCCTACTTGTCCCATCTCATCCTGTACTGACTACAATGCCTTTCTCTGTGAATCCTGCAATACACCTGTTTCCATTTATGTCTCTCTCCCCTTTCATCTTAAAACTATGCTCGCTAGATCTAAACTCCCCTGTCCTGATAAAAAGACTTTGACGATCTATCCTATCTGTGCCATTCATAATTTTATGAACCTCTGTAAAGCACCCTTTAACCTCCAATCTTCCAGTGAGAATAGCCCAAGATATTCAGTATTTCCTCATAACTCTGATGATCTGACGGCATCTGTCTGGTGTGAAGGACAATGGAGTCATTTGGCAATGGAGTGACCTCTCCAGGGCACAAGCCTGGAGAGGAGATATGGAGATCCTGGGATGTCCGATCATCCAGATCTTCCTCTAGGCCTCACCGGTCCAAAGGAGAACAAAGCACCAACTAGGCTTCAGGAGCTGCCAGAGGATTTTCAGTGATGTCCAGCTGCCCTAGGGGCTCCACTCCAGCTTTGCCGTTTGGGTTTATTCCCATACTCTTTGTCTCTCCCGAGGCTGCCCACAAGGCAGTGGAGCTATTTATCCATAGGTGGGGACCTGGTTCACAAGCACCAGGGCGTATCCACACACTGATGGGTCTGCACGCTATGTGTGCAAGGGCCAGACCTCCTCCCTGTCCTCTGTAGTTCAGCCTGAGTCCGAAAGGACTTCATTTTCCGTGTGTCGCCAGCAAGGAGGTACCACATGGGGCTTGCTGTTGGAAAGGCTACGTACCGGCAGGGAGAGAATTACGCATTCAGCTCTCCATTTTGCAAGACCGCTAGCCAGTGGTGGAAGCTAAAAGCAAGAGTGACAGGCACTACTCACTACGCTACCACACTAGATGTGTCACAACAACCATTTGACACATAACTACAGCCCTCCATTCCGGGTGACATCGCGGTGAATCTCTTTTGTGCTCTCTCTATTGCTACCTCATTCTTCCTTCCAGGATGCAATAGCAAATGAGGGAGTGCAGAACCGGTTGCAACAGAGCTGTACATAATACTCCAAGTGTGGTCTCACCAATATATTTAACAACTGTAATGCAGGATTAGTGGGAAATGGGAACATAGTGAGTTTAAAGGGAGCAAAGAGAACCCGTGAGTTAGATACTGAAACATAAATAACTGAATAATTGGATAGCGAATTATTAGAATTTTACAGCGTAACAAAAACTGGGCTAAGATACATTGGCTAATGGTAGAGTAATTATAATTGAGAATAAATAGGAGAAGAGAATATGAGGAATGTAGATACCTTGGTGGGTTATTGCACTGGAGGAAAAGACATTCATACAAGGGGGGAGAATGACTGAGGCAGGTGAAAATAATGATAAGAATTTTAAACCTGTGTTTTTGAAGTGAATTCAGTGAGCACAAGGCCTGGGACGTGACACAGCAAAGTAACATGTTGTTCATATTAGGTTCATACGTGACATTAAAATTTATTGACATCCAAAGTAGGTTCGACTTCAGATCATTGCCTACAAGAGGGATGAAGTCAGCATGTAAGGAGTGAAATTATTGACAGGTCCCCAGAGCACAGTATAGGCCATCTCACTATTTAGCTGAAGGAGACTTCTGCATGGACAAGTAATCTGACAAGTCAGAGAGGAGTTAAAGAGTCAGGGGAGCTGGTGGTGAGTTAGAGCAGGGTAGTCTCAGCACACTTGTGGAAACTTATGCAGCAGCTTCAGATAATGCTGGCAAGGGGCAGCATGTAGCTAGAGATAGGATGAATCCAAAAACAGTTGACTGATGGCCAGAGATAATGATGGGGACTGGGAAACAAGACGATAGCTAGTGTTCTCCGACTAACGTTGTGCAGATAAAAACTGGGAGTGAGGATTTTCACCAGCTGGATCGCATCAATGAGATATTTGAGCAAGATGCAGTGACTAGTTGAGTCAAATGTATCAATAAGACTAAAAAGAAGTAGATAACCTTTGTTAAAGTTTTGTAGAATGATATTTTAGTACCTTGGCAGAGCAGAAACCCAAAGAGAGGTATTCAAATAAAGAGTTCTTCATAAGACAGCTATGGATTTGTGAAGCTAGGAAACTGGAGGGCAGAGGGACATTGTAGACAGGACAGTAGTTGTCCATATTTTGTCATATTTTCTTACAACATAGCATTAAAATTACTACTACACCAAGGCTCACAAATGAGGTACTGTGAACAGTTCTGGCAACGGCTATGGTGTTCTCAGAAGGAGAGAAGAGCAAATTCATCAGGACAAGGCTTTCAAGGGTTAAATTATCAGGGGTGATGACATAGATCAGACTTGCCTTCACTGACATATAGACTTGTTTAGGCAGACTGAGATGGGTGGCAGAGTCTTGGATAAGGGGAAATAAACTGAGAGCCAGGGAATCGAGGAAGAAGTCAAGAAGCATTTCCTCAAAAAAAGAACAATCGACATGTAAAGCAAAGTGGAATGGAAACAAACCTAAAGCAAGGTACAAATTGGCATTTAAGACACAGGGGACGGAGGGAAATAAATCCTAAGCAGGCAGAAGAGATTTAGATTAAGTTGGTGTCATGTTCAGCATACACATTGAGAGCTGAAGGATCTGTTCCTGTACAGTTCCTATCTTCTATGTTCTGTAGATATTAGCCCAGTGAGTAACTTGAATCTGAGACTGCTAACCAGCAACATTAAGACATGTGGAGCCAATTTGGATGGGTATAGTTAGGACTGTGATTTGTCTTGGTTTACTGGGTACAAAGTCTCTGTTTCTTGACCCTGCTGCAGCAAAGCAAGTCTCATCTATATACCTGCAAAGCTCCAAAGCAGCTTCCTGTGCAAGCAGCAGCTTCCCCTCCCTGTATAATTAGGTGGCAGATTGGAAATTTGCTTCTGAGCAGACAGATCGGAGTCCTGCTGTCTCTCACTCCCAGCCGGCAAAGCTGACAACAGTCTTCGTTCTTTAAACTTACTTGGCGGACTCAGGGGGAATCATTGTTCTGTGACTAAGCCAGCATTACGTCTTCAAAATATGGCATCTCACCAATAAAGTGACAAAATAATCACTCGTGGCTGAGGCATGAGGTTAACTCAGTTCACTATTTCCATTAAATTTGTTTACATTTGCGTATCATTTATATTTATGGGTCTGTGCAACAGTGGACTTACAGCAGCTGGTACAGTCTTGGGCAGCAGCGCTAAACCCAGATGCACGACTTGCAAACGTACGTTTTTTCTTTCCTTTGAAGTCATAAGCAGCGGATTAATTTCTATTGCATTTTTTACGCATCTGTCCATGTCCAACTTTACCCCTGAGCACTCTGCCAAGGATGTTATTAGTGCATTTTGTAGTTGCACATTTACTGGATCAAATCATCCTTTAGCTAGGCAGCATTTATTGCTCGTCTTTAACTGCTGTTAAGCTGAACGTCTTCAGGAGCGCTTCAGGGTCGGTTCCGGCTAAGGATGCCAGATTCCCTTCCCGAGACAATCGCAATGAGGCATTGCATTTCAGGATGATCCAGTAGTTTTATGCTCACCATAAATGGTACCAGCTTTTTTATTCCAGAGTTTCTTCCTCCAAGTATGTTCCCTAAGCGGCTGAAATGATTCAGATTTTGCCGTGCTACAGGGCAGATCACTAGTGCGCAACAGAGCAAAATGCCATTCAGCCCATTGAACTCGTATCAGCAATCCCATTGCTCTATTTATCTCCTTGCGATATGCTGTCTCTCCTCAGCCATTCCCACCATGCACCTACATCAGAGGCAATAAACACTAGCCAATCGATGTAACAGCCAGTATGGTCTCAGTGGGCAAAAGCTCGAGCACACAGAGGCAAGCCTATGCCTCCACAGCGGGAATGTGCAAACTCCACACAGACAGTTTTACACTCAGGATGCTGAGCCACACAGCACTTCCACTACCCGCTTCACCACAACGTCCCTGCAGAACTAAAAAGCCAAAGTCTTTCCTCAGATAGTCCCACTATAGTATAGCATAATTCTTATGCCAGGTTACATGAGGTTTATAGGCTTCTCCTCCCTTCTTTCCCATCTCGATGAAGGGACTCGGCCTGAAATGTCAATTCTTTATTTCTTTCCATAAACCTGCTGAGTCCCTTCAGCATATTGTGTGTATTACTAAGAGATATTCACGTGAGTTTTTAGTCATTCTAAATCATTATCAGTTATACAACTATCTGGTGCTAAAATTAAAAAGAGTTCCAATATGCATCTGCAATTAACTTACATGAAAATTCCAAAACTTAACAGGCTGTGAAATAACATGTTCATCTATTGATTTTTGTCCCTTTCAATCCTATATACTTACGTAAAACACTTCCTGAATTCCTGTTTATGAGTATTCTTGAGGTGCTCAACACTGGGCATGAGAGACCACTTTAACTGATGCTTGACAAAGTTGGTAAAGGGGAAGTTTGAATGGAATTTTTTTGTGGAGAACTCTTTTCCAGGGCACTCAGAAATTGTCCCAAAGCAAAGTGTTGCAAGTGTTGGAAATCAGAAGTAGGAACAGATATTACTGGACTTGCACAGCAGTTTAAGTGAGAGAATTGGGCTTTATGGTGATGACCCTCCATCAGCATGGGGAAAAGAGAATCTTAATTTGTAGAGAAAGGTGTGGGAGGGATGAAAGGGAAGTTTTTTCATTCCCTTCTCTAAATGGAAATACTGTGCCAAGAACATTTATATTGGATGGACAACATCTCAATTTTTCAAGGATATACCAACCTATTACTCTATTCCCTATTACTCTAAAGCTAAGGTCATTTTCTTCTTTGCTTCCAGCCACAAAAGAAAATGCTGAATGAAAATGTTTTTGTGTCAATTTGATCCATGTCATTAATATTATATTCAGCATTAATAAACAAATCAGCCAGCAAATTCAGGCACAGGTTTTGAATCCCAGAACTTGCTGTTAGCTTGCTCCACTCTTTCCATTATTTGCATTAGCCAGTGTGCTATATGTCACCTTCAATCTCCTTGCTGGTTTTAAAAAGAATACATTTTCCATATCGTCAATTAAACTTGAACATCAAAGATAAATCTAGCAATTAAGAGATTGTCAAGAAATCATTTTTATCTTTTTTCCTGTGAGCACATTCATTTCTTTCTCATTGTCCAGTTCTTTGTTCCCTCTCATTTTTTTCTATATGATCCCTGGTGAAAGCCATTCTGGACAGATTGCGGTTAGCTTTAAAGTTTAGCTAGATTGATTGTTAATATTTCAGTTGTAGCACTGTACTGCTGCCACAGAACCACAAATTTCATTTCATAAGACAGCGATATTAAGTCTGATTCTGATTCTGATAAAGATATTTCAGACAGTTTGCTCTATTCAAAATGTCCCATTTCTGACTATGTCATTGTCATCATTTCAATCACTTGCTGCTGGAGGAGCCCTTGGAATTGGTTAGCAGAACAAAGCTTCTATTCCCAAAGCCATTGCATGCCACACATAGGAGCTGGTCATTGAACCGAGGAAGCAGGGAAGGATATATACCCCTGTCAATGGTGCGGAGGAGGAGATGGTCGAGATGGTACAGAGGAGATGTCAGGGGTCAAGTTGTGAGAGTGGTGAGTGCGTGGAGTGGGCTGCCAGTGACGGTGGTGGAGGCGGATACGATAGGGTCTTTTAAGAGACTCTTTGACAGGTACATGGAGCTTAGAAAAATAGAGGGCTATGGGTAACTCTAGGTAATTTCTAAAGTAAGTACATGTTCGGCACAGCCTTGTGGGCCAAAGAGCCTGTATTGTGCTGTAAGTTTTTAACGTTTTTATGTTTCTACATATAGACAGATGCCCACTGCACTTCTGAATTATTTAGCATTTCTGAAATTATTCATCACTGAATCTTTGTTAAATACTCTTTTTCGTTCACTTACAGGCGTGTGTGTGTCAATGATGATGCTGGGATTTGTGGACACTATTCATTTGAAAATGTTGGTCTTGAAAATGTGGTCATTCCAATAGCTAAATCATCATTAGCTTTAAACTTCTGAAGAATTTATCAGGTAAAAAAAAGACAAAAAGTTAGAAGCAATCACTTGGTCAGGCAGCTTCAGAGAAGAGAAATTGTTCGAAAATTACCCTGTTAGCTTTTGAGAGACGATAGGATTGGGAATGATCCAAAGGTACATTTAATGTCAGAGAAATGTATTCAATATACCTCCTGAAATGCTTTTTCTTCACAACTGTCCACGGGAACAGAAGAGTGCCCCAAAGAATGAATGCCAGTTAAATGTTTGAACCCCAAAGTCCCCCTGCTCCCCCTTTGCATAAGCAGTGCAACAATTCCCCCTCCCCCAGCAGCAAAAAAAAAGCAGCAGCACCCCCCACGGAGCACTCAAGCCTGCAGCAAAGCATCAGTAAAGAAACAGAGTTGCAGTACCCCAAAGACCACTCGTTCACCCGGTAATTCGACATACCACAGGCTCTCTCTCTCCCTAATAAGGTAAAAAGAGGTGTCCCCGTTTCACAGTGAGAGGGGAGACATAACAAATAACTGGTTGATTTACGATGTTAAAAGTCTGTTGCGTCGCTTCTTCTGAGCTCTGTGCTGAAAGAGCTCGGGTCTCTGGGCGCACAGCCAGCTCGCTGCTTTCGATCTTCCGTCTCCCACGACAGACCAATTACCTGTGGAGGCACCAACCTCGAGTCTGCCCACCTCCAGAGCCACGAAATCCCGAAACCCTGAAGGCACGCTGGTCCTCTAGGCTGCGTCCTTTGTATATCAAATAGCGGCCGGTCTTGAGACCGCGAGAGCGGGTCTCATTCCCACAAAGAACCCAATGTGGAGCTTTATGTAACATGTGTTAAGCACCCTTGTTGGAACACTGGAAGGTGGTGATTGAGGATGATCATGGCAATGCTTTTCCTCTGGTAGGCTTCAGGGATCTCCCTCCATAGCTACCATATCATAAATAACCACATACATTTTATTTACTTATTTAGAGAAAAAGCATGGAGTAGGCCCTTCTGGTCTTTTGAGCCACGCCACCCCAGCGACCCCTGACAAAACCCTAACCAAATCACGGGACAATTTTCAATGACCAATTACCCCACTTGGTATGCCTTTGGACTGTGGGAGAAATCTGGAGGACCCAGAGAAAACCCACTCTTTCCATGGGTTCTCACTCAAACAATTGTTATGATTGTGAGGTCTCTGTGGTTTCCTGTGTACAGGCCATCTCAGGGAAACGAGTGGCTGACTTATGAACACCTCTACATACAAACACACACCGTAATATTATTAAATTCAACAGTTACCCCACTGAATAATTTTGTGCATTTTCCATCTTATGGAGAAAGTCAGCTTATGAAAGTCTGTGAAAATTGAACCAATTTGTTACCCTCGATGGCCTGTACCTTTTAGGAATGAAAAGTGAGTTGTGGTTTTAGACTGAAACTGCTCAGCACTAAGATTTAGCATCTGATCAAAGATACAGCTTGCTCCCAAGAGCTTGTCACTTTGGATTAGTCACTTCCAATTTCTTGCTCGTTGAGGAATGGCTGCAAGCTGGTCAGAATAGATAAATACAAAACAATTGTTCACCATTTTCCTCTTAATATTCAGTTATGCAGACTTAAAATGGGTGAGGCTGATTCCTCAGCATAATTCTTGTATACTCAACATAACTGCTCTGGGATTACAGCTGGCCCAAGTTAGTTTGTGACTTTCTTATCGCAGAGTGGTTGAATATCAGCAGCTCCCTCCAGGTTTTTCCTCTCTCTCTCAATACACAGGATGGACCAGACTACCGATTCGGATAAGGCAAAAGGTGAGTGTCTGTGTTTCATGTCAAACTCTTTGTGATGCTCAGACACAGAGTTCTTGTCACACTCTTGTTTCCCCAACCTGGAACAGCTGGAATACCATCATTCCCACAATCCTGATTGAGAAGTTGCTGAACCTGGGCCTCTGTACCTCCCTCTGCAATTGGATCCTCAACTTCCCATCAGGAAGACCACATTCTGTGTGGATTGGTGATAGCATATCCTCCTCATTGACGATCAACACTGGTGCACCTCAGGGGTGTGTGCTTAGCCCCCTGCTCTAAACTCTACATACACATTACTGTGTGGCTAGGCACAGCTCAAATACCATCTATAAATTTGCTGACGATACAACCATTGTTGGTAGAATCTCAGGTGGTGACGAGAGGGCGTACAGGAGTGAGATATGCCAACTAGTGGAATGGTGCCACAGCAACAACCTGGCACTCAACGTCAGTAAGACGAAAGAGCTGATTGTGGACTTCAGCTCAAGTTCCTGGGTGTCAAGATCTCTGAGGATCTAACCTAGCTCCAATATATCAATGTAGTTATAAAGAAGGCCAGACAGCAGCTATACTTTATTAGAAGTTTGAAGAGATTTGGCATGTCCACAAATACACTCAAAAACTTCTATAGTTGTACTATGGAGAGTATTCTGACAGGCTGCATCACTGTCTGGTATGGAGGGTCTACTGCACAGGACCGAAAGAAGCTGCAGAAGGTTGTAAATCTAGTCAGTTCCATCTTGGGTACGAGCCTACAAAGTACCCAGGACATCTTTAGGGAGCGATGTCTCAGAAAGGTAACGTCCATTATTAAGGACCTCTAGCACCTGGAGCATGCCCATTTCTCACTGTTAGCATCCGGTAGGAGGTACAGAAGCCTGAAGGTACACACTCAGCGATTCAGGAACAGCTTCTTTCCCTCTGCCATCCGATTCCTAAATGGAAATTGAATCTTTGGACACTACCTCACTTTTTTAAACATACAGTATTTCCGTTTTTGCACATTTTTTAATAATCTATTCAATATACATAATAGATTTACTTGTTTATTTATTAGTATTATTTTTCTCTGCTAGATTATGTAATGCATTGAACTGCTGCTGCTAAGTTAACAGATCTAACGCCACATGCCGGTGATAATAAACCTGACTCTGATTCTGATTCGAATGATTCAGTGCTGACCATGCTACTTACCAAGAGAGCTCTCCTCTGTGATCCTGAACACAGTTTACATACCACCAAAAGCCAATGTTAAACAGGCACTCGATGTATAGACTGCCAATTTGGCAAAAAGAAACAGCCTACCCTGTTACCTTTCAAATCTCAAATCATTTTTGGGGACTTCAATCAAGCCTCTGAAATTGGCAGAAGAAAACTCTGCCCTATTATCATCAACAGATCGCCTGCAGCACCAGGGGTCTCAATGCACTCGACCACTGCTGTACTATGTTTGGGAATGCTTATCGTTCCACACCTAAACTGCACTTCAGGAAATCTGATCACCTGGCTGTCCTCCTACCTGTATGCAGGTAGTGGCTAAAGATCAAGACTCCAGAGATGAGTTAAACAAAGATGGTCATGGGAGGCTGAAGAGTGGCTACAGGATTGCTTCAAGTCAGTGGACTGGGCCCTATTCAAGGATCCATCAGAGGATCTGAAAGAATATACCACAGTTGTCACAGACTTTATATAGACAGTTGTAGATGAGTGTGTCCCCACAATATTATTCACTCTTCCCAAACCTGAAGCCCTAGATGAACCATGAGATTTGCAATCTGCTGAGGGCCAGATCAGCGGCATTCAGGCCTAGCGATCAAATAAAATCCAGGAGGTCCAGATACGATCTCCAGAAAGTCATCACACATGCAAGGTGCCAATTCTGGACCAAGCTTGAATCATTGAAGCTGCTCAACAGCTGTGGCAGATGCCATTTCCTACAAAGGGAAACACTCCCAGATGAGTTCAAAGCCTTCTATGCTCGCTTTGACTGTCAAAACATGGAGGCACCTTCACAAACTCCCATAGCTCCTAATGACCCTGTGATTTCAGTCTCTGAGGTCGATGTGAGAGCATCCTTCATGAGGGTGAAACCACGGAATGGATCTGTGTGGTACCTGGCTGAGTACAAAAGACCTGTACTGATCAACTGACTGGAGTGTTCATCAATATCTTTAAAATCTCACTTTGTCAATCTGAGGCAGTGCTTCAATTACACTGATGCCGAAGAAGAACGTGTAACCTGTCTCAATGACTATCCTCCAGTAGTATTTAAATCCATTGTGATGAAGTACATTGAGAGGTTAGTGATGAAACATATCAACTCATGCCTGAGAAGCAAATTGGATCGACTCCAGTTTGCTTGCCATCACAACAGGTCAATAGCAGATGCCACTTCATTGGCTCTTGACCTGAATACCTCCTTGTACAAATGGTCCTCGATTTCCTCACTTGCAGACCCCTCAGCATGTCCTCCATGATCTCCATCAGCACAGGTGCACCAGAAGACTGTGTGCTTAGCTCCCCGCTCTACTCAGTTTACACTCATGACTGTCAGGCTAAGCACAGCTTCATGGTCATATTTAAGTTTGCTGATGACATCTCTGTCGCTGGCTGAATCAAAGGTGGAGATGAATCAGCATATAGGAGAGGGATTGAAAATCTGGTTGAATTGTGCCACAGCAGCAGCCTCATACTCAATACCAGCAAGACCAAGAAGCTGATTATTGATTTCAGGAGGAGGAACCTGTAAGTCCATGAGCCCGTTCTTATCAGGGAATCAGTCGTGGAGAGGGTCAGCAAATTTAAATTCCCTTGTGTTATTATTTCAGAGGTTCTGTCCTGGGCCCAGTACGTACATGCCATTAGGAAGAAATCATGGCTGTGTTTGTGCAGAATAACTTGACTAGTTGCAGTGTAATGGTATGGAAACACCAATGCTCTTGAATGGAAAAGCCTACAAAAAGTAGAGGATACAGCCCAGACCATGATGGGTAAAGCCCTCTGCTCTATTAAGCACATCTACATGGAGAGCTGTCATAGGAAAGTAGCCTCCATTAGCAAGGAGCCTTACCATCCAGGCCATGCTCTCTTCTTGCTGCTGCCATCAGGGAGAAGGTACAGGAGCCTCAAGATCCACACCATCGGGGTCAGGAACAGTTATTACCCCTCAACATTCAGTCTCTTGAACCAGAGGGGACAACTTCACTCAGCCCATCTCTGAACTGTTCCCATAACCCATGGATTCACTTTCAAGGACTTCTCATTTCATGTTTTCGATATTTATAGCATGTTTATTTATCTATTATTAATATTTCTTTTTTTTGTATTTGCACAGTTTGTTGTCTATTGCATATTGATTGTCCCGTTGAGGGTGGTCTTTCATAAATTTTATTGTGTTTTTTGTATTTACTGTGACTGACCACAAGAAATGAATCCCAGGGTTGTATATATGTACTTTGATAATAAATTTACTTTGAACTTTGAATGTGTTAGCTGCAGCTCACACAATTTGGCTCATTGTTTTTTTATATCATCATATATACTGCCTGACCTACTGAGTACTTAAAGCAGTTTTCTGTTTTAGTTCTGATTCCCACAGTCTACACCGATTTAATCCTTACGCTGATGAAGTTTGCATTTATAGTCTAATTATAATGTAGAGTCAGGAGAAAGGGTGCAGTGTGAGAAGCACAAATAAACTGGATAAATTGCAAGGGAAATTAACTAGCAAAAGCATTAAAAGGGCAAGACAAGAGTGTGGTAATGGTCGGTAAAATTATAGATGACTGGTGTGGAGGAGCTGTAAATAGGAGAAAATTCATTATCCAAAATTATAATCCGAATGTTATTGGAAGACTAAAATGAAAACAAAGAGCATTGTCAATGGCCATAATCTGAATTTATTGAGATGCGTAATGCTTGAATCTGAAATTACTGAATTTGATGTTGAGTCTGGAATCCTTATCGAACTTTCTAAGGATGACGGGAAGCCAAGTGCTATTGAAATTTTGTTTCAAGGAGAATCTTGTTACATTCATGTGCTTCAAGATGAAACTATTAGCAAGTCAATTGAATAAAATAGCGCTGGTTCTTAAAAGCTTGAATTCTGAATCCTGAAGCCTGGAAATTATTTATGGCTGTTTCTGAGGGATAGTTATTGACAGACTATGAAAGCAAATAAAACTGCAAGATTTAGTTCTATCATTATCTTCATGGTCACCTTTACTTTTAATCTTTCTTTTCCTTCTCAGAATGTTTAGCGATTCATCGACTTGCTGATGTAGGTAATCAAAGAGTGGACTGTCTATCCTGAGGTACCCTATGCTTGGAGCATGGGGACTGAGGGGCGATATTAAGAAGGTGTAGCAAATCATGAGGACCATAGATACAGTGAATGCATAGAATCTTTTTCCAAGGAATAGGGAATCAAAAACTAGAGGATGTAGTTTTAAGCTGAAAGAAGAGTGGCAACTTCTACATGCAGAGTGTTGTATACATGGAACAAGCTGGTGCAGAAAGTACACCAGCTGAAGGATTGATTCTGTTTCTCTCCCAAGGATGCTGTCTGACCTGCTAAGTACATGCATCATTTTCTGTTTTTGCTTCTGCAATCCACTGTTTATTGCTCTAATTTTATAATGATTAGATTAGACTAGCTTTTATTTGTCACATGTATATCAAAACTTTGAAACGTACAGTGAAATGCGTCACTTGAGTCCAATCACATCAGCGAGGATTGTACCAGGTAGCTCACCATACTTCCAGATTCAACATAGCATGCCCACAACTCACTAACCTAACCTCATTTTTGAAATATGACAGGAAACCCACGTGCCACAGGTAGAACACACAAACTACTTACAGGCAGCGAAGGGAATTGAACCCTAATCAGTGATCTCTGGTGCAGTATCATAGTACATTAACCACTACACCATCATGCTGGTTAGGAAAGAATTTCTGATGGTTTGGTAGGGAAAAAAATCAGTAGCATTTTTAAAAAGGGCATTGAATAAATAATGGAATAATGCGCAGTGAACCTACAACAAGCACATCTTTAGGATGTATGCAACACAGGGACAATGCAAACCCCACAAGGACAGTATATGTGATTTTGATGGTGCCAGAGGTTTTTGCGGATCTGGGCGACTTCTTCCAGTTCATCCGCAAAACAATTTAAATCTACTGCTCTTATGTTTCTCTTTTCCTTTTCAAGGTGGCCTGGGTCCTGTCAGAGTCCTTGATCTATAGCTGTGCTTAAACTACGCTCTTCACGGGCAGTGAGTTCTTGCTGTCAGAACTCACCGAGCGGCCTATGTTTCAGGATCTCAAAGCCCACCTTGGAAGACATGCACCTTCGGGTGCGACCCTGTGGATGGCCCGATTCCTCTCTGATGTCACCAACTGAAGCATCATGGGAAATCGAAGCACTGGGACAGCGGATGCAGTTGTTGAAGGCCTCTGCAACACTCTCTCTGTCGACGATGAGAGAGAGAGTCCTCTGGTTCTCGAGTGTGAGGAGTTAAAATAAGCAACACTGCAGATTGTAACATCGAAACAGCCTGTTTGAGGTGTCAAAGTGTTGGGATGGGCAGTAGTTTTTGATGGACTCTAAATCACGGTCTCTTTGGGGGAGGGGCTTGCCATTGCTTCTATGGTGAGTGGTGGGGGGGGTGGCTGATGCTTTTACTTCTGCTTGTGAGAGGGAAGGGGGCTTTGGGGTTCTAATGTTTTTCTGTCATTCACTTTTTTGGGGTTTTCTTCTCTCTGTTTGGTGGATGTCTGTGAAGAGTAAGAATTTCAGGTTGTATACTGTATACGTTCTCTGATATTACATTGAACCTGGGTTGCTGGAATGGAGAAACAGCACCACTGTCTTCTGTACCACTGTGCTTCCATGTTTCCCTAATTTGATGCAGTAATGAAGAAGACACACACATTCCACTTCATTAGGAGTTTGAGGAGAATCAACATACCACGAAAAGCTCATACAAGTTTCTGTAGATGTACAACGGAGAGGATTCAGACAGGTTACCTCATCGCCTGGTATGGGGGCTCCAATGCACAGGTTTGCAAGAGGCTGCAGAGGGTTGTAGACACAGCCAGCTCCATCACAGGCACATGTACCTCACCACAGAAGACATCTTCACAAGGCAGAGTCTCATGAAAGCAGCTACTGTTACTAAAGATCCTCACCATCTGGGACATGCTCCCTCCCCATTACTCCCATTTGGGGAGAAGGTACAGGAGCTTAAAGACCCACACCCAGCGATTCAGGAGCAGCTTCTTCCCCTTCATCATTAGATTTCTCAACTGTCCATGAGCCTATGAACACTATCTCATTCTTCCTTTGTTTTGAACTACTGATTTATTTTTTTGCAATTTATAGTAATTATAAATCACTACAGAAGTCTGATAGCAGACGTCAGGAGAGGAAAACCATAGGTGCATGAGCCAGTAGACATCGGAAGATCAGAAGTGGAAAGGGTCAATAATTTTAAATTCCTGGGTGTCACTATCTCAGAGGACCTGTCCTGGACCCATCATATAAACGTAACTGCAAAGAAAGCACAACAGCACCTCTGCTTCCTCAGGAGTCTGTGGAGAGTCGGCGTGTCATCAAATACCTTGGCAAATTTCTGTAGATGTGTATTGGAAAGTGTGTTGACTGGCTGCATTACGGCCTGGTACGGGAACGCCAAAGACTTTGAGTGGAAAATCCTACAAAAGTTAGTGGATTTCACTCAGTACATCACGGGTTAAACTCTCCCAACCATCGAGCACATCATCCAGATGAAACTTTGCTGAAGAAAAGCAGCATCCATCATCAAAGATCCTCCCCACTGCTCAGTGAGATCTTTTCTCACTGCTGCCATCAGGTAGAAGGTAAAAGTGCCTCAGGATTCGCACCACCAGATTCAAGAGCATTTACTGTCCCCTCAGACAATAAAAGGGGACAACGACACATTTAAGGACTCTTTTATCTTGTTATTTCATGCTTGTTAGTTATTGCTATTTACTTATTATCTGCATTTGCACAGTTTGTTTAGACGTTACAGTTCCTGATGTCTACAGTTTACAGATCCTGTTTACAGTTACTATTCTATAGATTTGCTAAGACTGCTTGCAGAAAATGAATCACGGGCTTGTATGTGGTGACATGTATGTATTCTGATAATAAATTTTACTTTGAACTTAATATTAGGTCCTTGTACTGCCCTGCTGCTGCAAAACAACAAATTTCAAATTATATAAGTCAGTGACAATAAATCTGATTCTGATCCTTAGCTTTAGTTGTAAGATCCTTTATCATTTTTCTTACTCTTGCCCCACCCTTGTCCCCACTGGAATAATTAAAATGTTAGTGAATGTTCTGTTGAAGTCTTTAAAAAATCGTATGCTATAAATAACAATTCCTTCAGACTCTAGAGCCAAATAATATTCATTTACTGAGACAGGCTATATTCTATCCACACTGAGTCAGACTATAAGTAGCCTTTCCTCATGAAGACAGACTGTACCTTATTTTCCTCAGATCAGACTGTACTTGATCCTCACTGAGATCGATTGTACCCAATCCTCTCAACATAGACTGTACCCAGTTATCACTGAGACAAGTATACCCAATCTTTAATAAAAGAGACTATACCAGTAGCCACTGCACAACCCCACAACCATGAACATTGACTTCCCTTCATGCTCCACCCTATTACCTCCTGGGTTTCCCTCAACCTCAAATCACACCTCTGTCCCTCTTACTTCCCACAACTTGTTTTCTTCATTGATATACTGTCGTTTACACGAGATCCTGCAAATGCTGGAAATCCAGAGGAACAAACACAATTTACCATCATATTATTGGTTGATCCTGATTATGGTGACAAGCCCAGTTCTACCATGCAAATGGCTTTGCTGTCAAACATCCAAGTATTGTGACAAGTGTAGTCATTGTCTTTAGCCTCTACATAGCACCATCCAGAGACAGAGACAGAGAAGCAGTTTCAGCGACAGGTTACTATCGATGCAATGCTCCTCAGACAGGATGAAGAGGTCAATACTCCCCAATGCCATTAGGCTTTACAATTCTACCGCCAGGACTTAAGAACTTTTTAAAAGCTATTATTAATGCTTTTTGAGATAGTGATTTAGATGCATATCATATTTTTTACTGAGTTAAGTATTGTATGTAATTAGTTTTGCTACAACAAGTGTATGGGACATTGGAAAAAAAGTTGAATTTCCCCATGGGGATGAATAAAGTATCTATCTATCTATCTAGCCTCCACCAGAGATCAATAGTTTAGTCTGAATTCACAGACTTTATTTCCCTAATCTACGTCACTTTGCCTTGTTCTCTCGTCCCTTAACAACTGAATTATTAATTCGTATCAGGTTTATACTATGTGTTTCATGGGACTCAATGATGTCAATGGCTTAGATGCACGCACCTGACAAACATTGACTCCCTGCATGTGTCTGAATGATAGTGGAATTTAGATATGCCACAGGGCCACTTTGTGATGCGAACCAGATCTCCACGTCTTAAACATTTACTCCTTTATTTGCTCAAATGTGGGTTGAGTTTATACTCAGAGGAATGTTGTTTGGCTTGGTATGCAAATTAATTTATTCCTTGTAGACAGAACATAAAGAAATACATTATATAATTAAGTTTTATTTGATGCTATCCGCTTGGCATCTCTACTGTAATAAAGGCATAAAGTGCATATCCACTAATCAATCACAAATTCCAAATGAGAATAAAAAGTGTTCAAAGCTCTGCCCACAGTGTTGATACTAGTTCTCGTCTGCATTTTTTCCTGGATTTATGACAATAGTGTTGATGCTTTGCACAGGGAGAACAAGGAAAATTTATTTTTCCCCTCTCTTGATAACAATATGGATCTTCTCTTTCATTACAGATGTCTCAATACAATTTACAGCAAATTAAACGTGGTTGTTATAGCAGGTAACATGGCAGCCAATTTGTGTTGAGCAAAATCCCACTAGAATAATGTTCATTTAGGCTCTTGCACTGTGGTTCAGAGATATGCCAGGACATCAGGGATAATTTCTCTTATCTTTCTCAAAGAATAGTGTAAATATAGTGACACAGCAGACACGAGAGACTGCAGATGCTGGAATCTGGAGCAACATTCAAGATTCTGGAGGAACACAGCAGATCAGGCAGCAAGTAGACAGTTGAATGTAAAGGTAGGGTACATCCACACTAGAGAATGATGGGACCTTGTTTTGAGGGTTTAATAATCAGTTAGCAACTCTGCTAAGAAGACTACGGTAACCATAAGATACTGGAGCAGAAATAGACAGTTAAGTCTATTAAATCAGAGCCACTACTCAATCATGGTTGACTTGTTTTCTCAACCCCATTCTCTCCTGATCTCTGTAACCATCAGTCCTTTCCCTGAATACACCCAATGACTTGTCCTCCATAGGAATGAATTCCACAGATTCACTAGTTTTTTAGCTGAAGGAATTCTCCCTCTGCTCAGTTCTTTATTCGTTTTTGCTCAGTTGACCCTTAATTTTGAGGCTGCGTTTTCAAGTCCTAGACCTTCCTACTAATGGAAACATCTTCTCTATGTCCACTTTGTCCAGGCTCTTCAAAATTCAACTGATTTTGTTGAAATGCCCCTCATTCTTCTGACTTCTGTTGAGTTCAGGCCCAAAGCCATCAGATATTCCTAATCTGCTATTCTTTCAGTAACCCCTTCAATTACATGCCTAGATTTTTCCATTAAGTTTCTGTAGTGAGATTTGGAATCACAAGCAACTGCCTTAGAGATAAGGGCAGTTGCCCACTGGCCCACAACTCAGTTGGTGGGCTGGTCTGGGTTATTAACAAATGCAAGTGGCAAACGTAAAGCTCTGATGATATTTTTCTGCAGGACGTATCAATGTCAAGCCACATTGTCTTTTCATTTGTTCTGTGTGTCTTGTTATGCAGTCAGTAGCAAGGATGCTAGCTAGTTCTTTATCTACCCTCAGCATTCAGGACCATGTTGGTGTCTTCTACCAACAACTCTCGGTGAGAGGTTGAGATTAGTGATGCATAATGAAGCTTTGTGGCGTCAATTCATATTATTTGCCAGTTCAAAGCAAAAAAAAAGGTAGACTTACCTGAACACAAGAGATTCTGCAGTTGCTGTAAATCCAGAGCAACACATCGTGCTTTCCACAACCAGGAGATTTTGCTAAGGTATTTTACAGTTCATGAAGTATTTATCTGATGCTTAGCCACAGTTGTAATTTAGGAAATTTAAAAGACAATTTTCACAGAGCAAATATCCTGTGTGTATCCTGTCCAGCAGTATTGTAATGATTCTGTAATCTGTAGTTTGCTGTTGATTAAAGCATAAAACTGGCCCAAGATGGCATTACTGTGTATGATTTCTCCCACATGAGCCATTCCTTGCTTCTACTGCTCTGGTGGAAAGTAATCAAGGAAAGTTTAAAAAGGCTTTTCATTTTCAACTGTGTTCAGAAACAATGTTCCCTCTAATTTGTAATGACCAGTGTGTGCAAAAATCTTGCACCGTGCAATTTTTTTGCCCAGTGACAACAAGAAGTGCACCCTGAATTTTATACATGGAGATATTCATTTTAACAGCTCCAAAACATAGTCAATAAGAACTTTGATCTCCTCTGCATTTGATCATTTATGCCCTCGTTCATCTGCACTCTCTCAAAGCACACACAGCAGGTCTGGAGTGGGTAATGAAGGATTTTCTCACTGGAGCATTTGTATAGGGTCCATATGTGACTTGCTTGCTAAAAGACGCTTTAAAAAGTTGAGTTTCCAAATATCACTCCACTCCTTCCCACTTGCAAATTCTCTAGCAACTTTACATCGTGACAATGCACACAGATATCACCAGTTTCTGTATTGTACATAAATATCTCTCATTTCTCTTGACCCCATGAGCTTTCAGCATAGCAGTTTCTACTGTTTCATTGAGCCATTCCACTTTAAATGAACTAGCAGTTCTTCTGCACTTTATGCCCCCTTGCTTCTTTGGAATTCGACATAGTGATTCAATAACTTCTTCAATAAAAACAGTATAAGTGTGCCAGTTCTAAAATCTGCAGACAAATCATCACAAACTCCATGTTTCAAAACACTGTCTGTGTCAGAAACCGGAAAAGGAAATGTGATTGTCGTGAAATATACTTAATATGCCTACGAGGTAAAGGGTAACAACCTTTTGTGTGCAGTTTAAATTCCTTTGTGCGTTAGTAGCAGAAGATGTGAGTGAGCACACACATGCACATCCTAGAAGCAACATTGTCCAGAAGGCGAGACAGAATCAAAGGGAATTGTACCAACACCAGGTGAACTTGTTGCATCTTCTTCTGCAGTTGAGAAGGATCATGTGTTGGAAGAACTCTAAGAGGTGAAGAGATGGCAAGTCTTGCTCTTTGCCTCAGAATCCTCCAAGGTCACCTTCTAATCTGGAGACATGCTTGTGCTTCTTCTTCCAAAAAGTTCGCTGTGGGAGCTCTGTGATCTACAGCCTTCAAGATGAGGATAGTTCAGTAACATCCTCACAGACAGACATACTGGGGATCTGCACATCTTCCTGTCATGCTAGTTGCATGACAGAAAGACCACAGACAGCACAGAGTCCCAGAACTTCTTGCCACCTGTTACAGAGCCGTTAGATGACAGCAAGTGGAAGAGCTTGGGCCAGTCACCGACCCTGGAGGAGTTCTCAGACTCCATCCGTGACATTAAGATGAATAAAATTCCCAGAAGCAATGGTTGATAAGCTGAATTGTACTTGGGAATGATAGGCTGGAAGTGTCAGAATCCATGCGAGGAGAATCATCATCCACATCCATAAGCAGAAAGGGAAGAGAGTGGATGTCAGGAAAGGATGACTCATCCCACTGATGACTGTGGATTTCAAGATCCAATCCAAGATTATCGCTAGTCAGTTCAAGTCCATGCTGGGACAGATGATCCACCCAGAACAAACCTCTGCTGTACCAGGCAGGAAGATGACTTATAGCCTTGTGCTGCTCATGGATGCAATCCCCTATACATGGAACAGTGGAGTCAACTTTGACCAGAAAGTCCTTGACAGAATATTGCATACACACTTGGTGGGTGTGTTCACCAAAATGGGTTTTGGGGAGGGAACCATGAATTAGATCCAACTTCTCTAAACAGACATCAGTAATGCGCAATAAATTCATGGGACAAAAACAAATAAATTTGCCATCAAGGAAAGATTGTCCACAACATACACTGCAGATGCTGGGGGTCAAAGCAACACACACAACACGCTGGAGGAACTTAACAGGTCAGGCAGCATCCGTGGAAATGAACAGTCAACATTTCGGGCCGAGACCCTTCAGCAGGACTGGAGGGCGGGGGCAGGGGCCCTATAAAGAAGGTGGGGGGAGGGTTGTCCACTCTTCTCCATCTTGTTTGTGTGCTACATGGAAGCCTTTGTTGAATTGATCAGAAAGTTGGTGTGTATCCAAAGGACCGTGATGCACATTTCTCCAGAGTATAGTTGAGAAAGCCTGTGCAACATTGTCCCGATGGCCACCTTCGTATGTGGCTGCATCAAACTCTTAGAATCAAAGCACACAAACACCATTAGACATTACTGGCTGAAGTCTACCTGTCCCCACTATTATATGGCTGTGCCATGTTCCATTCAGCTGGACTTTGCTACATTACTTGTCCTTCATAGAGAAGTTCCTTCAGAAAAAAAAACATCCGTGACAACAAGGCTATCAAGCATTGGTCAACAGTGTTTTTCTGAAAGGATATCCCGCAGACTTTGTGAAACTTGGATCCCATGGAATGACTTCCTGATAAGACTGTCAAAACCAATATGCTTCAAGATCTCGCTTGGCTGTAAGGGAGAGAGACCTTCCCTGCCAGCTCCTTCCTGCACAGCTGATCTCAATCCCACTGAATCCAGGTTATCCCTCAGGACTATACTTGCAAAGTCTGCTTAGGTGTAAATTAGTGGAGTGGATGGCTTAAGAAGGCACTATGTTGGGGCTTTGGAATGATATGTACATCCAAATGTTAAATGCTCTCCTCTCCATCATTAGTGTGGAGTTTTATTGATGTTGTACTTGTGGTGGGAATGTTACCGACTAATTATTAGCTTATGTTCTTTCTGAGGAGAAGGAAATCTCTGATCTCAAACCTTGCTGCCTTGTGGCTATACCCGCTCACGGTGATGGCTTCAGGAGTAAACCCTGAGGAAAAAAATCCAGAGCTGGAGTCCCTAAGGCAGTCTTAATGCTTGCTCTCCATATCATACTGCCCAGGCTTGCATATCTAGACAGCTAGGATGCAACATCCATGGAAGACCCTGACTGATGTTGGCCTCATCATCTTCCCTTGTGGGATAATTGACTTCAGTTTTCTTCTTCCCTGCTCCATTGATCCTATTCCCACTACAATCCTGACCCCCCTGCCTGTTTCCTTGGCTCTTATGTTAGCTAATAATTAATGGTTCTTTCTCCTCAGTTACCATTGTCCTCACCTTTAAACCTGTCACTGTCTCAACACTTTGACCCATCTGTCCTTGCACGTAGACAGGCCATCTTCAACCTCCCTCTCTTCAGCGTCACTGAATACGCTGTTGTCTCCCCATCCCTGGACCATACTCAAATCCGTGTCACAAGCTAATTTATGATTTGCAAGCATGAAGCTACAGATAAGAACCAGGACCTACGTATCTCTGGTGATGCCTTATCTTTTGAACAAGGACATCATTATGTCTCTGAAACAAGGAGGGATTAAGCTCCTGCTTCATATTTTACGTATCATTGAGCTGATAAAATTGAGTTCAATTTTTGCAATTGAATAACTAAGTGCTGAAACGTAGGCAGAAGTAAAGATATTTCAAATACTTCAGCCATTCATAGGATTTTATGTACTGTTTGTGATATTGATTGGATTTATGTATGAATTGAGGGAGAGCAAGCAGTTGAATCAATTGTTCACATGAATATGAAATGAATTAAATGATGAAAAGCTTATCAATTATGATTTTAATGATTCACTAATTAGACCAGGTAATTAGTCAAAATTACTATCAGCTGCTGTTTAATTTCCTGGAATAAGATTAAAACTGCCAGTAAGCCTAAATGAACACCCTTTGTCTATTGTCAAGACACTCGGTATCATCCAGCACAAAGAAAGGTAATGGATTGGCATTAACTACACCCAACCTATGGCAAAATGATGTGCTACCCACATGATCACTGTTTCCACTGACCAAGGCTTCTTCCACAGTGCCACTCAAGATCACAACCTTGGAACAATGTTAGGGCAGCTGGCACCTGGGAAGGAGACTATCTACGAATTTGTCTCCATGCACAACTTTTAGACTTGAAAGTACATTGTTAATCCATCATCATTGTTACGTCAAAATCCTGGAACTTTTTATCTCAGCTCACTTCACCAGAAAGATTACCATGGTGCAAGAACATGCTCAAGAGCCATTAGGAATGAGGAACAAATAATGTCAACAGTACCCATCTCTGGCAAATGAAAGAAGAAAAGGATGTCATGGTCATAAAATATTGAGTATGTGGAATAATCTCCACTGACAAAATATTTGTAGGAAATCTTGGTTAAGAATTTATTGATTATGATATGAGTAAATACAGTTGGAGATGATCCACATCCAATGTGATATCTCCACCATTGATTGGTGTTTGCAGGTGTCAAACAGTATAGTGACAGCAAAAACTTAAAATGGATGTTTGAAATTCCTCTGACGTTTAGCATTTGCGGAAGGTGCAGAGAAATGTAGTTCTCATTTTTCACTGGTGATACGGCAGATAGATAAAAATCTAGAAGAGAATGGAATCTGATGAAAGGTTGGTCTTTTTTATGTTCTGATATCTTCAGTCAGTTCCTTAAGGTTTTCATAGTTGGGGGAGGTAGTAGGGGGATAAGCTCCCACTACTTATTAAATGCTCCCAATGACATGCGCCTCAAATAGCCTCTGAATCCAAGTCCAGCTCTTGGCCTTTGTGAGTGGATTAGCCACTAAGCCCTGAGGAGCCATTTCTACCAACAGGAGGAGGGACAAAGGATGGCTAGTGGCACCTGGTGCTTTAAAAGGCAGTCAACCTGGGCAGATGGGCCTTCTCAGTCATTGTTGTCAGCTCATCCAGGAGAAGGAAAACTGTGATCTCAGCTTCTGCTGCCTTGCAGGTATACACACTCATGGCAAAGGTTTCAGAAGTAAGCGCTGAGGAAAAATCCAGATCTGGAATCCCTACGGCAGTCCAACATTGAGTTCAATGCTGACTGGCAACTCCTGCCAAACCTTATCAATCTCAGCTGTTCCTTTGGATTCATCTGCTGCATGGGCAACAGTTTGCTCTCCATGTCATACTGCCCTGGCTCTCCTACCAGCTTGAGTATCACATAGTCAGCTAGGATGCAATATCCATGGTCGACCCTGACCAACAGAGGCCTTCTGACAATGAACTCCATTTTGAAGAGCTCTAAGGGGCAGGTGCTGGAAGTGGAACTAAGTTGAAAGCAGTACAAAATCAATGGGCTGAGTTGACTCCCGTGTTGCAAATTTTTTAATGATTCTGTGACAGAGTGTGGCCCAATCAAGGGTACAATCAGCAGTACCAAGTGGGTGCTACACAAAGTTTTTCCCATCTTTCAGCAAGTCAATACACTGAATCCCTACCCACCCCCCCCCCCACCCCAGGACTAGAAAGATTCCCACCACCTCTGCTGGGGAAAAAGAGAGGTAAATTCTCCCAGTTTCTTTGGGCCAAAATTAATCCCTCAGCTGGCAGCAGAGATGAGAGGCATTGATCATGTGGATAGTCAGAGGCTTTCTCCCAGGGCTGAAATGGCTAACACGAGGGGGCATAGTTTTAAGGTGCTTGGAAGTAGGTACAGACGAGATGTCAGGGGTAAGTATTTTACGCAGAGAGTGGTGAGCGCGTGGAATGGGCTGCTGGTGAATGTGATGGAGGCAGATACGATAGGGTCTTTTAAGAGACCTTGGACAGGTATATGGAATTCAGAAAATTAGAGGACTATGGGTAATTTCTCAGGTAAGGACATGTTCGGCACAGCTTTGTGGGCCGAAGGGCCAGTATTGTGCTGTAGGTTTTCTATGTTTTCTACGTTTCTATATCCTCAGTCAGACAATTCACTGGTGGCATTGATAGATTTGCCTTCGATTATTTTGCAAGATATCTATGAATAATTCAGTTTGCTTGCCTCAGCGCCGAAGTGATCCATGGCTGTAGCTGGCAGCCGCCGTGCTCCTGGACTAGCTGCACCGCTGAACTGCCTACATGTCTGTGGATTCAGTCGCTCATGTTCTGTATTATTTGCCTACTTATTTATTGCTTGCATGATTTGTTCTTTTGTTTTGAACATTGGTGTTTAATGGTCTTTGTTGTGTAGGTTTTTTTTTAGAGGGTTCTATATGTTTCTTTGTTTTGTGGCTGCCTGCAAGAAGACCAATCTCAAGGTTGTATATTGTACAGACTCTGATAATAAATGTACTTTGAACTTTGAAAGCATGGAAAAGATCATAACTATAATGTTTTGAAAGCTACTTTGGATGAAAGACTAATTTTGTATGGTATTAAACATGGGACTGATATATAAAGAAGGTACTCATGACAGTATGTTGTGCATCTGATAACCCTTTTAAGGAGATTGACTAATGTTTGTTTCATCACATGCTAAACTTCTTTAACAAATTATGACAATGCTAACAATACAGCTTTCTTTTCTAACTTGCTTCTGCTGGGTTTCACTTTGCACTTGAAAGCATGGCTTCTTTACTGGAGTATACACCTAAAAGGATCTTGCTTGAGTGTGTGAACTTTGACAGAGAGGAGAAGTGCCTGAGCAGAATCAGACTTGAGGCTGCTCTCATCCTCATCGAATGCCTTCAAATATTTAACATAGCTGGTCATTGAACCACGTATGTACCACTAGCACAGATGGTCGTGCCTCTTGGATCTAGGCTGCTAGAGCACCTAATTAATCCACTGAGTGGAACACTGATATTTATTGTCTGCTGGACATACTGCCAAGAAACATCTTAGGTTGGAGATTTCAAAATGTATATTAGGTATTTTTGCCATTTACCACCATTCTTTGGGCTGGAAGACGAAGAACACAGTAATAAAAATGGTCTCACTCAATGGATGTAATTAAGCTTGTAGGTAGCAATAGGTTAGTGCCAAACCTTTATAGGTTCTGCCTGAATTTAAAAAAAAAGAAAAGTTGCCAGTATCCCTTGAACACAATCTAGCTGAGTCTCACTCGTCTCAATCAGTAATCCTTGGAAAAATAAGCAAAACAATGCCAGCTTCCTCTCCCAGGCCAATATCCCCAGCAGTGAGGCTTGAGTTACATATAGTTAGCTACAATAGGCAGGTCACATGCCTGATACCAGACTCGTGTCAAAGGAACTCCTTTCTGAGCTCTGCCACAGAAACAGGTTGTTAGGCAACAAAAAGAGAAATTTAAGGATAGAATCTCTATTGAATCTTGGGACACTCTGGCCCATGATCATTTAAGGAGCTTTCAAGATGATGCTAAGAACTTAAAGAAGCCCATCAAAAATTGAGAAAAACATGGATCTCCTCCCATATATCAGGTACAGTCTCTCCCCTCTATGAAAGAGTCTCTGGTCCTTACACTGACTGAGTAAGATAGATCAGCTGATTGATTAGTGTGAGTGAAACAGATCTGCTGGCTGAGTGGTGTCACAGCAACAACCTTGCACTCAATGTCAGTAAGAACAAAGAACTGATAATGGACTTCAGGAAGAAGTTGAGGGAATAAAGACTAGTCCTTTCTGAGGGATGAGCAGTGGAAAGGGTGTGCAGTTTCAAGTTCCTGCATATCAATATTTCTGAAGATCTATCCTGGCCCCAACATATTGATGCAATTACAAGAAAGGCAAGCCAGCAGCTAAACTTCATTAGGAGTTGAAGAGATTTGGTAAGTCCCCAAAGATTCTAATTTGGCCAGATGTACTGCGGAGAGGATTCTAACTGCTTGCATCACTGTTTGGTATAGAGGGGCCAATGCACAGGATTGGAAAAAGCTACAGAGGGTTGCAAACTCATCCAGCTTCATCATGGACACTAGACTACCCAGCATCCAGAAAACCATCACAAGGCAATGCCTCAAAAGGGTGGTATCCATCTTTAAGGACACACATCCTTCAGGATGGGTTCTCTCTTATTCCATCCACCAGGGAGGAGATAAAGGAGCCTGCAGATACGCTTTTACCTCCATCATCAGATTTCTGAACAGACAATGACACAACCCATGTGCTTTGCTCTTTTTTTTACTCTACTTAATTAATTTACTTGTTTATACGTATTTCTTATTGTAATTTATGGTGGCTGCACTGTAATGCTGTCACAAAACAACAAATTTCACAAATATGTCAGTGATAATATACCTGATTCTGATTCTGCTTCTGGCGTCATTAGCCACATCAGAACCCACGAAGCCAGAGTTAGAAGCAAATCATCTTTGTTCCCAAGGGACTGTTCCCTTCAAATCGTAGATCACCTTGATCCCAAAGAAAGAATAAAACTAATTGTGCCTCCAATGGCAATCATCTGAAGAGGAGCTGAGTTATCTCTGTGATCCTAGTCATTAGTAATCCTTCAGCCATCTTCACTAAAATACGTTACCTGGTCATGATCAAAACATTGTTTTTTTTTTGTGTGAGCCTGTTGTGTTCAAACTGGCTTTTGCATTTCCCTCCCTACAGCATGCATGTCAAAAAGTTATTTCAGTGATTTGAGATTTCAAGAAAGTTACAACATGGAGTTGCACAGTGGCACAGTAGCGCAGTAGCTAGGTGGCGCGATGGCAGAGTGGCACCGTTATATGATGGCACTGTTGCGCAGTGGATAGCATTGCTGTTTCACACTCCAGGGAGCTGGGTTTGACCCTGACATTATTACTATCTGCGTATGGGTGAGTTTCCTCCAAATACTCTGGTTTCCTCCCACATCTCAAAGATGTGCTAATCAGCAGGTTAATCAAACCACTTGTAAAGCATCAACTAGATGTTGATTACAGGCATTTTAAATTGTGAAGCTTTAACCATGAGAATGGTGATTACTTTGTCAGCTTTTACCGTATTTAATTCTACGAATAAGACTGTATCAAGCATTTGTCTACATGCTAGTACATTGGCAGCGATTGCTTCCTTGGTATACTGTATTCTGTTCCATGCACCTTACAATAAGCATTATAAAAAACAATTCAAGAAATGAACTGAAACAAAAATTATTTACATTGAATATTAAGGTAAAAGTAAATAATAAATGCATTCTGTAATTAAGATATTTTCCTCTTTTTGAAATTCAAATGTTCTGCATGAACATAGAAAACAACATTGGAATTTGTTCCCTAGAAAGACGCATGCTTGACCTCAGTGCTAGTCTGCTCTTGTGATGCTCAATTCTATTCAACCTTGGATGGTCAGGACATCAAAGGCTACTTCATTTCAATTTGCCCTGTGATTACTTCTTCACTCAAGTTCAAGTTCACTTTCATTCTCATTCACCTGTACACGTGTTCTGCAAAACGTAACAATGTTCCTCCAGAACAAGGTAAACAACACAGTACATATAACCAAAGAAGGTACCCACTCAGTCATTGTAAATCCCATTCATATAGGTACAGTATATGAGTAGAGGTGAACGATGGGTGTGGTATGGTGGGAGTAACTCTGCCATTCGTCTACTGTGAAAATTTCCACAAAAAAACTGTTTCATTTCACAGTGAAGTTAAATTGTTGAAGTTAAAGAATTCCGGATATGCATATTTAAAGCTTCAAAAATTGGGCAGTTATTTATTCAATTTTACATTATAATTAGGCTATTTTTGAATAAGCACAAAAATAATTGAAAGAGGTGCATCAAAATTCTTACTTGGTCACAGCAGATTACAGTATGTGGTCTGAAGTGGGAGTGTGTTTTCTGATAAATGGAAAGGAGTCATAATGAGAAGAGGATATGTATCAGATGGTGAGGAACTTAGAGATGAGCGCTGACTCCTTAATGATCGGGAGGGCTGTACTTGTGATGGATCTGGCTGAGTCTAGGCTCTGATACATCCAATCAGAATGTTCTCCACTGTACACCTGTAAAATATGCAACAGTCTTGGGTGAAATACCAAATCTCCTCAAACTCTTCATAATGTAGAACTGCTGGCTTGTTTTTTTCATGACTGCATCAATGCGTTGGGCCCAAGATGGAGCCTCTGAGATCTTGACGCCCAGGAACTTGAAGATGCTCACCCTTTCTATCCTGATCCCTCAGTAAGGACTGACATGTGTTCCCCTGACTTCTCCTCCCTTGTCTGCGGTCATTTCTTTCATCTTATTGACACTGAGTTTGAGGTTGTTGCGACACTACTCAGCCAGGTGATCCATCTCACTCTTGTATGCCTCCTCATTACCATTTGCGATCTTACCAACAACGGTGGTATCAATAATGAATTTATATATGGTCTCTGAGTTGTAGTGATGAGTATAGAGTAGATAGGTGCAGTAGGCTGAGCATGACATAGGCCTGTGCTGATTGTCTGCAAGGAGGAGATGTGATTATTGCTCTGCATTGACTGTCCTGTGGCCTCCTGATAAGAAAGTCAAAAATCCCGTTGCAGAAGGAGGTACAGCGATTTTGAAGCAAGTTGATTAATACTGAGGAGATGATGGCTTTGAATGCTGAGCTGTAATCAATGAACAGCGGCTTGTCATACATTTTATTTCTTTTGTCTAGCTGTTCCGATGCTGAGTGCAGAGCCAGTGGGATTGTGTGCACTGCAGACCTGTTGTGGCAGGAGGCAAATTGCAGGAAGTCCATGCCCTTGTTCAGGTAGGAGTTAATTCTAGCCGGAGTCAAGCTCTCGAAGCATTCATTACAGTGGATGTGATTGCTACTGGGCAATGGGTATTGAGGCAGCTCATCCTGCTCTGCTGGGCATCAGTCTGATGGCTGTCTTTTTATAGCAGGTGGGAAACTCAAACTACAGCAGTGAGACCTTGAACACTGCAGCTAGGTGGTGGGCTCATGTCTTCAGTGCCAAGCCAGGTAGTCCTACGGGGCTTGATGCCTGGCGAGAGTTTACCCTCTTGAAGAATTTTCTGACAACAGCCTCCAAAGAGGAGATTTACAAGGATGTTGCCTGGATTGGGGAGCATGCCCTGTGAAAATAGGTTGAGTGAACTCGGCCTTTTCTCCTGGGAGCAATGGAGGATGAGAGGTGACCTGATAGAGGTGTACAAGATAATGAGAGGCATTTTCCCAGGTCTGAAATGGCTAGCACGAGAAGACACAGTTTTAAGGTGCTTGGAAGCAGGTACAGAGGAGATGTCAGGGGTCAGTTTTTTACACAGAGAGTGGTGAGTACATGGAATGGGCTGACGGTGGCGGTGGTGGAGGCAGAAATGATAGGGTCTTTTAAGAGACTCCTGGATGGATACATGGAGCTTAGAAAAATAGAGGGCTATGGGTAAGCCTTGGTAGTTCTAAGGTAAGGACATGTTTGGCACAGCTTTGTGAGCCGAAGGGCCTGTATTGTGCTGTAGGTTTTTTATGCTACTAAGACCTAGATGCTGTGGAGAATCACACAGGGTATAATTTATTGCTCCCTTTTAAAACATGCATAAAAGGTGTTCAGCTCATTGGGCAGTGAAATATCCACTGCTATTTAGTCAAGTGGGGACCAAATGAAATAATAGGTTGCATTGTACCAATTCATATATACAGACATGGGTAACTCACAGTTCATGAACCAGAGATACACACCTACAGCTCAGTATATCATTCATCGGTGTTTGCTTAAAAATAAATACAGGTTTCACTCTTTGGAAAATATAAATTTAGTTTCATTCAGTGCATTTAATAAAACATTTGATGTATAACCACTGTTTTTTAATAGTGTAAAGTGGAGAGGGTTATTAACATGTCAGAGTAGAAACTGATAATCATTACTCATTATCCACTGCCTTATAGCTGTTCAGTTGTAAGTATTCATGTGAAGTAATCTTTTTCCTTTCACAAGATGAATTAACATCTTGTCATTAAGTGAAATTGCTTGTCACTTTAACTGTTTGATAACTGTAATTTCAAATTGAAGTAACGTCGAGTTTATGGTTTAATATAAAAATATTTTAAAAGTTTTTCTGTCTGACCTATCTGCTATTTTCTAGGATGTCCTTTTTTTTACAGTTTTGCAATATAATGCTTATCTTCATTGACAATCTCCCTGTTTCTTGCAGTGTTGTTACTGGGCTTCAGTCACAACAACAATTTGCATTCATGTAGCACCTTTAACAAAATAAAAAATTTCAAAAGTATTTCGCAGGAGAGTTATGAAATAGAGTTGGTAGCAAACAACTAAAGGCTTACTGAAAATTAAGAGGCATCCTAAAGGAGGAGGGGAGATGGAAAGGATGAAAGATTTAGATAGGGAATAGCAGAGGATCCGGAAATTCAAAGCAAGGAAAATCAAATGATACCAAGATGGAGAGTTTCAGGGCCAGGAGCAGCCAAATCCATTGAAGAATTGTTGAAACGGTTAGAGGTTGAATTGAAGCAAAATGTAAAAAAAGGCTGAATTCGAAACACAATAAAGTCTGCAGATGCTGGAAATCCAAAACAACACAGACGGGATGCAAGAAGAAGAAATCAGGCCAGGCAGCGTCTATGGAAATGAATGAAAAGTCAACGCATCAGACTGAGATCCTTCTATTTACCAAATATTCATCACAATTAACTCAATAGTGAATGCCCACTGCTCATGGAATCCTCGTTGTTTCATTTAGACAATGAACACCTGCCTGACTCCCATCTTCCACCCTCTGTATGTTCTGTTGCCATGCCTGGACTCACAGTTTATTGATCTGCTTTAAGCTGTGCCTTTATTTGATACCTCTCTTCCTTGTTTTCAAATCCTGTCCTGACTTTGCTTCTTCCTGCCTCTATCATTTTTTTTACAGATCCAAAACCAACTGAGATATTTATTCTCTTCCAACTCCCGCTTCCCGACCAACCCCAATTTAATCAAGGATTTCAAAGTACACGTATTATCAAAAGATGTATAAATTACACAACCTTGAGATTTGTTTGCTTACAGGTAGTCACAGAGCAAGGAACCCGAAAGGATCAGAGGGATCTTGGGGTCCGAGCCCAAAGGACGCTCAAAGCAGCTGCGCAGGTTGACTCTGTGGATAAGAAGGCGTACGGTGTATTGGCCTTCATGAAGCATGGAATTGAATTTAGGAGCCGAGAGGTAATGTTGCAGCTGTATAGGATCCTTGTCAGACCCCACTTGGAGTACTGTGCTCAGTTCTGGTTGCCTCACTACAGGGAGGGTGTGGAAACCATAGAAAGGGTGTTGAGGAGATTTACAAGGATGTTGCCTGGATTGGGGAACATGCCTTATGAAAACAGGTTGAGTGAACTCGGCCTTTTCTCCTTGGAGTGACTGAGGATGAGAGCTGACCTGATAGAGGTGTACAAGATGATGAGAGGCATTGTTTGTGTGGATAGTCAGAGGCTTTTTCCCAGGGCTGAAATGATTGCCACAAGAGGGCACAGATTTAAGATGCTGGGGTGTAGGTACAGAGGAAATGTCAGGGGTAAGTTTTTTACACAGGGAATGATGAGTGCATGGAATGGGCTGCTGGCAATGGTGGTGGAGGTGGGTACGATAGGGTCTGTTATGATTCAGCAACAATGAATATATAAATGAGACAGGTTTTTTTATAACAAATAAAACATTTATTAAACACTGCTCAAAAAAACCTCAAAAGTAAACAAACAACTAACCTAACCGGAAGTCGGCTGCTATAAGGCAGCTCGAACAGTTTTTAAAGTGATAATGCAAGAACAGTTCTTAGAAGTAGTAACGCAAAAGTCCAAATGATTTACACAGTCACTTAGGAGAGTCTTATCTTGAAGAAATAAATTCTCTTTCGTGACGTTACTGCTGATCCTAGCCGAAGTATGACTTACTTGAAGGATTTATGATTGAAGGAAATGAAACGGCTTAAAGGCACTGACCTTTCCTTGGCGAAACACTGCATCCAACTCTTTCTGCTTTCAGAAGGCAGGAGCTATCTCAGATTGCAAGTTACTAATTTCTTCCAAAAGAGGATCAAATAAGGTCGAACCTGTTTCATCGCCGACAACAACTTTCCTCAATTCTTCGGCTTCCCGAACGTCGATAATTCTTCACACTCTTACTGGACTTTAACTGGCAGTGATTTTCAGAACTGCCAGCACAACAATTCTTACAGTAGAAATTAAAACTCCACTTTTGAAACGAAACTGCATCTTAAAATCAAATACGCGGCAGAATGGAGTCACGGACGACGTAAGCCACAAACTGACCTGCGTCACAGGGAGGGGTTCTCTTTTTATACCCTGCTGAAACAGGCCTGGAACAGGCATGACCTCTCACTGGCGGGAAAATTACATCACTCCACCATCACAAGACCATTACATCATGCCCAGCAGAGCCTCAATTACATCATGGTCATGTGACAGGCACAAGATACCCACAGGTACGTAACAGGTCTTTTAAGAGACTTTTAGATAGGTACATGGAGCTTAGAAAAATAGAGGGCTATGGGTAACCCTAGTAAATTCTAAGGTAGGGCCATGTTCGGCACAACTTTGTGGGCTGAAGGGCCTATATTGTGCTGTAGGTTTTCTATGTTTCTATGTTTCTAACCCAACTTAAAAACAACGAAAATGAAGACCAACCCCCAATGCGCAGAGAAAGCGGAAAAAAACACAAATCACGCAAACAATCAAAGTGAGCAATAAAATTCTGAACCAAAATGAGTCCTCAGATCTGAACCCTGGAGCAGCCCAGAGTAGGCCCAAAGCCTTGGTATCAGTGCGTTATACTAGCGGGCACAGAGCACAGCAGCTGGGAGCAGTGCTTGTAGACTCAACGCCATAGATAGAGGAGTAAATCACTGTAGTATTAGAAACCATGCATTCAGCTGACTAACCTTATGCCCTGGAATACCCTTTCTTAACATCTGGCATCTCCCCGCTTCCTTTCCAGTTTTGAAGATAGGTCTCAGCTTGAAACATTGACTGTTTAATCATTTCCATAGACGCAGCCTGACCTGCAGAGTTCCTCCGCCATTTTGTGTGTGTGTTGCTCTATTTCTGGTTATCTCTCTAAGAAATTCCATAACATTTCTTCCTTAATGAAGATTTTGGTCATCTGTCCTTGTGTGATTAGATGCCCGTTTTTGTTCGATAGCACCACTGTGAAGTTTGTTAAGACATTTTAAAATGTTAAAGGTGCTATATGAATACATTAGTTCATGTCATTAAAAGAGTCATGAATAAAATTATCTTAATTACAATGAACCATGGAGAGAATAACTTTGTATGAGTCATGAGTGTTCTATAGTGCAGCCAGTGGGAGTTCGATTTCTTTGAGGACGTTATCTGAATTAGAGGGTTTGTTTTTATATAGGGCACAGAAAATATCAATATGGTAGCATGTAATAATTAACAAACTCTTGTTAACTACCTTGTCTTTCTCTGCTTGTACTTATTTTGCACTAAATAAAATTAGTCGGAATAACAGAAGAAATTTGAATTGAAGTGTTAATAACAGTATGTTTACAAAACCACCATTAAAATGCAAAGTAAAATATCTCTCACAGAACACGCGAGGATGCTGGTTTGGTAACAGAAGAAGCAGTATAACTAATCTGGGGCACGGATCCCTGTTCTCCAATCATCTGATCGCAAATGGAGAGTACTCATATTCATAAACTAGCCTGCCTGATTTTCAATTAGTTTATGGGAAGCATATTTATGTAGCATCTTTCAAACTCAGTAGTCCCTCACACACCCTACAGGTATGTTTTTAAATGCATTTACTCCTGGTAGGGAGCAGCCCCTCAGGAATCTTCAGTGCTTCCCCTTATTATCCACTAATAAAGATCTTCCATAAACCGAGGGCAAGATGGTGACAGGCAATCAGCTCAGAGAGTTCCATTTTCCAACTACCTACACACAACTGCCTGTGCTTGATGCTGTGTGGGCTGATAAAAGTGAAATCAGTTTCACTTCTAGTATAGATATCTTTCACCTTGAGAACAAAATTCAGTCAGTTTGTCTTTTCAGGACAATGTGTTCTGTCTCAGCAAAACATCACAGATGACACATGTACTGTACTTTGGAGATTAGGGGTGATGCACCATCAATAACTCTCGGAGACGTGAGGCGAGAGATAGGTGTTTATTAGCTGGAAGAAAGCACTATCAGCAGCAAAAGACCACCACACAACATCCCGGAGACTGAGGGAGGAGCAGTGCCTCCAATCGCCTTTATACAGGAGTCTGTGGGAGGCGCCACAGGAGCAGTCAGCAGGGCGGGGGGGGGCGTATCCAGACAGGTATATGTAGTTCACCACATTCACCCCCCCCCCCCCCCCTTTGTTTTAAAAGAGTCCCCATGGGGCAAAGTTTCTTACAAGTATATTTACAGGTTAAGTCTATCAGGTGGTCGAATCTGTCGCTGCGATCTACGTAGCACCGGCTGTGATTGCACAGGTGCCGGCGGTGATTGCACCGGAGACGGTGGTTGTGCTGGTTCCGGCCTGACTTGAGGTGTCAGCCCACTAGGTGTCAGTGATCCCTCATGCGTGTGCGAGGCCCCCGGTATAGGAGTGTCGTGAGGAGTCTGTGTAGGGCTCGGTGTGCACAGTGTCACCTCGGGTACAGGGTTCATAGTTACTGTGGAGTGTTCGGGGTAGTGGTCTGCTGCTCCTGCGGGCGCCAGGTCACGGACGGAGACCGTGTCCTCCTGCCCATCAGGTAAGACCACGTAAGCATACTGGGGGTTCGCATGTAGTAGGTGAATCCTCTCGACCAGCGGAGAGTATTTATTGCTCCTCACATGTTTCCGGAGCAGCCCTGGCCCTGGGGACGTCAGCCAAGCCGGTAGGGTGGTCCCAGTGGCAGACTTCCTGGGAAAAGAGAATAGGTGTTCGTGAGGGGTGGCATTGGTGGACGTACATAACAGGGAGCGGATAGAGTGGAGTGCCTCGGGGAGGACCTCCTGCCAGTGAGAGACCAGCAACCCCTTTGACTTAAGAACTAAAAGTGTGGCCTTCTACACGGTGGCATTCTCCCTCTCCACCTGTCCATTTCCCCGGGGATTATAGCTTGTGGTCCTACTAGTAGCAATGCCCCTAGCCAGCAGGTACTGGCACAGCTCGTCACTCATAAAGGAGGACCCTCTATCACTGTGGATATAGCAGGGATATGCGAACAGAGTGAAGAGCTGGCGCAGGGCTTTTATGACGGACGTGGCAGTGGTATTGGGGCAGGGGATGGCAAAGGGGAACAGCGAGTACTCGTCGATTATGTTGAGAAAGTAGACATTGCAGTCGGTGGAGGGAAGGGGGCCCTTAAAGTCAACACTCAGTCGCTCAAAGGGGCGGATGGCCTTGACAAGTTGCGCCTTTTCAGGACGGTAGAAGTGCGGTTTGCACTCAGCACAGACTTGGCAGTCCCTGGTCATCGTCCTGATGTCCTCAAGGGAGTACGGCAGGTTCCGGGCTTTCACGAAATGGTAAAATCGGGTGACCCCCAGGTGGCAAAGATCTGCATGGAGGGCGTATAGCTGGTCGAGCTGCACGCTGGCACACGCTCCCCGGGATAGGGCATCTGGGGGCTCATTGAGCCTTCCAGGCCGGTACAGGATGTCATAGTTGTAGATGGAGAGTTCTATTCTCCACCACAAAATTTTATCATTTTTGATTTTGCCCCGCTGTTGGTTGCTGAACATGAACGCAACTGAGCGCTGGTCGGTCAGCAAGGTGAACCTTTTGCCGGCGAGATAGTGCCTCCAGTGCCTAATAGCTTCCACTATGGCCTGGGCTTCTTTCTCCACCGCGGAGTGCCGAATTTCAGGGCCTTGAAGGGTACGAGAGAAGAATGCTACTGGCTTGCCTGCCTGATTGAGGGTAGCAGACAGCGCGAAGTCAGAGACGTCACTCTCTACTTGGAAGGGAATGGTCTCGTCCACCGCATGCATCGTTGCTTTGGCAATGTCCCCTTTTATGCGGCAGAAGTCTGTGCGGACCTCGGCTGAGAGGGGAAATGTGGTGGACTTGACCAGGGGGCGGGCCTTGTCTGCGTAATGGGGGACCCATTGGGCGTAATAGGAAAAGAAGCCCAGGCACCGTCTGAGGGCTCTGAGGGTGGTGGGAAGAGGGAGTTCTAACAGGGGGCGCATACGGTCGGGATCAGGGCCAATGACCCCGTTTTCCATGACATACCCAAGGATAGCGAATCGGGTGGTTCCGAACACACAATTGTCCCTGTTATAGGTAAGGTTTAGGGCTTCGGCCACTTGGAAAAATCGTTGGAGGTTGGCATTGTGATCTGGTCAGTCGTGACCGCAGATGGTGATGTTATCCAGATAGGGAAATGTGGCCTTCAGTTGGCACTGGTCCACCATCCGGTCCATTTCCCTCTGGAAGACAGAGACACCATTTGTGACACCAAATGGGACGCGCAGGAAGTGATAGAGCCTGCCGCCCGCCTCGAAGGCGGTGTAGGGGCAGTCCTCTGGGCGGATGGGGAGCTGGTGATAAGCGGATTTCGGATCTATTGTCGATTACACCTTGTACTGAGCTATCTGATTGACCATATCCGCGATGCGGGGTAGGGGGTACGCGTCAAGCTGCGTGAACCTATTGGTTGTCTGGCTATAGTCTATGACCATCCTATTTTTCTGCCCGGTCTGAACAACGACCACCTGGGCCCTCCAAGGACTTGTGCTTGGCTCAATGATCCCCTCCCTGAGCAGCCGCTGCACCTCCGACTTAATGAAGGACCTGTCCCCCGCGCTGTACCTCCTGCTTTTAGTTGCCACAGGTTTACAGTCGGGGGTCAGGTTGGCGAACAGCGGTGGGGGAGGGATCTTGAGGGCAGAGAGGCTGCAAGTGGTGTCAGTAGTGCTGCTGTCTGCATGGTGCTGGGTGGGATGTGTGGGTCAGTGTGTGTGTGTGTGTGGTCAGTAGCGGGGTATATGACGAAGTCCCACAAAACTGAGGATTCCTGACAGTGAGTGGTGGGAGGGGCCCGTCATATGCCATAGTCACACTTTCGAGGTGGCTCTGGAAGTCCAGCCCCAATAGCACAGGCACACACAGTTGAGGCATGACCAGTAGCGCAAAGTCCCGATATTCTGTGCCCTGCACTACCAATGTCGCTACACAACCCACCCGGATGTCTGTGGAATGCAACCCAGAAGCCAAGGTGACCCTCTGGCTTACCGGCTGTGTCACATGTCCGCAGCGTTGCACCGTGTCCGGGTGAATAAAACTCTCAGTGCTGCCCGTGTCAAACAGGCAGCTAGTCATGTGCCCCTTCACCAGGATGTCCATCATTGACCTTGCAAGCTGGTGTGGGGCGCTTTGGTCGAGAGTTACGAAGGCCAGAGTTGAACCGCCGTCTTGGTGCCCGGTAAGCACCCGTGGGTCGGGGGCAGGGCATGTTGGCGCCGACAAAGATGGCCACCCCCATGCCTCACACGAGGCGGGCAGGCAAGATGCCGGCGACCAAGATGGCTGCCCCCATGCCTCACAAGCAGCGCTGCTTGACCCCGCTCGTGGTTTAGACTTACAGACCTTGGCGAAATAGCCCTTCTTTCTGCAGCAGGAGCAGGTAGCTTCTCAGGCCGGGCAGTGTTTTCGGGGGTGCTTTTCCAGTCTGCAGAAGTAACACTGCGCGGACTTGCGACTGGCAGCAGCTGTGGTCGATTCGCCGGAGGGTTGCGGGGAGTTCGTGGACTCGCAAGTGGCAGCAGCTGAGGTCGATTGGCCGGGTGGTGGGGTCTACGGCGTCCACGGGGCCGGCGGGAGATCGCGCAGCTGGACAGCATCAGCGTTGTGCAGAGCAGCCTCCAGCGTGTCTGCCATCTCGATCACCGAGCGTAAGGTAAGATCGGCGTTTTCCAGCAGCCGCTGGTGCACGTACACTGACCTGATCCCCGTAACGAAGGCGTCTCATACCAGGAGCTCCGCATGCTGTTCCACCGTCAGACCCCTGCAATCGCAGGCTCGCACGAGTGTCTGTAGGGCTTGGACAAACTCAGCGCTCGACTCTCCGGCCCGCTGCCGCCGCGTCGCTAAGCAATGTCTTGCGTAGACGGTGTTCACCGGCTGCAGGTACTGTCTTTTGAGGGCGTCCAGTGCCCCTTGGTAGGTCGGCAGGTTTCTGATCAGGGAGTAGACCTTCAGACTGACCTTGGAGAGGAGGATTTTGTACATGATAGCAGTCTCAGTCACGGGAATCTCTTCCAGGTACGATTGGAAGCATGCAAGCCAGAGTTCAAAGGCAATAGCTGCTTCTGGGGCTTGAGGATCAATGTCCAATTTTTCCGGACGTAAAATACTTTCCATGTTTTAAAATTCCAGCTAATAAAATTGATGCACCATCAATAACTCTCGGAGATGTGAGGCGAGAGATAGGCTTTTATTAGCTGGAAGAGAAAGCACTATCAGCAGCAAGAGACCATCACACAACATCCTGGAGACTGAGGGAGGAGCAGTGCCTCCAATCGCCTTTATACAGGCGTCCGTGGGAGAAGCCACAGGAGCAGTCAGCAGAGGGGCGTGTCCAGACAGGTATATGTAGTTCACCACAAGGGGCTACATGACAGTGGATGAGAAACTGTTTTCCTGTTAGAACTGCTGTCTACTTTAAGTGTTCATTTTAAAAGGGTAGTGGATCTGATGAATGGGATGTTTTGGAAGAGATATGGTGAGTAAATCACCCCTTTTTCCTCACCCGCCATAATTTTGGTGGAAGACTTTTGGAATCTCTAGGAAGAGGACGCAACAGTCCTTACACTAGTTTTCTGGAGTTTACAGATCTCTTCAAATGAAGCTACATTGGACAAGCAGGAGAGGCCCACAGATGACACCACAGTGAGTTTTTAATTTCATGTGACATTTGTAGGGACTCCTTAATTTCATTAGGCAGAATTCACCCAGACTGTTAAGGGTTAAGTTTGCCGTGTATGTAACATGTTACATTGTATGTTATTATGTTTTGGGGGTGGGGTTTTTTTCTTTTATATACATGACATCATCATTTGTTTGCTCTTGGAATAAAGTGTACATTAGAAGTAATTACACTCATGTCGACTTTTGTCGACACTTCTACACATCATTCTTTTTTATATCAGGATTTGATTCATTAAGGCTTTGCTGAACTTGAATCATTTGACCCAAGCAAAGAAGAGGCAGAAAAAAAAATGCTGGTTCACCCAGGGAATTTTCAAATCCCACGAGTATGAAGATAGGTGGAGGGGCAGGTAGTTTCGAGGAAGTAGAGAGCCTTAAACAGAATAGGAGAATGGGCAAAGCAATGGCAGATGGAATACAGTGTTGGGACGTGTATGCTCACACACTTTGGTAGAAGAAATGAAAGGGTTGACTATTTTCTAACTGGAGAGAAAATACAAAAAACTGAGGTGCAAAGGAACCTGGGAATCCTTGAGCAGGATTCCCCAAAGTTTAATTTGCAGATTGAGTCTGCAAGGCAAATGCATTCATTTCAAGAGGATTGGAATATGAAAGCAAGGATGTAATATTGAGACCTTATGCAGCACTGCTGAGGCCTCACTTGGAGTATTGTGTGCAGTTTTGAGCCCCTATTCTTAGAAAGGATGTGCTGAAACTGGAGAGGGTTCAAATGAAAATAATTCCAGGATTGAATGGCTTGGCACATAAAGAGCATTTGATGGCTCTGTGCCTCTACTCACTAGAATTCAGAAGAATGAGGGGAGATCTAATTGAAACCTATCGAATGGTGAAAGGCCTTGATAGAGGTGGATATGCAGAGGATGTTTCCTATGGAGGGAGAGTCTAAGACCAGAGGACATAGCCTCAGAATAGAGGAGCGTCCTTTAAGAACAGAAATTATGAGGAATTTCTTTAGCCAGAGAGAGGAGAATCTGTGAAATTCTTTGCCACAGTCAGCTGTGGAGGCCAAGTCTTTATGTATATTTAAGGTAGAGGTTGATAGATTCTTGATTGATTGGTGCATGAAGGGGTATAGGGAGAAGGCAGGAGACTGGGGCTAACAGGAAAACTGGATCAGCCATGATGAAATGGCGGAGCAGACTCAATGGGCCAAATGGCCTAATTCTGATACCAAACTCTTGTGTTGACTCTTAATAAACAGGCAGAGTGCACTGGTCCGGCTCTCGGAAGCACACATATGGAGCAGATATTAGGCCATTACCTGCTCTGCCTTTACTCTGTCTTTGCCATCTGTCAGCTAGATGGACACAAAGAGCTTATACAAGAGGTTGATGTTCGGTGAACTGAAAGGCCAGTGCCTGTGCTGTATTTCTCTGACTCAATACAAGTTCCTGAGACTGGCACAAGGTCAATAACAGCTTCTTCAGCTACCTTCCCATCTGAGTGCAGTTCCAGAACAGCAACAAGAAAGTAAGATGTGCAAATGGGAAGCTCCCCTTAAATTTACTGCTGTCAGAATCTGTGTGGTTTGCACAATATTTATTCTCTTTGCTCTTTTGATACTGAATATAAAGCTCTATTGAAATGATTTCCTGCCACAGTACATACACTAATTCACTGTAATTTAAGGCAGTTTCCTAGAGTAAAATATTTTAAAACCAAAAATAGGGCAAGAGAAACTTCCTTTAATAATGAGTCACAAGATAGACTTGGATAAGTTTCCCACGCTGTTTAGATTATTCACTCACAATAATCATTAGAAAACAGAATTCAATGTTATGGACTTCTTAATGTACAGAAATGATACTGATTGTCAACAGTCTTGGTAACACAGAGTGTTACCAAGTAAAATGAAATGTAAACAGTGGTAGGTGATCATAAATGAGTTAGATTGTTGCAGGGCCATTGTGTGCTCCAAAGAAGCAAGACCTCAAGTCATTAAACAGTCATGGTTGAAAAAGGAGTGGGAAGTAACAGAAACAGAAAGGCCATGAAAAAAAACATTTGAATGAAGGGGCTGCGGGAGAGCAGCAAAGTAAGTTAAAAAGGACGAAGATGTGGTCAATAGAGGCTGCTTGTGACCTTTATGGGAAGTATTAAGGTACCTTCTGTACATCATGTACTGTCAACGTTTATTCCAAATCCAGCGGTATGACCTTTAGAGGCAATAATGGCATATAAGAGGCAAAGCTTTGAAGGAAAGATTACAGCAGTGATGAGAAATGAAGCTGCCATCTCAAAGACTCCACTGACCTGAGTTCAATTCTGACTTCTGATGCTGTCTGTGTGGAGTCCACAGGTTTCCTCTGGGTGGTCTAGCTTCCCTTCACATTCCAAAGACTGGTTAGCTATTGAAAAATCCTGTGAGTGAGTGGGGTGGGGGGGGGGTGTGATTGATGGGAATGAGGGGAGAATAAAATTAGATTGTTGTAGGATTAATGGAAATTGGCGATGGATGATTGATTCTAGGATGACTATAATGATTCCCATTCACGGAGCACCAAATCTCTAACTTGAAAACATTTAGTAATATTCATAAAGATCAAATTACATTAAAAGCAATTTAAAAATATTAAAAAATATTGACAAAAAATTAAAATGTAATAATTAAAACATTTAATATTCTTAATACTTGTAAGTAATAAAATTGAGCATTGATTACCCTTCCCACATGCAATGGTTCTTCTCCATTCAGTTCAGTGGAGTACCAGGCTTAACCTTATTGAGTTTCATTGAGCAAATTCTTCAGCTTACAGAAGTACCACAAGTTTATTTCTTGCCGTGATGAATCCATGGTTAGAGAGGTGGGAAATTGTCGGCAACTTTGAGACATTAGCACTGAAAGAGGAATTGGAAACAGCGGTAATTAAGCAGAGAAAAAGGAATGTGCAAAGAATTTGAAAGGAATCAATGATTTTGGAAGATCAAAGATAGTTATAATAATGTCAGCTCTTTAAATACAGAAGGATGATATGGTGAATGATGGTAAGGGAATATCGTATCTGTGAATGATAATTATGTTTCCATCTTCATAGCAGAGGAAATAGATAACGCTGGACAACAATTATTTTGAAGGTATTGCTTCCTTAGAATTTCTGTTTGTTTATGATAGGCTGCTTGAAACTGAACACAAATATAATTTCAGACTATTTGTAGGAATTCGGAGAAACAAGAAATTAACTTTTATTAATGTTTAATTGCATAATGATGATGACACTTTGCAGTAGTTCAACTAAGCTAACAATGTTTTGTTGATCATTTTATTTTATTCTGACTATCTGAGGCTTCTCACTTAAGTCTCAAACAATAGTCTGCCAGCATTGAGGGATTCCAGTTGCGCAGATACCGTTTCTCCATGACCGCAATGCCCTGGGGAAATCTTTCACCGTGCTCATCACTGACAGTGCCACGATTTCCAGAGAAGAAGTCTAAGTAGGAATACCGAAAATGAATCTTTATTGACGCGTGTAATTTCATGGTTTTGTGTGCTTCATTTTGACGATTTATGTTGTCAGCCAGCTGCATGTAGTTTGGTGCTCTGTAATTGCCGTCCTTGAATGCCTTCCATGCGATTTTCTCTAGACCCACTAGAAGTTCTTCGAACTGCCTGTCATTGATGACCTGCTAGATTTGTGGACCAACAAAAATGCCTTTCTTATTCTTGGCATCAGTTATTCCGACTTGAATTATGAATTTAAATAACAACTATAGGTGTTTTGTTAAAAATGGTGCATGATAGGGAATTTTCATGGTGATATTCATAAGCAGTCCAATATCCATAAGGTATATCCTGAAGTATTCAGGAAGCAAAATCTTTGTTCTCCAGTGAAATATACCTGAAGATGATACAATCAGGAAAAATAAAATGGATTGAGGGCCATAACTTAGCTAAAATAGATTTAATTTAAACAAGGAGACATGTTTGGATGATTTAAACATCGGGCAAGGTAGATTGAAAAGGCAGGGTGTCAAGACAAGAGGTGAGGGTCGGGCCAATTCTGTTTGCTGCATCTTAACATTTACTCAGCTCTGCACTGAACTGAGGCTAAGGCTGCGGCCTGCTCTGGCTGCTCTGGGCTTCGTGTCTGAAGGCTCCATGATGTTTACTCGGCTCTGCACTGAACTGAAGCTAAGGCTGCAGCCTGAACTTCCTGCACTGGCCTTCGCATATATGGGCTCACTTTTGTTCTGACTGCTATTTGCTTACTTTCACTGCTTACCCAATTTGTTTTTTCTCTCTTTGCACATTGGCTGTTTGGCGGTCTTTTTCATTGCAGAGACTATAGGGTCTTTTAAGAGACTCTTAGCTAGGAACATGGAGCTTAGAAAATTAGAGGGCTATGTGGTAGGGTAATTCTAGGCAGTTTCTAGGGTAGGTTACATGGTCGAGACAACATTGTGGGCCAAAGGGCCTATAATGTGCTGTAGATTTCTATGATTCTATGAATCTTTTGGGTTTCTTTGTTTTGTGGCTGCCTGTAAGGAGACAACTCTCAAAGATGTATAATGTATGCATACTTTGATAATAAATGTACTTTGAACTTAAATAGTTTCAGTTCTTAAGACCGCAAAATCCCCAGAACCTAAATTTTTCCACTTCGGTTTATAAATGGGAGCAGATGCAGAAACTGCAGGTATTTTAGCTAAAATCTTAAGTTCCCTCATTTCAGAATAGATAATAAAATTACAAATGTCCTCCATTATTTATGACAGAAAAGCCAGGAATATTATAAACTCTCAGTTACGTGTTAGTTATAAGAGAATTTTATGAAATAATCAATTAAGGACTAAGTGATGTGTACTTTTAAATTGAATTGGTTTATTATTTTCATATGTACCAAGCAGAGTGAAAAGCTTGCTTTTGCATGCCATCCATACAGATCATTTCATCACAGCAGTACATTGAAGGAAAAGCAATAACAAGTACAAAATATTACAAAATTAAATTACAGAGAAAGTACAGAGTAAGTAGACAATAAGATGCAAGGTGAGGTCAAAAGTCCATGTTATTGCATGGTGAGGTTTGTTCAATACTCTTGTAACAGTGGGTTTCCAGCCATTTGTATCTTCTGTTCAATGAGAGAGGGATGAAGAGAGAATGTCCCGGATGGGAGGAGTCTTTAGAGTGTTGGCTGCTTTACCAAGGCAGCAAGAAGTGTAGACAGAATCTATGGATGGAAGACTGGTTTCTCTGTGTCCATAACTCTCTGCAGTTTCTTGTGGTCTCAGGCAGAGCAGTTGCCATATCAAGCTCCGATGTACCTGGAAAGGATGCTTTCTTACAGAAACAAGAGTTAATTGTTGAGATCAACAACAACATCTTTTGAAGAAATGTAACTAAAACAGTCAGCAGGCAACTCTTCAAATGCACTTCCATTTAGGATTAAGGGGGAATTATTTACCTGGTCAGTCATTAGCTGGAAGAAGTCAGAGGGTAATGCGAACAGCAATTTACTTGAATTGGAAATTCCACAGGGAGCTCTGATGGGATTCATCTATTCACTCTCATCATTAGTGACCTAAAAATAATATTGAGAATATACATGTGAGTTTGCTTGTTACAGGAAGGTTAACATCACAAGAGAAAGCATGCATGGGGTAATAAAATTACAAAGAGATATACAGTAAGTGAGGAGCCAGATGAGGGGAAGTTGTTATGACAACTGTTGGACATTTTTTGTAAATTGTAAGCAATCAGTGCCATGGAGCTCCAAGGGAAGTTAGGGATGCAAGAAGATTAAGAGATAGAGAAAAATGTAAAAAAGGGTAATATTATGTTTTAGAGTTAGAGGGATGGAATATAGAGGGAAATAGCATTGCAACTGTTGACCATATCTAGGGAATAGATCTGAAGGAACTTTACACACTGAGTTTAGAAAGGATATACAGGCTTTGAAAGGGGTACAGTGCAGATTCTTCAAAACATTGCCAGATCCTTAGGTCATTTACAGAGAGCAAACATGCCGCTATTCCCTGGAATATGGAACATGGAAGATTTTGAGAGGAATTTCGGGGTAGATGGGAAGCTTATCTGGTTGAGGAAAACTAGTGTAAGAGGTTATTCAGAGTAACACACACAAAATGCTGGAGGAACATGGCAGGTCAGAGAGAATCTGTGGAAAGGAATAAAGAGACGGTGTTTCGGGTCGAGTCTCTTCATCAGGCTTGGAAAGTAAGGGGAAAGAAACCAAAATAAGAAGATGGGGGGAGGGGAAGGTGATAGGTGAGTGGAGGAGGGAAGATGAAGTAAGAAGTTTGAGGTAATGGCCTTAGGGTCAGAAACAAGCTGATTAGGAGAGGAGTTAGAAAACAAGTCCAGCACTCTCTCTCCACATGAAGCAATGGATTCTCACACAATTGATCATTTAAAATTTGAGATTGCTAGACTTTTGTTCAACCAAGATTATTAGATATGACATCAAAGCTGGTGAGTGAAATGGGAATATGGCACTTCCCATGATCTAAATAAATGGCAGAACAATACAAAGGGAATGAATATCCTTTGTTTCTAGATCCTTGTGAAATACATCCTTCATGAATACACAAACATCTTTTTTACTCTTGTGTTATTGCATAAGCTATAAAACACATATGCATAATAAATATATGTATTCTTAATGTAGCAAACAGCTAACTTAATAAAATATTGCCCAGAAACTGGATTACATAGCATTTTTGTTCTGGTACTCTGAAATCCAAAATCACTTTTACTCATGTTAAGTTATGCCCACTACAAAGCAGGAGTGAGACTTTCAGAAGCGATGCCTGTTCACATGCCTGATTTTTTTTTGCAGTATTGGGTATACATCTACAGATATCAATCACAATCAGAAGAGATTCAGCAGATGCTGGAAATCCAAAGCAACACACACAAAGTGCTGGAGGAACTCATCAGGTCAGGCAGCATCCGTGGAAGTCTATAGACAATCCATGTTTTGGGCCGAAACCCTTCTTCAGGACTGAGAAAGAAGGGGGAAGATGCCAGAATAAAAAGATGGAGGAAGGGGAAGGAGGCTAGGTGGAAGGTGATTGGTGAAGCCAGGTGGGTGGAAAAGTCAAGGGCCAGGGATGAAAGAATCTGATAGGAAAGGGGAAGGAACCACAGGAGAAAGGGAAGGAGGACGGGATCCCGGGGAAGTAATAAGCAGGTGAGCAGAGGTAAAAGGTCAAAGTGGGGTCAATGGTTGTTCAATGAAGATTTCAGTCTGCATCAACATAAGATTAGAATCAAAGATCAATCAAACCCTCTTTTGTCTCCTTTGTGTGTTACTCCATTGGGTAGCCTTTTGGAGGCGGCAAGCCTTGCAAATTGCACATGCCACCAGTGGGAACAAAGGAGCAGCAAGGAGACCTGGAGCCTGTGGGTCATGGTGCGGAGACCAGCAGAACAAGAGCAGGAGGAATGCAATGAGTGTTACAAGGCTCATGTGTCAATACTTAACTCCAGCTTTATTTCCCAGCTAAGTGGAAGAGGGATGCAATGAATGACAATGGAGGTTTTTTTACTGCCACTAAATAACCAGCAAAGTCATAGCTGCAAGAACAAATCCACGTTCATTCTAATAATCACCACTGTAGTTAGCTGACAAAGCCCAGAGAATGCAAAATATTCCCTCACAATCTGTTAGACAGATCCACCGGCAATGATTATAACACATCATTGAATGATTCCCTGATCCAACTACTTACATGGACAATATAACCAACACACTTGAGAGTAATGTATTGCAGAATATTTTGAACTTACTGCCACCTAATTGGTAGGGAAAAGTAGTTCAAGCCAGTGATGTCCACGTTCAATTAGGAGTGGAAAAATTTGTCATGAATGTCAATTGTCAGAAAAATATAACAACCACAGCATCAGTCAAGTTACTTCATAATCCTATACTCCGTTGTGGTGAGCAAAATATTTTAATGGAAAAGCATGTTTAATGACAGTCCATGAGCACATTCACATGAACTACGTGATCCTGATGCAGGGTTTCAGGGCAAACCAATAACGGTTTCTTGCCTCCCTCCAATGATGATCAGCCCACATTCCAGCATCGGCCATCTCTTGCGTCTCCTCTGAATCAGCACCCGGTTTATGCTCTCTGCATGCTCTGACTTCGCTCACAATGAAGAAGTGTGGTGAGTGTTGTTGGTGGGGGGCACCATGAGGGGTGAAGAACTTGGTGCTGGGGCCCACTGGACAGTGGATACATAACACACTGGAGGAGTTATCTGTTTTGACCATAAGGTCGATGAGCGTGCAGAACAGGATGGTGATCTATCTGACAAAGCTGACTGTCTGAATGCTCAGAGCAAGGTGCAGAGATTGGAGAATGTAGTAGGTAGATAACCCCGCTCTCATAGAGGAAACATTAGTCCACGTATGACTTATTTGAGTAGGAGAGTAATCCGTTCACGTTGAACACGTCTGTTCAACCTGAGCAGCAAATTTCCAGCACTGTGCCCACTGAGGTAGTGATCTGTGTTAGAGTGATTTTTGGGTCTAGGACATATACATTTAGCAATTGACTGTGGCTACCAGTCTTCACATCTGAAAATGTATTGTGCATTTAATTTGTCGTGCAGCTCTGAACAATGGGTTCCTAAAGGCAGTGAATCCCAGACCAGACAACGCTGATTAAAATTCATTTGGATGTCTGTGTGGTGTGGATGCGAATCAGGAGGTGTGAAGGTTGTATGTAGTTTCAAAGAAAGCATTGTCCATACATTGTAAATATGGAGTTGTCCTTTGATGTTTGTCACATAAAATACCGAGCTCCATGTTCGGCCAGCAAGGCCTTTTGACCAAAAGTGTCTGTATATGATGCCTGCTGTACCTTGTTTTGTTGAATAAGGAAGCTGCTTTGTATCTACCAGTCATTTTCTCCGGTGATTTCATTCACGCAACAACAATCTGCTCAGAAAAGTCATCTCTCTTCACAAATAAAGGTATCAAGCTAACCCTTGTAACATAACACTGTTCCTTTAGAGCCGCAAGTGTCCCTGTTTGTCATGTTTGTAATATACTGCTGCTGAAAAGAAGCTAATTGTCACAGGCATTTATACCTTGGCATATGTATGTCCATGGCAATAATCTCATAGGATAGATAGAGTCATTTCCCCAAGCCTCTAATAATTTTAAATATCTCTATCAGGTCTCCTCTTAGCCTCTGATGCTCAAGTTTGTCCAGCCTTTCATATATAGCTCATATCCTCTAATCCATACAGTCCCCTGATAAACTTCTTCCACACCCTTACCCCTCGATAATGGGGCATCGCCACTACTAGTGAACCACGGACCTGGACTCCAAGGTCCTTCTGCACCTCAGTGCTGTTAAGGGTCTAGCACTGACCCTTCATGAAGTGTCTTGGCCCGAAACATTGGCTACTCTTTTCTCACGGATGCTGCCTGACCTACTGAGTTCTTCCAGCGTTGTGTACGTATTCTTTGATCCACAGCATCTGCGGTTGTATTTTTGTGTTTAGATCTGTAACCTGACCTGGATCATCTCCCCAAACCAGGTCTAGTGTGTTTATTCCTCAAGTTGAACTCTCCATGTACTCTTTCAAGAATTTCTCTTGTCTCCTCTGAAGAAATCCTGCCCCTTATAAGCCTCTTATATTAAGGAAGTTCCAGACAATACTGGGGAAGGTGCTCTGTTGTTCCTGTACCTTTTCATAATCTGTTCTGTCACCTCTTGGTGAGTGTTGTGAGGCCTATAATACAATCCATCAGCCTAATTTCATCTTTCTTATTTCTGCGTTCCATCTCTATATCTCTGTTCTAAATGGAGGTCTTTCAATCCTGAAGTTGTGCCCTGAAGATATTCCATTCACAGCCTGCACCTTCTAAGTACTGTTGTGCCATTCTCCCTTATCTGCGGTGAAAACCCTCCACCTTTTTATCCCTGTTCTCTATCACATCTAAACAAAACTTAGGAATATTGAACTTCCATTCCTGATGCAACTAGGTCTCTGTAATAGCATCAACACCACAATTCCATGTACTGATGCAGGTTCTGAGTTCATCCACTTTATCATAACTCTCCTGGCATTGAAATAAACACACTTCAGCTCATCAGTCCCACTATGTACTTTAGCCTACCCTTTTCTGTCCTTCCTTTCAGTCTTACTTTCATATTATCTTTCCTTCTTGTCCTCAACCCTACCACCTCTAGTCCTGCTGCAATAGTTCCCCACCCTTGCTACTTGAGTGTAAAAACAAAACTAAAGGACATTGCAAAACTTTTTCATTATTGTACCATTGGAAACTTGACCCTCAGTAAGGTAGCAAAGGCAGAATGCCAGTGTTGGGGTGAGAATGTGTTGGTGTAGCAGAAGGTGCAGGATGTGAATGGAATATCTCCAGGGTACAACTTCAGGATTGAAGGACATCCATTTAGAACAGAGATGCGGAGAAGTCGGAGGGTGGTAAATCTGTAGAATTTGTTGCCACGAGGGGCTGTGGAGGCCAAGTCATTGAGTGTGTTTAAGGCAGAGATAGATAGGTTCTTGATTAGCCAGGGCATCAAAGGGTATGGGGAGAAGGCAGGAGAGTTGTGATGACTGGAAGAATTGGATCAGCCCATGATTGAATGGTGGAGCAGACTTGATGGGCCAAATGGCCTATTTCTGCTCCTATATCTTATGGTCTAATATATGTGTTTGATTAACACCTTATGTGTATATAAGAATTTGTGTGTGTGTCTGTGTGACTAGATGATTGTTGATATGAGAGAGCAAGTATCGTTAGCAGCCATAAAATTGACTTGTTGAAAGTCATAAAATTGCTTTGAGATTGCTCCATTGTGTGAAGACTTGCAGTCCTGGAGACTACGAGAGACACCTCATGTTGATGTCCCAGCTCCCCCCGTCACGGTCCTTTCCCTGTACGGATCATCATCCTGAATGTATCTCATTCCCAGCACTTTAAATTTCCTTCAGGACATCTGGAATCTACTGCTCTCTCTCTCCTTCCCTTTCATCATTTCCCTTCCTCCATGGAAGCTATGGAGTGTGTGATTCCATTGGAAGTGTGACTAAGGACTGACACCCTACTTTGACTACTGCCCAGTGAGATGTTGGCAGTTGTGATGAATTTAGCTCTCTGGAGCCATACATGCCCCATCTTTGTTCTTCCTGGGAATGAGATGTACAAACACTGTCTTTGACCAAATTCCTGATAATTCAAGGAAATAGGGAACAATCTGTAATAAAGCATTAGAGCTCATGAAATACAGCTTCTTGGTATTTATGATTTATATGGTACAAGGCTTCCATAACCTTGTAGTGCATGGATTTTCATTTAATGCACTGCTCCAAAGCCACAAAGCCTTATTTTGTTGGATTAATGACATTTTCATTGTGATGACCATTTGGTTGACTCACTACTGATTGAGTAATATTAGTAACATTTATTTATTTCTAAGTTCCCTTTAAAAAAATCAACTGCCACAATTACTTCCCTCACATATTTTAAATAAAATTTTAAAAGAAATAATCTCCTGCAATACTAGATATTCATTTGTTCTTCATTTCATTGCATAAATAAAATCCATGCTATAAATCCATTTTCTAGCCAACAATCTTTGGAGGTAGAGATCATGGGAAATTATTTTTATTTGAATGGCTAAGGTTTGAAGTTATTATTCAGAGTATAATTAGACTTCTAGTTAAAACCAATTTAAATGTACCTCACCAGCTAATATCAGATCCCATACAGATGCCATATATATTTGCACAGCAAATTCAATGTTAACTGAATTCACAGTGGTTACAAAATCCCTGTGATTTACACATGGTGTTTATAATTAACAATAGTTTAAATAATGTATGATTTTGTGCTACTCATGATGCAAAATAGGTTTGCAATAGTATGGAAAGTGCTTCTACCTTCTGGGCCTTATATAAAGCAACTCTTGGCTTTTGTGTGGGTTAAGTTGACCTTATATATTGATCTAGTAAAGTGCTTCCATTTCCAATATCTGCTGAATCTCTTCCTGTACAATAGTGCACTTCTTTTGCCACAGCCTCACTATTAAATCAAAACTTGAATTTGTACCAAAGAAACTTCAATAAAAATCACTTACCCACCAACCCAGAACTAAATTGATCCCAGATGCTACCTCGTCATTGCGTACTTAAGGAAAGTGCTTTTATAAAAATGTGTGTTGCTTAACCAGTAAATTCATGGATAGATCGGCATGTACTTTCACTATCTGAATCCTTTGGAAAGTTGCCAGAAGGACTTCATTCCTGGCCTCCCAAGACCCATAATGTCCTCAAGGGCAGAGTACATGTCCTGGTCCCATGGTTTTTTTTAAATCAAGTTTAAGACTTACAGTACATTGCAAACAAAATATGTCATTGCTGAAGAAATATATATCAACAGCTTAATGGATTGATGTCAAAATAACGGTGGTGATCATTGCTTTATAAAAGCTGTAGTATGAATTAATTAAATCATATCATACAAGAAAGTTATGGATGATTTTTTTGGGAAGACAAGGTGAAAGGGTGAGAGCATTGATCAACTCCAAGGACTCACATTTCAACTATTGCTTTATCTTCACTGTGAAACTGATACTGGTGAAGGTTTTACTATCAGCAACAAGCTAATAATATTGGTATTATAACTAGATACTTTAAACGGCAGCATCTGAAAAAAATACTTCCAATTTGAAAGAAACTACATGCGATGCTAGCCAAATTGCTGCTACTGCTAGGCACAAATCATCTTAGCAAGAAGTAAATTTGTGATACTCTTCTGCTCAAACATGAAGCAATTGTCTTTGCAGAAGATCCCTGAAACAGACATTGACATTTTCAAGGCATTTGAAAGAAAGCACGAGCAATGCTGTGAATGTGATTTTATCATGGTGTACCTGATGACCTGTTCCACTGAATATATGACTTCTTCAGAGATTTCCAACACTAGTGGCTGATAAATTGATGTTCCAATTTATGGCAGTATTTAATCTACCTTTCCTCCAGAAGAAATCTATTTCACTTCAATCATAAACTAAATAAAATTGTTCACAACAGGATGTTATTTTTGATGTGTTGTCTCCCACTAATTTCTATATTGTTATCTAAAAGCCATCAATTCATTCAGATGAATTATCTGTTCATATTTTTGTTCATCTTCCTTCACATATAAGGCCACGACACTACTTTTATAACCGTCTGTTTAGATAATTATATTTGAGAAGAATTGTTGGAGGGAAGAGAACAAATATAGATGAAGCTCCTTGTCTTATGAGAGAGAGAGAGACAATGATCGGAACCCCAATCTAACTTCCTCTGTAAGTCTTTGGTTGGTATTTCTGACTGAATCCTCCAAATCAACCCTTTAGTTTTAAATGTCTCCTCACTCCCAGACACAATAATTGAATTGTCTTAGAGAAGATGTTTCCTATCTATGATGAAAGACATCATTCGGCAAATTAGGTCAATGCCAAGTCACTCAACTATCTCACTCCCCCACTAATTTTACCCTGCAACCTTCTCTACCCAAGTACCCATCAATTCTTCCCAGATTCTATCACTCATATCAAGCTTATCTTATACATAGATCTAGCAAAGTTCACTTCCAATATCTGCTCTTTCCCTGCATACAGCTAAGTGATCCCTTTGTGTCTTGAGACTGTTGCTAGATGTGAACTGTTAACAATGTTTGCCTAGTTCAGCGCTAGCTTATATTTTGGCAATTAACATTCTTGCCATACTCGATCAACCATCCTAAGCATTCATTCCCTCCAGCACTGGTGCCCAGTTGCAGCAGTATGCACCATCTACAGAAAGCACAGCAAGTCTTTGCCCAGGCTACTCCAATGTCAACTCCCAAAATCACAATCTAATATTGGGAGATGAGTTTTGGGCAAGTAGCTGATGTGTCAATGGGGATGCATTATGGGTCCAGTGACCATTATTTGATTAGATTTAATATAGTCTTGGTAAAGATAGGACTGGCTCACAAGTTAAAGTCTTTAGCTAGAGCAAGGCTAAGTTTAATGGCATTAGGCAGGAACTTGCAAAGTTTGATTGGGAGAGGCTATCAGGCCCTGAAAGGATGTTTGGCAAGTGAGAGGTTTTTAAAAAAGGAGAAAGGGAGAATTTAGGGCCCATATGTACTTAGACCAAGGCACGTGGGATTATGAAAACCCTATTTTCGAGAGAAATTGAGGCTCTCAGTTGGGAAAAGAAGGTGCAGGTGTCAGCTATATGCAGCTGGGAGTGAATCCCTAGAGGAGTATAAGAAATTTAGGAGGTTCACAGGAGTGAGATAGATCAGCTGGTTGAATAGCGTCACAACAAAATCTTGCACTTACATTGCCCATAAAAGGTATTCGCCCCCACTTGGAAGTTTTGTTTTACAACACTGAATCACAGTAGATTTGATCTGACCTTTTTTTTGATATTGATCAACAGAAAAAGATTCTTTCATATCAAAGTGAAACAGATCTCTACAGTGATCTAAATTAATTACAAATATAAAACACAAAATAATTGATTTCATTAAGTATTCACCCCCTTTAATATGACACACCAAATCATCACTGGTGCAGCCAATTAGTTTTAGAAATCACATAATTAGCTAAATGGAGAGCATTGTGTGCAGTCAAGGTATTTCAATTGATTGTAGTAAAAATACACCTGTATCTGGAAGGTCCAACTGCTGGTGAGTCAGTATCCTGGCAAAAATACACCATGAAGACAAAAGAACACGCCAAGCAACTCTACGAAAAGGTTATTGAAAAGCAGAAGTCAGGAGATAGATACAAGAAAATTCCCAAGTCACTGAATATACCTTAGAGTACAATTAAGTCAATCATCAAGAAATGGAAAGAATATGGCACAGTTGTAAATCTGCCTAAAGCAGGTCATCCTCAAAAAATGAGTGACCATGCAAGAAGGGGACTGGTGAGGGAGACTACCAAGAGACTGATGACAACTCTGGAGGAATTACAAACTTCTGTGACTGAGATGGAAGAGACTGCGCATAATGCCCCTCCTCCCCTTCTTACCCCATCCCCGATATATTTAGTCTTTTCCCCCTCCCTTTTTCTCTCTCTCTCCGCCCATCACTCTGCCTGTTCTCCATTTCCCTCTGGTGCTCCCCTTCCCCTTTCTTTCTCCCTAGGCCTCCCGTCCCATGATCCTTTCCCTTCTCTAGCTCTGTATCCCTTTTGTCAATCACCTTTCCAGCTCTTAGCTTCACCCCACCTCCCTCCGGTCTTCTCCTATCAGTTTGCATTTCCCCCTCCCACTCCTACTTTCAAATCTCTTACTATCTTTCCTTTCGGTTAGTCCTGACGAAGGGTCTCGGCCCGAAACGTCGACAGTGCTTCTCCCTACAGATGCTGCCTGGCCTGCTGTGTTTCACCAGCATTTTGTGTGTGTTGTTTGAATTTCCAGCATCTGCAGATCTCTTCCTGTTTGCACATACAATTGTTACCCAGTTGCTTCACTAGTCACAGTTTTATGGGAGAGTGGCAAAGAGAAAGCCACTGTTGCAAACAACTCACATGAAATCTTGGCTATAGTTTGTCAGAAGGCATGTGGGAGACTCTGAAGTAAGCTGGAAGAAGATTTTATGGTCTGATGAAGCCAAAATTGAGCCGTTAGGCCAACAGAATAAATGCTATTTTTGGGATAAGCCAAACACCAAACATCATCAGAAACACACCATCCCTACCATGAAACATGGCGGTGGCTGCATCATTCTGGAAGGCTTGTCAAGGTAGAGGGTAAAATTATTGCAGCAAAATACAGGGAAAACCTGATGCAGTCTGCTAGAGAACTGCAACTTGGGAGAAGATTTGTTTTCCAGCAAGACAATGACCCCAACTGTGACCCAAAGTTACACAGAAGTGGCTTAAAAAACAACAAAGTTAATGTCCTGGAGAGGCCAAGTCAGAGTCCAGATTTATAGCTGGACTTGAAAAGGGCTGTTCACTTACGATCCCCATGCAATCTGACAGAGCTTGAGCAATTTAGTAAAGAAGAATGGGGAAAAATTGCAGTGTCCAGCTGTGCAAAGCTGATAGAGACCTATCCATACAGACTCAAGGCTATAATTGCTTTTAAAGATACATTTACTAAATACTGATTTGAAGGGGGTAAGTACTTATGCAATCAATTTGTATTTTATATTTGTAATTAATTTAGACCAGTTTGTACAGACCTGTTTTCACTTCGACACAAGAGTCTTTTTCTGTTGATCAATGTCGAAAAAGCCAAATTACATCCACATATTCAAAATTTAAAAATTTCCAATGAGGGTGAATACTTTTTAAAGGCACTATAGCTTCAACAAGACCAAAGAGTTGATTTTAGACTTCAGGAAGAGAAAACATAGGAGAACATTGTTCTTTCTGCCGCTGGCTCCCCAAGGCTACAGGAGACAGTTAAATGGGTGTCTGCCAGGAGGGGAAAGAGAGAATGCCAGATAGTGGAGAACACCCCTGTGGCTACCCCTCAACAATAAGCACTCCATTTTGAGTACTGTTGGGAGGATGGCCTAACTGGGGGAAAGCAACACTGGCCGTGCCTCTGGTATGGACTCTTGGTCCTGTGGCTCAGAAGGGTAGGGAACTGAAGAGGATGGCAGCAGTAATAGGGGACTCTATAGTCAGGGGGGCAGATAGGTGATCTTGTGGATGCGAAAAGGAAACACGGATGGTTGTTTGCATCCTAGGTGCCATTATCCAAGACGTTTCTGGACGCATCCACAATATCTGGAAAAGGGAGGGTGAGCAGCAAAAGTTGTGGTGCATATTGGTACCCATGACATGAGAGAAAAGCGGCCAGTAAAGGAGTGGAGCTTTGCGGCTTTGACTCGGGGAGTGACCTTGTCGAGGGAAGTGCCTTGTGAGGAAAGTGCGAGTCTTTGGCTCGAGAGACTCTTCAGCAAGGAGTCTGAGGGAGGAGACTACGCCACAGCTGGAGAGGGTGAGAGGTGGTGAAGAGATGACAGGTAAACTGATTCAGTGTGATGCTTGCCTGATGTGGGAGGTCAGGGACACTGATGGTGCCTCCAGCTGCTACAACTGTGATAAGTGTGTCCAGGTTCAGCTCCTGAAGGACCGTGTTGGGGCACTGGAGAGGCAACTGGATGACCTCAGGTTCATCCGGGAAAACGAGAGTTTTCTGGACAGGATCTACAGTGAGATCGTTACACCAAAGATATCGGAGGAGAGAATGGGGGCGACGATGAGGAAGGGATGGATGCTTGACGTACAGGAGACCCCGGGGGATGTGCCTCTTGAAAACAAGTTTACCCTCTGGGAAGCTGTCAGGACAGAAGACACTGCCAGTCTGAGAGGCGGACAGGTCTGCAAGTCAAAAATTAGCACTGAAGCAAAGCCAAAGAGACAGACGACAGGCAGAGCCGTGGTAGTAGGGGACTCCATAGTAAGAAGTACAGAAAGGGGTTTCTGTGGCAACAGGCGGGATTTAAGGATGGTGTGTAGCCTTCCTGGAGCCAGGATCCAGGATGTTACGGATCGATTGCAGGGCATCCTCAAGGGTGAAGGCGAAAAGCCGGAAGTGGTAGTGCATGTCGGCACAATTGACATCGGGAAGAAGAGGAAAGAAGTTCTGCAGTGTGACTTCAGAGAACTCGGAAGAAGGCTGAAAAGCAGGACCTCCAGGGTGGTTATCTCCGGTTTGCTTCCAGTTCCTCGTGCTGGTGAGGGCAGGAACAGGGAGATATGGGACCTCAATGTGTGGCTGAAGAGCTGGTGCGGCAAGCAGGGTTTTAGATTCTTAGACCATTGGGATCTGTTTTGGGGTAAGGATGAATTGTACAAAAGGGACGGGTTGCACCTTAATAGGCGGGGGACCAACATCCTGGCAGGCAGGTTTGCCACTGCTACACGGGTGTGTTAAAACTAGTAAGTGGTGGGGGGGGGGGGAGGAGATGAACTGGAAATATAAGGATGGAGTTAAAGGGAAAGAGAGAATAAGATAAGTTAAGAAAGACAACAGAATTGACGGGGCAGAAAGCTCAGGAAGGGATCGGAGAGTATGGCCAAGTGCAATAGGGACCGATGTGAGAAGCGAGGGGAGTAATGGATTAAAAGTATTATATATGAATGCACGAAGTATAAGAAATAAAGTGGATGAGCTTGAGGCTCTGTTGGAAATTGGCAAGTATGATGTTGTAGGAATAACAGAGACATGGCTACAAGAGGACCAGGGCTGGGAAATGAATATTCAAGGGTATACATCCTATCGAAAGGACAGACAGGTGGGCAGAGGGGGTGGGGTGGCTCTGCTGGTGAGGAATGAAATTCAGTCCCTTGCGAGGGGTGACATAGAATCAGGAGATGTAGAGTCAGTGTGGATAGAACTGAGAAATATAAAGGGCAAAAAGACCTTAATGGGAGTTATCTACAGGCCCCCAAATAGTAGCCTGGATATAGGGTGCAAGTTGAATCAAGAGCTAAAATTAGCATGTCGCAAAGGTAATACTATGGTTATAATGGGGGATTTCAACATGCAGGTAGACTGGGAAAATCAAGTTGGTACTGGACCCCAAGAAAGGGAGTTTGTGGAGTGCCTCCAAGATGGATTCTTAGAGCAGCTTGTACTGGAGCCTACCAGGGAGAAGGCAATTCTGGATCTAGTATTGTATAATGAACCGGATTTGGTAAGGGAACCCAAGGTAAAGGAGCCATTAGGAGGTAGTGACCATAATATGATAAGTTTTAATCTACAATTTGAGAGGGAGAAGGGAAAATCGGAAGTGTCAGTATTACAGTTGAACAAAGGGAGCCATGAGGGAGGAACTAGCCAAAGTTGACTGGAAGGATACCCTCGCAGGGATGACAGAGGAACAACAATGGCAGGTATTTCTGGGAATAATTCAGAGGGTGCAGGATCAGTTCATTCCAAAGAGGAAGAAAGATTCTAAGGGGAGTAGGGGGCAACCGTAGCTGACAAGGGAAGTCAACAACAGTATAAAAATAGAAGAATAACATAGCAAAGATGAGTGGGAAGCCAGAGGATTGGGAAACTTTTAAAGAGCAACAGAAGATTACTAAAAAAGGCAATACGGGGAGAAAAGATGAGGTACGAAGGTAAGCTAGCCAAGAATATAAAGGAGAATAGTAAAAGCTTCTTTAGGTATGTGAAGCAGAAAAAATTAGTTAAGACCAAAGTTGGGCCCTTGAAGGCAGAAACGGGTGAATTTATTATGGAGAACAAGGAAATGGCAGATGAGTTGAACAGGTACTTTGGATTGGTCTTCACTAGGGAGAACACAGACAATCTCCCAGATGTAACAGTGGCCAGAGGGCCTAGGGTAATGGAGGAACTGAAGGAAATTCACATTAGGCAGAAAATGGTGTTGGGTAGACTGATGGGACTGAAGGCTGATAAATCCCCATGGCCTGATGGTCTGCATCCCAGGGTACTTAAGGAGGTGGCTCTAGAAATCGTGGAAGCATTGGTAATCATTTTCCAATGTTCTATAGATTCAGGATCAGTTCCTGAGGATTGGAGGCTAGCTAATGTTATCCCACTTTTTAAGAAAGGAGGGAGAGAGAAAACGGGGAATTATAGACCAGTTAGCCTGACATCAGTGGTGGGGAAGATGCTGGAGTCAATTATAAAAGATGAAATAGCGGTACATTTGGATAGCAGTAACAGGATTGGTCCGAGTCAGCATGGATTTACGAAGAGGAAATCATGCTTGACTAATCTTCTGGAATTTTTTGAGGATGTAACTATGAAAATGGACAAGGGAGAGCCAGTGGATGTAGTGTACCTGGACTTTCAGAAAGCCTTTGATAAGGTCCCACATAGGAGATTAGTGGGCAAAATTAAAGCACATGGTATTGGGGGTAGGGTACTCACATGGATAGAAAATTGATTGGCAGACAGGAAACAAAGAGTAGGGATTAACGGGTCCTTTTCAGAATGGCAGGCAGTGACTAGTGGGATACCACAAGGCTCGGTGCTGGGACCACACCTATTTACAATATATATTAATGATTTAGATGAAGGGATTAAAAACAACATTAGCAAATTTGCAGATGGCACAAAGCTGGGTAGTAGTGTGAAATATGAGGAGGATGTTAGAAGAATGCAGGGTGACTTGGACAGGTTAGGTGAGTGGGTAGATGCAGTTTAATGTGGATAAATGTGAGATTATCCACTTTGGTGGCAAGAACAGGAAGGCAGATTACTATCTGAATGGTGTCAAGTTAGGAAAAGGGGAAGTACAATGAGATCTAGGTGTCCTTGTTCATCAGTCACTGAAAATAAGCATGCAGGTACAGCAGGCAGTGAAGAAAGCTAATGGCATGCTGGCCTTCATAACAAGGGGAGATGAGTATAAGGGCAAAGAGGTCCTTCTGCAGTTGTACAGGGGCCTGGTGAGACCACACCTGGAGTGTTGTGTGCAGTTTTGGTCTCCAAATTAGATGAAGGACATTCTTGTTATTGAGGGAGTGCAGCGTAGGTTCACGAGGTTAATTCCCGGGATGGCGGGACTATCATATGTTGAAAGGTTGGAGCGACTGGGCTTGTATACACTGGAATTTAGAAGGATGAGAGGGGATCATGTAAGATTATTAAGGGATTGGACACGCTGGAGGCAGGAAAAATGTTCCCGATGTTGGGGGAGTCCAGAACCAGAGGCCACAGTTTAAGAATAAGGGGTAGGCTGTTTAGAACAGAGTTGAGGAAAAACTTTTTCACCCAGAGAGTTATGGATCTATGGAATGCTCTGCCTCAGAAGGCAGTGGAGGCCAATTCTCTGGATGTTTTCAAGAGAGAATTAGATAGAGCTCTTAAAGATAGCAGAGTCAAGGGATATGGGGACAAGGCAGGAACAGGGTACTGATTGTGGATGATCAGCCATGATCACATTGAATGGCAGTGCTGGCTCAAAGGGCCAAATGGCCTACTCCTGCACCTATTGTCTATAAGAAGAGAAAGGGAGGAAGTCCTGAAGAATCAATCCAGGGAATTAGGAAGGAAGTTGAGAAGCAGGACCTGAAAGGTGGTAATCTTGGAATTTCTGCCTGTGCCATGCAACAGTGAGGATAGGAATAGAATAAGGTGGCTGTAGAATTGGTGCAGGGGGCAGGGATTCAGATTTCTGGATAATTGGGAACTCTTCTGGGGCAGGTGGGACCTATACAAAATGGACAGGTTGCATTTAAGTTCCAGGGGGAACAACATTTTTGCAGACAGGTTTACTAGAGCTGTGGGAGTGGTTTAAACTAATATGGGAGGGGCATGGGACCAGTGTGATAGAGCTGAGGATGAGCCAGTAGGTTTACAAGTAGCTGATGGGTGTAACATGGATGTAAGGAAGGACAAACCAATGACTGGGTACAAATGCAGACAGAGAAAGAGTTAAACTGTACCACATACAAAATTCAAAAGTGCGAAGAGTACAGGACTAAAGGTGCTGTATTTAAAAGCGTGTAGCATTCAGAATAAAGTGGACAAATTCGTGGAGCCATTAGAGATTGGTCAGTATGATGTTGTGGGCATCACTGAGTTGCGGCTGAAAGAAAGCCATTGTTGGAAGCTTAACATCAAAGGATATACTGTAATTTGTGTCGAAAGGACAGGCAGGACAACATCGGCAGTGGTGTAGCTCTGTTGGTAAGAAGTGGAATTACATCTTTAGAAAGAGGTGACATGGGGTCAGAGAATGTTAATTCTTTGTGGGTGGAGTTAAGAGACTGCAAAGGTAAAAAAAAAACACAATATGGGAATCGGATATAGGCCTCCAAATAGTAGCCAAGAAGTGTGGTTGAGACCACAAAGGGAGCTGAAAAAAGCATGTAATATGGGTAATGTCACAATTGTAATGAGGGACTTCAATAATGCAAGGGGATTGGGAAAATCAGGTTGGTGTTGGATCACAAGAGAGGGAATTTGTTGAATGCCTACAAGATGGCTTTTTAAAGCAGCTTGTGCTTGAGCCTATTCGGGGAAAGGCAATCTTAGACTGGTTGTTGTGTAATAATCCAGATTTTATTAGGGAGCTTAATGTAAAGGAACCCTTAGGAGGCAGTAATCATAATCTGATTGAATTCATACTGCAACTTGAGAGGCAGATGCACAAGTCAGATGTATCAGTATTGCAATGAAATAAAGGGAATTAGAGACATGAGAGAGGAGCTTGCTCAGGTGGATTGGAGGAGGATACTGACAAAGATGACGGCAGAGCAGAGATGGCTGAAGTTTCTAGGAATAGTTCACAAGATGCAGCATAGATTGTCCCACAGAGGAAGAAGTCCCCAAATGGCAGGAGAAGGCAACTGTGGTTGATAGAGGAAGTTAAGGACTGCATAAAAGCCAAGGAAATAATGTAGCAAAAGTGAGTGGGAAGTTGGATGATTGGGAAGCTTTTAAAAAGATGAAAAGATGAAATATGAGGGCTGACTAGCCACTAATATAAAGCAGGATACCAGAAGTTTTTTTCAGTTATATAAAAAGTAAAAGGGAGGTGACAGTTGATATTGGACCACTGGAAAATGATGCTGGTGAGGTAGTGATGAGGGAACAAAGAAATGGCAGATGAACTTAATGGGTACTTTGCATCAGTCTTCACTGTGGAAGATATTAGCAGGGTACCAGGGGTCCGTGATTGTCAGGGAGCAGGAGTGAGTGCCATTGCTATTACAAAGGCAAAAGTCCTAGGTAAACTGAAAGGTCGTAGGGTGGATAAGTCACCTGGACCAGATGGACTACATCCCAGAGTCCCGAGAGAGGTTGCTGAAGAGATAACAGATTCATTGGTTGTGATCATTCAAGAATCACTTGATTCTGGCAATGGTCCCGGCGGACTGGAAGATTGCAAATAGCGCTCCTCTCTTTAAGAAGGGAGGAAGGCAAAATAAGGGAATTATAGGCCAGTTAGCCTAACCTCAGTGGTTGGGAAAGTGTTGGATTCTATTATTAAGGATGAGGTTAAGGTTTTGAGGTACTTGGAGACTAATGATAAAGTAAGTCAAAGTCAGCATGGTTTTTGTAATGTGAAACCTCGCCTGACAAATCTGTTAGAGTTCTCTGAGGAAGTAACAAGGAAGGTGGACAAAGGAGAGGCAGTGGATGTCATTTACTTGGATTTTCAGAAAGCACTTGGTAAGGGACTACAAATGATGCTGCTGAACAAGATAAAATTGAATGGTGTTACAGGAAAAATACTGGCATGGGTAGTGGAATGGCTGATAGGCAGGAGGTAGCAAGTGGGAATAAAAGGGGCCTTTTTTGCTTGGCTGCCGGTGACTCGTCGTGTTCCTCAGGGGTCAGTATTGGGACTGTTATTTTTCACATTATTTGTCAATGATTTGAATAATGGAATTAGTAGCTTTGTAGCAAAGTTTGCAGAGGTAAGTGGAGGGGTAGGTAGTGCTGACGAAGCAATGTGACTGCAGCAGGACTTAGACAGATTGGAAATAAAGTGGCAGATGGAATACAGTGTTGGGAAATGTATGATAATGCATTTTGGTAAAAGAAACAATAGTGTGGACTATTATCTAAATGGGGAGAAGGTTCAAACATCAGAGACTAGCCACTAGTCCCTAGTGTATAGGGACTTAGGAGTCCTCGTGCAAGATTCCCAGAAGGTGAATTTACTGGTTGAGTCTGTGGTAAAGAAGGCAAATGCAATGTTGGCACTTATTTTATGGGGAATAGAATATAAAAGCAAGGAGATGTTGCCGAGGCTCTTTAAGATACTAGTCAGGCCACACTTGGTGTGTTGATTTGGAACACATATCTCTGAAAGGATGTGTTGTCATTGGATCGAGTCCAGAGGAGATTCATGAGAATAATTTTGGGAATGGGCACATGTAATCTGTTTAGATAGACAACTTGATCTGAATGGATAAGTTGACCTGAAGGGCCTATTTGTCATGCTGCAATACTCCACAACTCAATGACTACCCTGTCACATATCCTCTCATGCCCTTGATTCGTAACTCAAGATGTTTTGTCATATGCTTCTGGACCAAGGAGAGGGAAGAAAACTGTTTCTTTCAATCTTAATTGCTGACCAACTCTTTGTTTCTTTTATCCTGAGCTGGTGCTGCTCTATGGCATACAGCATCATATACATGGGTAATGTGGACAAAATTGCTACCAAGTAGCTGCCACTACAGGCAAGAATTAACTAAAAAATTAACAAAAGCCTGTGGTCAGAATAGACATTGTTATAAAAGGAAATTCCTTGGGTACAGATACAGCTATTGAAATAGAAATAATTTATTAGCTAATCCTTGCCTCTGCTCACATGATACAAATCTTAGTTTAATTTACCTGTTGTTACCAGATCATATCAGGAGGCTCAGAACTTCCGCATCATTGACTCTCAATTTTGACATTTGTCTGGAGTTTATAACTACCATGTAATTTACGTTGTTACTGAAGATGACATTTTTGAAGGGACATTAAGGGACTTGCTTTGATTAATGAGAACAGTCAGTTAGCAACAAAACATTGTGGAAATTGTTCTTAATAAAAGCACTATAATTTTTTTCATTTGCAGAAACCTTCAAGTATCCAAGTAAGAGTGATTCCAGTTTCATCTTTGTAAAGGTCAATGGCATAGGCTTTCATCTTGACACCACTGCAACTAAAGAATCCAGTAGCCTACAGTGAGGTATGCATTTTCTGCTGGAGTTTCCTTTTGACACTCATCTGCTTAAAATTTACAAGGTAATGTCAAAAATCTACTATATTCTTTGCATTTTGGCAATTACAGCTTACTTCTGATAGATAAGAGGCATTTTCTTAAAGGTAAATTAGAGTATTTTCTAAATAATAATGAACGTGTATGATCAGGGAAATTTAAGAAGCCCTGAAGATATATTGAGGAAAAAAAAAGTGAATATCTGTAAAAAAAATAAAAATCAGTGGATATTGTCCTTTATTTCTGGTGTACATGAGGATGGAGGATTATTTACAGCTGTATACAATTCTAGATAAATTATTCATGGAGATGTGTTTGGTTTTGGAGACTGGGCATCAGGAAATGTCTACTGATCTTCATTGGTTGTGGTACAGATCCATCAGAAAGATGCCAGGGATAAAATGATTGAACTTAAATGACAGATTGCACAAGTTAAGATGTTTTAAGAGGATATAAATGATAAGACTATTTACTCTAGTTGGAGACTAGACACGAAGGAAGTGTAATACCACAGCTAAACCTGTGAAATCCTCAAAACTGAAACCAAATGATTTTGTTAGGTTTATGAAACCAAAGTAGGCAAATGGAGTAAAGGTACAAACACCCATAATCTAATTCAGTCAGAACATTATGGCTTTGAGCCAATTTTGTATCACTTTTTCTTTGAACTTAGATTTCTCCATGCTGATACAATGAATGAATTTCACAGGTGTACTATATATAGATATATTCACAGTATATAACTTTGAAATCCTATCTTTGTAAGCTTTAAAAGTCATTAATAAAACCGATATACTAAATTGCATATTCAAACCTCATTTAAAGCAAATAATTATACATTTTGAAAGTAATTTTGCTCAATAATTACAGAATTAACCACATAACAAATGTAATTCCATCTTTTGACATCCAGTTCGTCTTTTGCAATTTTATTTTACCAGTGGAGCTGGAACACAGAAAATTGAGCTACAAGGAATGGAATCCAATGCTTAATTGTACATTTCACGAGAAGTTAAAAAATAACAAAAACAATGTGATATACTGTTCAAAATAATAAACCACAAACATTAAAATTGACAAGGCAAATAAAAGCATATTTACCTCATTTCAAACTAAGAATTAGAAAAATACATATCCTATTACAAAAAGAACACTCTCTATTTGTGAGTCAATGGCAGGCTCAAGTGTGCTTTCCAAGTAATTTCACAGAGATTGTGTTAGAGTGAAATTTCTGTCATTCACGTCATGGTAATTTTTGCTTGTTTGTACTTTACAATATGATGGCAGTGGACAAAGATCTGAAACTTTTTTTCAATTCTAATATTTGATTTGCTTTGAACTTGCAATACAAGTAATTGATAAACTTGTGAGCAATATCTGCATTACTGTCCTGCAAAAAAAAAGATTATGGTTTGTGAAATATTTCTTTATGACATCTTTGGTAAAGATCTGTATCAACAGCTAAAGCAAGACCATCTAGCTCCTGTTTTAATAACCTGGACCAAATAGAAATGATGCTTTCAAACAATTTTATTTATCCATTGAAAAAACTTTGCTACATGATGCTTTGAACTGATTTTGTATATTTCTAGAGAGAAGGCATCATATTAGCTCGAAATACTTGCAGACATACACCAGAGACTAAGGCAAGTAAAACTATTACCAACAGGTATGGCCTTTAAAACTACTGGAATTACTGAACAGAAGTCCTTGCTGACATCATTCTAGCTGATTCCATCAGATACATCCTGAGAGTAATCAGGAGTAGGAACTTCTAGCAATTTTTTTTCTCCCTTTGCTTGGACTTGGGAGTCACATTCCTATTCCCAACACAGGTGAGATTAACTCAATAAGATTTGAACTGCTAAGTTTTCAGTCTGTGACACATATCTATGACAATGGAACACTATATGTAATGCAATATATTTTATCCATGAAATACAATTTAGTATACATTTAACGCAATACTGTTTATAATTTGCTTTTGTTGACTAAACTTTTGCTTTATGAATTAGTTTTACACCCAACATACTTACACAATATTTTAACATTAACAATTCAGGAAATTACAAATAAAAGACTAACAATGTCTAACCAGATATCTGATATTTTCTATTGTTTCATTGAACAAAGTAACAAGTTTATGTGAATTAATCTTACAATATTATACTGCAATCAGTCATGATTCACATTACCATCTCCTGCAACACTGGTTCTGGATTCATTGAAATGACAAGTTCAATTTTACAAATTTTACTACTATTTCCCTGCTGAGAAATAAATGGTAAAAAAAAACCTTAGAAATTTATTATATTAGTAGGTATGAATTCAGCACCACATTCAGAAATTAATATGACATGATTGGCATAGCAGGAAAAGTTGTCTGTACGATATTATCAGTCTTAACAATACCAAATGACCTACTTTAAAGTTCTTGTTTAGTGAATACAAATAACACAATTTGATAAATTTGGATTAATAACTCGTTCATGTCTTTGTAGGCCAATGCAGAATAGTTTGTTCTACATTTGCATTTACAAACGTCATACTGAATAATGTTGCGTCTTTTCATTGTCAACATGAAATTCCCACCATTACTTTCCCACTTTAAGTTAGAAGGAATCTTTTAGATCTCTTCTGAAGAATAGGCTGAAAGATCATTTTCATAACCAGCTATGGAACTATAAAGGGACATTGTTTGTAAAGATTCACATGATTAATAGCTACTAAATACAAGAACTCTTTCAGAAAAATTACTGCACAATTCCAAATTGAATCAAAACAAGCAGTCCAATGGCTGTACAAGAAGATGTCTGCTTGATAAATGTCTAGCTGATCAGTTGTCCTTCAGTGTCTTTTCCTTTTGCCGATATACTTCCTCTGTGAATGGCCTGTTCACAGAAAGAGACAGGTTTCACAAACTCTGATTAAGAGGAGTAATGATTTGACTGTTAGAATAATGCACATACTGTATGTAATTGAAAATACTGCTCTATAGATCTAATTTCATGCTGTTACCAGAAGGCAAAATAACATACTATTAATACTCACAAGATACATTTATCAATGCATACTCCAATGGTTAATATAAGAGGTCGCATTCATTATAGTGAAAAGGTAAAATACCATTGTTTCAATGACAGACTTACATAATACTTTACCTCTTTTCAAAACGATTGTTTCTAATTATTTTTTAAAATTTCTTTCTTGACCAGTTCCAACAGCTAATATAATCAGACAGTATAGAAAATAACACAACTTTTTCCTTTGCAATGTTTTCAAAATTTCTAATTGTGTGAAGATACCCTCTGACTAAAAGTAGGGTTAATTTCCAGACTACTACTGCAAATAACTCACGGAATAAAAACACTGAAAGAAATAAGTGTATTTAAATACCTTCACTTTGAGCAGTTTTAGTTATAAATTATTAAAATCTGGAGATCTTAAGAAATGCAGCTGACAAGGCAGTTGATGGTGAGATGGCACTGGATGATGCTGGTGAACTATGGCGACTTGTTGCAGGCAGCTTACAAATCTTCTAAATATACTTCTTCTGAATTACTCTCACTGCAATCCGTAGCCTGTAATTTATCTTTAAGTAATGTACATTTGAATCATCTAAACAAACTAGCGATTTCATGATCTTCAAAAGGACTTGACGGACTTAACTCTCAAGGCAGGTATGGCATCTTTAAGAGGATGAAGTTATAACACCATGGCCATAAGAGAGGGAGGACAGCAGGTCTCCAAGTCAGGCTAAAATGCTGAGGCATGAAACTTCCTCTACCCAGCATCTTGTTAGCAAACGTACAGTCGCTGGAGAACAAGACTGAGGATGCAAGGGCAAGACTGCTGAACTGTTAATTGTTATTGTTAGTGCTGAAATATTGCTGTATCGGAGGGAAATATATGGTGACATACTGTATATGTACTTTGGTAAGAAATTTACTTTGAACTTTGATGACAGTTGGTCAAGCAACAAAACCTCCAGAAACCTTGATTCTTTTGGTAGAGTTATAGAAAAGTATAGCACAGAAATGGGCCTTTTGGGCCATCTACTCTGTACTGAATCATTTAAACTCTGTAGTCCCATCGACCTGACCATAGCTGTCCATACCCCTCCAAACATCTCTCAAAAGCTGAAACTGAGCTTGCATGCATCACTTGCATTGGCAGCTCATTCCACATTCTCACGACCCTCTGAGTGAAAAAGTTTCCCCTCATGCTTCTCTTTAATATTTCAACTTTCACCTTTAACCCGGTGGCCTCTAGTTGCAGTCCCACCCAACTTAAATGGGAAAAAACCTGCTTGCATTTACCCTATCTATACCCCTCATAATTTTGTACATCTCTTATCAAATCTCCCCTCAAGCTTCTACATTCCAAGGAATAAAGTTCTAACTTAGTCAATCTTTCCTTACAACTCAGGTCCTCCAGTCCCGGCAACAACCTTGTAAATTTTCTCTGCAATCTTTAAACCTTATTTACATCTTTCCTGAAGATAGGTGACCAATATGAACTCAACACTTCAAACCAGGTCTCACCAATGTCTTGTATAACTTCCACATAACCTCCTATCTCCTGTACTCAGTGCCTTGGTTTATGAAGGCCAATGTGCCAAAACCCTTTCTTTACAACCCTATCACCTATGATACCACTTTCAAGGAACTATGGAGCTTTACTCTTGGATTCCTTTGTTCTATCGCACTTCCCAGTGCCCTACCATTCACTGTGTAAGACCTCCCCTGGTTACCTAAGTGTAACACCTTTCACTTGTCTGCATTAAATTCCATCTACCGTTTTTCTAGCTGATGCATATCCTGCTGTAAACTGTGATAGTCTTCCTCGCTGTCCACTGTACTCCAATCCTGGTGTCATCTGCAAATTTGCTAATCCAGTTAACCACATTCACATCCAGATCGTTGATCTAGATGACAAACAACAATGGACCCAGCACCAATCCCTGTGGCACTCCACTAGTCACTGGCCTCTAGTCAGAGAGGCAACCATCTACCAACATCCTCTGGCTTCTCTCACAAGCCGATGTCTAAACACATTTACTACCTCATCTTGAATGCCAAACAACTGAATCTTCTTGAATAGTGATTCCCAAGGGTGGGGGGGGGGGGGGGGGGGGGGGTGGCGACTATGTCCTAAGGGGGCGTTAGGGGAAATAGAAATCGTAGGTGGGGGGGTGGTCAAGATTGTGTGTGTGTGTGTGTGGGGGGAGAAACGGTAAGTGGTACCCTAACTATGGCACTATAATTATGAGAAGCTATGTGAATGGTCAATTGCTCTAACTGGAATAGTATAAGGGTAGCTTGCTGAACACCAGCTCTCTCCTGGCTAACATTCAAATTCCAATCTGAATCTTTGTTAACGTGATTTTCACTGTTGTGATAGTCTCGCTGTTTCTTTGCATGCCATTACCATTATTCCACCTGTGTTAACTCGCCGATGTCATCAGCATTCCCAGTTTGTGTTTTTTTATTTTAATTTAGCCCCATTAATGATGGATAAATACGTACAGCACAATCTCTGGGTCTGAAGGCGGTGAAGCCCTGAATTCTAATCCTGCTAAGAAACGGAAACTACAGAAAGTGTGTCAATACAATGGAACTTACCTGGAGTATGGTTTTATCCCATTCCCGTCAGATCAGCGACACCCCATGTGTCTTATTTGTAATGTTGTACTGTCTAATGAAGCCATCAAGATTACAGGAACACTTCTGTAAAAGACACCCTGAAAGGGCTACTTCTGGTGTTACTTGCATCATACAACATGGTGCTCTCTAGTTACCTGATGAGGTAACTGTAGCCTTTAGTCAGGAGTAGATGTTGTCAGGTGGTGCCCAACCTTCATAAAGTGATTCAACCCTTAACCACTAAACTGTCCAGTTGGCGGGTCAGCAATGGAGCCCATCTGCTCCTGAATTTCAGTGCAACTCTCGCCTGCTCCATATCCAGCAAGAGGCTCTTTCTGCTTCCTTTCCCATCATGTGAGCCAGTTGGTTCTTGCTCCTTTCATCAAGGCCCAGCACAGACAGCAACCTCCATGCTGACCTTGCAGGTAACCCTCCACAGCTGATCTCCACAGGGTAATAGCCACGTCTGCCATCCTTTGTCTCTGCACTTCTGGACTAAGGATTGGTATTTCAGGGCCTTCCTCTGCTGAGCCTCCTCAGATCCTTCCTCCCATGGTATTGTGAGCTCCACCACGATGATTTTCTTGTTTTCGGTGGACCATAGTACGCTGTCTGCTTGAAGTGTGGTTTGCACCACCTCTGGGAACTGCAGCTTCCTGCCCACATCGACCCTCATCTCCCATGACGTGGCAGTTTGTAGCAGATTGGATTTGGGCCTCTTTGATCTGACTGGTGTGGCCCTCTCCTTTATGAAAAGGACTATCCTGTTTGCCTCTCTGCCAGCTGGTCTCTTTTACACCTCTCCCGCTCCAGTGTGTCAGCAAGGGTCAACAGGACTTTGTTGTGGCACCATCTATACCATCCTTGTGTTAAAGCTGTTTTGCATCCTGATAGTATGTATGCCAGTGAACCCTGCTGACCACAAAGCTTGCAGTTAGGGTCCTCACTCACTCAGCCCTCATGTTTGCAGCTGTGATAGTGTAGGGAAAGCGTCATACATAGACTGCAGGAGGAAAGAAATGTGGAAGGGAAGGATTCCAGTCTCCAAAGCTCTGCCTAAGTGATCTTGCGCTTGGGAAGATCCCATTTTGTCCAGATGCCCTGTGACCCAAACTCCACTGCCTTCGATAACCGCCTTTCATCTTCATGGATCCATACCTCTGCCTGGACCATGCCACACCTATCCCTAGCACATACACTCCCCCAACATTGGAAGTGTGTTGAGCAGAGGCCTCGCCGTCCCAGGCATGGATTGCCAATGACATTTCCCAATTGCAGAGAGCTCACTGTCTGGTCTACGGCCGAGTTGGCAGCCCACTTTCAGCACAATCCTGTTGTGACTCTTGCTTGGTTTATAAGCCCCTCAGTGTTTACACAACTCTACACTTTGCCACCTGGAACTCCTCTCCTACCAATGACAATGGGGGGTGTAGCTGGCCTGATTTTATGTAAAGCCCCACTGAAGAAAAACTTGGGGGAATCCACAGCCACCTCCACAAGTGCTTATTGACTTTCCTCTCGATGCCTTCTACAGTGGTCATGGGGAACTCGTACATCATGAAAAACCAGAGCAGCCTTGGTAGAAGATCATGTTGGTACAACCATGTCTTAAACTTACCAGGGTGTCCGGTTTTGTTGATCTTCTTCAGTCACTGTTCAGTCTGCTTTACAGTGTTGGTGATGTTGGCGCTGTCAGTCATTGCTGCATTAAAGCACTTTCCTCTATGGATGGAATTACTTCTCCCTGTAATTGAAGACTGAACTTGCTAGTAACCTTGCCCTTTCTGATCACCATGCATCTGGATTTCCTGTTCTTGAAGGTCATTCTGGCCCAGGTAGCTATGTTGTCCAGGGTTTCTGATACCCGTCTTGCTTGGACATAGGTTACAGTGGTTACTCAGTTCCAGAAGATGAAGGAAGCATTTGGAAAGCGTTGCACACTTGAGTCATTTGCCAAGAAAGCTAAATATGACCTTGTTAGCAATCTCACTGCTTCTTATAACATTCTAAAATGATAACAAAGTGTGGAAAATCTTATACAATTAGTGAAAGATTAATAACGCCTATTGTATTAGAAGTGCTCACCTCTGTTCTCAAAATGGATACCAGTATTTTAAAATCAATTCCTCTGAGTAATAACTCTGTAGCTTGTTGTATTGACAAAATGAATGAAGACATTGAGAATCAATTATGCAACTGGATGAGTCAACTGTGCAAGACAATGACACATTACTAATGGTATATATATGGTTTATTAAAAGTGGAAGAGATTATGAAGAGATTTTCTTTTGTAAAAAAGTTAAAAACAACTATCAATGGAGAATCAATCTACCACAAGCTCAAAATGTATATTGAGGATAAAAGTATTCCAATTAGGAACAAGGTTTCTTGTGCAACAGATGGAGCAGCATATACGTCTGGTCGCCTTGCCGGTTTAGTTTAGTGGCATTTATGAAAAAAGAAATTCCAAGTCTGTTTGCTATTGATTGTGTAATTCATCGTCAATATTTCACAGACAAAAACCTCAGCCAGCTAATTTTTTTTCAAGCATGGTTCTTGTAATATCTGCTATCAACAGCTCATCCATTAAATAGCAGAATATTTTGCTAGTTTTTCCAAGATAACAATGAAGAGTTAGAATGCTTGCTTCTTCACACTGAAGTGCATTGGCTGTCAGAAGGCTGCTGCTTGAAATATTTTTTTGATATTTTTGACACTGCAATTAAATTTTTGTTCAAATTTGACAAGAACTCGGGAAACAAGATTGAACTTTTACATGGAGATGTGGTATACCTAGCCTCTATATGACTATGCAAAGTATGGCACTCTCTTTCATAGGCGGTGATTTGCAAGAGTACTGCTTATTCCTGCAGTCACTGAAGGAGAATTGTCAGAATTGATTCAAGGATTTGAACAACCTGGAAATTCTGGACTGGGTAATTAACTCATTTCTTTGCTAGGTAGAAGATCAGGAAGACAGCTTGCAAGAAGATATGATCAAAATTCACAATGATGAAGAAGAAAAAAAACTTTTCAAAAATGTTGGCCTTTGTGGTGTGTGGCTAAACTGTCTAGCAAATTTCCTGGTCTTCGGAGAAGAGCCAAACTGCTCTTTATTGCATTTCCATCCTCCTATCTTGTTGAAAGAGGCTTTTTTGCAGTGAACCACACACTCAAAAAAAACAGAAATCATTTTGACATTGTTACATGTGGGTACTTGAAGCACTTACTGTCACAACTTGAACAGATATTTCAACTCTTGCTAAAAACCATCAAGCTCAAGGATCACATTGATATTGAAGGTGTTGTACAGAGCACAGGTACTGTGTAAGCTAGGTTTAAAGACAAATAAAAATTTAAAGCAGAATAATTTTTCTCATGTTAGCATATGGTAGACATGTTTTTGCACTATGGAGGTGCCGGGAAGTATATTGTGCCTAAGAGAGTTATTGGCAAGTATGAAGGTGCTTTGGGGGGGGCAATGGGCTAAAATAAAAGTTGGGAAACACTGTTCTTGACCAACCTCTCATGCGGGACCTTTTCAAATGCCTTGCCAAAGTCTATGTACACAACATCCACTGCCTTGCCTTCACCAACTTTCCTAGTAACTTTCTTGAAAAACTCTAAGATTGTTTAGACATGACCTAACACACAGAAAGCCATGATTGCTATCCTAAATCAGTCCATCTCCACTTAGAATAGCTTCCAAAAACTTTCTTACTCCTGACGTTAGGTTCACTAGCCTATAATTTCCTGGTTTATTTTTACAGCCTTCTTAAATAGTGGAACAACATTAGCTATCCTCCAATCCTCCGGTCCCTTACCTGTTGCTAAGGATGATTTAAATATCTCTGCTAGGGCCCATGCAATTTCTGCACCTGCCTCCCGCAGGATCTAAGGGAACACCCTTGGGGATTTATCCATCTAATTTACCTCAAGAGAGCAAACACCTCCATCTGTGTAATCTGTATAGTGTCTATGAACTCACTGATACTGTCTCACTCTATAGACTTTGTGTCCGCCTCTCGAGTTAACACAGATGCAGACATCTATTTAAGATCTCCCCCATCTCTTTTGGCTCCATGGAGATTACCATTCTGATCTTCCAGAAGACCAATTTTGTCCCTTGCAATCCTTTTGCTCTTAACATATCTGTAGTATCCCATAGGATGCCCTTGTTTGCTAGAGCAAGCTCATGCTTTCTTGTAGCCCTCTTGATTTCTTTCTTTAGTATTCTCTTGCATTTCTTTTACTTCATAAGTACGTCATTTGTTCCTACCTGCCCATACCTGCTATGCACCTCCTTTTTTCCTTAACCAGGGCCTCAATATCTCTTGAAAACCAAGGTCCATAAATCCATTATCTTTTTCTCTTATTTTGACAAACATTTACAAGCTTTGTACTCTCAGAATTTCACTTCTGAAGGCCTCCTTTGCCAGAAACAGCCTGTCCTAATCCAGACTTGCCAGATCATTCCTTGTATCATCAAAATTGGACTTTCTCCAATTTAGAATCTCAAACCACACATTTACTTTCAAACTAATGGAATTATGATCACTAGATGCAAAGTGTTCCCCTAAACAAACTTCTGTCACCTACCCTGTCTCATTCTCTCATAGATTAAGTACAACACACTCTCTTGCTGGGACTTCTATTTACTGATCAACGAAGCTTTCCTGGACACATTTGACAAAGTCTATCCCATCTAGTTCTTTCACAGTATGAGAGTCTCAGTCAATAAGTGGAAAGTTTAAAATCACCATTTATAACCACCTTATGTTTCTTGCAGCAGTCTGAAATCTCTCTACAGATTTGTTCCTCTAAATCCCACAGACTGCTGGGTGGTCTATAATATAACCTCATTTGTGTGGTTATACCTTTCTTATTCCTCTGTTCCACCCATAAAGCTTCACTAGACAAGTTCTTCAGTCTGTCCTGACTGAGCACTGCAGTGACATTTTCCCTGCCTACCACCACTCCCTCTTTAATCCTTTCCGCTCTGTCATGTCTAAAACAATGGAATCTTGGAGCTGCCAGTCCTGCTCCTCCTGCAAGCAAGTCTCACTAATGGCTACAACTTTATTATTCCAGGTTTTGATCCATGCCCTGAGCTCATCTGCCTTTCCTGTTACTTGATTTAAATATTCGCAGCTCAGAACATTAGTTGCACCATGTTCAACCTTTTTATTCCTGACTTTGTCTGAAGTCTTAACAATATTTGTCTCCACTATCTCTTCTGGCACTCTGGTTCCCATCCCTCTGCAACTCTAATTTAACCCCCACTCCCGCCCCCACCCTGTGCAACACTAGCAAACCTTTCAGCTGTTATGATCCCAGCCCCCTCCTTCTTGAGAATCGCAAGATCGCTATTAATTCGGGTCTTGGACCCAGGAAATGAGAGAGAATCCTCAAGGTTTTGGAATGCGTCCTGGCCCTTCAGTAAGACAAAGCAACGGATTTGGCCATTGTTTCTTGGAGACACCTTTGTGGATTGCGATCCTATACTACGTGCCAGCTCTCAGGGCAATGTGGGCTGGGCTACGGGGAGAGATTGCATCATCCCCACCTGATTGACATCTGAGACCCCGTGAGTCCAGATAAAAAGAGGGGCTGTAGAGACGGCCCCTCAGACACACCAGAAGAGACGCTAGCGATCCCGTATAGTGGGCAGCCATTTGAAGGAAGCCACGTGTGTTCGGTTCCCAGGCCTGGGAGCTGGTGGCTGATACCACAGAAACGAGTTTCTGTAATTAACAACGGGGAACCAACTCCCCCGACACATCGGATCGGCCTCATCCAAAGACCCGGGCAAGTTCTCTTATCACAAATCTCTCTCTCTCTCCAACCAGTGAAAACCCAGCGGTCCCCAAAGGCTAAAGCCTGCATGAACTTGAGAGACTTTTATATTTCCATCGGACAATATTTTTACCCCTAGACAAAACGATAGAGCTACTTCTTATTGACGATTATTACTATACCCGCGCTTTAGATTGAGTATTGACGACGTATATTATCTGAATGTTTGTATTAACCTTACTTTTGTGCCCCTTTATAAATAAAAACTTTTAAAAATAGTACCATCAGACTTCAACGGACCTCTCTATCTTTGCTGGTAAGTGACCCAGTTACGGGGTTCGTAACACCGCTAAGATAATCATCATCCACCAGTTCAGGTGCAAACTGTCTCTTCTGTACTGGCCCCATCTTCCCTGGAAGAGAACCCAATGATCCAAAAATCCAATGCCCTCCCTCCTACACAAACTCCTTAGCCACGTGTTAAGCTATATGATCTTCCTATTTCTGGCCTCACCAGCACATGGCAAAGTTAGTAATCCTGAGACCACAACCCTGGAGGTACTGTCCTTTAACTTAGCACCTAACTCCCTGAAGACACTTTGCAGAACCTCGTCTTTCTTCCTACCTATGTCATTGGTACCTACATGGACCATATCCTCTGGTTGCTCACCCTCCCACTTAAGAACATTGAAGTCGATCTGAGATGTCCCAGATCCTGGCAGCTGGGGGGCAACATACCATCTGGGAATCTCGTTCTTGTCCACAGAACCTCCTTTCTGTTCCCCCCTTCTCTTCTGAGCCACTAAGCCAGACTCAGTGTCAGAGACCTAACCAATGTCAACAGCAGCCTGAAATCCAAAAGGCTAGACCATTAGAGTCCCAATGACAAGTCAACAGTAAAATAAAGTGATCCTTTTTACATTTTGGGAACAGCATCTCTCCAGCCTCAAATGTGTTGTAGTTAGAGACAACAATAATTTCCGTTTCAAAATTGAAAAACTGCTGTGGTTTGCCTATATAAAGTGGGAGTTTCCCCCTTTTTAGCTTAGTTGCAAAGCAGAATTGCAGGCTATAAATCAGTATGAAAGGAAACGGACATACAGTTGAACACTTACATTAGAATAGAATTAAGGTGCACCATAAACTTCTGGCATACAGCAGAAGACACTGCTGGAAGCTAAGCATTACCATGCTCTTTTAAAATGTTGGGCTTATGCAAAATATACAACGTGTGTCAATTAACACATACAATCCAAAATTTTATTCAGCTGCATATTTATAAAGTCTCTTTTGGGGGACATAACCATAAAGATTAATCCAATGCTGACACTGGAATACACACCTTTCAAACAGAATGGCAACTTTGTATACTGCTGCAACCCAAGCGGTGAGCACCAAACCCGTTGGACTGGCATTCCTATTGAGTTGCAGAGAGAAAAAGAGGTTTTAGGAAGGGATATAAGTGCCAAGTTAATCGTATTAAAATACCAGAAGACCTCTGAAATTAGATACACAATAACACAGTTTTCTCAGAGTTTGGCCATCCACAATTAAGCCTGATTCAGTCAATAGGCAGCTTCACCTTTTTCCACTCTGACAAGCCATGCAGTAAAATTATTGGGCATTACCAGATAAACATTATTCAGGAAACAACTCATCCATTTTTGCAAGCTATTTTTTCCACTTGCATTGTGGTCAAGCTTTTCTGAAATGCAAAGTAATTGCAAGTTGGCCTCATTTATTAATTCCATTCGGCTGCATAAACCTAAAACCATGTTGACTTTCCACTACCCAAATTCAATGAATCAAAATTTCTATCTGCAAAGGTGATCAATTTTTTCCTCAGCACAATCTTATTCTTTTATCTTCAAAGCAACCATATGATTCTAATGGAACAGACCCAAAATTCTCGAAGAATGCAGTAAGTTAAGCAGCAACCATGGAGGGGAATAAACAGTCGAAGTATCAGGAACCAACGGCAGACATTCTAGAACATTCAGGCTAATCAAATAATTATACACTCAAACTTGCCAGCAGAGCCAAAAATGTTATAAAAATGTTAACTTAAAGCAGCCTAAGCTATTGGCCCATAAAAATACAGCAGTATTAAGATTTAAGTCATTCTACCCAGACTGGAATATTTCATGCTTACTCAATCCATTTCAATTATTTGACCTGAATTTAAAAATACAATATCTTAAATGTCTGGAGCCTTACAATGCTATATTATATATTATAAAACAGTTCAACTACACTTCAACAGGAAGACCTACTCTTACACCAGTCCCATTTTATTCTCCCCGCATTCCCATCTACTCCCTCCAGATTCAACCACTCACCTACACAGTAGAAGTGGTCAGTTAATCTACCGAGAGGCACAAAAAAAAAAGATGTGGGAGGAAACCACAGCACATGGATGAAACCCACATGACCACAGAGAAAATTTGCAAGTTCCACATGCGCACAGAGAGCCAGATGTCAGGATTGAACAATCCTGGAGCTGCAAGGCAGCAGCATCACTGTGATTGCTGACCTGAATGACATCAAAGTGCCTAAAGGAACCGAGGAACTGATGTTACAGTGTTGGTTTGCTAAGCAAAGTAATTATAATACACATGCTTTGAGGCAATATTAAGGCTCCACCGTCAAAAACATGCTGATGAGAGAAAGGAAAAAGAATCAGGATTGTCACAGAGTCAGTAACTTCAGTACTTATTTAGTAAGAGGATCTCAATTAGCAACAGAAGTCAAATTAAGTTGCCAATTACATGTATTTCAATGGCAAGTGAGTGACATAGAGACTCAAGATAGTGTGAGTTGTCTCTTTTTGTGAACTGGGTGATACAGTGAAGACAGATATACTAGGAGAAAAATCTCCAAGGGTGTACCAGCCAAAGACCACAATTGATGAAAATCTAATGAGTAACTACAATGTCGTGCCTCAGAATTGTGAGAAACTGATGAGAGGAGGCAGACTTGCATTAAAAAAGAAAAACCTAATGATTAAGTTGGGCACGAGATTAGCTGGACTAATGATGCACAAGACAGCAAGTGCAACACTTCCAATAAAATAGTTGCAAGAAGGTCCTAAAATCTAAAGGCTTGTGCACCATTCATTCTCACCCTGAATACTGGCGTGCCTCAAGGCTGTGTGCTCTTCTGTACTCCCTTTTCACCTATGACTGCATTCCTGTACATGGTTCTAACTCCATGATCAAGTTCGCAGATGATACCACGGTGGTTGGTCTGATCAGAGCGGATGTCGAGATGGCCTACAGGGACAAGGTCCAGCACCTGGCCGCATGGTGTGCCGACAAGAACCTGGCCCTTAACACCCAGAAGACCAAGGAGATCATTGTGGACTTCAGGCATGCTAGGAGCCACACTCATGTCCCCATCTACATTAACGGAGCTGTAGTGGAGCATGTACCGAGCTTCAAATTCCTTGGTGTCCACATTTCCGATGATCTCATCTGGTCCCTGAACTCCTCCATCCTGATCAAAAAGGTTCAACAGCGCATTTCCTGAGGAGCATCAAGAAAGCTCACCTCTATCCCAGGATACTGAAGGACTTTTACTGCTGTACCATCGAGAGCATACTCACCAACTGCATCTCAGTGTGGTATGGCAATTGTCCCGTATCGGACCACAAAGCACTCTAGCGTGTGGTGAAAACTGCCCCGCGGATTATCGGCACGCAATTGCCCACCATTGAGAACATCTACCATAAATGCTGCCTGGGCAGGGCGAAAAGCATTATCATGGAGGCATCTTACCCTAACCATGGACTTTTTACTCTCCTCCCATCTGGTAGGCACTACAGGAGCCTCCGCTCCTGCACCAGCAGGCACAGGAAGAGCTTCTTCCCTAAGGGTGTGACCCTGCTGAACCTCACATCACAGCGCTAAACAGTATTGCACCCATAATGTACTGTCTCAGAACTTTTATATTTGTGTGCTGTAGCACTTACTTTTTATTCGCAGTTATTTTGTAAATAACACTATTCTTTTGCACTTCTGGTTAGACGCTAATTGCATTTCATTGGTTTTGTATCTGTACTTGGCACAATGACAATAAAGTTGAATCTAATCTAATCTAATCATGGGAACAGCTATGGAAGCAGTCAAAGCTTACATTTTAGGAGGAATTGGAGATGCCCATAGATCTTCTATTTCCACCTCAAGGTTGCCAAGTTCTCATGGATTGTCACACTCACTTTGGAGACCACACCACTGGCTGCACATCCACAATGCAGCAACACATGACTCGACAACTGCCTTTTGTAATGCATTCTGTGGGTATTTGGATAACTGTTGCACCATGAAGTTTGAGGCCAGTGATAATATTAGCTGCCATTCAAAGTACCCAATGAATTAGCTGACCAATCACAAAGAAGATATGATAAATGTCTTTGATACCCATATCACATATTGGTCCTTGATGCTCAGCAACATAATTATGTTGCCAATTCATTATAAGCCAGTCAGTAGAGAAATTGTCTCATTTTCCAATTGAGAAAAATTCCCTCTACCAACACCAGTGATGGAAACACTCCCATTGTTGAATCAATCCAAGTTCGCAGTGTAATATTCCCTAGCTGGTAATTTTCCTTTTATCCTGGTTGACATACAAATGGGAGACAGTGAAACCAGCCAAGGCATTCTGAGAATTTAATGTTACTAGTTAATATAAGTATTTGTCGAAACAACTTAGTTAAGTAAAAGACCAGCGATTTGCAGGCGAAATGATAGTGTCCTTCATTGAAAATGCCGTTAGATATATACCTTAAGTGGCTCAAGAAGCAATAATTAGAGCACCAGAAAATTTAAAATCTATTACCTGACATTGAACATAGCAATCAAACCACCAGCTTAATCACTTTAATCATTTGCTTTTCAAATACTAACCATAGGAAATTTTTGAGTATCAGTGAAGATTTGACATGTGATAACAATCAGCAATGTCAGTTTAAGAACATCAATTCCACTTCAAATACATTGTGATCTTATTCAGCGATTATACTGAATTTGCAATTACATGAATACACGGTATTTTGAACGTGATAGGACAGAATATAAACACCAGGAACGGGCTGGCATATTTCACACCAGCACCAGGTTAACATAGATAATGAGAAAAATTAAAACACCAATTTATCACCAGTTGATCAGCCAACTGAAGAGTGGAATAATATGTGTGCATTCAGTTACAATTTCATTATCTTTAGAGAGAATTGGAAGTATTGTATGTAAAATCGCTGGTATGAATAAGAAACATACGAGACATCAAAGCACATCCCAAGACTAAATCATATTTAGGACACTCATGAAGTATCATTAACAGGGCTGAATAAAACATAGCAAATTAACTTACAAAAGACTAACCTGAGTGAATATGCCACTGATTTGGCTAAAACCCTTAACTGCATTAAATCTCTACTTCAATTTTCTTTTTGCTTAAGAGATGCAAAAGTATGCACTTTCTGTCAGAATATAGTAGAATTAATCACAGACTACCTCACTCTTGAAAGCAATTGAGAAAACTCCATCATGACCTCCACTCTTTAGATGGAATTGTTAATAATCTTGGTCAAAGCTGCTGAACCTTTTATTTGTTCTGAAATTTGCATGAAAAAGTAAGTTATTCAGAAGATTCAGGATCAGTTCAAAGTGGTTAAAAATAGTAAGGATGAAAAATCCTCAAGTGAGCTTGGGTCGAGTGATGAACAGATTAGGTTCTTTGATGTACTAGCTCTCGATTGCATGTTTCCATACAAGTGTAGTATCAATGACTTCAAAAGTCTCAGGGAAAATAGCAGAGCTTTTGGCATAATATTACAATTGAATTGAGAGGTTACTCTGGTGCATACATGTTCCATGGAGCTGAATTCTCAAAATCAGAATGAGATTTATTAATTTATCTCTGATTATTGATGTGAAATTTACTGTTTTGCAGCAGCAGTACAGTGCAAACACATGAAATTTCTATAAATTACAAAAAATAAATAAGTACTACAATACAAAAAGAATAATGAGGTAGCCTGGTATGATAGAGAAGGATTTGATAGAATATGATAGCTTTGTTCTATTAGAAATCACACAGGACACTTCACATAACTTAGAATGGTAAGCCATGTAGTTGGATTCTTACTCTAGCTTGACTGTATGAGAATGGATAGACTTTCCAATGGAGCATTTTCCAGCTATAAATTGGAAGAATACTTTGAGTGGTGAGCAGGCAAAGTGATCAGCCTGAGTGGGAACTACTCAATTGTTGGACGCTGTGCTTCTTCTTCAGCCCATCACCCCTACTAGAGCATATGCTGCCGACAGCAGCTTGCCAGAGTCCTCAGTCCTGAGCCGAAGGCTGATTGGCCCTGTGGCTTCTGTTTTCACCGCTTAACTTCATGTGTTTTCTAAGCAAGGATCCTTTTCCTCCTAAAAATTAGACTTCTAAGCTTCTGTCGGCATTTCTGTAGCTCTGCCTTTTTACAGGATGAGGTTGCTAGCCTCATGCCCAATTCTCCTCTTTTCCCAGCTGGGCTTGAGACTACCCACAGCGGAGTTTAATCGTCTGCAGGTAAAGAATGTCATAACTTTTGATGCATGTTATTCTATTCATTCATTTATGAACAACTATTTTTTCCCCCATTCACTTAATTCTACTATTGTGACTTAGTAACACAATGTTTATACAGAATTCTGCATCTTTTTTGAGGGCGCTATTTATCTCTCCCATTATTATAGAGTTATTTGCGACAATATCTAGGAATCCATAGGTAAAACACAAGATATCGTTACATCTGTTGAGCGTTTCCCAGATGTTCTGTTTCCACTTCAGATTTTCAACTTCTGCAACATTTTGATTCAGTAGGGATGAATGAGAAAGATGATAAATTTAATGATGTAGTGATTCTTTAGGGTAGATTAATGGCAGTGACTCAGATTGAAACAAGGAGTTGAGAACATAAAGTTATAATGAATGTAGGATGCTGATTTGATGTCTTCATTCATGACCTATTCAATCTAGCTTGCTTATGGAATTTACCAGTACACAGATATTATTACTAAGGCTTACCTTAATGCTGCCCTCAACTCTTCCATTGCTACCTCAGGTACAACTGTTCAAAAAAAGTCTTGGTTCCTCCCTTATGATATTTATTAACCTGGGGATACCCAAGATTCTGAGATCTAACTTGCACTACAAGTTTATCCATCATCAATGTACTTACTACCCTATGACTTACTCCTTGATATGCAAAAATTGGCTTCAAACCACCTTCCTATTCTTTGAACATCCTTCAGTCCAAGAACTCTTGAAATACCTCTGCTTATAGCCTCTCACTGTCACAGATGAAAATTGTTTTGCTGCCAGTGGAAAGCATCTTACACCCAATACAGATGTGTCAGTTGTGGATGAAAGCATAGTAAGCTCCAGTGTATAACACAAGATACAAGGAGTTGCACTACCTCAGTGTGGCCCACCCTTTCCTGTAACCATGGCTATTCCATTAAACTATATTAAATAGGCAAAAGGAGAAAAAGAATTCCAATTACCCGTTCCTGAAACTTCATCGTTTTGAAACAAATTCCCCCCTTAACTCTGTGCTACAACTTTAGTAAAAACTGAATACAAAAATCTAGGCAATTCAGTAAAATAGGAGCGATCTTTAAAACTTGTTCCTTGTCCTTCTCAAGGAACAAACATTTTCCACACTAATAAGTCAGAAAGTTGGAATATTTTATTCCCAACTGTGCTCAATGAACACTATTTCACATCATCAGCTTTAGATGGGAGATTCCTAAATTCATTTACACATACTTGCTTGTAACATGAGTAACAACACAAAATGCTGGAGAAATTCAGCAAATCTGGCCGCATCTATAGAGGAGCCATTGACTTCTTGGGCTGAGATCTTTCATCAGGACCTTTTATCAGGAGGGTCAGTTTATTCGAGATTGGAGTCTCAATCTATTCAAGATGTCTGAAATTTGACAGAAATTATGGATATGCTAAGACAAGATGTTGAAGGAATCTCCTCCAGCATCCTGCTTATTCCAGATACCAGCATCATGTATCTGATAAAGTCTATCGGAGCAATGGTTATTTAATATCCTGCTCTAAATGATTTTGCTTTCATATTTATTGTGCTGACTTTTGGAAGAAAAATGTATAGAATTGGAGTACAAGAATTCAACAGATTCAGCAATTGTTGGGAGCACTGCTCATTACTTAGAGATTTGTGCACAAACATAGATTGAATAATTTTGACATATAAAAGGTGGGACAATCAAACCAAGAGTACAAGTGGACAATAATTGTTGTTAAGTGACTGTTTGAATTCTCTAATATGCAGGCCATGGCATTCACATGACACTGAAACTCTTTTCTGGATAATATTCAGGGATTCATCTTTGAAATTGAATGAATACGCCACAACTGGCACTGACTTCATCAAGACCTGTGTGTACCTTTGAGTATATAGTGGACATACCTAAACCAAAATCCCTGGGTGAACTAGGAGATTCACAGGCTGCCGAGGGCTAAATTTGTGGCATTCAAGACCGGAACTATACAATAATTCCAATCTGCAGAAGGCTATTATAAGAGTGAGAAAACAATTCCGATTGGAGTTAGAGTTAGAATTGGATGTACGTCATCTCTGGCAGAGTTTGCAGGCCATTTCATCCTACAAGGTAAAACAAACATCATGAATGGCTGTAAAGCTTCACTTCAAGATGAGCTCAGTGCCTTTTATGCACGCTTGGAAAGAGAGGATAAAACTACACCTTGCGAATTCCAACAGCATCTGGTGACCCTGCAATCTCTGTCTTCAAGTAAAGTCAAGTCATTTTTTATTGTCATTTCGACCATAACTGCTGGTACAGTACACAGGAAAAACGAGACAACATTTTTCAGGACCATGGTGCTACAGGATGACACAAGAACATCTTTTGAGAGGGTGAATACTTGCAAGGTGTCAGACCTTGATGGTGTACCTGGCAGGGTACTGAAAATCTGTGCCAACTAACTGGAGGGGGTGTGCATGGACATTTTCAATCTCTGATTGCTGCAATCACCACCTGCTTCACTACAGCAACAATCATACCAGTGCCCAAAAGTAGTGAGAGTTGTCTCAATGACCACAGGCCAGTTGCATTAACATCTTCTATGATTAAATGCTTTAATATGTTGGTCATGGCCAGATCTACCTCCTGCCTAAGCAAGGGCTTGGAGCCACTGTAATTTGCCTTTTGCCACAAAAGTTCCACAGCAGATACAATCTCACTGGCTCTCCACTCGGCCTTGGATCACCTGGACAATAACAATATCTACCTCAGGCTGCTGTTTATTGATTACCATCTATAAATTTGCTGATGACACAAGTATTGTTGGCAGAATTTCAGATGGTGATAAGAAGACATATAGGAATGAGATAGATCTGCTGGTTGAATGGTGCACCAACAACAAACGCACTCAAGGTCAGTAAGACCAAGGTATTGATTATGGACTTCAGGAAGTGGAAGTCAAAGGAACACACAGACCAGTCCTCATTGAGGGATCAGCATTGAAAAGGGTGAGCAGGTTCAAGCTCCTGAATGACAGCATCTCTGAAGATCTATTCTGGGCCTAACATACAAAGAAAGCACGACAGTGGCTATACTTCATTAGGGCTTTGAGGAAACCAAAGGCTCTTGGAAATTTCTACAGATATACTGAGGAGAACATCCTAACTGTTTGGTAGAGAGGGACCACTGCACAGGTTTGGAAAAAGCTGCAGAAAGTTGTAAACTCAACCAGCACCATCATGGGCATTAGTCTCCCCAGCATTGAGGATGTCTTCAAAGGGCACTGCCTCAAAATGGTGGCATCCATCATTAAGGACTCACATTGCCCAGGATATGTCCTCTTCTCAATGCTACCATCAAGGTGGTGGTACAGGAGCCTGAAGATGCACAGTCAACATTTCAGGAACAGCTTCTTCCCCTCTACCATCAGATTTCTGAATGAACAATGAACCTACGTACACTATTTACTCTTTTCTTCTTTTTCTTTGCTCTCTTTTTTTGTAATTTTTTTTATTGAAGTTCATCAAACATTTCCATAAGATGTATTTCAAACATTGTACATATACATCATATACATCACAAATCTCCACAAAGTATTTATCTAAGGTATACACTTATAGAAAAGAGTGGAAAGAAAAAACAAACAAAAGAACTATGTACAAGTAGGGAGTGATCTTTCTTTACAACAGATTCATTGATTTGTGAGAATAAAATCAGGCCTATGAGGCATTATGTAGTTAAACCATTTTTCCCAGTATGAATCAAATTGTTCCAGCTTATGGTTAACAGATGCTGTTATCTTCTCCATTTTTTACATGTCCATTGTAATTTCCATCCATGTATTTAAAGTTGGGCTCTCCTGTGATAACTATTTCCTAGTAAGTGTCTTTTTACCAGCCACCGACAGTATATTCATTAAATATTTATCTCTTTTCAACCATTCTTGAGGTATATATCCAAAATATATGGTCTTACTCTCCAAGGGTATTTCACATTTAAAGATGTCTTGTAGGGCATTGTGTATCCCCCTCCAATAGTTTTTGATAACAGGGCAATCCCCAAAAATATGATAATGATTTGCATTTTGATTTCCACAATTTCTCCAGCAAACAGGGAGGTTACTATCATAATGGGATTTCTGAGAGGGTGTAATAAAATATCTTATCAAGTTTTTCCATCCAAACTCCCTCCATTTCTGTGAATTGGTACACTTCCATTGATACCTCCATATTGTTGTCCATTCTTCCTCAGATATAATTATCCCTCCTTCCTTCTCCCATTTTGTTTTAATGTATGAAGTCGAATGTGTTTTAAGATTTGACAACCCCTTATACATGCTTGAAATGATTCTACTACCATTATCTGAATTATATGCTTTTCTAAAGAGCTCTATCAAGCATGTATTTACCTTGGTTACATTTTTAAGCGTCTTATTAACATATTGTCGCATCTGTAAATACCAATAAAAATCTTGTTTTTCTAATAAGTGTTTCTCTTTAAGCATTTCAAAACTGAACAGTGTTCCTTCTTTCATTATGCTGCAAAGAACTGTTATTCCTTTAGCTGTCCAGTCTTTAAATCTAGCATCCAATTTATTTGGTGTAAAATCAGTCATATGCACACCATTTAAGAATTGCAATATCTCCCTCTAGATTATATTCTTTTATAGTGGTTTTCCGTATTTTAAGAGTCAGTTTCACCCATGGGTTATCAATAGTATTTATGTACCTTTGCAGGTTGGTATCAGCCAAAATTGTTTGTATGGGGATGGGAAGTACCCGCTCCTCAATGTTTTTCCATTGAGCGTCATATGATGGGTTGCACCAACATATCACAGCTCTCAACTGTGCTGCAAAATAATAATCTCTAAGAGAAGGCAAGCCCCATCCTCCCTTTTCCTTTGCTAATTGCAAAGTTTTGAGACAAACTCTAGGCCTTTTACCCTGCCAAATATACCTTGATAGCATCTTGTTCCATTCATTGAATTGATTTTGATTAATCTCTATTAGTAGGGTCTGAAAGAGATATAACAGTCTGGGCAGTATATTCATTTTAATAGACTCAATCCTTGAACTGAGACTGAAAAAAGGAATCAGGCTCCATCTTGCCACATGTTCCTTAATTTTTTTATATAGAGGCTGATAATTACATTCTGATAATTTTGCCAAATCTTTTGGCATAATGATGCCCAAATATTTGAAAGACTCTGTGTGCCATGCCCAGGGGTATCGACTTTCAATTTCTCTTGGTGGACTATAGTAATATGAAAGTAATTGGCTTTTATCTATGTTGATCTTGTATCCTGATAATTGACCATATTGTTCAAAGGATTGCATCAAATTAGGTAAAGAGTATGTCGGTTGCCCTAGATAGATCAAAATGTCATCCGCATAACAAGCCAATTTATGCTCTGTCCCTTTAATAGTAATTCCCCTGATATCTTCATTTTGTCTGATGTATTGAGCTAATGGTTCCAGATATAGCACGAAGAGTAGTGGTGACCATGCACAACCCTGTCTCGTGCCCCTTTCTAGGGTAAGACTATTTGATAAATATCCATTGATTTTAATCCTAGCAGTAGGATTGTCATATAGTGTCTGTATAGTTTTAATAATTGTGTCTTGGAAACCAAATCTATGTAAAACTCTGTAAAGAAAATTCCAATTAACCGAATCAAATGCTTTTTCAGTGTCCACGCTTATCACTATTGCTTCGATTTTATATTTTTGTATATGATCCATAATGTGAAGTATCCTTCATATAATGTCGAGTCTGGCGTTGTCTTATAAAACCTGTCTGATCATTACGTATCAGTATGGGTAGAAACTCCTCTAATCGTTTGGCCATGATGGAGGTAAATAACCTATAATCTACATTAAGAATGGATATTGGTCTAAATAACCCGCATTCCATTTTAGCCTTACCTTCTTTCGGTATAGCTGAGATTATCGCTTCCTTCCAACTGGGTGGCATTTGTGCCTTTTTTAGAGCCCAGTTCAGTGTGGGGAGTAAAACAGGAATTAACTCATTTTTAAATTCTTTGTACCACTCTGCCGTATACCCATCTGATCCTGGTGTCTTGCTTAATTTAAGCCTACTAATTGCAGCTTTTAATTCAACTTTAGTCATCCTTCTATTTTGTTCTTCGCTTAAAGTGGGTAACTCTAGAGAATTCAAGAAGGTGTCAATTTGGGTTATGCTTCCCCCTGGAACTTTGGAATATAGCGTTCTGTAAAACACTTCAAAAGCTTCTTGAATTTCACTTAGCTTATTTTTTATCATTTTCGTTCTTGGGTCCCTAATTCTATGAATTGTATATTCTGCTATCTTTTTTTTCAGTTTCCACGCCAGTATTTTCATAGATTTCGATCCACTTTCATAATGTCTCTGTTTCAGAAACATTAAATTTTTCCTGATTTCTTGCGTAGCCAAATTATTTATTTCATTCCTAATTCTTTTAATTTCCCCTAATGTATCCTGTGCCAAATTCAATTTGTGTTTTTTTCTCTAGTTCCTTCAGTCTATTTTGTAATTCCTCTAATGTTTTATTCCTTATTTTTTTCTTGTATGAAGACATCGCTATAATTTTCACTCTTAAGGCCGCCTTCAGAGTATCCCATAAAATGGGAGGTGAAACCTCTCCATTATCATTAAATTCTAAGTAGAGACCAATTTCTTTTTTAATTTGTTCCTTAAAGTATGGATCATTGAGTAGACTTGAATTTAGTTTCCAAATAGTATTCTTTGGTTGTAGGTCAAAATCAACAGATAAATATATAGGTGCATGGTCACTTACATCTATTGTCCCAATTCCACAGGTGTTTATTTTGTCTTTGTCTTTTCCAAATGTTATGAAATAGTCTATTCTTGTATATACAGAATGTGGAGCAGAATAATGAGTGTAATCCCTTCTGTCAGGGAAAAGGTCCCTCCATATATCAATTAAACCAACATCCTCAAAAAGTGTATTAACTTTCTTATGTAAAGATTGTGTTTCATAGGTTTTTCTATTGGAAGAGTCTAAGTTTGGTTGTAATTGTAAATTTAAGCCTCCCCCACATATCAGGAGACCTTCTGTTTCCGTTACCATAATATCAGTAATTTTCTGAAAGAAACCAATATCACTTCCAGGGGTGCATATATATTCAATAGTAACTGAATTGCTGTCTGTATTCCCCCCTACCAGAATATATCTGCCTTCTTTATCTCCCATTTTGAATATTTTTTCAAAATTTAGCTTACTTGAGATAAGAATAGCAACTCCTCTCCTATGTCCTGATTTATATAAGGAGAAAAACAGATTAGTGAAGTCCATTTTCTTTAGTTTTTTATGCTCATTATCACTTAAATGAGTTTCCTGTAAATATACTACATTGGCTTGTTCTTTTTTCATTTTGGATAAAATTCTCTTTCGTTTGATTGGATTTAATAGCCCATTTACATTAAAAGAAATGAATTTTACCTTGTCCTTAGCCATCTGTATTTATCTGTCAATGTATCATTGAAATTAGAATAAAACTTAATCGATCTATTCCCTGAACAAATAAGAACCAAGAAACTCAAATAACAAAAATGGCAACGAATGTGTGATTCCAAGGTTGAGGTCTCTAGTAAATGACTCTCCATTGAGCTAGAGGAAATGTCTAGCTGTGGGGGATAACCCCTCCAATTTGTGAGTTGAGGGCCCCCATTGCAGTATTCATAAAAGTCAGTGAACAAATCCATTACACAGAAAAGATTTCCCTGTGTACCCTCCTATATATACATACACACACATATATATGTGTGTGTGTATGTGTATATATATATACACACACACACAAATATACATATATGCATACACATACACACACACATTACACACATACACATATATGCACACATATACATATATATATGTATTCTCATTTTGGTGGGGAAAAAGGAGTAAGTGAGCGAATAAAGAATAACAACTAAGTAGTATAAAATCCACATTATAATAAGTATTTCTCGAGATAGGTATATCACCGTGTACTTTTGCTTCTGTTTAGCTTCTCAGCATTTTTAAAGATAGCCAAACCTTATGGCTCTTCTGAAGGGGGTGAGGACTGTCTTTGGGAAACTCCCGGTCTCTTCCTGATATGTTTCTCTCGGCTTCCTCCCGTCTCCTGCCTTCTCCATTCTCGCACTATTTCCCAAGCCGAGCGAGACAATTCCTCAGCCAGGCTTTCTTTCGTTTTGGTCATGCTGACGGACAACCCTCTGGCCTTCATGTCTGTAGTTGCCTCTTCCACTGTCTGGTACAACTGCGTCCCGTTGTCATAAAACACTCAAAGTTTAGCAGGGTACGGAGTTTGAAATCTAATCTTATTTTGCTTTAGTACTTGCTTTACTTCGGAGTATTCTTTGCGTTTCTGGAGGACTGTGGGGGGGGGGGGTAATCTTGGTTGAAATATATTAATTTATCCTCTAAAAACACTCTCCTCTTACCCCAGGCCCTTCGTAGAATCTCCGCCTTGGTGCTGTACCAAAGGAATTTAATTATAATTGATCGTGGCTTTCTATCCTGGGTAGGTTTTGGGACTAGCGTGCGGTGTGTTCTCTCGATTTCCAGCTTCATAGCCGGGGGAAGATCCAGCGCATCCTGCAGTAACTTTCCGACAAACTCCGTCATAGACGGGCCCTCCGCTCCTTTGGGAACGTTGTAGATTCTGATATTTTTCCGCCATGATCTTCCCTCCAGATCAAGCAGTTTACCTTCTTGGTGATGTATGATTTTTATTGTCTTGCTCAGTATCCATTCCACGTTTTGAATGCGATCTTCCACCTTCTCAATGTGAGTCTCTGCCACCGCTATTTTTTGATTAATGCTGGCGAGTTCTGCCTTAATATCACGGAGCTGCTGCTTTATATCTTTCTGGACCTCCATTATTTCTTTCAGGATTTCGAACATATTTGCCGCTTTGTCCGAACGAAGCCCAGCGGCCGCCTTGCTCGCACGCGGTCGGGTCGGGGAGCTGCTTGCTGCACTCCTCTCTGACGCAGGCTCCGCAGTGTCGCTTTTTTTATTTCCATTCTTTTTCCCTATTCTTGCCCCCCTCTCAGTTCAAATATTTTTTGAAAAATATTATATTTGACTGGTTAATGGGGCTTAATACGCGTTTTTCTGGAGGAGCTAGTGCTTAAGCTGCCATTCTCGACAATGACGTCACCGGAAACCCACTACTTATTTATTTTTTATATCTATTTCTTATCGTTTTTTTAAATTGTGTTGCTGCTATAAAACAACAAATTTCAATAACATATGCCAGTGATATTACACCTGATGCTGATTCCTGTTAGAGCTGAAGATTACCAGATAGACATAGTAAGAAACTGAAGGCTTCTGAGTCTCTCAGGAAAGCATAACATCGCAGTGTTATTGAGAGCGATAGCACAAAAAAGGCCATTCAGACCAAATGAATGTCAGCTATCAAAAGCCTATCTTTACACTTTCCCTATCATAAACCATTTCCCCATCACAGACTCATGGGATGTTCTGACCTCTCTCCCCTCAAAATTAGATGCCATTGATTTTTTTTCTGTTTGGAGCACATGAAACCCCAATTTAGATGGCAGATAGAGTGCACTCTCTCCCAAACTACCTAAACTTCCATCCATCATGTACTCCTGCCCTATCTGTGGCAGAATCTTAAGGTCCCACATTAGCTTCATTAGCCAGTGATAACCCAGAGAACTGGAAGCATACCTTCCTACCTTTTTGTTCCCTCTCCATTAACTTTGTTAATTTGTGCAAAAAGATATGCAAACTCTCTGCATTAAATAGCCTAATCTTTGTTTAAAATATCTATTTTTCCATTGTGAAATCACCCAATCATTATAATTTTACAGTTTTCACCTCTTCCCTCTCATGTGTCCCCACAGTCTGTATGTTTCAAATGTGGCCTATTCACTTATCTGCACTATTTACCCTTGTAGCCTCCTGACATCATCTTAATTTCCCACTGCAAAATCATGATATTTTTCCACTGTAATTTTATTTTTCCACTGTATTAAATTATGACTCCAGCACTTTATATAAAAGGTGTTTTATATTTTCTTTAAAAATCTGTTGAGTATTTTAGTGATTATCACAAGGTGGCCCTCTCTAATTGATGTTGCAATAGCTGGTGGAAATAGATTATCCTTATACTTATAATTTTGAATGTTGTTTTCTAACATTCTATAGAAAAAAAGCCTTACTTTCTTAATCTCCATATAATTAAGAAATCTTTCCTACATTGCTTCATGGTTCTGCATAATGCCATGATCTGCATGAACTGATTTCCTATTTTATTTCAGAAGTATTGAGCGAATGCTATGGAGTTTATCAACAGAATACTTGACCAGAAAGCAGCTGGATGGAGAATCCTAGTTCTATGTTGGGCAGAGAATCTTAAGGCCAACAAAGGTTTGGATACAATAGGGTCTTTTAAGAGATTCCTGGATAAGTACATGTTTGGCACAGCATTATGGGCTGAAGGGCCTGTATTGTGTTGTATGTTTTTCTATTTTTCTAGAATAGTCATATACAGATAATCCAGGAGTTTGTTTGAATAACAAACACTCTGCTGGAGGAACTCAGTGGATTGAGTAGCATCTGTGGGGGAAGGGAACTGTGGATGTTTTGAGTCAAAATTTTGCTTCAGGATTGCCCTAATGTAGTGATTCAACCCAAAATTTCGATAATACCCTTCCCCCAAAGATGTTGCTGGACCCACTGAATTCTTCTAGCAGATTGTAAATACTGGAGTCTAAAGCAACAAACAATCTCCTAACTTATTTGATTATACTGCTAGGGTAGACTTCAGGGAAAGATGGGGAAAGAGAGAGCTTAGTAAGTGTATTTCAACTTTCAGAGTAATTTCTACATCACAGCAACCACTTCCCAGAAAAGGTTCGCATCGGTAATGAACTTCAGCATTTCACAAGATAACTGAAACAGAATGGGAGAATGGAAGTGATCACTAGTATTGGTCAAATCATGTTGGATGTGACAGTCAGATCCAGGTTGTGTTCAGGAAGGGGTACTGGTGATTGTGCGGCTAAGCATCAAAATGTACAAGGGAAGGGTGCAGTGGTTGTGTGTTGGTAAAATGAAGGCAAATTTAAGGGTTGTAAGAAAGCATTCTTGCTCCACCCAGGCAGATTTGGAGAGGGACTTGTTCTACATAGTGAACCACCTACCTTTAGCTGATGAGTTTTCAGTTTAAGAATAGCCATTTTATCCTTCAGCCAACGTCTTAATGCTTCCCCGTTTGACCTCCACAAACACTTCTGCACAAAGCTCCGCATTCTCCCTGTAATTCTTTCAGCAAAGTAATTCAGGAATATGCAGTAACTATTTCATGTTAACTTATCGTTTAATTGAGGAGAAATAGAAACTCCATGTACTTAAATCAGCATTCACAACCTTTCTCAAAGTAAAAATAATGTTGATATTAGAAATATAAAAAGTGAAATCAACTGGGAGGCAGATAGCAAGAAAAAGAGGATGTATGGTGATTTTGTATTTATACACTTACATGATAGCCAAGCCCAAGTAGTTTAGTGTACTCCCCCAATACATAGGGTTCTCCATTATATTAAAAGGAAATGTCAGCACCTTGGCCTCCATCAAAACTCCAAAGTAGTCTCCTGTGGAAAACATAATCTAATTGTAAGTAGTCCGTATAATCAGTGCAATTTGCTTTTTCACCACAGCTCAATTTGAGTCAGTCTCCATAAAACAGTATGTTATAAAAGTGCCAATACCTAGTTGGCTTTATATGCCAGTTGAAAAAAAAAATTACACAGGATTTTTATAACGGCTAGAATGGAAAGAACTCACATTAATGAAATGATGAATACAAGGTAGAAAGTCAACGTTCAAAAATGCTTTATAATCCAATAAATAGTTTTGGAGTTTAGTCACAATTGTAATAAAGGGAAAAATGTCAGCCAATTTGTGCACAACAAGCCCTAAAAAAAAATATAATTGACCAAAAACTCCGATTCAGTGATGTTGTACAAGCCATAAATATAGGGACCACATACCAGGAGCACTTAACTAGCGAACGAATGTCACGAATCCTGTGCAAATCTTGAATGAGCTGACAAGGCCTGAAACAATTGATATGAAAATTCCATAGATATAAAACATACATAAGATCAAAAAATTGGGTATTTTGGCCAAGTATCCAGACAGAAAGATTTACCTGTTGTACACAAGTCAATATTTATCGATCTATATACTGGCACAATGCGCGGAACAGGCCCACCCTGCTCTTTGAGCCACACCGGTTAGCAACCCTCTGATTTTAATCCTAGCCTAATTATGGGACTATTTACAATAACCAATTAACCAACCAATCGATATGTCTTTGGACTTGGGAAGAAACAAAGCACTCGGAGGAAACCCATGTAGTCACAGGGAGAAGATACAAACTCCTTACAGGAGTGGCGGGAATTGAACCCAGATCGCCGGTACTGTAAAGCACTGTGTTAACCACTATGCTAGTGAAGAAACCCTGGTTCAGAGCTAGTAAAGAAAAAGATACCAATATATCTCAGTCACTATTACAACAACTTAATTTACAAATTATTTTTACTATGTTTATTGCATTTTAAATACATCTGACATTATGATTCTTTCATTAATTTTGCAGTGTTCCTTTTAATTCATTGTCAGACACAAGATTCATTGGCTCAGGGATGGAGTCTCAGTCTCACCAGTGATAGTTCTGTCAACGACGTAAAACCAAGGTAACCATAAGTAATATTGGACAGATTTGTTGCACAACCCCTTTAGGATAGTAACCAAGTTAATACCTGTGTAATATTTGTCTACATCATACCTTTCAAAAAATAACTACTCTCCACTCTGTTCTTAAGTAACATAATTTATCATAGCCTCCTGCAAAGCTGTTTTCCATTTAAAAGCATGATTATTGACAATAGTTCTATATTAAAGAACCATACATTAATATTACAAAAGGACTTTCAAGAAAAGGGCAATCAAAAAGAGGCAGGATAAAATTCACGATGGTAGGCAGTGCAACTGTAGTGAAAGATATTGGAAATGAATATTGAAAATGTTTACGAGAATTTGAAGGACATTAGCCTAAATTGTCAACTGTGTGATTTTCTTTCTCCACAAATGTTCTCTGATTTGCCGAGCACTTCCACATTTGTTGGCTTTATTTCAGATTTCCAACATCCGAAGATTTTTATTTTTATAAAAATAGGCAGCTTGTTTTGTACCCTATCAGGCTCTTAGTAACAATCATTACCATCATCTGCACTTCTGTAGCATTTTTAATGTAGAAAACCACCCACAGGTGCTTTAGAGAAACACAACCAAACACATTTTAACATATGGACGTTTAAGAAGATAAAGCATGGATGGCCAAAAACTTCAAAGGTCTTAATGAATGTCCTGGAGAAGGAAAAGAGAAGAGAGGTAGAGATGTTTACGGAGGAAACACCAGAGTTTAAGGCCTTTGTAGTTGGGAGCACACATGCCAAAGGAGGACAACCCTACTGTAGGGGTCGTCCAACAACCATATTGCAGGAGGAGTTAAAGGGTTTAAAGAGATCGTAAGAATGGGAGAAGAATTAAGAATTTAAAATCAAGGAGGAAATCATTAAAATTGAGCCAATATAGGTTAGTAAAGGGATGAGTAAATGGAATTTAACATAAATCTGGGAAGTATAGGTTTGGACAAGTGCCTGCTTATGGAAGGCAGAATGATTGAGACCAGGCAAGTGTCCATTGGGGGGGGGGGGGGGGAAATCAAAGTAACAAAAGCATGAATGAGACTTTCAGCAGTAAAGGGGGGGGGGGGAGTGGAGTTGGGCAGTAGTACAAAAGTAGAAGTAGGCATTGGAACGGACACATGGCAGACAGTACATTCCAGAGTGTGACTTGGTTTCAGGCAGATGCTTGGAAAAAACAAATGGAATAGGTGAACAAAGAACAAAGTTTATTAGAAAACTTGGGCCAATAGCTCCGGGCAATGTAACATATGATTGTAGAAAATTACAAACACAGCTGCCAATCTGTCATCATCTATTTAGCCCAGTCACACTCAAAATATATAAAATCATAAACATAGCTCAGCAATAATGCTTCAGTAGAAATATAACATAAGGTCCTTCAATTTGATAAGCCTGCAAAATTACAAGTATTGCTTTTGGTATAGTTATGTCAAAGCATAAATGACACATAAAATGCACATGGATGACATCATTTACTGCATATCATTTAACCTGAGCCAAAATCAAGCCCTCTTATTGAACTGTAAGAATGTCATAGGAACACGCAGGTTTTATTACAGTACTTCATTGATACTGCTGACTTGCCACTTTCTGTCTTGTATGATATTGCCATCCTTACTGATGGTAGAGTTTGAATGTAAATGCCAAAGCCAAGTCTTCAGTCAGGAGTATCATGAATGATACATGTCAGCTTTGTCCCGAGGTCTCAACCAGCAGGCAGCCAACCTTCAGCTAATTCAAATCCTAACACGGGGAAATCTGCAGATGCTGGAAATTCAAGCAACACACACAAAATGCTGGTGTAACGCAGCAGGCCCGGCAGCATCTATAGGGAGAAGCACTGTCGACTTTTCGGGCTGAGACCCTTTGTCAGGACTAACTGAAAGATAGTAAGAGATTTGAAAGTAGGAGGGGGAGGGGAAAATGCAAAATGATAGGAGAAGACCGGAGGGGGTGGGGTGAAGCTAAGAGCTGGAAAGGTGATTGGCAAAACGGATACAGAGCTGGAGAAGGGAAAGGATCATGGGACGGGAGGCATAGGGAGAAAGAAAGGGGGAGGGAAGCACCAGAGGGAGATGGAGAACAGGCAGAGTGATGGGCAGAAAGAGAGAAAAAAAAGGAGGGGGAAAACAAACTAAATATGTCAGGGATGGGGTAAGAAGGGGAGAAGGGGCGTTAACAGAAGTTAGAGAAGTGAATGTTCATGCCATCAGGTTGGAGGCTACCCAGCTGGTATATAAGGTGTTGTTCCTCCAACCTCAGTGTGGCTTCATCTTGATAGTAGAGGAGGCCATGGATAGACATATCAGAATGGGAATGGGACATGAAATTAAAATGTGTGGTCACTGGGAGATCCTGCTTTCTCTGGCAGACAGAACGTAGGGGTTCAGCGTAATGGTCTCCCAGTCTGCGTCGGGTCTCACTAATATATAAAAGGCCACACCGGGAGCACCAGATGCAGTATTCCACATTAGCCGACTCAAGGGTGAAGTGTCACCTCACCTGGAAGGACTGTCTGGGGCCCTGAATGGTGGTGAGGGAGGAAATGTAAAACTTGTTCTGCTTGCAAGGATAAGTGCCAGGAGGGAGATTGGTGGGAAGAGATGGGGGGGGGGGGGGGGGGGAACGAATGGACAAGGGAGTCGCGTAGGGAGCGATCCCTGCGGAAAGCAGAAGAGGTGGAAGGGAAAGATGTGTTTGGTTCAATTCCTACATGGTATCTAAAAATGGCTGAGAGTACTGCAGCAAAGGCCGCGGGATAAGGCAACAGTCTAGCTGCACTACTAAAGAAATGCACTGGAAAGCTAGCTGTACTTTGAGTCCATCTGTGCTGGTACAGACACAACAGTGGGTGCCTGTGCAACAATAGAGAAAACCATCCAGCAAGGTGTAAACACTTTAAAAAGTCTTATAAATTAACACACAATCAACGTAATAATACTCATCAGTAAAATGGCAGACAATTTAATTCACACAGCTATGAAGTGTTGCTTACTCATCAAAAACTTGCTCACTTTGGGTTTTGCCAACCTATTTGGCTCCAAAGCTTTTCATAGGCTTCATGCAAATGTGCTTTAAAGAGCTGAATTCTAGAAATAATCTGGAAATGACTGCCCTGATATTTAGGCAGCAGCAGACCAAGTCTGGAATCAAGATAATTTGGTAAAACTATGGGAAATTAGGAAAATAAACTTCCAAATAAATGAAAAAAAATATCTGTAGACACTGGAACCCTGGAATGAAAACAGAAAATGCTGGGAAAACTCTGAAGATTTGGCTGCTTCTGGAAAGAGAAACCATTTACATTTCAGGTTAAAGACTTTTATCAGAATTTTCTGACTTTCATTTACAAAATGAATTTCTCTGGTGACCGGAATCTTATCTCATACAAAGAAGGATGTTTATGATACTTGGTCAATCATCCCAGTCTCAGATCATGACGATAGGCAGCTAGTGTCCTAGAGCCAATTATTTTCAGCTTCTTCATCGATGACTTTCCTGCCATACTGGGAACATTATTATCTGCAGGTTTCTGTCCAATTCCACACTGTCCTGACTTAGTAATATCTTACTAGCACTCCACCATTATGGGGTTGAACTGCTGGAAGTCCCTACCCAACACACCATGGGAATACCTTCTTTACAACTACCATGGCTCAGGAAAGAGGCATACCACCATCTGCTCTGCAATTAGTGAAAGGCAGTAATTGCTGACCATGACAGCAAAGCCAGATCCCAAATGTCTAATACTCATGACACGTCTTAAACAGTGACCATCTCCAACAAAAGAAAATCTAGAGCCTACATCTGACATTCCTTTTACCTTTGTCATTACTGAGGTCTTCTGGGATTTTGAGGGGTGGGGGTAACTATTGATCTGAAGTGCAAATAAGCTGATAACATATAAGTTTGACCACATGTGGATGGGCCTCAAATCTGCCACCCTTCCGCTCTGCTCGCCCCGACTTTGCTTCGAATATCTCTCAACTTTGCCTCGCACCCGTATACTTCACCCTCAACTCAGCCTCACTTTCGCTCGCCTCTCTGTTTGCGTTGATCATTTACCAGAAAAAGTGTTAGTAATAAAGTATTTAGTTTGTATTCTTTGTTTAGTTTGCTGCCTATAAGTAGTCGTTGAGCTTCATCATTGTCATAGTAAACCGGTAGATGAACAGGCAACAATGCCTAAAGCAGCAAGATAACTGTTGAATAAGTCCAAAATAAAAATCTGGATATAAATATGTGTGACTTTTTAATTGCTAAATACAGAGTATTTTATTTTAAAAGATGACTGAAACATGCATATCGAATTAAATCAATTACATATTCTTAAATTAAAGATACCATAACAATTACCCACTAACTGCTTCAAATGCATGCAATTTATGAAAATACTGAAATGCTAGTAGTTTATCTGTCTATAAAAGCTAACCTCCAACTTTGTAGTGTCGGTGAAATTGCATTCCTGCATGCTCCGGGACATGTTTTCACATGTACAATTGCATATGTATATACATTTTGAGGATATAACTACATCGTTGGTGTAGGACTTAACAACATAACTTAAAACATGGCGATTATAGTAGTTCATTGCTGGAAGCTGTTTTGTGTGGGAATGACTCATAACATTGAGCTCAGCAGGGAGCAAGAGTCCCATTTTGGAAGGAAGGACTTCATGGTTTTAGGAAGCAAGCAGAGCTCAGGTGAACCAATTCAGGGAAATTAAAGCCAGGAGGAAGTCTCTGGTGTCCTGAAAACAATGGAACCAGTAATTCAATGACCGAGTGGAGAGATGGTAGATTTGAGGCCTGTCCACCTAAACTGAGAGTGAGGCTAGATTAACCTAAGCACCAGGCAGATTTGAAAAAGTTGGGTACGGGCCAAAACAAGGCAGCGGGGTCCAGGCCCAGAGTGTATCGATGCGACAGGACACAGGTTCTAGAGTATGGAGCAACCCAATATTTGGACGATTTAAATGCCGGGCTAGAAAGATTGAAAAGGCAGCGTGTTGGGACCAGAGGTAAGGGTTGGACTGGTTCTGCTCATTGCTCTGTGACATTTACTCGGCTCTGCGCTGAACTGAGGCTGGAGGCTGTGGTCTGCTGTGGCTGCTCCAGGCTTCATGTCTGAGGACTCACTTTTGTTTTGAATGCTATTTGCTTACATTGGGTGTACATTGATTGTCTTTTTTTTTTAATGGGTTCTTTTGGCTTTCTTTGTTTTGTGGCTGAATCTTAAGGTTGTATAATGGTTGTACACATACTTTGATAATAAATGTACTTTGATATTTGATTCTAAACAAATGTTAAAGAAAGGCTCAGTTCTGTTTGGATTTAATTACTTGCACATTACAGTTATACAATATTTTATTATATTTGAAACTATTTGTGTTGACTTCTTGTCTTTTTAGTATTTCAACCTTTCACCGACACTTTAAACTACTATGAAATTTGAAGATTGAGACTCAATGGCATTTTCATTCTTTGATGTTTTCATGTAAATTAGAATTGCTGTGTCTTCAAATAACTACTATAATTTTTTTTATTATCCTGGTTGTTCTTGAATATCTTTAGTAATAGATTGCTTTACACCATTTTCAATAGTTTTCACTTTTAACATTTATCTGACCCTTTACATCAGGACAAGTTTGTATAAGTTGGGATTTTAGTACTTTGTGTAGAACATGGGATAAAAGGTTTAAGACATTTGACAGAATGGATTCATAGAAAGAAGTTTCCTCTGGTGAGGGAATCGAGAAGAAGAGAGCATAATTACAAATGATAGATGTACCAACTAATAGCAGTCTTCCCATTTAAAAGATAATAAAAGTTTGGATTCCCTCCTTTAAGAAATCTGAGAATGCTGAAATAATTGATACTTTTTGTACGATAAGAGCTTTAAGGTTATGAAGTTAACATTAATAAAAGGTAGCTGAAGCACTGATCAGCAATGATCTGAGTGAAAGTTGGGCGAAGCAGACTCAAACTGATGTTACCAGATGAACTCAATGCCTTCAATGCCCTCTTTGAAAGGAGGAATACAACGACAGCTGTGAAGATTCCTGCTGCACCTGATGACCCATTGATCTCTGTCTCAGAGGCCGATGTTAGGGTGTCTTCAAAAAGAGTTAACACTCGCAAGGTGGAAGGGCCGATGGAGTACCTGGTAAGACTCTGAAAACCTGTGCCAACCAACTGGCGAGAGTATTCAAGGACGTTTTCAACCTCTCATAGCTACAGGCGGAAGTTCCCACTTGCTTCAAAATGGCAACAATTATACCAGTGCCTAAGAAGAATAACGTGAGCTGCCTTAATGAGTATCTCCCGGTAGCACTCATATCTACAGTGATGAAATGCTTTGAGAGGTTGGTCATGACTAGACTGAACTCCTGCCTCAGCAAGGACCAGGATCCACTGCAATTTGCCTATCGCCACAATAGGTCAATGGCAGATGCAATCTCAATGGCTCTCCACATGGCTTTAGACCACCTGGACAACACAAACACCCACATCAGGATGCTGCTCATCGACTATAGCTCAGCATTTAATACCATCATTCCCACAATCCAGATTGAGAAGTTGCAGAACCTGGGCCTCTGCACCTCCCTCTGCAACTGGATTCTCGACTTCCTAACTGGAAGACCACGATCTGTGCAGATGGGTGCTAACATCTCCTACTCGCTGAAGATCAACACTGGTGCATCTCAGGGGTGTGTGCTTAGCCCACTGCTCTACTCTCTCTACACCCATGACTATGTGGCTAGACATAGCTCAAATACCATCTATAAATTTGCTGATCATACAACCAAGAAATCTCAGGTGGTGACAAGAGGGCATACAGAAGTGAGATATGCTAACTAGTGGAGTGGTGCCACAGCAACAACCTTGCACTCAACATCAGTAAGATGAAAGAGCTGACTGAGGACTTCCGGAAAGGTCAGACGAAGGAACATATACCAATCCTCATAGAGGGATCAGTAGTGGAGAGAGTGAGCAGTTTCAAGTTCCTGGGCATCAAGATCTCTGAGGTCTCAATGTATTGATGAAATTATAAAGAAGGCAAGACAGCAGCTATACTTCATTAGGAGTTTGAAGAGATTTGGTATGTCAATAAATACACTCAAAAACTTCTATAGATGTACAGTGGTGAATATTCTGACACTGTCTGGTACAGAGGGGCTACTGCACAGGACCGAAAGAAGCTGCAGAGGGTTATAAATTTAGTCAGCTCCATCTTGGGTACTAACCTACAAAGTACCCAGGACATCTTCAAGGTGTGGTGTCTCAGAAAGGCAGCATCCATTATTAAGGACCTCCAGCACCCAGGGCATGCCCTTTTCTCACTGTTACCATCAGGTAGGAGGTGGCATCAGAAGCCTGAAGGCACACACTCAGCAATTCAGGAACAGCTACTTCCCTTCTGCCATCCAATTGCTAAATTGACATTGAACCCTTGGACGCCACCTCTTTTAAAAAAAAAGTATATAGTATTTCTGTTTTTTGCACGATTTTCAATCTAGTCAATATACGTATACTGTATAAAGTATACTGAATAAGATTTACTTATTTATTATTATGATTTTTTCTTCTATATTATGTATTGCATTGAACTGCTGCTACTACGTTAACAAATTTCACGTCACATGCCAGTGATAATAAACCTGATTCTGATTCCTATTATATAAGAAAATTGTTCAATATAAACATAGCAGGAAAATAATGTTAATATAACTAAATGAGGGGCTTTTGTTCTGCCATTGTCTTCATTGTATAACAATCACTAAATGAACTTGAAATCTGATACAGTTTAAAAATGTTTAAGTTATAAGCAGAGAAGATTAGTCCATGCAATTATATATTGATCACAGTATCATGGAGTGTAGGAATAGTTCCTTCATCCCACTGAGTCTGCATTGACTGTCAAGCACCCATTTACACTTACCATATTTTATTCTATCCATATCATGTCACGAGAACACATTTTTGAATAAAGCATAAGGTTATCAGAAACAAATTAAAATGTTTAAATATGTTTAAAATCCATAAAAATACATAAATAATAGTATGCACAATGCCCTTTGTAAATGTGTAGAGTAAAGAAAACGTGGAAAGAGCTTAATGTTTACTGAATAGCATCACAATTCACATAATTGTTTTCATTGTAACCAATTTTATGAAATTATTTAATTTCTGGGAATATCTGGGTTTTCTTAGGGCAATTTGGCCAACTATACAAGACCAATATTGTGCTATGTAGTCTTCAGATGCAGATAGAACCAGTATCTAATTGTTCCTGCTTTTCAATTGCATTGGCCTGTAGCTATAGTTGTACCAGCAAGATTACAGCTGTGCAGATTTTTGTTTTCTAAAATAATTAATTAGAGTAGTACACATGGTAAGATGTTACATCTTTTTCTGGGTTAAATATAGTAATAAAATAATTTAGGACTATTGTGACACTTTATCAAGTAAAAAGGAATTGCAAATATCTGGGTTTCTTCAACTACAACAAATTGTTGCTGCTTCAAGCAGTTATTTCTTGGGAGTCATAACAATTGCAATAATCAAAAAGAATTCAAATTTATTTAATTCCCAGAATAGTTGTTCATTATCCAGCTACGTTTAGAGTTAAACTGAAACTAGGTTGTTAAAACAATGGGATGCTTGAGCACACACTCAATTAACAGAAGTGTCAAGATTCTAGAGATGGTTCTGAGATTCTAGAGATGGTTCTGATTCTAGAGATGGTTCTGATTCTAGAGATTCTAGAGATGGTTCTGATGAGAATTACAAGATATTTCAATTGTGTGCAGAAATTGCTAAAGTAGCAAAGTTTATAGAGTGTTAAAATATTAAAGAGATTTGATTGAGTAAAAATGCGAGAAAATATTGCTACTATCAGAAGGTTCAGTAACTGACAGATTCATAACTGTTTCAAAAAGCCTTGGGAAGAAACTTCACTGTGCCTGAAAAGGTGCATTGGAGAGGCACTATATTGGGACTTGTGCCAATGTTACTGCAAGGACAGAATCAGTGGGATTCCATTCTCTCCAAGGCCCAAGTACAAAAGATTTGGCTTTCATCTTTGTGTGCATATAAAATCAGTTCACTGTTGGGGTCGGTCTGAGTGAGCTTCAGGTTTTTTGGTGTCAACATCTTAGGTCCAGTACATTGATGCAATCACACAAAGAGGGCATGTCCTGAATAGTGAAGGTCTCTAATAATGGCTACCACCTTCTTGAGCCACCACCGCTTGAAGATGTCCTCGATGACAGGACGGCTTGTGCTTGTGATGGAAATGGCTAGGTCACCAGTCAGAATGCTCTATAACTATGGAAATTTGTACAATATATATAAACTATAGAACAACTATAGAAATTTGCAAGTCATTGGTTAACATAACAAATCTTCTGAAATAGCTAATGAGGTAGAGCTGCTGATATGGGTTCTCTGTGATTATATCAATGTGTGGAGCCCAGGTTAAATGCTTTGAGCTGCTAATGCCCAGGAACATGAAGCTGCTCACACTTTCCACTACTGACTCCTCAATGAGCAAACATGAGGAAATCTGCAGATGCTGGAAATTCAAACAACACCACACATAAAATGCTGGTGGAACACAGCAGGCCAGGCAGCATCTATAGGGAGAAGAGCTGTCCAACGTATAATTCTCCGTAACTTCCGCCACCTCCAACGGGATCCCACTACCAAACACATTCTCTCCCCCCCCCCCTTCTACTTTTCTCAGGGATTGCTCCCTACGCGACTCCCTTGTCCACTCGTCCCGCCCCCCCCCCCCACCCCCCCCATCCCTTCCCACCGATCTCCCTCCTGGCACTTACCCTTGTAAACAGAACAAGTGCTACACCTGCCCTTACACTTCCTCCCTCACCACCATTCAGGGCCCCAGACAGTCCTTCCAGGTGAGGCGACACTTCACCTGTGAGTCGGCTGGTGTGGTATACTGTGTCCGGTGCTCCCGGTGTGGCCTTTTATATATTGGTGAGACCTGACGCAGACTGCGAGACCGTTTCGCTGAACACCTACGCTCGGTCCACCAGAAAAAGCAGGATCTCCCAGTGACCACACATTTTAATTCCACATCCCATTCCCATTCTGATATGTCTATCTATGGCCTCCTCTATTGTCAAAATGAATCCAAACTCAGGTTGGAGGAACAACACCTTATATACCGGCTGGGTAGCCTCCAACCTGATGGCATGAACATTGACTTCTCTAACTTCTGTTAATGCCTCTCCTCCCCTTCTTACCTCATCCCTGACATATTTAGTTGTTTGCCTGTTCTCCATCTCCCTCTGGTGCTCCCCCCCTCCTTTCATTCTCCTGAGGCCTCCCGTCCCATGATCCTTTCCCTTCTCCAGCTGTGTATCACTTTCGCCAATCACCTTTCCAGCTCTTAGCTTCATCCCACCCTCTCCGGTCTTCTCCTATCATTTCGCATTTCCCCCTCCCCCCCACTACTTTCAAATCTCTTACTATCTTTCCTTTCGGTTAGTCCTGACGAAGGGTCTCGGCCCGAAACGTCGACAGCGCTTCTCCCTATAGATGCTGCCTGGCCTGCTGTGTTCCACCAGCATTTTGTGTGTGTTGTTCCTCAATGAGGACTGGTGTGCTCTCCCCACTTCCCCTTCCTGAAGTCTGCAATCAATTCCTCGGTTTCACTGACGAAGTGTAATGGTGTTATGACATCACTCAACAAGCTGAACTATTTCACTTCTGTATGCTTCCTTTTTGCCATCCAAGATTCTGTCAATAACAGTGATGTCACTGGTGAACATATCAATAGCTTTTGAGACATGCCTGGAGACACAGTCATGAGTGTAGAGAAAGTAGAACACGCATCCCTGAGGTGCTCCTGTATTGATTGCCAGCAAGGAGGTGTCATTAACAATACACTGGCTGTAATTTCCCTCTAAGTTGATGATCTGGTTGCAGAGGGAGGTACAAAGGCTCAGGTTCTGAGACTTATTGATTAGTACTGAGGGAAAGATGCTGTTGAATGTCAAATTGTAATTGATAAGCAGCAGTCTGATGTACGTTTTGTTGTTGTCTAGGTGCTCCAAAGCCAAGTGGACAGCCACTGAGATTGTGCCTGCTGAAGAATTGTTACGGTGGTAGGATACTACAGCAAGTCCAGGTCCTTGCTCAAGCAGGAATTAATTCCAGTTATGATCAACCTTTCAAAGTGTTTCATTACTGTAGATAGGAATACTTGTGCTCTTCTTGAGCACTGGAATGATGGATGCCCTTTTTAAGTAGGTCAGAAGCTCTGATTATAGCAGTGCGAGGTTAAACACTTTTAAGTACCCTACTAGCTATACCATCACGCTCTGATTACCTTGCTAGGGTTTAACCTCTTGAAGGATGTTCTGACATCAGCATCCAAGGCAGAGAACACAGGGTTTCCAGATGCTGTGTGTATTTGCATAAGCATAGTGATATCCTGCCTTTCAAAGCATGCATTAAAGGCATTGAATTTATTAAAGAATGAAGCATCACAGCCATTTTGCTATTAGGTTTCCCTTATACGAAATAATAATATGTAAACCCCACCACAGCTGTCATGCACCCTCACCACACTTTGAATGCATTCTCTTCAATGTATCTGCCGTCAGCAGTGGGCTGAATTTAATGGCTCCATTAACAGATAAACCTCCATTTCAGAACAATTTCTCCAAAAACTTATATTTAACAATTAACAGATTCATTAATTCTGTGGTGTCATGAGTAGCACACCAATTTTTGTACCTATCTCAGATCTGCGGTTTTACAAGACAGTTTCCTTAAATTATTCTAAATTGATACACTGAATTTGAGATGAAAATACTTGTTTTATTCTACCAAACTGCTGATTGTAAGAAGACAGCCATTTCCTGCATTTGGCATGTATCCCTCTAAACCATTCCTATCCATGTACATGTCCAAGAGTCTTTTAAATGTAGTTCGTGTGTCTGCCTCAACTACTCTCTGGGTTAAGAAAAGGTGTCTTCATTGGTAATTAAATCTCTCCACTCTCATCCCAAACCTATACCCTCTATCTACCCCTTGATTATACAACTCCATCTACCTAGACAAGATTATGCCCCTCATGATCTTGCACATCTCTATAAGATCACCCCTTATTTTCCTATACTCACAGTCTACTCAACCTCTCTCCATAACTCAGTCACTAGCTAGTATTATTTATACCCTTTTGTAATAATGTGAAAGAGATGTCTTTGTTTTACTGAGCCATTAGTCATAGCCTTGTTGTAGAATGAATCATCTGCAGTGGGCAATCTCCAACTTAATATTGCAATTATAGATCTGGTGTAGGAAAACCTTGCACTTGTGTATTGATGATATTCGTTTAAGATGATAAACTGAAGTGAAACCTTTCATAAAATAGCTTACAAAAGATGGTCATTGATGGCTAGACCACCATCACTAATTGTCCATGAACTAAGTAGCTTTGCAAGTCCACTTTACAGAGCAATGAAGAGTTAAACATATTGTGATGAAGTGCTTTGAGAGGTTAGCCATGGCTAGAATCAACTCCTGCCTAACCAAGGACTTGGCGTTATTGCAATTATATGTCTACAGCAGATGTGATTTTACAGTCTCTCCATCCAGCCTTGAATAGACAATAGCATTACCTATACCAGGCTGCTGTTTATTGATTACAGCTCAGCATTCAACAATCAAACCCACAGTTCTAATCAACAAGCTTCACAACCTGGACTCTGTACTTCATTCTGCAGTTGGATCCTTGACTTTCTCAGTGGAGGACCACAGTCAGCGTCAATAAGAAATAACATCTCCTCCCCTCTGTCAAACAACACTGGCGCAACTCAAAAATGCATGCTTAGCCTACTGCTCTACTCTCTCTACACCCACAACTGTGTGACTAGGCACAGCTAAAACAGCATCTATAAATTTACTGATGACACAACTAGTGTTGGCAGAGTTTCAAGAGGTAAACAAGGCAGTGTACATGACTGAGGTAGATCAGTTGTTTGAATGGTGTCACAACAACAACCTTGTACTCAATGTCAGTAAGACCAAGAAAATGATTTGGACTTCAGGATGGGGAAGTCGAGGGAACACACACAAGTTCTCATTGATGGATCAGCAGCAGAAAAAGTGAGCAGTTTCAAGTTCCTGGGTGTCAACATCTCTGAAGATCTATCTGGGCCCAACATATTGATGCAAATATGAAGGAGGCAAGACTGCCGCAATATTCCAGTAGCAGTCTTGAGTAGACTTGGCCTGTCAGCAAAGACTCTCACAAGTTTCTACAGATGTACCATGGAGAGCATTCTAACTGGCTGTATCACAATCTGGTATGGAGGGGCCACTGCATGGGATTAGAAAAAGCTGCAGAAAGTTGTAAGCTCAGCCAGCTCCATCATGGACATGAGCCTCCCCTGCATCCAATACACCTTTAAAAGGAGGTGATGCCTCAAAAAGGCCACATCCATCATAAAGGACCCCTATCCTTAATGGATGGTGATACCAGAGCCTGAAGACATGCTCTCAATGTTTCATGAACAACTTCTTCCCCTCCACCATCAGCTACAGGGAGGTAAGCACTCCAAGGCTACAGGAGGCAGTTAAATGGGTGACTGTCAAGACAGGGAAGGGAAAACGTCAGATAGTGGAGAGCACCCCTGTGGCTGCCCCATCAACAATAAGCATTCCATTTTGAGTACTGTTGGGGGGGGGGGGGGGTAAAACAATCTAATTGGGGGAATGTAACTCTGGCCGTGCCTCTGGCACAGAGTCTGGCTCTGTAGCTCAGAAGGGTAGGAAACTGATGGCAGCAGTAATAGGGGACTCTATAGTTAGGGGGGCAGATAGGTGATTCTGTGGAGGCAAAAAAGAAACACGGATGGTAGTTTGCCTCCCTGGTGCCAAGGTCCACAAAGCTTCTGAACGTATCCACAATATCCTGAAAAGGGAGGGTGAGCAGCCAGAAGTCACGGTACATATTGGAACCAACGACAAATGTAGAAAAAGGGATGAGGTCCTGAAAATCTAGATTGGGTGTTGTGTAATAATCCAGATCTTATTAGGAAGCCGAAGGTAGAGGTAAAGCAACTATTAGGAGGCAGTGATCATAATCTGATTGAATTCATACTGCAATTTGAGAGGGAAAAGCACAAGTCAGATGTATCAGTATTGCAATGGAATAAAGGGAATTACAGTGGCACAAGAGAGGAGCTTGCCCCAGGTGGATCAAAGGATGATAATGGTGGGGATGACGGAAGAGGTGTGGTGGCTGAAGTTTCTGGGAATAGTTCACAAGGTACAGGATAGACATGTCCTACAGAAGCAGTTCTTTTCAAATGGCAGAGGTAGACAACTGTGGCTGACGAGGGAAGTTAAAGACTGCATAAAAACCACGGAAAGGGCAGATAATGTTGCAAAAGTGAGTAGGGAGTGGACGAATGGGAAGTTTTAAAAATCCAATAAAAGGCAACTAAAAGAGCTAGAAGGGAAAAGATGAAATATGAGGGCAAACTAGCCAATAATATAAAGCAGGATACTAATTTTTTTCCAGTTATATAAAGAGTAAAAGGGAGTTGATTTTGGACCACTGGAAACTGATGCTGCTGAGGTTGTAATGGGGGTCAAAGAAATGGCAGATGAACTTAATGGGTTCTTTGCATCAGTCTTCACTGTGGAAGACACTAGCAGCATGCCAGAGGTCCATGAGACTCAGGGACAGGAGTGAGTGCCATTGCTATTACAAAGGAAAAAGTGCTAGACAAACTGAAAGGTCTTAAGGTAGGTAAGTCACTTGGACCAGATGGACTACATCCCAGAGTTTTGAAAGAGGTTGCTGAAGAGATAGTAGATGCACTGATTATGATCTTTAAAGAACCACTTGACTCTGGCATGGTCCCGAAGGATTGGAAGATTGCAAATGTTACTCCATTTTTTAAGGAGGGAGGAAGACAAAAGAAAGTAAATTATATGCCAGTTAGCCTAAGCTCAGTGGTTGGGAAAGTGTTGGAGTCCATTATCAAGGATAAGGTTTCAGGGTACTTGGAGACTAATGATAAAATAAGTCAAAGTCAGCAAGGTTTCTGTAATGGGAAATCTTGTCTGACAAATCTGTTAAGAATTCTTTGAGAAAGTAACAAGTTGGGTGGACAAAGGAGAGGCAATGGATGTAATTTGCTTGGATCTCCAGAAAGCACTTGATAAGGGGCCACACATGATGCTGCTTAATAAGATAAAATTGAATGACGTTACAGGAAAGATACTGGCATGGATAGCAGAATGGCTGACAGGCAGGAAGCAACAATTGGGAATAAAAGGGGCCTTTTCTGGTTGGCTGTTAGTGACAAGTGGAGTTCCTCAGGGGTCAGTATTGAGTCCACTACTTTTCACATTGTTTGTCAATGATTTAGATAATGGAATTGATAACTTTGTGGCAAAGTTTACAGATGATGTGAAAATAGGTGGAGGGGTAGAGAGTGCTGAAGAAGCAATGCAATTGTAGAATGACTTAGACAAATTGGAAGAATGGGCAAACAAGTGATAGTTGGAATACAGTGTTGGGAAATGTATGTGCAGACTATTATCTAAATAGGGAGAAAATTCCAACATCAGAGGTGCAGAGGAACTTGGGAATCCTCGTGCAAGACTCCTAGAAGGTTAATTTACTGGTTGAACCTGTAGTAAAGGTGGCAAATGTAATGTTGGCATTTATTTCAAGGGGAATATAATATCAAAACAAGGAGATAATACTGAGCCTTTATAAGACACTAGTCAGGCAGCACTTACTTGGGAGTACTGTCAACAGTTTTGGGCCCCATATCTCAGAAAGGTTTGTTTAGGGGCAAGATATAAAAGCAAAATGGAGGAAAATGTAATCTATTATGTATTCTGTATTGTGTCATTCCTTCAATAAAAATATATTAAAAAAGGAAGGATATATTGTCATTGGAGAGAGTCCGGAAGAGGTTCATGAGGAATGAAGAGGTTAATGTGTGAGGAGTGTTTGGAAGCTTTGGGCCTGTACTGATTGGAATTTAAAAGAATGTAGGGTGATCTCATTGAAACCTACTGAATGTTGAAAGGACTAGATAAAGTGCATGTGGAGAGAATGTTTTCTATGGTGGGGTTGTCTAGAACTAGTGGGCACTGCTAGTGCGGGGGCAATCCTTTAGAACAGAGGTAAGGAGGAATATTTTTAGGCAGAGAGTAGTGAATCTACGGAATGCTCAGCCATAAACTACTGTGGAGGCCAGGACCGTGGGTATACTTAAAGCCAAAATTGACAGTTTCATGATTGGTCGGGGCATCAAAGATTATAGTGAGAAGGCAGGTGTATGGAGTTGAGTGGGATCAGGAGCATCCATTATGGAATGGCGGAGCAGACTTGATGGGCTGAATGACCTACTCCAATGTCTTATGCTCTTATTTCTGAATGGACAATGAACCCATGTACACAACCTCACATTTTTTGCAACTACTTAATTTTAATTTTTATATACATTTCTTATTGTAATTTAGTGTACTTCTAAGATTGTGCATTGTCTCTGTCTGAGGACTCCGTTGGTCTAGATATGCAAGCCAGGGCAGTAAAATATGGAGGGCAAATCTATTGCCCAAGTAGCAAGCTCCCCCTTCTCCATGCATCTGATGAACCCAAAGGCATGGCACAGACTGATACAGTTAGGCAATGTACTGCTGTCACAAAACAACAAATTGCATGACATATGCCAGTGTTAATAAACCTGTTTCTGATACACTGATTCTAGTCTGTCTCTGTCATCCCATTCAAGACAGCTCCTGCAAGGTCAGCAGATTACCTTTGCTGTATAAAAAAGAAAGGAATTCTCAATGGTATCATGTCCACTCCAAAAAAAGTTATTTATTTTTCTACAGACCTAACATTAATATAGATTGGGTCAAATTAGTTGGCTCACTTGCAGGACTGGATTCATGCAATTGTTTCTCATTGACTTTATAGACAGATAGATAGATACTTTATTCATCCCCATGGGGAAATTCAACTTTTTTTTCCCAATGTCCCATACACTTGTTGTAGCAAAACTAATTACATACAATACTTAACTCAGTAAAAAATATGATATGCATCTAAATCACTATCTCAAAAAGCATTAATAATAGCTTTAAAAAGTTCTTAAGTCCTGGCGGTTGAATTGTAAAGCCTAATGGCATTGGGGAGTATTGACCTCTTCATCCTGTCTGAGGAGCATTGCATCGATAGTAACCTGTCGCTGAAACTGCTTCTCTGTCTCTGGATGGTGCTATGTAGAGGATGTTCAGAGTTTTCCATAATTGACCGTAGCCTACTCAGCCCCTTCGCTCAGCTACCGATGTTAAACTCTCCAGTACTTTGCCCACGACAGAGCCCGCCTTCCTTACCAGCTTATTAAGACGTGAGGCGTCCCTCTTCTTAATGCTTCCTCCCCAACACGCCACCACAAAGAAGAGGGCACTCTCCACAACTGACCTATAGAACATCTTCAGCATCTCACTACAGACATTGAATGACGCCAACCTTCTAAGGAAGTACAGTCGACTCTGTGCCTTCCTGCACAAGGCATCTGTGTTGGCAGTCCAGTCTAGCTTCTCGTCTAACTGTACTCCCAGATACTTGTAGGTCTTAAGGGCTAATGAAGCTGTCAGAAGGTCATGAGTTCAAAGTGCCAAGACATTCTGTAGTCATTAAAAGCCTTTCTAGAGTCTGGATATTAGGCTGATGTTATTGAGAAATTAAAACAAAGTTCTCTGGTCAAGTAGGGCTTAAATACTCAAGGCATCGAGTGATCTCAAACAATGCATTTTAACTGTATTCTGAACAACAGGATGAATGGTTATACTCAAGCCATATTAGTTAACCCTTATGGATAGCCTATAATTTTTATGATTATCTTTACATCACCCTGTTCTATTACTCTGCTGTTTCCATGGTAATCTGAAATCCTTGTCACTTCACTGACTGACAGCTCAAAAGGTGGGACCCAATTAGCACTCACTCAAGCAGCACTGGAGCCTGGAAGCTTTTAAATAATGTCAACCAAGGTAGTGTAGTATGGGGCGTGCTGCCTCATTCTTGGGCTGATGCATTCTGTGGAGTTTTAAGTCAATTATGTGTTGCTCTGCATTCACATACCAAATGACAATCAACAGAAAGAGTGTCACCATACTTAACCTTATTATTAACAATGAATGGTACAGTACACCAGGTTTCTTAAAAAAAAAGTACACAGACTTCTTGCAAGTTTTGAGGGATACTGTTGTAACTAACATACTTTCAATTGTAAGGTCATATTTGCATCATATTGTGCAGATTTGTAGTTTTGTAGCCAGAACTGTCTGTATTAGTGAGTTTCTCTAGGTCCAAAATGTTTCAGATACTCCAATTTTTCTCTCCACCCTTCCCTACAACTAAAAGCATGTGTATTTCATGACTGCCTATTCTGATGAGAAGGCACTGACGTGAAATAACTTTCGTTCTCCACTAAAATACTTATTCTAATTGCAGTCAGTAGGTGCTTCAAATCTTCCAATCCTGCAGAGCAAAAAAAGATTTTCTAGGAGAGATTGACCCCACTTTCCTTAACGTCACTGGCACAAAACTTGATGAGTTCATTTATCCAAATTAGACCAATTTCAGTATTTATACAACTTTACTAATATTGGGGCAAAATAATGGTTTGAGAGAGGCCCAAGTAAAATAAGACAATAAGATCTTAAGGTATAGGAGCAGAATTAGGCCATTTGCCCCATCCAGCTTGCTCTGCCATTTCATCATGACTGATCCAATTTTCATCTCGGCCCCAATCTCCTGCCTTCTCTCCATATCCCTTCACGCCCTGACCAATCAAGAATCCATCAACCTCTGCCTTAAATAATAATAAAGACTTGATCTCCATAGCAGCCTGTGGCAACAAATTCCACAGATTCACCACTCTCTGGCTAAATAAATTCCTCATCCCTGTTCTAAAAGAACGCCCCTCTATTCTGAGACTGTGTTCTCTGGTCTTAAGACTCTCCCACCATTGAAAACATCCTCTCCACATCTACTCTATCAAAAGGCCTTTTACTATTCGATAGGTTTCAGTGAGGTCACCCCTCATTCTTCTGAATTCCAGTGAATACAGGCAGTTTCAGCACATCCTTTTTAAGATAAGGGATCTAAAACTGCTTGCAATACTCCTAGTGAGGCCTCTCCAGTGCTTTATAAAGTGTCAACGTTACACCCTTGCTTTTATATTTCAGTCCTCTTGAAATGAATGCTACCATCGCATTTGCCTTCCTTATACACTCAATCTGCAAATTAACCTTTAAGGAGTTATGCACAAGAACTCCCAAGTCCCTTTGTGCTTCATTTTGTATTTTCTCTCCATTCAGAAAATAGTCAACCTGTAGCGGTGTGCTACACGCAGCGCTAAAATAACGACACGGAGTCGGTAAACTGCAGTTAAAGAAGATTTTATTCGAACTTCACACCCTCGCTTTAAAGCCTCCCTGATCCCGCCCTCCCCGGGCCCGGATGCTGTAGGGGGCATGTACTCACAGTCCCGCGCGGGCTTTTCCCTTTGTTGGTGAAGCAGACCTGGCGCCCTTTTGGGACTGGCCTTTGTGCCGGCGCGCTGGCTATTTGTGAGCCGGTTCGAGTGCGCTAGGAAGTGGGTCGCCACAAACACTTTGATTTCTTCTACCAATGTGCCTATTCTCCTAATCCAAGTCCTTCTGTAGCCTGTGTACTTCCTCAAAACTACCTGCCGCTCTACTTATCTTTGTGTCATCTGCAAACTTTGCAACAAAGCCATCAATTCCATCATTCAAATCACTGACATATAACGTAAAAATAATTGGCTCCAACACAAACCCTTGTGGAACACCACTAGTCACAAGCAGCCAGCCAGAAAATGTCAAACAAAAATATACAATGTCTTTTTATATCACAGTAAAAGTATCTGGAATTAAAACCCTTTCACCATTTAATGGAAATCACTAAACAAAATGTTTCACCAGTCAAGACTTGCTTTGCTGTGGGCAACGTCTTAATTGTGACAATAAACTTTCTGCAAGTGACATCAAAGCAATGTTGCTATGTACGTATGGCAGCCCATATTCATGTGTATGTCACACTGAATGCAGGCCAAATTAACAAAGGACGTAATTCTGAACTTAAATAAAATTCACTCAGGTAACACCAAACATAGCTCTTGGTTTGGGATGATTTTGGATTACTGTCATTTTTCAAAATTTGCTTTCCAGTCACAATTGAATTTACGGTGATACTTTCATTAAAGGTTTGAGCACAAGCTGATCCTTCATTTCATTTGTGTTTATGAAACACTGCCACATATACATGACTATTGTGCTTTCAGCACACAACTACAGTTCAGAAATATTTGTTTGCTGTAAGATGTGAGAAATCGGCCATATTCAACAGGGGAAAATAATAAAAGCAGGGAGGTCGGAAAATGAATGCAGCCAGGTTAGACATGGGATAGAGGGGTGAAGAATTGAGCATCACACTTTTATTTGGAGGATATGGTTCATTCCTTCACATTCTACAAATCTGCAGGATCCAAATTAAAGTGCATTTTAATGTCATACAAAAAATAACATTCACCATTCAATTTTTATTTTCATCAGTCTATTTAAAGAGCAGCCAAGTTAGTAAAAGACAGGAAAAGATACAGAAGGATATGGTGGCAGAGTTTAGATGAAGTGGAGTTAGTGAGAACTCATGTGGATTGTAATTATCAGCATAGTGGCTAATGTCCCATATCTGTGCTGTTAATACAACATACTATGACTGTGGTCTCACTTGTGGTTTCTTTCTCGTCAGCCAAGCACTGCTGTGCACTGCAGGGAACCGTTCATTCTAACAATGCCGCATGCTGTCTCTTCTGCATTTGCTGTACATCAGCTGGAGGCTGTGAAATCAGGAGCAACATGACAGGTAACTGTGGATAAATACCATTAGACATAGCTACATACCAAAACAAGTTCAAAGGAAGAAAAAGGTCAGCGGTATGGTGGCTTTGTTGCTCTAGTTCAGGAAGCTAATTCTTTTTAAGTCTAACTAAGGATGAACAATGAATGCCTGGTCTTATTAGGGATCCTAAACCATAAAATAAAGTCAAATTAAACCAGTATCTGCTCTATGTCAACTGGAGATCAGAGCTTCAGCTCTGAAGATCAACTTAACCCGGAGTAAATTGCTCTGACCTCAACAAGCAGGATTTCCTATTTTAATTCTAATCCCCATTCTGACATGTCAGAATGTGGCCTTCTTGACTGTCATGATAAGGCCACTCTCAGCTTGGAAGAGCAACACCTCATATCCATCTGGTACCTGCTAAACTGACAGCATGAACACTGGTTTCTCTAACTTAGGGTAATTTCTCCCCCTACCCCTTCTATCCTTTTCCATTACATGTTCTGGCTCCTCTCTTATCCTTTCTCTTCTCCTCACGTGTCTATTCTGGCTTCTTCCCCCTTCCTTTCTATTCCTGAAGAAAGGTCTCAGCCTGAAATGTCAAATGTATATTTCTTTTCCTAGATGCTGCCTGACATGCTGAATTCATAGAAACATAGAAAACCTACAGCACAATACAGGCCCTTCAGCCCACAAAGTTGTGCCAAACATGTCCCTACCTTAGAAATTACCAGGGTTACCCATAGCCCTCTAAGCTCCATGTACCTATCCAAAACTCTCTTAAAAGACCCTATCGTATCCACCTCCACCATTGCCGGCAGCCCATTCCACGCACTCACCACTCTCTGGGTAAAAAATTACCCTTGACATCTCATCTGTACCTATTCCCAAGCACCTTAAACCTGTACCCTCTTGTGGCAGCCATTTCAGCCCTGGGAAAAAGCCTCTGACTATCCACATGATCAATGCCTCTCATCATCTTATACACCTCTATCAGGTCACCTCTCATCCTCCGTCACTCCAAGGAGAAAAGGCCAAGTTCACTCAACCTATTCTCATAATGCATGCTCCCTCATCCAGGCAACATCCTTGTAAATCTCCTCTGTACCCTTTCTATGGCTTCCACATCCTTCACTTCACTCTTCACTCTCTCCACAGCAGAGGTATTGATGTGCAATGAAGAGTGGTCAACCAGCGCCTTCCAGGAGTCCACAGTCATCTCTTTTGTCTTGTCAATGTCTAGGCTCAAGATGTTGTTCTCTCACCATTTGACAAGCCTCTCTACCTCTCTCTGTATGACAACGCATCATTGTTGCTGATGAGGTCGACCGCTGTTACATCGTCAGTGAATTTGATTATGCATTTTGAGCTGGATCTGGCAACGTGAACAGCAGTGGGCTGAGCATACAGCCCTGGGGGACACCAGTGATGGAGTTTGAGATGGTGCTGCCAACTCAGACCAACTGGGATCTTTCTGTCAAGATGTCCACGATCCAGTTACAAAGAGGGGTGTTCAGCCACGGCATGCAGCAAACGCCCGCTCCACGCACTAGGCCTTAACTATGCAGCACCGTCATTATCCCACTTACTGACATCAATTGTGAAATTTGTCTAACATCTCCCTGTTATGAGCAACTCCTACAAGATTTCTGCATCAAAGCTGTACTACAGGAGAACTTGGATCACATTTTTCTCAGTTGGAATTATATGCAGTCCTTAGCTCTGACTTGTGATGCAAGTAAAACACTTGCTAAATCCTCGAGTATCTGCGGCTAGAGGACATCATCCTTGATATATTTTGTTGCATCCTCAATATTCTGCAGTGATAAGGAAATATTAAGACAGCAATTATTTATTATTTATTTTGTACTGCAGCATCACATTCTATGGAAGTTAGGAATCACTTTCTATGGTGTATAATGTTGGCAAATGCAAGGTCATCCACTTTGGAAGGAAAAATGAAAGAGCAGAATGGGAAAAAAATTGCAGCCTGCTGCTGTGCAGAGGGACTTGGGAGTGCTTGTGCATGAATCACAAAACGTTGGTTTACAAGTGCACCAGGCTATCAAGAAGGCAGATGGAATGTTGGCCTTCATTGGCAGAGGGATTGAATTTAAGAGCAGGGAAGTTATGCTGCAACTGTACAGAGTACTGGTGAGGCCGCACCTGGAGTACTGTTTGCAGTTCTGGTCTCCATACTTGAGGAAAGATATACTGACTTTGGAGGTGGTGCAGAGGAGGCTCACTAGGTTGATTCCAGAGATGAGGAGGTTAGACTATGAGGAGAGATTGAGTCATTTGGGACTGTAGTCACTGGAATTCAGAAGAATGAGAGGAGGTCTTTATAGAAACATATAAAATTATGGAAGGGATAAATAAGATAGAGGCAGGAAAGTTGTTTCCACTGGTAGGCAAGACTAGAACTAGGGGACATAGCCTCAAGATTCGGGGAGTAGATATAGGACGGAGATGGGGAGGAACTACTTTTCCCAGAGAGTGGTGAATCTGTGGAATTTTCTGCCCAATGAAGCAGTGGAGACTACCTCAATAAATATATTTAAGACAAGGTTGGATAGATTTTTGTATAGAAGGGGAATTAAAGATTATGGGGAAAAAGGTAGGTAGGTGGAGATAAGTCCATGGCCAGATCAGCCATAATCTTATTGAATGGCGAAGCAGGTTTAACTGGCCCGATGGTCTACTCCTGCTTCCATTTCTTATGTTCTTTTAATGACAAAATGACATGATCACCAATATTGAAGGTCTTTCATTTAGGGCTAATTAACCTCTAGACTCCACAATTAAGCAAGCTACCCACAAACTGCAACGGCCATGGTACCAGCAGCCGTACTGAGAAACAGGGCTGTATCAATATCGACTGCTTACAATTATATGCAAGTATGCTTAAAAGCACACTACTCTGTAAAAAGAGCCCCAGAGGTGAACTTTGGAAAGAAATGAAAATATAAAACAAAATTGAAGAAGGGTGAGATCAAAAGAGAGACAAGAAAAAATTGGGAAAATTATCAATTTTGTTCCTTAATATTTGCAACACCGCACTCTAATTCTTGCAACATAATCATCAATTCAATTTAATGTTGATACTTTGCTGCTCGTTTACTTGCTCAAAAGAAGTGATAGTGAATGTTGAAAAAGGCCAAAATATACAATTGAAGGAAGGGTAGTTGAAGTTGTAGAATGGGCTTTTCAGAGATGCTGGAGCAAGTTGTTTATCTTTCTAGGAATCCAGGGAAGCAGAAGTAAACAAGGAGAAAAACAATTATTTGGTGCTCTTCACATGTTGAATCCTTTTTCACCTGGATTCAGATTAATATTATACTTGTTAAAACAGCAGTTGGGGCCTGATGGCATCAACAGGCAAATTTAAGGAGGGACAACCAACTTCAGTGGTCTTTGTAATTTTCACACAAAGCATTATTATAGACGTGGGGGTCACAACTGTAAATCAACCAGCTGATTTTCACTATACACCAGTTTTGGATACTAACATAAAATCACCCCTTATAAGTTTCAAATACCATACATAGAAGAGTAAATGAGCCAACAATGGGCAAGAAAAGATCACAATCTGCTCCAAGATCGCAAATATTTGAATGATCTACCAACACTCATTGCCTCAGCTGATAAGTGAACGTTGTTAGGCATTTTGACTAGGTACTGCAGGGAGGCTGACGCCTGCAAGAGGATGGTGCACTCAGGAAAGGAATAGAGGAGGGAAAATTTCAGACCCAATGAAACAACTATATTTTACGGATCAAAGTTTCTACAGCAATTTCTTTTGGTCTGGAGACGTACAAGATTGTAGATGCTAGAAAATAAAGCCAAAAAAAAAGCAGAGAAAACTTGGTGGGTCAAGCAGCATTTTCAGATGCAAAGGCATGTTTGTTTTTTCAGCCTGAGGCATTGTCCTGATGGAATCTTGATTCAAAGCATCAATCATCCATTTATCTCCATTGATACAGCTTAACCCACTTTATTCTTCTGGCATTTTACTATTTATTTAGCTTCTTCTTTACAACATTTCCCACTTACGGGATCTGTCTGTAACTCCTAACGATTATCTTCTTTAAAACAAATAGAAATACGGCATAGTGTGTAATAGAAACATAGAAAACCTACTGCACAATACAGGTCCTTCAGCCCACAAAGTTGTGCTGAACATGTCCTTACCTTAGAAATTACCTAGGGTTACCCATAACCCTCTATTTTTCTGAGCTCCATGTACCTGTCCAGCAGTCTCTTAAAAGACCCTATCGTATCCGCCTCCACCACCGTCGCTGGCAGCCCACTCCACACACTCAGCACTCTCTGCATAATAAACTTACCCCAACATCTCTTTTGTACCTACTTCCAAGCACCTTAAAACTGTGCTCTCTTGTGCTAGCCATTTCAGCCCTGGGAAAAAGCCTCTGACTATCCACACGATCAATGCCTCCCATCATCTTACACACCTGTATCAGGTCACCTCTCATCCTCCATTGTGCCATGGAAAAAAGGTATTTTCTGAAATTTAGCACTAATATTAGTAATCAGTGTCAATTTAGAGGCAAACATTTAAAGGCTGAGTTTTCTCCATTAGGTGCTAATGATGTGTATATACATTTGGAGAATGTCACTTTGGACATCTAGGCAAAAAATGTAGCGTTCATTTGACTTCTTCAAATAATCACGAGACACAACGTTGATTAAGAGCAAAGGTAAACCACAGCTATCTCACCAGTTTCTTTATTCCAAAAAATACTGATTCCATGTTAGGCTATATTTCCAACAACACCATCTTGTATTTGTGACCACTCTTCCGTGTCTCAGATGCAAGTGTCATCAGGACACATGATTATAGGCAACTTTGCAGCAATGTCTAGATCTATCTCTATATAAGGTAAGCCATATTTTAAAATGCTACAGTCCATCACTGGCACACAAAAGCAGCAGATCAGGTTATGTGCCAATTCCTGGCCAATAGCTGAACCACCACAGTGCACTGACTCAAGGGCAGATAAATACTGATAAATAAAGTAATGGAATAAATAATAAACTCTATTGACATACACAGAAAAATCTTAACTCAGAACTTTTAATAGAGTTTATATCAATTATACCAATCGACCTGTAAAAAGTGTGGCAAGTTTAAGTCAGAGAAGTTAAACTTAATATTGAATCCCTGTATGCTTGGCTATTAACACAGCAATAGGAAAATGTAATTGTCTCACCTAAAAATGTCCCAATGAATCCTAGTGCAAAGAAGCTGCTCAGGACAAAGAGGGTGCCTATTAATAAAAAGCCAAAGCCCACGTAAAAAGCTGCAGGATCGTCAAGAAGTTGAAGCTTTGGCTGAATCTTCATTGCTTCCGTGAAACTAAGGGGAAAGATATAAAAGCCATTTGTTAAATGATAAATTTAAAATGAATCGGCTTTGTTGCTTGGACATTATTTTCTTTTTAGTTTGAATTCTTTTACCAACTACAAGATTAGATCAGAAGCCACACAATTATTAATTGAAATAACAAAATCATTTTCTACATATGAATTCTGGGAAAGTGCAGTGCCAGCTAGATGAAATTAACAGTACAATTCAAACTTGAATTAATCAGTATATTATAAAACAACACATGCCATCACATATATTAATATAAAGGTGAGTTTTAAATAACACCAGCATACTGAATCAGGAATTTGTGCATATTGTAAATTTTGGAAATGATACGAAACAATAAGATTAAGGTTGGGAAGCAAAGGGCTTAAATTTGTTTCACTTCAAAAATGAATGAAACTTTTAATAGCTTTTAGAGGTAGAGTTCAACATCTATTTTTTAGGTACTTCACATAAAGCAGTGATAATCAATTCAATATCATGAGTTCTGGCTCAGTGGGCTACTGGGTACTAGCCTCCTTTATATCAAAGACATCTTCAAGAAGTGCTGCCTTAGAAAGGTGGCATCCATCATTAAGGACCCCACCACCCACATGCCTTTTCTTATTGTTACCATCGACAAGGAGGTACAGAAGCCTGAAAGCACACACTCAACAATTCAGGAACAGCTTCTTTCCCTCTGCCATCTGATTTCTAAATAGACGTTGAACCCATGACCACTACCCCACTGCTTTTTCTTTTATTTCTGTTTTTGCATTACTGATTTACCTATTTAATATACATATATACTTAGTGTAGTTCAGTTTTTTCTTCAATATTTTATCACGTATTGTACTGCTGCCACAAAGTTAACTAATTTCACGACATATGCTGGTGATATTAAACTCGATTCTGATTTCAGTGTCCAGTGTAATACAGTACAGAAACAATTCCTTCAGTTCAATTTAGTCTGGTATAAAACCAGAAGATGATTAAAATACTCAGCAAGTCAGGTATCATCTGTGAAGAGAAACACAGAATTAATGTTTCTGGACACTGATCTTTTCATTCAGATGAGTGATCTTTGACCTGAAGCATTAACTCTCCACAGAAGCTGCTTGATCTACTGAACATTTCTAGCTTTTTTCCCCTTTTTAAAAATTTCAGATTTATGTCAGCTCCAGGTTTTTTCTATTTTTCTCATGAGTGATAATGAAATCCATTAGTAGGAGGAAAATATCTTGAATGGCTCAGAGCATTTCAACTTGCTTCAGAAAACCTGTTTGAAGTTTAACTTGTTTCTTTTAAAGGGGAGATACACTGTAGTTGGAGCTGGTGTTAGCTGTGGAGCTGGAAAATTGTGAAGTATTTACAATAGATAAATTACAGAAATATATTTCTTTAAGACACAAAAAACCAAAGCAGAAAAGTAGAGCATTTTTGAAATAGTAAGAGCTTCAGTAATATTTGATTAAACGGACCCAAATAAATGGACACAATTCAAGAAAAGCCAAGATACAATTACAACAAGGACTTAGAGAGGCAAATGGTAACCTGATCTTTATTAAAGAGAGCCTCAATAAGATCGCACCTAGACTATAGTACTGGAATCCATAATAATAATAATAATTACTTCATTCATCCCAAGTGAGAATTATTTTGTTACAGTAGCAATATTTAATAAAATCTTACAGATTTAATAAAAAAGATACATGCTACAGAGGAAATACAACAAAAAAAATTAGTCAGCGGGATGGCAGGTTTACTGTATGAAGAGAGATTAAGGAAATTAGAAAAATGAGAAAATCTGGAAATCCAAAGCAACACACACAAAATACTAGAGGAACTCAGTAGGTCAGGCAGCATCTATGGAAAAGAGTAAACAGTCAACATTTCAGGCTGAGAACCTTCTTCAGGACTGAAAGGGAAGGGGTGATATGCTTGAATTAAAAGGTGTGTGTGGTGGGGGAGGAGTCTAGCTGGAAGGTGACAGATGAAGCTAGATGGGTGGGAAAGGTCAAGGGCCAGAGAAGAAAGAATCTGATAGGAGAGGAGAGTGGAGATCAGGCCTATATTTGCTGGAATTTGAAGAATGAAAAGAAATCTGATTTTAACTTTCAAAGTCCTTAATGGCCTGAAGGTCTGGATGCAGGGAGAATATTTATCCAAGATTAGTTAATTCTAGCCAATGGCTGAAAGCATTAGCAAAAACAATTAATCTAGAGACACAGTGTGAAGTAAAGACCACAATACTTTAGATAATGCAAATCCTGAATTTATCTGGAAGAAGGAGAGGTAAATAATTAACAGTTCAGGTCAATGAACTTTCAGCAGAACTCGAAGACATATGTGACAGTTTTAAAAATCAAAGAAGTTTCAGGATAAAAGTGAGGATAGAATGTGAACGTTACAATACCTGGAGCCCTGTCACAGTGAAACTCCACAGTCCTTCACTTGCAATGACTCTGATGTACCCACATCAAGGGCACTTTACAAATTTTTGTCCTTACCATGGTTTAACAACAATGTCACTAGGAAATAAACATTCCTGTGACCTACCCAGTTTTCCTGCTTCTGAGCCACAAAAGCCTTTATGCCAGATGTTTACAGTTCCTTTTTACTTCATTATTTTGTATAATAATTTAAACCGCCTCTACACTCATCTATTGCTTCTATCTTATTGTATTATTATTATTGGATTATCTTATCTTATTCTATCTATATTGCACTGTTATTTGCCATTAAATTGCTTGCATTCTTCTTAAATGCTGCATTATTTCCAGAGAGCTTTCAGTATATTCTGATTTGACGGGAAAGATTATTTTCCTGGTACTAGATGTAGTATTTCACAACATAAAACAAATCATGAATGATTCTATCTGACCCAATTTATTAAAAACATGAACTATTCCCATGTCCATAAAAGTGCAAAATATGGATAATTATCAATGGCTGGATAACCTTCATCCAGCTTCTTTGGCATGAGCTCGCACCAACATTTCTTTGTCATTTAGCACATAATTAAGAAGGCTGACACAATGGTAATAGAAACTAAAAATGAACCATGCATGAAAACTGTGGATACCCTGCTGTTGTATCTTTAAGATGTATTTTTGTACTGCACGGAGAAAATTTTGCTCATTCAAAATTTTATCATTCAAGTTCTGCTGACCATTTCAGGTCTCTGAAAATTCAGAATCTTCTGGTTCATTTCATTAATATACAATGCTTTGACAAATCCAAACTGAATACTAACACCGAGAAAACTCAAGTCACCCTAATAGTTCAAAGTTCAGGTAAGGCAAGTGAAGATGCACCACAATCAGATTCACTGTTTCTGAATTAAAGACAAAAACTATTTCTCCAGCTTTTATCTGTGATGACTGCAAAATAAGCCATAGGAAATAATCCTGGGGACCAGAAATACTCGTGATTAGTGAAACTCATTGTTAAAACAACATGAGATACTAGAGTTAAATGGGAATATGATGCACTACCAAGAATAAAAAAATGTCAAAAGAGAGCTAATTGGGGCAAGAAAAACACAATACAAAAGAAAGCAAAAACTTGATTTGTTTTCTAAAGCATCATCTGTGTATTCAGCTTAAACTTCTGATCATATAAATTGTCTCTTGGGCTTTAGATAATTTTCTAGACAGTATGTGTCTTGTTCCTGTGGATTTGAAATATCAAGTCTGACGTCTGTTGCTAAGAGAAGAAAACCAACTCCAGTGAATGCACAAATTCTACTAATTTTAAAGTTGTCTACAGATAATCACAGATGTCCAAGAAGTCAATCACTCCTGAACTAACTCAGCACTGCACAGCTGACCCACACCTACTCACACAGCAGTCTGGAGCATAATCCTCATCTAAAAACAGAGGTGCATTGCAGTATCTTCATTTGAGGCATGGAATTCAGCCCATTTGCTATCACTTTCCAGGCTAAAATCACAGCAGGGCTTTTCAGGCTTAGGATCCATAAAAGATCCAGTAGGTGATAAGAGTTCCTCAGCAAGGGAGAACCATTGTTGTGGTCATCCAAAAAGCAAAATTCAGCAGACACTGGAAATCTGAACCAGAAAAGAAAATGATGTGAAAATAATGGCTAATAACCTAATGGTTATTAATCTGTAACATTATCTTCCTGAAGAGCTGAAGGAAAAGCTGGGAGATTCCTTACTCCATGGAGGGCAGATCCAGCCAGAACCACACTGAATGAAAACCAGCAGGAGGTAACCAGAGAACATGGAAAGAGAGATCACTACTAGTGAGTGGCAGCCAGGCCATAAAGCAAGAGATGCCACTTCCTCAGGGAGAAGAACATAAAGAGAGCCCTGGAAGAACTCCATGTCAAGAAGCATGATATTTTTGGGTTCAGACTTTGCATCTAAATTGAGAAGGATGAGGAAAGATTACAAGTATACAGTAGCATAAGTGGGAAGCTGGGGAGAGGTGGTTGAGAGAGGTGGGAGTGGAGAGCTGGATAGAGACTGGTAGGTGATTGAGGCAAGATGAGGAGGGGATGATGAGTAGGTGGAGGAGGATGTTGGAAAAGATGAACAAAAAGAGAAGATAATTAAGTAGATTGGAGACTGTGTGTGGGAGAACACAGGTGTGGGTGAGCTGAAGTTGTAAAATGTAATGTTCTTTCCATTGTGTTGTAAGCTGCACAAGTGTAATGTGAGGTGCTGTCCTTCCAATTTACATTTGGCTTCTCCATAGTAATCGAGAAGTCCAAGGACAGACAGGTTGGAGTAGGAGCGGGAAGTGGAGTTGAAATGATATGCAACTGGAAGCTTGAGATGGCTATTGCAGAGGGTTTAGTTGCTCTACTAAATTGTTAACTAATCTGCTCAAATGTGGCGGTTACATCATGAGCAACAAATACAGTAAACCTGTTTGGAAGTAGTTCTTGGAAGGGTTGTTTAGGCCTTCAGGATGGTGGTGAGGGAGGAGGTGAAGGGACTGATGTAACACCTCCAATGGACGCAGAGAAAATGCCAGGAGATGGGGAGGGGTGTGTGGGAATGGATGAGTAGAGCAGCAGAGAGTAGTTCATGCAGAAAACAGGTGGGGGTAGGGGAAGACATGTGGGATGATTAGTGGTGGGATCACGGAAGAGCTGGCTGAAAGGTGGGTGTTGGATGAAGAGTCTGTAGGGTGAAAGATGAAGGAACTCTATCATTGTTCTTTATGATGAGAGGGCAGGGTAAGAAATGGAGAAAATGAGTGTGAGGACTCCATCAACTCTGGTAAAGGATGGGCATTTTGAGTCCATCAGCTTAAGCTTCATCTTGATACTGGACATTGACTATATAGATAAGTTGGTTAGGAACAGGGATGTAGATATCAGAATGGTGGAGGGCATAAGAAATGACTGGAACGCAAGTAGGAAGGGACTAGACAAAGGGAGATGGATAGAATTCAGGTATGAAGAAATGAGTTCAGTGGGATAAGAGCAGGCAGTAACAATGGGTCTACCAAGGCACTCCCATTTTTTACCCTTGGGCAAGAGATAATTAAGCAATGTAGGGTTGCGGCATCATGAGGTTGGAGGCTACGGAGGGAAGATCTCCTGACATCGAACAGCCTAGGAGATGTGGCCTGGTGTTATTTACTGCAGAGACTCTGCAAGTCAGTTCCAGATAGCGATAGCACCCTATTGCCCAGCAGGTCTGAATGACAAGGTCAAATTTAGTCTATAGTAAGTGGAGTGCTGCATGCTCCTAGGGGGTGAGATTGGAGAGGGTGAGGGAAGTAGCTAAGTCAAGACAGTCAAGCGGAGAGGATGCACATTAATGCTGCTCCAATAGCTTTGATGCTGCAGCCTGCGTGCAAAGAAAAAAAAATAGTGCAAATAATTAAAAAAACAAATAATACACAGAACATCAACTGCAGAGTCCCCAAAATTGAGTTTACAGGCTGCCGAGTTAAGCTGGTTCAGGAGCTAGATAGTTGCAGGGTAATAACTGCTCCCGAACCTGGCGGCATAGGACCCAAGACTCCTGTACCTGGTAGAAGTGAGGAGGACAAGTCAAACACAGGCAAATGGGATGGGCTCAGGTGGGATATCTTGGCTTCCACGGAGAACATTGGTTCATTTACCACTCTCAGTTCCCACAGCTTTAATCTGGCTCAATGCTTTAATCAGCATGGAATTATGCAGCTGAACATCGATTCACTTTCCACTCTTCAGCCTCGATGCTTTAATCTAGTTTAGCACTTTAATTGGCACGGACTAGTGGAGCTAAACACCAGTTTGTTTCCTGCTTCAAGCCTCAACGCTTTAAACTGGCTTGAAGTTTGATGTGCAAATAACAAAAGTCACCCCAGTGACAGCTGCACCTGCATTCTCAAGGTCAAATTCAGGACTTCGTAAAATTGCTAGCTTGTTTAGACAGGTCAAAAGCACATACCTGAAATGGAAATTACAGGCTGCAGATTGCAATGATAGTCATTCAGAAGATATATATCTAATAGAATATCAGCCCTCGAAGGTGACCCCACTCCACACCATCGGAAAACTGTCTCTGTACACTGACCTCTATCTTGCTCAGACCAGGCGACAATGCTCAGACACCTCTTCATACCTACCTCCACACCGTCAGAAGACTGTCACCCCACCTGGCCTCATCTACCATCTTCCACCAAGCTTCTTTCCTCTCCCCCCATCTTTTTATTCCGGCATCTTCCTCCTTCATTCTCAATCTCGAAGAAGGGTCTTGGCACGTAACATCGTCTGTTGATTCTTTTCCAAAGATGATGCCTGACCTGCTGAGTTCTTCCAGTGTTTTGTATGTGTTGCTAATAGAATATCCAGTAATTTTATGAGCTGCCCACAAAATGTTACTGTACATCACCAGCAGCATTCGATAGTAAACAAATCCAGACTTTCTCTTTATAACCTAAATGCTCCATTCCAGGCAATATCATGGTGAATCTCCTCTCCACCTTCACTAGTGCATTCACTTCCCTTTTAAGGGGCAGCAATCAGAAATGTACACAGTAATTCAGCTGTGACCAAATCAATGTTTTATAAAGTCATGCAATAATAACCTAGGTCTTAAATTCAATGCCTCACCTAATGAAGTTTAGTATTCCGTCTGCCTTCTTCACTTTTTCATCTACCCGTGTGCTGCTGTCAGGGACCTTTCATTTACAGCCACAGACCCTGTCACTGGTAAATGAATCCAAGTAACCGATGAGCCAGCTATATCACTCACTTCCACACTTACAACCACTCTCTCTTTGGGCAGAACCTGCAGAAAATCATAAACTGGTCATGTCTGCCTGTCCAGTAAGGGCCTCTCTTCATTTCTAGCTCCCAGGATCAATGTCCTCTATGATCTGCTATCCACAATCTTATTGCTTCTCTTCTGTTCCTCTTGCAGGAGGATCTATGACAAGGGCTCAGCCTTCTGATGCTGTGCAAGAAGGATTACTCAATGATGACATATGAAGTATGTCTGGGAATACTGCAAGCTGCCCCTAATATTGTGCATAAACTGGAGTTTAACCTGCAGGAACCTAATAAACCCTGAGCGATCTTATGATTTTCACATTTGTGGTACCTCACTGTACTCACTGGATTCATCTCACAAGAAGGAATCGATTTTTTTAAATCTTTAAAATCAAATCAGTGCAGAGCCTGAACTATACAGGAGCTCACCTCCCCCCACCCCGCCACCAATCCCCAAGTTACAGCTCACCAGGTAATGAAAATATGCCCTAACAAAATTCACAAATCACCAACCAAATCTTGAAATACATTTTGAATGCTTTGTTGTTAGTATTCCTTTGTCTTAATAAAAAAAAAACACCTGAATCATGCTGAGCAAAGCAATAGGAATAGCCTGGTGTTTATTTAGTTTCTTGAGTATATTAGTCACATTATAAATGTTATACGAAACACTGAGTTTCAACTAAACAAAATATAAAAAAGGAGAAAGAATTCCATGTTGACATTTACATTTCTTTTTGACATGGAGGTCACATAAAGACATCAAGGTTTATAAGAATGAGACCTATATCCAAATGTAATTTTATAGTCTCATTCACATGGGGAGACCTTTCTAACTATTATTATGATTAATGTTTATAACTTTTGATTATTGTACCAAGCATAATTATGATTCACTCCATGTGGATAAGTGGAAATAGTAGCCCACATGCAATCTTTCATAATTTGTTCAAGGCAAAGTGAGTTTTATTTTACCTCTATTTTCTGGAAGACCACTTGTAAGATGCATGATGGCAGAAATATTCCCATATGCATTGTTACGAATGAGGAGCAACTCTGTTGGGCAGAAAGGTGCAAAGTCGCCCCCCCCCCCCTTTTTGAGAATTGCAAAATCGCTACTATTTCGGGTCTGATACCAAGGAAATGAGAGAGACACAACGCAGAGATACACAAAAGTGGAATGTCTCCTCCTAACAAAAGCGGAACGGAACCACTGATTACTGCTATTGTCTCTTGGAGAAAGATTGTGTATTGAGTACTGTTCTATTCATTGAAACCCCTCAGGGGGCAACCAGAGTGGTCTGGTTGATGGGTTGCATCATTCCAACCTGATTGCCACCTGAGACCCTGTGAGTGGGGATAAAAGTAAGGTCTGGGGAACACCCCTCAGATGCACCAGGAGAGACGCTACGAGACCGGTGGGGGCTTGTGTGTGTGTCCACCCTTGCCTGAGTGACGAGTCCTCCACGGAACGGTCTAGCTAAAGGACGGAGGGGTCATACGTGAATGGCCACAACAACAACGCATCGACGGATCAAGATCGTAAAAGGAAAGTCGGCAAGTCAATAGCTGTTACTGTTACTCTCTCTCTCTCTCTCTCTCTCTCTCTCTCTCTCCCTCCAACAATTGCAGCACAGTAATCAGCAACTACCGCAGCCTGCATGAACTGAACTTTATATTTCCATCGGACAATTCATTATCCCCTAGACAACGATAGAGCTTATTTCTTATTGATTATTATTATACCCGCACTTTTAGGTTTAGTATTGATGACGTATATTATCTGTATATTTGCATTGATATTATTTTTGTGTATTTTTACTAATAAATACAGTTAAAAATAGTATCATCAGACTTCAACGGATACTCCTATCTTTGCTGGTAAGACACCCAGTTACGGGGTTCGTAACAGCGTCATTAGTATCTCTTCGGGACCCTCTTAAGAAACAGTTCGGCACATTTAACTTTAGTTAGATGTATCTAGTAAACAAAATTCTTTCAGCAGTTTTGTTAATTTAGCCAATTTCTGGGGTTTAATAACAAATCCAGTGTATTAAATAGAATTCATTGGTCTGAAATCTCCCAAAAATCCACTTCCCCTTGGCAGATATGCAAGCAGATTTGAGCAGCTTACTTGGAAATTCCTCTCTGGTTTCAGGATCAAGCTGTTGAGATGATTAAAAATCTTGACCCAGCTATAATATATCACTCTGTGGGTGGAACAGGAACAAATTTAGAAATTGTTGAGCTGATGTGGAGTTAACAGTACAAATACAATTTTGTTTTTTGTCTAAACATGAAGAGTCCATAAGTGAGGATTTTCTTCTGGCTACAGGAAACTGAAGTACAACTAAACCTACAACAGAACATCTTATCTTCATTATTTATCCAGCAAAGGGAAATAAGTAGATGCTTAACACTTAAAGTAACATTCATATGCTCAATCCCAGTCAATTAAACATTTATTTCTCACTTTAGGATGATATAATTCAACCATTGTATAGACTGGATCCAAAATCAGTATAAGTAACAGAAGGCAGAGGGTTAGTTTTGTGATTGGAAGTTTGTGAGCAGTAGTGTACCACAGGTATTGTATTGGTACAAACAAGAGGAAATCTGCAGATGCTGGAAATCCAAGCAACAGACACAAAATGCTGGAGGAACTCAGCAGGCCAGGCAACATCTATAGAAAAAAAGTACAGTCAACGTTCCAGGACAAAACCCTTCAGCAGGGCTGGTACTATACTGGTGTTAGGTCTCTCACTGTTTGTTATATACATTAACAATTTGGATATGAATGTACAAGATATAATTAGTCTGCAGATGCCATGAAAATGAGTGTTGTTTATAGTGAGGCAGATAGTTGTAGCCTACAGGAAAATCAACAGCAGATGGAATGTAACCTATGTGAAGATACCCTTACTATTAAATCCAAAATGGTTGTGCAGCAGTGAATATTGAGAAACATAGGGAAAATAGCATACAAATCCAAAGATCTCTAAAGGTGGCAGATAAGGTGGCTAAGAAGGTACATAAAATATTTACCATTATTAGCAGAGGCAGATTACGGTACAACTTTCTAAATGTTAATTGACCATATCTGCTGTACTACACATAGTTCAGATTAGCACAAAATAGGAAGGACACAAAGGCACCCTAGGCGATGCACAAGAGATTCACCAGGACGTTCTCTGAAACAAAGCAGTTCAGTTATGTGAAATGACTAGATAAGCTGGATTTTGGTTCTTACGGAGTGCAGGTGGATGGGGAGGGGGCAACCTGATAGAGATTTACAAAATTATGGGGGGAATAAATAGGGAATACTTTCCCAATAGCAGAGTTATCTAAAGCTAGAGGCGAAAGATTTAGGGTAAGATGTAAAAGGTTCAGAGGATCAAAGCAAAAGTTTTTTTTATCTTCAGGGTGGCTGGAATCTGGAATGGTCTGTTAGAGAAGATGGCAAAGACAGATACTAACACAACATTTAAGTATCAAGATGCATCTGACTTGGCAAGGTATCGAAAGCTGCAGACCCAATGGAATTAATAAAGAATGACTTGATGCTCAGCGTGGACACAACAGATAGGGAGCCTGTTTTTAAGCTGTATTATTCTCTAATTTTAAAAAAGCAACAGAAAAAAATTAGGAGAAAAGAGTAATATCTTTAAGACAGATAAAGGACAGGATTAAGTTTCTTGGAGTTAAGGATGCTTTAAAAAGATATTTAAATATTGACTGTTTATAATACCACAAATCTCAGCCAACAAGGTGGTAATGGGATGTTTCCTTCATCAATCTGCTTAAAGACTAAAATACATTTAATTGACCAGGATTTACCTCATGGATGTAATTTATCTAAGTAGGTAATCCTATATTCACTTTAGTTTGTAAGATAATTAACCTAGATAAGATCTGTTGCAAGCTTAGTTGTATGTTTGTCTTCCACTTCTGGTTGAGAATCTGCTAGACTATGAATTATCAATCCGCTGTAGATGGATTCCACTGTAAATCCTGCCATAACACATACTTTGTCTCCAATTTACTTCTGGACAGAATCCAACTTATTAACTAACCTTGTGGTGTCAATTCTTACTTCATGATGCATTGATCACATCATAGTGAAGATGTTGGAAGGTTCACAAAAACATTTAGAGCTGTAGAACGTGGGTCAAAGAACCTTTTAATAGATTTATAAAACTATTTTTATAGAATGAATATTTTACTCTCTTTCTTTGTGATACTGGAAATCCTAAGCTATTCAAAACGAATTTATATTGAAGAGGTGTAGCTTAGAACTTACTGTAAGTGAATTATTTTTATGTCTGTGGCAGTCTCAAAGCAATCTTGAACTTTGAGAGTTCATGTTGTTGATCAATTCCTTTCATTATTACATAGCGAAAGCCAAAAGAGAGTTTTGGTGTTAACATTTTTTCCAGAATTAAAAGCTTTTCTTTACAGAGGAATAAGCCAAAGTCTTGTAAATTAATTACTTTGAGGCTTTATTGTTTTCAAAGATGTCTTGAATCAATCCATTTTGCTTTTATATTTTAGTTTAGTATAATTTTACTGTTGGTTTTAGAATGAGCATGAGTGCTTATTGAATTTTATATAATCTCTAGTGCCTCAATTTAATTCAAATTATTCCAGATTACTCTGCATGCAAGGTCACCTTTGTTTCATTGGAGATTAAAGATTACTTAATGAAAATGGCTTTTTGCAATGGGAATTAGGAAAGGTAGATCAGTAGGCAGTTTACATCGTCATAAGTTTGCTAAGAAATCAACCTTCAGCAAATAGTTTACGATTGAATTTTAGTCATTTCCCTCAATGTAGAACCTAAGCAATAGCAAAAAGGGCCAAATTAAAAATTAACGCCAGGAAATAGAGGGGGATGGGAACCAGAGTGCCAGAACAGTTAGTGAAGAAGTTGTGGAACCAGATGTTGGTAAGCGCTTAAAAGTTAGGAATCAAAAGGTTGAGCATAATAAATGAATAAGTAAATCAATTACAGTCTACGTATATCAAATAGATTTAAAAATTTGCAAGAAACAGAAATAATATATATATTAAAAAAGTGAGGCAGTATTCACAGGTTTAATGTCCATTTGGAAATCGGATGGCTATTCCTGAATTGCTGAGTGTGTGCCTTCAGGCTTCTGATGCTATCTCCTACCTGATGGTAACAGTGAGAAAAGGGCATGCCCTGGGTGCTGAGGTCCTTAATAATGGATGCTGCCTGTAACGTTCTCGCTTGGGTGTAACGAAACCCGAATTAAACGTCGAGTTAAACCGTAGTCAATGAAAACAAGGTCGCAGTAAGATTAACCATTTACTGTTCACTCTTCACATTAACGTATGGTGAAAACTGTTGATAAAACAATACAAGATTGGTACAGTGTTTGTTTCCTTCTAAATATCACATTTACATCGTGAATACTTGCAAAGGTAAAACTACAATAACTACATTACATTAAAGTGCAGCATACAGTCAGAATCTCCATTGACCAATGGAATCTCCATTGCTCCATTGACTGCTTTAAATACACTTCAACACAAACTATCCCGACTCTTTAACTAACGAAAACATAAACCTTATCGACCGTCGTTACTTTTAACAGAATCAGCGTTAACATTTTAATTCAATTATCGATTATCTTATGACTTACAGCATTGCTTTCACTGTGTCTCTGGTGCGTAGAGAACAACCTTAACTTGCGCTGAACTGCCACATGTGAGCGCCCCCCACCCTTGCGTTTATCCCAAACCGGTATTTTCCCACAAGACGCGGTGAAACCAGATGTGACGTCATCGCAGCCGCAATATATTACAGACAAATGAATTTACTTAAACAATCCTAATTTTAACTAAAAAATGCTAACAAACGAATTACTAAGCGAAAATATTATAAACTAAATAACTACCATAAAGGCAGCACACTACCTTTCTGAGACACCACTCCTTGAAGATGTCCATTGAGGGGTGACCTTACTGAAACCTATTGAATGGTAAAAGGACTTGAAAGAGTGGATGTGGAGAGGATGTTTCCTATGGTGGGATAGTCTAAGACCAGAGGACAAAGCCTCAGAATAGAGGGGTGTCCTTTTAGAATGGAGATGAGGAGGAATTCCTTTAGCCAGAGAGTGGTGAATCTGTGGAATTGTTTGTCACAGGCGGCTGTGGAAGCCAAGTCTTCATTTACACTTAAGGCAGATGCTGATAACATTCTTGATTGGTCAGGGCACGAAGGGATACAGGGAGAAGGCAGGATATTGAGGCTGAGAGGATAATTGGATCAGTCATGATGAAATGGCAGAGCAGACTATAGGCCAAATAGTCTAACTCTGTTCCTTTACTTGTGGTCTTGTGAAAAGCACGTGCTGAACCTCCACTAAACCCTCTAGCCCCTGCGCTCATCCAACTGCTTTCCTACGCTGGAGGATCCTGAACTGTTTATATCTGCCTCCTGAGCAACCACTTACAGAATATTTTTGAAAATCCATCATTCTGTATCCTGTTCCAGGGTGTAGTCAACATTTTGGCACATGAGGATACTTTTGTTCATAGATTTAAATCTTAAAGAAGTGTAGTAATGTGGTATCCCAGTTATACTTAAAGTACATTACTGAACCTCATATACATTAGAGTTTTATTAAATAACTTAAAAATGTGAATAATGTTAATCCTGACTCTTTCAGTTGAGAGTCTCTGCTTGCTTATTTGATGACCTCACCTCCAATGCTCCTCATACTGAGAACTAGCTTTCTTTTTCATATTAGGTAGAAGCATTCTTTTCTTTTTGCTGATTGAATACTTAAGTATTAGGATGTTAACTATCAGAGAAAGTGCTATACAAAATTGAAATACCCAATGGATAGTTTTTGCATAGGTTCTTAAACTTTTTCATCTTTCCTTCCTCTAGTTTAATTTTGTAATCATTATTCATGGCTTACAACCTTTATGTTCCAGAACTATCATTCCTGTTGACTCCTGCACACACTGATCTCTGATTATGGCACAATAAAGAAAATAGAAACTAGAAAGTTACACTTTCTGATTCTAGGTATCCTATGCTAATGACCCAGCCACCATGATCATGAATGAAGCTTAATCTTTTTCTAATCAAAGCCCATTCTTCAGATCACACCAAACTTCACCTTTACCCTGATGATTTATCAGAAGCCATGTTCATAGCTGAACAACTGTTATTAATTAATGACCAAAAAGACAAAAAGAAATAGCATCACATTTATTGACAAGTGAATTTTCACATTATTAGTACTTCTAACTCATCTTGATGCCAATAGCAATGCATTTAAATAAAATTCATTTATCTAGCATCCTATTGTAACCCAATTTGCTAATCTGTTTGGATAAGTATACAATGAATTGTGACTTACAGCAAATCCATACAAGTATTGATGTTTTTCATTCTGCATAGAAATTTTAACTACGTGTGATCTTGTCAAAGGCCTTGGACAACATCCACTGCACCATCTGATACATCCTCAAATTCAAATGTCTCCAAACAGATCAGGTAAGAAAGGTACCAATATCACCTGTCTGCAACATTCCTAAAGAAAAACTGACACCCTACAAATAATCTAGGACAGAATGAAAGAAAAATAGACTAAAAAATAAGTATTATTTGTTTGGACACAAAACCCAAGTCCTCGGGTATTTCAATTTCACATACAAGTTTGGCTTCCTTGTGAGCCAATCTGCCCACATGCTTGACACTAGATTACTGATAAAGTTACTCTAGTCAATGCTCTGTCATGGCAAGGGAATACCAATGGGACATAAGAAGTAATTTTAACAGCTTTTTAAAAACTAAGTTTATAGCCATCTGACTGTACATACATACAACCAAACAAAACAACACTCCTCAGGACCACAGTGCACCCACAATACATATATCACACAGAATAAGTTAATAAAATACAATTCAAAATGCAGGTGAAGTGTATAGCACAGGTAAACAATAAACAGCATGCTGTCCTAATGATGAGACCTCAGAGGTGGCAGAGTATTCATGAGTCTCACAGCTGGGGGAAAAGCTATCATCTAGTCTGGCTGTCCTAGTTCTGATGCTCCTGCATCTAATTCCTGATGGTAGTTGGTCAAAAGGATTGTGGGATGGAATCCTCAGCAATGTTTTGGGCCCTTTGTATACAACGCTTACCAGGAGAGTTGTATACGAAGGGCCCAAAACATTGCTGAGGATGACTGGGGAGGGAGGGAGGGAGAACCCGGTGATGCTCTCAGCCATTTTTACTATCTTCTGTAGGGTCTTGCAGCTTCCGTACCAAAAGTGATGCAGCCAGACAGAAATCCTCTCGAAGGTGCTCCTGTAGAAATTTGTTAGAATGGAGACAGGGAGCCTCAATGAGGCAGCTTTGCATGCCTCAATGTTTTCAGAAAGTGCAGATGCTGCTGTGCCTTCTTCAGTGTAACATTCTCACCAACTTGTTATTTTTTAGTTCAAGTCTGTGCAAAATCAACTTGAATTACTGTGAGCTTTAAGTATCTGCATCAGGAGCATCAGATGGGCTCTGAAAATACATAAACAGCACACCACCATGCAAACTACAATCAATATCTCTGTCATACCTCCTTCCCTTCCTGTCTGCAGGACCCACATTATTCAAATGAGACAATTCAAACCCCAAATAAATGAAGTGGAGGCAAACAATCCTCACCTTTGAGGAACTGATTTAAAAAAACATACAGAACTCTCTTGGTGGTGCCAAATGAAGTAGGTCAAATTTTTGGCTCTGCTCCTGTCATTTTTCAATTTCCTAACCACCCTTTTATTATATATATCAAAGTGTCTTTAACATCTTTATATGTTTGAATTCTGAAGTTTAATCAACGGAAATGACTTCCAGAGCAAGAAAGGCATTAGCCAAAGGCAAGGAAACCAGTAATGGAAACAGGAAGAAAGAAGATCAGCCTACACAACTTGAACTTATTTTACAAGCTCTTTCAAAATTATTGGATGAAAAACTTGGCAAAAGATTCGCTGCATTGGAAGTAATGCTGAAGGAGAACAAAGCACTTTCAAATGCTGAAAGCACTTGAAAAAGAGAACGATAAACAACAACGGCAAATTTCCAAGCTTACTGAGGCTGGGAAACAGATTCCAGAATGAATTCTTTTGAAAAGAAATTAAGTTCAACTACTCTTACATTGGAGCAGTATAAAGCCAAGGTTATTGATTTAGAGAGTCATAATCACAGACAGAATTTGCGAATTATAGTACTCAGTGAAAACGTCGAGAGCGGGAACCTTACTGAATTTTTCTCTCAATTCTTAATGGAAGTTTTTGGTTTGGAAGGTCTCACTTCTCCTCTGGTACTTGATCGTGCACATTGGTCGTTAAAATCAAAACCATCGAGAGAGTTAAAACCATGTCACGTTATTCTTCGATTTCACTATGTGAGTACTAAGGAGCACTTAATTCCAATTGCTCATCGTAAAGGAATTATTGAACATCAAAATCTTAAGTTTAGTTTGGTTGAAGATTATTGTCCCAAGGTAATGCAAGAAAGATTGCGTTTGAAAGTGGTGATGTCGGAATTATATCAAAGGAATTTTCGACCGGCTTTGTTGTACCCCGCCCGCTTAAGAGTGGTCTTACCCGATAAATCATTTAAATGGTTTAAATCAGTGGACAACGCATAACAATTTCTCGAAGAACATTCTCTGAACTTAGATGTTTAACCAATTTTCCGTTTCTTGTTGTTTGTATATACCGGGTTTATTAGTTAATTATCAGCTTATAGATTCGGACATTTTAAGTTCGTGGAGTCTTGCCCTTGGGCTGATGTTTTGGATACTTTGTTTTGGCTTATGTCTGTTTTATATTAAAGTTCTCTTCCTTTTCCTTTATTATTTTACTGTTTTATTTTTAATTGTTCATTTTAGAAAATTAATAAGACCTTAACTTGGTGATTAATTATTATGAAACTCTGTTTTATCTTTTAAGACCTTGGTTTTTAAAACAGTCTACAAAAGGTTGTTTTTCCACTTACCTTGTGTCTGGCATTTTTTTTTTGCAATGTTTTGGCTACTGGTGGTGTTTTTATTCTTTAAAATTTGGAGACTTGCCAACAAGAGAGATGGGGTTTGGGTGGTTCTTAGATAGTCCCGTGGCTGCTTATTGGCCAGGTTTTGTGGCTTTGGGGGAGAGGGGGTTCAGTATTAGTATTTTTCCTTTGGTCTGCCTTGAAACTACAAAAATGTCTGTATTGTCGTAACTTCCGGTTCCTCTTTAAACTTTTTTCGCTCTTCCTGGTTCATGAGTTTCCTATGCAATTTGGTTAACCCTTTACATACCATATAGTTTATTTAAGGAAAATGGATAATATTATTAACTTTGTTTCATGGAACACGAATGGCTTGAATCATCCAATTAAATGGAAGAAGATTTAAAAAGTTTTTCATAGATTGAATGCTCAGATTATTTCTGCGCAGGAGATTCATGTGAGGAAGGAAGATAACCAGCGCCTTTTTAGGTTTTGGAAAGAACAACAGTTTCACTCAAACTCATTGACCAAAGTGAAAGGTGTTTCTATTTTTATAGACCCTTTGATCTCATTTGTTTATCATGATACAATCTCAGATCCATATGGTGGATTTCTATTAATTACTGGTTTACTTTACAACCAAAAAGTAGTTTTGGTTCATGTTTATGCACCAAATACTGACCATCTTGAATTCTTTAAGCACTTACTTATATCTCTTCCCAATTTAAATGAATATAGGTTAATAATGGGTGGAGATTTTAATTGTTATTTGAATCCTATGATGGATAGGTCGGCACTCAATCAGGTACTTCCAAACAAATCTGCTACTTTTATTAATTCCTTTTTAGTTGACTTGGGAATTTTAGAAATTTGGAGGTTTTTACATCCTAATGATAAAGAGTTCTCTTTCTTTTCTCATGTTTATCATAATTACTCTAGAATCGATTACTTCTTTATTGATTCTCAATTAGTTCCGTCTGTCACCACCTGTGACTATGATATAATTACCATTTCCACAAATCTATTACCGTTAAATTTCATTAAAGAACAGATTGCATTTTTCTTTTCATCTAATTCAACAGAAGAAATTTCCAGTGGAATATTACGGGGTACCTTTAAAGCACACATCTGTGGACAAATTATTTCATACTCTGCTGTATTGTAAAAATGAATTGATAGTGAGATACGTACATTGGTTGATAAGATTAAAGAAATCGATAAAAAATATTCTATTGCTCCCAATTTGGAGCTTTATAAAGAGAGAGTTGAACTTCAGCATAGTTTGTTATTAACATCCTTGATTGAAAACCAATTACTTAAAACTAGGAATCATTTTTATATACATAGTGATAAATCGGGTAAATTGTTGGCTAACCAATTGAAAGCTGCTTTGGCGAAACATCAGATGAATAAAGTTCATAGACAGGATGGTATTTTGACGGTTAACCACAATGAAATGAATAAATCTTTTCAAGAATTTTATACTAATTTATATTAATCAGAATTTCCTGATGATCTTACCATAATGCATGAATTTTTAAGGAAACTAAATATTCCAAAATTACCAGCTGATGAACGTTTAGCATTAGATGCATCCATTAATGAAGAGGAAATAAAGAAGGCAATCTTTTCGATAGATAAACTCTAGTAAAGCACCTGGCCCGGATGGATGTACAGCTGAATTTTCAAAATCTTTTTCAGATTTACTTTCTCCCTGGTTATGTAGAATTTTTAAGGTGCTTTATTAGTAGGTAAATTACCACAATCCTTTTATGAGCATCTATTTCTTTAATTCCTAAAAAAGATAAAGATCCCACTGAATGTGCATCATACAGACAACTATTTAATAAATGGTCCCCACTGTCCTTATCTTTGATTGGTAGAATTAATGCTATTAAGATGTTTATTTTACCTAAATTTCTGTATCTATTTCAGGCAGTATCAATTTTCGTTCCTAAATCTTTTTTTGATATTATTGATTCTAAAATTTCTTCATATATATGGCAATATAGAAATCCCAGGTTAAGTAAGAAATATTTACAGAAATCAAAAAAGGAAGGCGGTTTGGCTTTGCCAAATCTTAGATTTTATTACTGGACAATTAATATTCAATATTTAATGTTTTGGAGATTGAAATTCAATCTCCACGATGGATGGACCTCCAGCAGGAGTCTGCACAGGGGCTGGCTTCTATTTTGAGAGCTACGCTTCCTTTTGCATTTACTAAACTGAAAAAACAAATGATAAATCCAATAGTTAAACATACAATATGAATATGGTTTCAATTTTGTAAATTTTTTGGATTGAATAAATTTATCCCTTCAAGTCCTATTATAACTAACTTTTATTTCCAACCGTCTAAAATTGATCAAGCTATTTTTAAAAATGGAAAACAAAAGGAATAACATGCTTTCATGATTTATTCATGGATGATTGTGTTATGTCTTTTGAACAGCTGTCTAGTAAATATAATTTGCCAAGATCACATTTTTTCAGATATTTACAGATAAGAACCTTTCTGAATGCTACTTTATCTACCTTTCCAATATTACATCAAGTCGAAGTTACAGAAAAAAATTTAGGTTTAAACCCCTATCAGAAGAATTTAATAGCAATTATTTATGATCTGATTATGAAAATACGTCTAGGTACATCTGATAAAATTAAGAATGAGTGGGAAAGAGAACTTCAAATATCTTTATCTACAGAGAAATGGGAGAAAATTCTCAAACTAGTTAATATACTTCTTCAATGTGTGCCAGACACGCTTTGATACAATTTAAGGTGGTTCATAGGGCTCATATGCCCAAGGATAAGTTAACTCGTTTTTACCGTCATATAAATCTTGTTTGTGATAGATGTAATTCTAAAGTTGCTTCCTTGACACCTATTTTCTGCTCTTGCTCTCTTCTAGGAAAATATTGGAAAGATATTTTTGATATTATTTCAGTAGTTCTGCGTGTTGATTTACAACCTCATCCTATTACTGCAATTTTTGGACTACCAGTGATAGACTCCAGTCATTTATCCTCATCAGCTTGTCGTTTAATTGTGACATTAATAGCCAGAAGATCCATGTTACTTAAATGGAAAGATTTCAATCCCCCCAACACATTTCAATGGTTTTCCCAAACGATAGCATGTTTAAACTTGGAAAAAATTAGGAGCGGTACTATGGACCCTTCGGTTAAATTTGTTGGAGGCCATTTATTCAATATTTTCATATGATATAGGTTGACCTTTTCTGAATCCTTTTTTTAGCAATTTCTTTGTTCATGTATAGAGGAGTGGAGTTAACGACAAATTATAATTTTAACCGATGAAACATGGCAGCCCAATCTTTGTTTTCTTTTGTTTGTTTTTTTTAGTTTAGTTTTTCTTGTTTAGGGATTTTTTCTCTTTTATAAACATCTTTTTCATGATTAATTACTAACAGATTGGGAGGTTAAACTCTGTTTGTTACTTGAAATATGTATTTTTACATGTTAACGTTATTAATGTGATCCCATCTCTTTGTACCATTATCAATATTGATATGTTCATTAATTTGAAATTTAATAAAAAGATTGAAAAAGAAAGAAAAAAAATACAGGTCACATCAAAAGCAAATCCTGCTGATCAAATGTTCAACATGCTGTATTTCAGGTCCTCCAGAGGCCCCCTCCCCCCCAAACACACAAACAAACCAGTTTCGGTCCTTTAACCAGATTACTGAGGCTTTATAAGGCACTGGTAAGGCCTCACCTTGAGTACTGTGAACAGTTTTGGGCCACTCGGCTTGGAAAAGATGTTCTGGCATTGGAGAGGGTCCAGAAGAGGTTCACAAAGATGATTCCAGGAATGAAAGGGTTATCATATGAGAAACGTTTGATGGCTCTGGGTCTGTATTCGCTGGAATTCAGGAGGATGAGGGGGGATCTCATAGAAATCCTTTGAATGTTGCAAGGCCTAGACCAGAGTAGATGTGGAAAGGATGTTTCCCATGGTGGGAGAGTCTAGGACAAGGTGGCACAGCTTCAGGACAGAGGGGTGCCCTTTCAAAACAGAGATGCGAAGAAATTTCTTTAGCCAAAAGGTGGTAAATTTGTGGAATTTGTTGCTACATGCAGTTGTAGAGGCCAGATCATTGGATGTATTTAAGGCACAGACTGATAAGTTCTTGATTGGACATGGCATCAAAGGTTACAGGGAGAAGGCCAGGAACTGGGGTTGAGGAGGAGAAAAAAAAGATCGGCCATGATTGAATGGTGGAGTAGACTCGATGGGCCAGATGGCCTAATTCTGCTCTTATGTCTTATGGTCTTTACTGCCATAACTGTGAACAACACCTTTCAGCTCAGTAGTACTGCAGAGGATCTACCGGATTTTCCTGTTCCTCTGCCTTAATAACCAATCATTGACCTTCCAGTTATTGCTTTTTGACATCTGCAGTTTGCTAATAAATTTCCTTCAAATTTTTTTAACAAATGTAGTCTGAACCTTTAACCAATTCTAGTTAATTGAAGGCAAATAGATCTTCCATATGATGTGCACTGAATTTGAAAATAAGTCTATAATATCAACAGAAAAAAGTAATCTCAAGATTCAATATTAAGTAAACTGCAGCTGCAAAAAGTTCTGAATTTTATCATTATTCTAAAACCTAATTAATATGCATACGTATTAGGAGTCTTTATCAGAAACAGAAGGTTTGCTTTATACAATTGTACAAGGTGCTATTTTACGAATTCTATCCAACTTAAGAGTGGAATATTAATGTTAAAATAAATCCTTTGTGAATAGAATTAAGGAAGGTGAACAAAAGATAGTACCCAAAATAAAACTGTTTTCCTTTAATCTCTTATTGATTGACATTGAAGTATATTACTGGTAACATTATATCTGCACTCTTAATACTGACTGGTTGCATCACACTGAGCACGGGGGCTCCCCAGGGTTGCGTGCTCAGTCCACTGCTGTTCACTCTGCTGACCCACGACTGTGCTGCAACACACAGCTTGAACCATATCATCAAGTTCGCCGATGACACGACCGTGGTGGGTCTCATCAGCAAGAACGACGAGTCAGCTTACAGAGAGGAGGTGCAGCGGCTAACGGACTGGTGCAGAGCCAACAAACTGTCTCTTAACGTGAACAAAACAAAAGAGATGGTTGTTGACTTCAGGAGGGCATGGAGTGACCACTCCCCGGTGAACATCAACGACTCCTCGGTAGAGATCGTAAACAGCACCAAATTCCTTGGTGTTCACCTGACGGAGAATCTCACCTGGTCCCTCAACACCAGCTCCATAGCAAAGAAAGCCCAGCAGCATCTCTACTTTTTGCGAAGGCTGAGGAAAGTCCATCTCCCACCCCCCATCCTCATCACATTCTACAGGGGTTGTACTGAGAGCTTCTTGAGCAACTGCATCACTGCCTGGTTCAAAAATTGCACCATCTCGGATCACAAGACCCTGCAGCGGATAGTGAGGTCAGCTGAGAAGATCATCGGGGTCTCTCTTACTGCCATCACGGACATTTACACTATACGCTGCATCCGCAGAGGAAACAGCATTATGAAGGACCCCATGCACCCCTCATACAATCTCTTCTCCCTCCTGCCATCTGGGAAAAGGCTCCAAAGCATTCGGGCTCTCACAACCAGACTATGTAACAGTTTCTTCCCCCAAGCTATCAGACTCCTCAATACCCGAAGCCTGGACTGACACTTTGCCCTACTGTCCTGTTTATTATTTATTGTAATGCCTGCACTGTTTTTGTGCACTTTATGCAGTCCAGTGTAGGTCTGTAGTCTAGTGTAGCTTTCTCTGTGTTTTTTTTATTACGTAGTTCAGTCTAGTTTTTTGTACTGTGTCATGTAACACCATGGTCCTGAAAAACGTTGTCTCATTTTTACTATGCACTGTACCAACAGTTATGGTCAAAATGATAATAAGAGTTGACTTGACTTGACTTGTTATTGCTGCAATAGCAGGGACCATAATCATTTGTGCATATTGTTAATGAGTGCTACGTTATTGATGATTTTATAGTATCTTTATGCAAGAATCAAAGAAATGGGTCCATTTAACACAAAGTGAAGCACAAAATGTTTATTTTTATTCAATTTGAACAAGACTGGGTTTAAACAAAGCTTGAAGGAAAAAAATATACACCAATCTGCTCCACTATGCTTTTGAATTTAAGAATGGATGGCAATTCTCTTCCAAGACCTCCTAATGATTTTAAACTGTATAAATCATATCAGTATACCAGAGGACAAAGCAAAACCCAACACATCAATTAAATAATGTTTTCAAATGACCAATCTTCCTAGCTAGTTACTAACAACAATTACGTAGTTGCAATGCTACACAAGTAAAAGAACTGCCAGGCAATTTTTGATATTTGAGCAAATCAAAATTGGGTCAATTTCAACTTCATGATTGAATTTACTTTGCCACCAAAGGTAGACTGATTCAAGATATGCAAGTAATAAGTACTGAAGTATTCAGTACACAATATATCAAGCTACCCATGAAGTACGACATTGTTGAAATTTTCAGAAGTAAATACATTATGAAAACTTCACTGTGAATCAAACACAATAATATTAATCTTGACACCAGCAGTAACAACTGAACATACAACATAAAATTTCTCATCAGCAAATTTGCCAATGACATACAAAGGACAGGGGGTTGGTTGGGGGTAGAAGGAAGAATGGTGCTTAGCTTGTATGGTTATGAAGAGGTTAAGTTGCTCAGGAGTAATACCTTACTGAACAGTAAGGCCTTTTGATCATAAATCCTACCACAGAAAGGGTGGGAAGTCAAAACCAAGGCCCAGTCATGATAATGATGGAAACAAAATTGATTTGTTTGACAATTTAAAAAAAGCCTGATTTGTGACAAAATGTTTCTTTAGTAGTATTTACAACTAATGAGGCCTCTGTGTCTTTTGTTGCAACTTCTATACCCTGTTAATATTGCAACCATTTATCTTTCACATTCATTATATTAATTATTTTTGGAAGATCATGCTACAGTTTTATAAGTAACTAGATTACTATCTCACCTGTAACTTCTGTAGACATTCAGCAGTAGAATGACAACTGCTACAGAATAACATGCAGTGAAAGGGGAACCAAACAATTTAGTGAGAGACCTCGTTCTGTGTTCCCAACGACCTACCTGCCAATTTAAAATAGAAAGGCAAAACATCAGAAATGTATAAAGAAGGATCCAAAATCTGCTGTTCTATGTCCACAATATACAGTAACGTGAAAAAAATTTTCATTAATATATATTTTGGATACTGAAACAATGCTGATTTACTTCCTGTAGCATTCAATGCAGATCTTAGATGAAATTCAGCTTTAGTGACTGTCAAAAATTAATTTCTTCAACTCAAAAGCCATAGCTAGTTTAATTGTCCAGCTACATAGATTCAAAGAAAGCAAATTGCAATTTTAATTTACATGTTCTTAGTTAACATCGTAGAAATCTTGAGCTAAAAAATGTTTACAGCATATGACTTCAGGCACAAACTCAACAGTAATTCCTGATGGATACTTTGACACTTCCTACAACTAACAGTGTTTTTAATACAATTCAGAACCTGTTTCTGAATATGTGACCCTAGTATCTGCAGAGACCATAACTTTTTGGAAATTGTATTAATTTTCTTTCTTTAGGATTTTCCACACATTTCAGCTTTTACTTTTCAATAATGTAGACATTGCTATTGGCCTCCCACCAAAATTGTAAGAAAAGGTGTACCTTTCAATAAATTTTCCAAGAGCAGCTTTGAATGAATCAAAGGTGAACATCACTCACCTTTGATTCATACAAATATCACTATGCAGAATATCACTCAGTAAACAATCAATATTTAATCTCAAAATTGAATGTTCCTTTAACAGGGAACTGACCCCAAACTTAATCTGGAATATGATGCCTATAAAAATTGCTTTTATCCAAACTTCATAAACTTTACCGCAAAAACAACCAGTTTCAAAATGATAACACACTGTTATCTTTGTACTTTACTAAGAATATATTTTTACAAATCAGTAAACTAAACATTGATAAAGTCTTGGCTAAGGATTTTCTTTTGTTCCATTGTTTGTCCAAGCATCTCCTGCTTCCTTTTACAGAGCCAGATTTCACTATAGCTAGTTCATTTCAGAATGAAAACTTATAGCTTGTGGTTTATCAGATACCTGATATTTTGTATCCTCTGGACTTGACTATTCTATTGTTCTCCACTTCATAGAAATATAGAAAACATAGAAAACCTACAGCACAATACAGGCCCTTCGGCCCACAAAGTTGTGCCGAACATGTCCCTACCTTAGAAATTACTAGCCCTCTATTTTTCTAAGCTCCATGTACCTATCCAAAAGTCTCTTAAAAGACCCTATCGTATCCACCTCCACCACCGTTGCCTTCAGCCCATTCCACGCACTCACCACTCTCTGCGTAAAAAACTTACCCCTGACATCTTCTCTGTATCTACTCCCCAGCACCTTAAAACTGTGTCCTCTTGTGGAAACCACTTCAGCCCTGGGAAAAAACCTCCGACTATCCACACAATCAATGCCTCTCATCATCTTGTACACCTCTGTCAGGTCACCTCTCATCCTCCATCGCCCCAAGGAGAAAAGGCCCAGTTCATTCAACCAGGTTTCATAAGGCATGTTCCCCAATCCAGGCAACATCCTTGTAAATCTCCTCTGCACCCTTTCAATGGCTTCCACATCCTTCCTGTAGTGTGGCGACCAGAACTGAGCACAGTACTCCAAGTGGGGTCTGACCAGGGTCCTATATAGCTGCAACGTTATCCCTCGGCTCCTAAATTCAATTCCACAATTAATGAAGGCCAATACACCATATGCCTTCTTAACCACAAAGTCAATCTGCGCAGCAGCTTTGAGAGTCCTATCCCAAGATCCTTCTGATCCTCTACACTGCCACAGAGTCTTACCATTAATACTATATTCTGCCATCAAATTTGACCTACCAAAATGAACCACTTCACACTTATCTGGGTTGAACTCCATTTCTCAGCCCAGTTTTGCATCTTATCAATGTCTCACTGTAACCTCTGACAGCCCTCCCACTATCTAAAACACCTCCAACCTTTGCGTCATCAGCAAACTTACTAACCCATCCCTCTACTTCCTCATCCAGGTCATTTATAAAAATCACAAAGAGTAAAGGTCCCAGAACAGATCCCCCAGGCACACCACTGGTCACCGACCTCCATACAGAATATGAACCATCTACAACCACTCTTTGCCTTCTGTGGGCAAGCCAATTCTGGATCCACAAAGCAATGTCCCCTTGGATCCCATGCCTCCTTACTTTCTCAATAAGCCTTGCATGGGGTATCCTATCAAACGCCTTGTTGAAATCCATATACACTACATCTACTGCTCTTCCTTCAACGTGTTTAGACACATCCTCAAAAAAATTCAATCAAGCTCGTAAGACACGACCTGTCCTTGTCAAAGCCATGCTGACTATTTATCATCATATTATATCTCTCTAAATGTTCATAAATCCTGCCTCTCAGGATCTTCTCCATCAACTTACCAATCACTGAAGTAAGACTCACTGGTCTATAATTTCCTGGGCTATCTCTACTCCGTTTGTTGAAAAAAGGAACAATATCCGCAACCCTCCAATCCTCCGGAACCTCTCCCGTCCCCATTGATGCTTCAAAGAACATTGTCAGAGGCTCAGCAATCTCCTCCCTCGGTAGTACATCTCATCCAGTCCCGGCGACTTATCCAACTTGATGCTTTCCAAAAGCTCCAGCACACCTTTGTTCTTAATAACTACATGCTCAAGCTTTTCAGTCCACTGCAAGTCATCACTACAATCACCAAGATCCTTTTCCACAGTGAATAAGATATTCATTAAGTACCTCTGCTATTTTCTCTGGTTCCATACACACTTTCCCACTTGATAGGTCCTATTCTTTCACATCTTATCCTCTTGCTCTTCACATACTTGTAGAATGCCTTGGGGTTTTCCTTAATCCTGCCTGCCAAGGCCTTCTCATGGCCCCTTCTGGCTCTCCTAATTTCCTTTTTAAGCTCCTTCCTGTTAGCCTTATAATATTCTAGATCTCTAACATTATCTAGATCTCTGAACCTTTTGTAGGCTTTTCTTTTCTTCTTGACTAGATTTATTACAGCCTTTGTATACCACGGTTCCTGTACCTTACCAGAACTTCCCTGTCTCATTGGAACGTACCTATGCAGAACTCCACACAAATATCCCCTGAACATTTGCCACATTTCTTCCGTACTTTTCCCTGAGAACATCTGTTCCCAATTTAAGCCTCCAATTTCCTGCCTGATAGCCTCATAATTCCCTTTACTCCAATTAAACACTTTTCTTACTTGTCTGTTTCTATCTTTCTCCAATGCTATTGTAAAGGAGATAGAATTATGATCACTATCTGCAAAATGCTTTCCCACTGAGAGCTGACACCTGACCAGGTTCATTTCCCAATACCAAATCAAGTACAGTCTGTCCTCTTGTAAGCTTATCTACATATTGTGTTAAGAAACCTTCCTGAACACACCTAACAAACTCCACCCCATCTAAACCCCTTGCTCTAAGGAGATGACAATCGATATTTGGGTATTTTAAATCTCCCATCATGACAACTCTTTATTATTACACCTTTTCAGGATCTGTTTCCCTATCTGCTGCTCGATATCCCTGTTACTATTGGGCGGCCTATAAAAAAGACCCAGTAAAGTTATTGACCCCTTCCTATTCCTAACCTCCACCCACAGAGACTCTGTAGACAATCTCTCCATGACGTCCACCTTTTCTGCAGCCGTGACGCTATCTCGGATCTACAGTGCCATGCCCCCACCTCTTTTGCCTCCCTCCCTGTCTTTTCTGAAATATCTAAAACCCGGCACCTGAAGTAACCATTCCTATCCCTGAGCCATCCAAGTCTCTGTAATGGCCAGCACATTATATCTCCAAGAACTGATCCACGCTCTAAGCTCATCCGCTTTGTTCACAATACCCCTTGCGTTAAAATAGACACATCTCAAACTGTCTGTCTGAGCGCGTCCCTTCTCTATCACCTGCCTATACTCCCACACACACTGTCTCCTAGCTTTCACTATTTGTGAGCCAACCACCTCTTTCCCAGTCTCTTCAGTTCTGTTCCCACCCCCCCAACAATACTAGTTGAAACTCTCCTCAGTAGCCTTAGCAAACCTCCCCGCCAGGATATTAGTCCCCCTGGGATTCAAGTGCAACCCGTCCTTTTTGTTCAGGTCACATCTGCCCCAAAAGAAGTCCCAATGATCCAGAAATCTGAATCCCTAACCCCTGCTCCAATCCCTCAGCCATGCATTTATCCTCCACCTCATTCTATTCTTATACTCACTGTCGTGTGGCACAGGCAGTAATCCAGAGATTACTACCTTGGCGGTCCTGCTTCTCAACTTCCTTCCTAACTCCCTGTAGTCTTTTTTCAGGACCTCTTCCCTTTTCCTACCTATGTCGTTGGTACCAATATGTACCATGACCTCTGGCTGTTCTCCCTCCCACTGCAGGATATCTTGGATGTGATCTGAAACATCCTGGACCCTGGCACCTGAGAGGCAAACTACCATCCGAGTTGTTTGTCCAGCACCAATTTTTCATACAGCTTAAAGTCCAAAGGTGTATTATCACTAATAATACACTAATGTGCCTTACACCTACTTCTATCCCCTTATCACTATTTGTCTATGTCTACTCATCTAGCTTGTCTTTAGGTCCACCTCACATTTAAAATTCACATCCTTGTGTTCAAATGCTCACCAATCTATTATCGACAACCTTTATTTCCACCTTGGAAACCTCCTCCAATCCTACAAAGAACTTCATTTTCCTCCCGTTCTTGCATCATTTCCTTTCAGACTTTCTGTTCTATTCCAAGGCTAACAGCTTCATCCCCCAGGCTATAAGACTAATGAATACTCTGCCGCCACTGAAGTCTCGTCACCAGGACAGCAAACTGTTTACTGGACCATTTACATGCGCTGTGCATTACAGGAACTTAAAATTATATTAACTTATCTTTGGTAATATTTTGTTTATGTCTTCTGTGTAATATACATATAGTTTGTGGATATATGATGGTTCAGAGGACCATTGCTACATTTGGTTGTATACATGTACAGTTAGATGTCAATAAACTTGAAATGATTAAATTTTATATGGTTGTTCCTTTCCTAAATCTTTTCATTTCTCTACCACTTTGAGAACCCTTTATAAACTGCCCACTTATGTCATGTGTTTTCATCATAATTTGTTTGCTAATGGACACATGTAGCATTTTACTTCTGTACAAGTATTGCAACTGTTGTAGGTAAAAATGTAATTATAAGCAGATCAACTACACAATTTTCAGATTCCAAATATTGCAATGACCAGCATAAAGAAACGGAAAAGAAAACATATATACAGACCACCCTCACATTGCAGCCATTTGGGTTGTAGAAATTCACCCTTACAGATTTCACAAATCACTGCCAAAAAAAATTGAGATACAGAAAGTTAATTTGCTGTCACGGAACTTATGTGGGATAAGTAAATAAATCCACACAATTCTTTTTCAACTTGTGTTTCCAGATTCATGTGCAGACTAAGTTTCAGATTCACTTCTCAAGTTAAGATTTAAGCCATCTATTGCCATTCAACTGTACACATATAGACCGCTAAACAAAATAACTTTCCTGCAGACCAAGATGCACAACACAGTACATATAACTCACACACAGAACATAGAGCAATATATTACCACAAATAAATTAACAAATAACAAGTTGTACTGCATTTACAACACAAATTAAAAAGTGAACAGTATAATGCTACTAGCACATCATATTTGATGAGACGTGGTTAGTGGTAGGCAGTTTAGTAGTCTTACGATATGGGGGAAGAAGCTGTCTCCCATCCCAACAGTTCTTGTCATAATTCTATGATACCTTGTGGCTGATGGTAGGGGGCAAAGAGATTGGTGGAAGAGAGAATGGTGGAGGGGAAAAAATTACAGGAAGAAGAAATCAATGTTCATGCCAATTTGGAGGCTACAGATACAGAATATGAGGTGTTGTTCACTCTGAGAGTGGCCCCATCATGACAGGAAGAATCCATGGACCAACATGTCAGAAATAGAATGGGGATAAGAATTAAAATGGTTGGTCATGCAGGAGATTCCATATTTGGCTGATGGACAGAGAACACTAGCAAAATGCTTCTCTTTAGGCAGACATTTGGGATCTCGAATGACTCCGTTTTGTTGGTTGAGGTGACTGATGAGACAAACATGACAAAGACTCCTCCACAGGAAATTCCTGATGGGATGGGCAAGTTGGGAGTTTGTGTGGTGGTGTATGTTAATGGATTATTCTAGAATACAGATTGTGGATATTTTATTAAAATAAGAACCTGTCCTCAGGAAGTAAAAACTGCTCAGAATTTAACTTCAACTAATACTTTAAGCCTATGGGAACTAAACTTTTGGTGTGGGACATTCAAATTCCGTACCACTGATAATACGTAGGGAAGACAATTGACAAATATTCAAGATAATTGGTTATCGTGGAAAACTTCAGGATGAGATTAGGGAAAGCCTTAAGTGACTAGCTGCTGTATAAATACATTGTTAAAAGCAGATCCCTTCGACTTGATGCACAGTTCAAGACACCTTGTCATAATATTGTGGCCAATTGTATCTTCAGGGAATCATTCCACAACACTGCAACAGAAGTTTATTTTGAAGTCTGGAGTTTGTGCTTAAATAGATTATGCTAGTTTGGATGTGTACATATGAAATTCTGAAAAGTTACCAGTCTTTGGTCAAAATATTGAAGTAAATGATGATAGCCATTGAAACTAGTTTTGTATTGAATAAAGATTTATCTTACAGTTACAGTTTCTTGTGGTTCAGTTTTGTGAGTCGCAACAGTATTCTCCTTCTGCCATTTAAACAGAACTTCTATGCATAGTTAAAGTGCCCAACAACATTTCAAATGCTCATTTTCCACTTTGATTAGTCCAAGATTCTCATCAGCCAGTGTGGATGTTGCATATTTTGCAGAGGTTTTGGATACATCCTTGAATTTTTTTTTTAAACTCTGTCCTCCTGTTATTTTATTCCTGTCACATAGAGTGCATATTTCAAGATTCTGGTGATAGGCATACACATGATGTGGCCTGCCCAGTGCAACAGAGGCATTGATACAATTTTCCTCAATCTACCAAAAACTGTTGGCATGTTGAAGATGACAGTACATTTCAAGAAATGGCCCTGTAATATGGGAGGTAGTCCTCATTTATAGGGTCTCACCTGAACCTTTATAACTAGAGGACAATGCTTGGAAGCTGGGCCAATTGAAAGTTTTCTTTTGTCTTGCAGTTGAGATAAAGGCTGTGGTCTTACATGTTTCCTTGAAGGAGAAAACATGACTTGGACCTCAGCCCCAAGCATATACAAATGTATTATATCTGCATACAGATCTTGATTAATGAGGCTTGTGCCAAATTGGTTGTGGAATGTCATCACCAAAAGTTCAACAGTTTCTTATTAGTTATGCATTAATTTTCAGTGGTAAACATAGGTGTAGGCATTCGTAATGACAATGGATTAGACATTAATCTGAACAGTGCCACAGCTGTACATGGTAACACTGATAACTCTGATGTATAACTTGCAGACATGCAGCCATTCTCTGATTTTGTGGTCTTTAAAACAAATGGCACTTGCACCTTTAGGCACTGGAGAAGTTGGTTGCATATTGGTTATTCATTTGTCACTTGAAACTCTTGCAACTAGAATTAGATTACTTTTTTCCCTGCCTTGGAAACATTGAGAAATACTCAAAGTCAACAAAGTTTCTGTTGTGTATTTAATATTTCAAAAATATTTGAGTAATACAGTGAATAGATTATTTGATTAAGCATTCTTATGTTTACTTACTTCATTATGGCTTACAGTGGCATTCAAAAGTTTGGGCACCCCTGGTCAAAATTTCTGTTACTGAATAGCTAAGCAAGTAAAAAAAAATGACCTGATTTTCAAAAGGCATAAAGTTAATGACACATTTCTTTAATATTTTAAGCAAGATTACTTTTTTTATTTCCATCTTTTACAGTTTCAAAATAACAAAAAAAGGAAATGGCCCAAAGCAAAAGTTTGGGCACCCTGCATGGTCAATACTTAGTAATACCCCCTTTAGCAAGAATCACAGGTTGAAATGCTTTCTGTAGACACCTAAGAGTCTTTCAATTCTTGCTTGGGGGATTTTTGCCCTTTCTTCCTTGCAAAAGGCTTCTAGTTCTGTGAGATTCTTGGGCCGTCTTGCATGCGCTGCTCTTTTGAGATCTGTCCACAGATTTTTGATGACGTTTAGGACTGTGAGGACCATGGCAAAACCTTCAGCTTGCGCCTCTTGAGGGAGTCGATTGTGGATTTTGAGGTGTGTTTAGGATCATTATCCTGCTGCAGAGGCCATCCTCTTTTCATTTTCAGCTTTTTTTTTTAAAAAAACAGACGGTGTGATGTTTGCTTCCAGAATTCATTTTTCCCTCTACCAGTGAAATGTTCCCTGTGCCACTGGCTGCAACACAAGCCCAAAGCATGATCGATCCACCCCTGTGCATAACAGTTGGAGAGGTGTTCTTTTCATGAAATTCTGCACCCTTTTTTCTCCAAATATTCCTTTGCTTGGTGCAGCCAAAAAGTTCTATTTTAACTTCATCAGTCCACAGGACTTGTTTTAAAAATGCATCAGGTTGTTTAGATAGCAACACACACAAAATGCTGGTAGAACACAGCAGGCTAGGCAGCATCTATAGGGAGAAGCGATGTCAATGTTTCGGGCCAAGACCCTTCGTCAGGACTTTAGATGTTCCTTTGCAAATTTCTGATATTGCATTTTGTGCTGAGGACGTGGGAAAGGGTTTCTTCTGATGACTCTTCCAATGAAGGTCATATTTGTGCAGGTGTCGCTGCACAGTAGAACAGTGCACCACCACTCTTGAGTCTGCTAAATCTTCCTGAAGGTCTTTTGCAGTCAAACAGGGGTTTTGATTTGCCTTTCTAGCAATCCTACGAGCAGTTCTCTCGGAAAGCTTTCTTGGTCTTCCAGACCTCAACTTAACTTCCACCGTTCCTGTTAACTGCCATTTCTTAATTACATTATGAACTGAGGAAATGGCTACCTGAAATCGCTTTGTTATCTTCTTATAGCCTTCTCCTGCTTTGTGGGCATCATTTATTTTAATTTTCAGAGTGCTAGGCAGCTGCTTAGAGGAGCCCATGGCTGCTGATTGTTATGACAAGGTTTGAGGAGTCAGGGTATTTATAAAGCTTTGAAATTTGCATCACCTGGCCTTTCCTAATGATGACTGTGAACAAGCCATAGCCCTAACAAGCTAATTAAGGTCTGAGACCTTGGTAAAAGTTATCTGAGAGCTCAAATCTCTTGGGGTGCCCAAACTTTTGTATGGTGCTCCTTTCCTTTTTTCACTCTAAAATTGTACTAAACAAAAATAATAATAATGCTTAGTATGTTGAAAAGAATGTTTCATCTTTAACTTCATGACTTTTGGAGATCAGTTCATCTTCTACTCACTTAACTATTCACAGTAACAGAAATTTTGACTAGGGGTGCCCAAACTTTTGCATGCAACTGTATATGTAAGTAATAAATGAATGGCATACATCATTACACTATCACATCATATGTGCGTGCCTCACTGAAGAAGAGGAAAGTAAAATCAAAGTAGACCTGTTTGCTGGCTCCTACGTTTTTCTTTCAATTAATTTATGCAGTTACAAATCATAACATTAGTAAGGAGGAAGTTTTAAAACAAACCCAAGGCAACTATTTACCTGTCACAGAGTGGAGATATTAGAGTTAAAAAAAAGCAGAGTACGTGTTTCTTTGGAAGGGGATGGAGGCGGTCAAGTAAAAAATATAAATGGCAGAAAATAGATGAAATTTACAGATTCATAAACAGTGAGTACGAGTAATAATAATCATAAATTTTTAAAAAGCAGATATGTCTGTCTACATTGGAAAGATAGATATAAATGTAAAATGAATGAATTAAGCAGTAGTTTTAAGCAAATTATATAGCCATTGAAAAGTAAGTGCTAGTGTTACTAAGTGCAAAAGGTGGGAAAGCATACAGTTTGCTTATTGTTTTAACTGCTCCAACCAAACCAGCCAAAATGAGCTTTGCTGATATCATAAAAGTAATGCAGGAACATTTAGAACCAAAACCACTTTTGAATATAGATTGCTTTAGGTCTCATAAGTGGAATCAAACAGCAGGGGAGTCCACTTCAGCATATGTGGGTGAATTGAACTTATTGTCTGAACATTACCTGCTTAGTAATGGGCTTAATGATCCACTGGGAGATTGTTTAGTTTCTAGGGTCTTACAAGAAAGCATTCAAAAATGGTCCCAACTTGAAGCATAACTCACATATAAAAGGACAATTGTATGCACAATATCATGGAAACAGCAGACAGAAACACGACTGAGCTCCAGTCAGGATTGAAAGTCAGCATTAAAAAAATTAAACAGAAACCCACTTGGCTGAACAAATTACATTGCTATTGTGGCAAGGCCTCATGTACACCAAACTAATCCAGATTTAAAGGCGAAACTTGCAAAAGATGCAACAAAGTAGAACACATAAAGAGCATGTCTGGTAGATAAAGATAAATGAACTTCACAGGGAAGAGAAAAAGATAAAGAGTAAAGTTGCATTTTCAAAAAGAGCACTAATCTGCATGCTGTGATGAAAAATCTGATAATGATGAGAGTGATTCAGGAATCTTGAGATTTTCACTGAAAACTAACGAAAGACAAGCTTACACCAGAAGTGAATGACAAATTAATTAAAACGTAGTTGGACAGTGGCTTGGCTATTTCAGTCTATATGTAGCGACACACTGAAGCTTGGTCCCACTAAGCCTTCAGGAATAGGGTCTTTCGTTTTCAGGGGGTCCTTGGTATATTGCTGGGAACGTGTTCCCCCAGTGACACCAGGCTGTTTCCTTACTGGGTCTCCTCTAAGTTTTCCCATCGACTCTCTCTGCTTACGTACCCGGGACTCACTTTCCTTCTGGTGTGACAACTGCTGCCAGCAGCCCTCCGCATTGTTCATCCTCATGGGAGATCCGCCCCCACCCATCAGCTTCATCATATGGGGGAGGGGGGTCACACCCACCCACATGGGCTGATAACAGCCGACATAACTCACTTTCAACTCTGCCACAATCTTCTCTACTGCTCCCCCAGGTAGGCTATCCGTGGTCACTTTGCCGTAGGGGACCACTACCAAGGACTGTACCCTGCTGTTGGAGGCCTCCTGCGCCTCTGACGTGGTTCTCCTCTTCCCGTATCTCTCTGATCAGCTCAACAAAAGATGGAGGTACTGTTGGAGACCTCAAGCAATGAGGTCATGGGACTGGGCGCCCTTGGCTATCTGGTCCACTCATAACTGACCCACATCAGCAGCCTGAATGATCCCTCTGCGTCGCAAGCAATTTAGATGCCTCTCCAGCTGAAAAATATAAGCAGAAAGCTTCTCCCCCTTCTTCTGACATATGTTCTGAAGCCCCACCATGAGCTCAATTGGGCTTCCTGTTGGTCCAAAAGCATTGTCCAGTGCTTGCATGTAATTGCCAGCTGTCACCACAGGATACCGAAAACTGACTGCTCTCATAACATCAGCAGCCCGTCCAGTCAAATTCTCAACCAATCTCTGTCGCTTTATGTCATCAGAGCACTGCCACTCATCCAACCACTGAGAGGTCTGCTCTGCCCAAGCCTCATACTCCTCTTCCCCTTTGGGGTGGGCATTATTCCAGAGAATAGGCAGAGCCAACCACAGCTGAGACTTCGAACCTGAGCATTTTTACATTTATTCGCCAGAGAGGTAAGGATGGATACTAACTCAGAATTCTCACTCTTCACTGGGGGACGTGGACTACATCTGACCACTCTTTCTCCTCACTCCTCAGAAACGATAGAACCTGGTCTTTGAAATCCTCGCCTCCAGCTACCACTACGTCAGCACTGGTCTGCATTAAAGTGAGAGCTGTGCCAGCCATTTTATCAAGCCTCCACCCCACAATCACAACTTTAACAGTACTTAACAGGTGAATTAACAATTCATCCAGAGTACGAATACCTACACCACTGGTTCAATGCTCAGGGTTAAAACAGAGCATCCAACAAAATCGATCCCTGACGACCCCCACAATTGTAACTCTCGGTTCGGCTCGCGGCTTGACCTAGGGAAAGACAGTCCTCGGCCCGACCAAATTTAAGAAATCTTGTTTGGGTGGATGCTGAGTGACGTGTCCCGTTACAAATCAGTACCACAAAATAACAAATGGTACACAATATGCCATTAAATGATTGAGCTTTATAATTCTTAATCTGACAATAGTACATGGTTAGTAAAGATAAGGAAAAAGGGTCCATTCTTATGAAACAGTCTAATGTGCAATGTTGGAGCTCACGGATCAGCCCACTGGTTTCCCGTCAACCTCCTGTGAGCGCAGCCAACACTCGCTCCAAGTCCACTCCGTCTGGCAGTCTACCAACTCTCTCCATTCGCGTCTTCTCTCCTCATCTCTGCCCGGCAAAAGACCGCGCGATCCCTGCTCCCAGACCCACACAAAAGAACAACACCCCTCTCATTGTATTCTCACATTCCAAAGCACCATTATCTTTAGTCATAACCCAAACATTGCTGCTACAGAGAAACCATTACATTAGCAGTGAAACCTTACAGCGTGTTACAGGAGAAAAGATAACTCCGATGAGAATGACATTCATAACACTGAGATACAACCAGCAAGCCACATTGGGCTTCTTTGTGGTTAAAAACAGGAGGGCCAGCATTGTAGAACTATGATTGGCTGAGACAACTACAACTTGATTGGAGATCCATCCACAATTTGCATGCTACTTCCCCTGCAACAGTCAACTGAAAGCGAATTAAGGAAGGTACTCGATTATGCCACAACAGCGTTCAAGGAATGCATTGGAAAACTCAAAACAGATCAAGGGCAAAATAGAGTGAAAGGAAATTGCCATATCCAAACAGTTCCTTAGACCATCCGTGATAAAGTAGCTAGTGAGCTAGATCGCGTGAAGGCTGGAGGACTTCTTTCCAAGATTGAGTGGAGCCCATGAGCAATGCCAGTGGTCCCACTAACAAAGAAGCATGGGTTTCTCAGGATCTGTGGTGATTTTAAGGTCACATACTATACTCACACATTATGATCCACATCGTCCAAAGAAGCTTGCCTGTGACACTTCGCCTCATGGTATAGGTGTAGTCATGTCACATGCTGAGTGATGGAAGTGAATGCCTTTGCATCATGTTCTCTTACTTCTGTAGAGTAAAAAATTACACACAGATTGACAGTGAGGCCTTGAGTCTGGTTTGGGGTGTGAAGTGTTTCAATCAGTAGCTCTATGGGAGAAAGTTTACCTTCATTACTGATCATCAGCCACTAGTGTTTATTTTCAATGCACAAAAGGGTGTTCCACTAAAGCAGCAGCACGAAAGCAGAGATGAGTTCTGTTTCTTGGAGAACATAAATCAAAGGTCAAATTCAAGAGTACAACAAATCAGAAATGCTGATGGATTGTCTGTTTACCCTTGGAAAAGGAAACACCTGAAAAATTTACAAAAGGGAACACTCCTCTTGATGCATTCTCCTTAAAACAAATCAAAAGTATCCCTATAATAGCAGAGATGATCCAAAGGCAAACCAGAAAAGTCTCAGGTGTACATGGCCATCCAAAATGGCTGGAATGTGTAGCAGAAATCCCAGTTTCCCCCATTTTTGCCAGCGTGGGGATGAACTTGCCCTTAATGGGATTTGCCTTATGTTGGGAGTAAGAGTTGTTGTACCGTTCAAGCTGAGAGCTTAGGTGTTGGAGGAGCTGCAGTACATAGTGGTGATCTAGGCATAGTCAAAATGAAAGCGCAGGCTCTAAGTTTCATCTGGTGGCCTGGGATAGCTCAGCAGATCATGCAGCTTGCCATGCACTGTTCAGAATGCCGATACATCCAGAAGATGCCAAGAGCAGCACCTCTCCATCTTTCGGAATGGCCTGTATTGTCCTGGCAGAGGATTCATTTGGATTTTGCCAAACCATTCATGGGCACAGATTTCTTGGTGGTAGTAGTAGATGCAGCTACAAAGTGCCAGAAGTGTTCCCAATAGTTTCCACTACAGCTTCACACCTTGTTGATCTACTGAGAAGCATCTTTTCAAGGACTAGTGTTCCAGAATACCTAATGACAACAGATCACTCTTTGTTGTGGAACAGTTTCAGTCATTCCTGAAAATAAATGGACTAAGACATATTACATCTGCATCATATCACCCAGCCACAAACAGCTTGGTGCAAAGGTTTGTCCAGTGTCTGAAGTACTCTCTGCCATAAAGTCAGCAGAACACACCACACCAACATTGAATTAGAAGCTCGCCAATTTCCTCCTCATACATCACAATGCAGCACACTCGACATCCAACAAATAACTCACCAGCTATGCTGTTCCTAGGTCATCCCTTGTGTTTATACTTAGATCCCCTCACACCCAAACTCATTAGGATGATGCAGGACAAACAGCTGAGACAAATTGAAGGCAACTCAGACAAGAAGTTTTGATATTTCACTCCTGAACATACAGTCCTGGTGAAGGATTACAGAGGTGATAAAAAGTGGGTACTTGGAAAGATTAAGGGACAGAATTGGACCATTCTCCTATACAGTTGAGATCATATCTGATGTCATCTGGAGATGACACATTGATAAGTTGAGGAGAGCTAAGTGAATTGTTAAAGAAGAAAGGTATCCAGAGCTGTCAGAACCACTTCCGGCAGTCCCAGGGTCAACTCCTACAACCTCCATACAGGAGGCCACAGAACATGAGATTGTTTCAAAACCACGTCTTAACTGCCAAGCAAAGTGACCAACCACCACCCGTACCACCTCCCCCACCCCCCAATCTGTATACAAGATGACTAGAGAGCAATATCTTACATACTTCAGTAATATTTGACTTTGATTAAATATCCTTGTTTGTTTACATAATTCATTAAAGCTCTTGCATACAAATAATACATGACTGGCACATTGCATTATGCCACCACATCATACGTGTGCACCTTACTAAAGAAAGGGAAAGTAAAAACAAAGTAGATCTGTTTCCCAGCTCCTATTTTTTTTTAAATTAATTGCTGGAGTTACAAAACAACAGTTTCAATTACATTCTGTTCACAGCTGGAAAATTGAGAACTCAATAAGTGTTAGCTAAACAGACATTTTTCACTTTGTTCTACTGTGTGCTACTCTAGTTTGGACACAACAGGTAGCTAAAATGTGGTTCTGCCATAGTGAGTGACATGGTCAATTCTCCAGCAGTTAACTCTTTGCTGCAATGGGGATCCAACTGGATGTACTGGTACAAGTTGTAAATAAAGGACAATCATCAGAGATAGGGTTGACAAGCCCCCATTTGCAGTCGAATGGCTACCCCTCTAAAAAATATACAGATCATTTCTAAAAGTTTCTAAAAGAAGCTAAAAGTTTCAATTATAAAGGTGGCAGAGATCAAGAACCTTCAATCTGTACAGCACCAGCCTACATAAATGGATAAGTATTATGATTAATCAAAAGTATGATAATTCTAGATGACAGAATCAGCAGATTAATATCACACATTCTAATTTTCTGCTCACTTCACTATAACATTTGGAAGGTAATTAAATCTCTATACTCAAAGAAAGGGACTTAACCTTTTCTTTCTTCTGCACAGAATTACATGAAGTGTGCTTGCAGATTTGTGAAGATCAAAAGCATCCTGAACATGATAATGGTGCTTGGGGCTTCCTTTGAAAATTCAGGACTTTACATGAATCAAAAGAACAGCTAGTTTCACCACAGTCTGTGACTGAAAAAAATTCTCAATCAATTTCATATATCCATGGAATTCAGATGACATTTATGTTTAGAGGCCATAATGCCCACTATATCTTCTTTAATCAGGACGGTCAGGTACCCCAATGATAGATTTATATCTTGATAGTCTACAGTGTGTTGCCAAGAATAGCTTCTTTATGAAGTATGAAGCTGCCTTCTTAGCCACAGCACATTGGGCACTCCTGCCAAAACCAAATGGCAAAAATTGTTAAATTGATTTATTAATGTCACATGTACTGAAGGACAATAAAAAATCTTATTTTGTATTCCACCCATACAGATCATTTAACACGTGCATTGAGGAAGTACAAGGGAAAACAGTTGCAAAATACAGAATAAAGTGTTACAGCTACAGAGAAAGAGCAGTGCAGGTAGACAGTAAGGTACAAGGACACAGCAAGGTAGAGAGAGGTCAAGAACAACACACACAAAATGTTGAAGGAACTTATTAGGCAGCAACTGTGGAAATGAATAACAGTTGACATTTCAGGCCAAGATCCTTCATCAGGACTTGTAAAGAAAGGGGTGGGGGACAAGTAGCCACAACAAGAAGGTAGGGAGAGGAGCAGGAATACAAGCCAGAAGGTGCCAGGTGAAGCTAGGTGAGTGAGGGAAGGTGATTAAGAAGCTGGGAAATGATAGATGGAAAAGGTAAAGAGCTGGAGAAGGAATCTGATAGGAGAGGAGATTGGACTATGAAAGAAAGGGAAGGAGGAGCACCAGGGGAGGTCTGTCTTAAACTAGGGGATTGTTCAATAATCTTAAAATGGCAGAACAGAAGCTGTCCTTGAGTGTAGTGGTACATGCTGTCAGGCTTTTGTATCTTCTGCCTGATGCGATGGAGAAGAGAAAACGTCAGTGGTGTGTGGATTCTTTGATTACGTTGGTTGCATTACCAAAGCTGTTTTGGACAAGAAACTGCAGGGAGTTATGGTTGCTATACCAAGTGGTGATGTATCCAGAGAGCATATTTTCTATGGTGCATCTATAAAACGTAGTGATGATCAATGGAGACATGCCAACTAACTTTACCTTCCTGAGAAAGTAGAAGCACTGGTGCACTCTCTTGGCAATGCACTACATGGTTGGACCAGGAAGGGCTATTGGTGATGTTTTCTCCCAGGGATTTGAAGCCCTTAACTTTCTTGACCTCAGCACCATTGATATAAACAGGAGTGTGTGCACTAATCCCCTTCATGAAATCAATGACCAGCTTATCTGTTTTGCTGACATTAGGGAAAAGGTTGTATGATGACACCGTGCCACTAATCACTTTAATTCTTTCCCATACTCTAACTCATTGTTATCTGAGATTCAGGCCATTACAGTGGTGTCATTTGCAAATTTGTAGATGAAGTTAGAGCAAAATCCAGCCATGCAATTGTGAATGTATAGGAAAGTACAGTAGGGGGACGAGGACACAACCTGGTAGAGCATCAGTGTTGAGGATAATTATGGTAAAGGTGCTGCTTACTGATTATGTTGCACTGGCCAGGACATCAACGATCCAGTTGAAAAAGGAATTAGTTGTTGAATCCCAAGTTGAGGAGTTTGGAGATGGGTTTGATTGGAACTATAGTAAATAAAGTCATAGCCAAAGTCAATAAACAGTAACCAAAAGGGGGTGTCCTTATTGTCCAGTTGCTCCATAGATGAGTTTAGGCCCAAGGAGACAGCAACCTCCATGAACCTGTTTCAGCAGTAGGCGAACTGCGGTAGGTTAAGGTTGTCTGGGAGGATGGAGTCGATGACCATCCTTTGAAGTTCAAAGTAATTTTTTTTAAAAATCAGAGTACATACATGTCACCACTTACAACCCTGAGATTCATTTTCTGTAGGCATATTTAGCAAATTTATAGAACAGTATCTAAACAGCATCAAAGTACAACAAACTGTACAAATGCAAATACAAGTAACTAACAATAAATAACGAGCATGAAATAACAAGATAAAGAGCCCTTAAAGTAAGACCATCGGTTCTGGTAACACCAGAAGTAGAATGAGTGTTAACCCTTTTTGTTCAAGAGCCTGATGGTTGAAGGACAGTAACTGTTCTTGAATCTGGCGATGAGAGTCCAGAGGCACTTGTACCTTCTACCTGATGGCAGCAACAAGAAAAGGGCATGGCCTGGCTGGTGAGGATCTTTGATGATGGATGCTGCTTTGCCACCGTAATGTTTCATGTACATATACTCAATGGTTAGTAAGGTTTTATATGAATACTGAACAGAATATACTATCTTTTGTAGGATTTTCTGCAGATTCCTGGGAAAGTAGAGGTAATGTCTTGCTTTCTTTGCAATTATATTTATATGATGGGTCCAGGACAGGTCCTCTGAGATAGTGACACACAGGAATTTAAAATTACTGACACTCTCCATCACTGATCCTCCGATGACTACTGGCTCATGGACGTCTGGTTTCCCTCTCCTGAAGCCCACAATCAGTTTCTTGGTCTTACTGACATTGAGTGAAAGGTTGTTGTTATTACACCACTTAGCCAAATATTCAATCTCCATGCTGCATGTTCATTCATCACCATCTTTGATACAGCCCACAACACATCAGCAAACTTGTATATGGTGTTGGAGCTGTACTCAGCCACACAGCTATAGGTGTAAAGCGACTAGAGCAGGGGGTTAAGCAGATATCCCTGTGGTGCTCCTATGCTGATGGAGATACTCTCAAAGCACATTATGATGGATGATGTCAGAACCACCAGGCAGTAGTCATTAAAGCACATTACCTTGTTTTTCTTAGATACCATGATGATAGTGATATTCTCAAATTGTTTGGGGACCTCAGATTGAAATAGGGTGAAGGTAAAAATGCCTGCAAATACTCCAAACAGCTGATCTGCTCAAGATCTAAGGATATGGTTGGGAACATTACTTCATTACTTGATCAATGCTTCACCACTTAACAGCATAAAGACTGAATCTCAGAGGCTGCAAGCAAATAGGCTCAGAAGGTAGTTCTGAAGATATTCCCATGATATTATGAAATGATGGTAATCCCAAGGCAAGGCTAGTCAAAAAAACCTCACCCATTTATTGAAATCATTGTTTCTCCCAAGTGCAGTATAAATTCAAATTAGCTGGTGAAATAGGCTGTGGAAATATCCATCATGAAACTATTAAAGGATACATGCATGTCATTATTTACCCATTCCATCAATCACCTGATCAGATAAATGGTTTATGGTACTGCAGTCTATATATCTAGTGGTCTTACAAGACATGCACACTGACACAAAAGCAGGAAGTAATTATGAATTACTTTTGCCAAAATTAACATGAATACATTGTCAGTATCCTCTTCCACTCTCAGAACAGTAACACTATCTATGTTCCCTCCTAGTCTGTTAATCACACATAGAAATCTGAGAACCAGCATGTTGAGCTGGAAGCTTTAGTGACCAACAAATAAACTGTATGGCCAGAATATTCTAGTCACAGACATCAAATAAATATACATGGTCTACAGTTTCCAGACAAATGCTCAACCTCATGAGAGACAAACAGCTAGAATAATTTGCTAGGAATTAAAGTGACCTTCCAAGTCAAAAGCAATGTACAACAGTTGAGTATTACACTTGTTGGCAGAATTGTACCATAGTTTGCAGATTGCTACTCAGAAATGGACTCCCATCATGTCACATGGCTACATTCACTCAGAAGTATCACTTTTGTGCAACTACCCAAGAATATCTACAGATTTTCTAGTTTTGTTCCAGGTTCAGCTTCTAAACATTTTGTACCAAGACAGCCATACCCTATTTCAGAACCTCTGGATATCCATTCATTGCTTCCCTAACAATGACGTATCATCTAACTTGGTGCTTCTCAAACACTAGTATTATGTAGAAAATATTTCTAGATGCATCATGGCACATTTACCCTTTCTCCCTAAAGTACATACATGATAAACGATTTTGGTAAATGCTTGCATTGAATATTTAAATACTTCAGAAAATGTGCAAAGCAATCAACGTGCATTCATAGCAGCTTTCTTTTGCAAGGGTGCAGAACGGATACACTGTATGTCCTCACTTGCTGGGAAATTGACACAATAACCTCCTGAGCTGTCACACCTAAATATAATATAGCCCAGCATTTCTTGGTGCCCTCCCACAAAAAAAATGTGCAACTCTATTGTAGTCTACTCTGTCTTCAAAATACTAAAACCTGATCTGGGGACTGGTGCTGTGAAGATGCTATGACAAACTCCTATTCTTGCAGACTGAAGCATTCATCACACATTGGGTTGGGATGTTGGCCCAGGAGGGTGAAAGAGTTTACAATATCTTCTGTGGTTCCATGATGATAAAACTAAAATAATCCCATGGATAAACTATTATCATGATATTCTTTTCTGGAATAAAACAGTGCTGGAAAGACTTAGTCAGTCAGGCAGCATCTGTGGTGACAGAAACAGAGTTAATGTTTTAATGCTTATTAGTATTCAGCAGAAACATTAAGCATGCCCTTAAGCTATATACATACACACGAGGCACAAGACGTGGATGTTAATGTACTTAAATACTTTGTTCCTCTGTGACATCCTTAGCTCTAAAAGGGGTTATGTTCTAGGTAGACTATAATTCCATAAGGAAAACCCACTCCTCAAGCTTGTTGAGTTTTTAGGACTGGAATATTTGCTGTGAGAGGCAGTGATTTCTCACAGCCTAATACAACAACGCAAAAGGGAAAGGGGACATCAATGTGCTACAATTGGATTAATATGTCTAGATGTTTCTTTGTTTGAGCTGTTAAAACATCAAAGGTGCTGCTTTGGATGAGTTCAAGGCTGCACTGAGGTAAAGGATCAGATAGCCAACTTGAATAACAAAGTGGTTGTGAAAATTTTGCACCATAGTGCACAAGTCCTTGCAGAGTCAATTCTGAATGCAATTTTTCTGACCACTTCCTGCCTGTTCAGCTTCAAGCCCACGCTACTTGTTTGCCCTTTCCTAGTCACTCAATTCCTGGAATTCTTGTGCAAAATTTCCACCAAGATACTGAACTCAGTATGACTGAAGCCAAGAGGAACCCCTCCCTGCTCAGGCAAACATCATAGAGAGACATTTGCATCCATAAAAGGCAAACACATTCCCAACAATATCAAGGTGGAATGTCAGATGATCTTTATATGCTAAAGCTGTGATGTTAATTAGTGAAGGACCTGATCTGCAGGTTTGCAGTATACTAACCCAGAAAGGTGCTTATGGAACAGTAACAAAATAGACAGAACACTTTATACATTGAAAACACATATTATCTCTTACAACAGTAACATTGTAATCCTGATCATTGTAAACCTTGCAGTATGTACCAGCATGCAGAGCAAGTTTTGTTTCTTCTATGATGTAAAGAGAAACTTAGCCCAAGTCATGACATTTTTGGTACAGGTCCTCCCCAGTATAAAAAGTCCAATATATATACAACCCATACATACAAACAAGCATTCAAAAGACCAGAGGTGGATTTGCCAGCTGAGTAGTGCTGTAGGCATCTTCAACCATATGGAAATTTGGGTTGTAGTTGTATTTCTGACTTGAATTGTCTAAGTTACAAACAGTTTACATGATGGGATAACATTGGGAGGACTTGCATACTTCTCTCAGAATAGATTGAAAGAAAACATTCTAATTACTCTAAATGAAAGACAGAAGGAAAGTTGATCATTAAAATTATTCACATCTCACTTCACATTTCTGTGAAAAATCAGAAAACTGCGAAAAACTAAAAATGTAGGAAACACTCAGTAGGTTGGGCAGCTTCTGCAGAAAGAGGGACACAATTCACATTTCAGTTCAGAAACCTTGCCTTAAAACTAGGAACAAAAGAAAACAAATTGGTTTTAAGCAGCAGAAATATTGGAGAAGAATGCAAAGAACAAAATAAATTTGTGAAAGAGAGAGACTGGGATTGTTGTGGGGATTAGCTGTAAATAAGCCTATCTAACTAATGTATCAATTGTGGCCTTTAGAGAACGAATATGAAACAAAGAATGCAGTTTCTCTGGGAGGACAGCAGGCAAAAACAGGTGTTCAGTCCATGGCCTTTTTCTAGGATTTTCTCTTTTTAGTGTCATGTTATCATCTTGCTGAATTAAATATTAGAGAAAAATGTGTTCAAATCTAATATGATTTAATAATCAACAAAACAAACTTACAATGAAATAGACAGTGTCACACTTTGTTGAGCAATTGATACAGATTTATTCTTGAAACCCATACTCAGTATCTAAAGAGCTTTCAGGATCAAAGGCATGCAAAAAACATTGTGTCTGTGTATACGTACATACATACCATATTTCGCAATTTCCTAAGTTTCTTTGAACAAAGGTACTGTGCTAAGAGTGATGCACATTTACTATGAATTCAAGAATTCAGCTTAATTGTAACTTAATTCAAATATACCCAAAATAAAATATTAGGCAGCATTCATCTGAAAAGTCAGGACAGAGAATCGTTATGTATTCATAATGAAATACTGTCACATACAAATGAACACTAACATTTAGGAGGTATTGTGGATGACTGTACAGAATCATTCTTCAGGACAGTAGAGAAAAATCAACACAGAATGAAGCCAATGTATGCTGTCTATGCTAACTGTCAATCTCTAAATTGGCTGCTCTTTAATCTACAATGTTAACTGCTGTTATAAAAACGGCTTGCTATAATTAGGGCTTATTCAAAATTACACAATGCAGGAGGGATTTTTCGAGTTACAGGGCTTCATTTGAGAACACGAGCAAGAAATTGAAAGTGGACTGTGTTGCAGGCTAGCCCAACAAGAGATATAGAGAGTACAGAACTTGGGCAGATGTGGCAATGTGACAGAAGCTTTCTGAAATAAAAAGTGTGAAATAAATACTTAGTCATCCAATTGGTAGATTAACTGTCAACACTATTATACACCTTCACATTTCAAATTAAATGGCTTTAAATACATTTTTAGTCATTTCCGATGGTGCAAAATTCTTTGTGTTTATGAGCTTACTGAAGTCTTTCTATATTTTAGGCCCTTTAATTTCAGGTAATTCTAAATCATATTTTTCCATTAAAACATGAACATTATGAAAACTATGATCTCTGAAATTCATTCTGCACAGGACTGGATACATTTTCCCCCACTCCAGTTAAAGGTGAAAATGCTGCAACATTCAAGAAAGATTTTCAATAGGCAACAAATTAAATACCACTTTAAAATTTTTTGATTTATTTCATTAACCACAGACTATTACCATTGTATGCTTGAAATGATTAAAGTGGCTAATGCAATGTTTCTCTCCATAATTATTCATGAAGACTGATTAACTGCATAGATCTTGAACAAAATTTCTGTACTAAAAAGAGTAACTTTACAAGGATGCAAATTCACTAATTATTATAAACTATGCAAGTTCTAAGGACAATCTGCATTACTCAGTCAATATGCATAATGCAATTCATAGAAAAGTGTAAAATTTCTTAAAAGACATTAACCTTATTTCACTGAGCTGCATGAAAACAATCTCTACAGAAGCAGGGCTCCAAAATAATCAGAGTTGGTCAGTAAATACACAATGAAATACACAATAAAACAAAAGACAGTGTTTAAATCACATGCATAGTACAGGATATTAGTGAGGAGGCTCCAAATGCAGGAAGTTAGATTAATGTGCTTTAAGAACTGTAGACACAAATGTGCCAGCAAAATAAATGAAGTGATTTTGGCAAAATCAGCCAGGGTAGTGCAATACATAATATGGTCCAACCTGAAGGGCTAAATCAATTTTGTGTGGCTATTCTAGTACAAGGACCTGGAGAGAGTGAAATTGTGGTTGGAATGAAAGAAGAAAACAAAGATGAGAATAAAAGCTTGCAAAGAAGCCTGCTTTTGGTTGTGACTGTTCACTAGTTTCTTCTGATCCCTTCAAAGCAACATCTGGCTGCTTGAAATTGTCATTGAAGCCCTGGAGAAAGAAGGTAGGAAGAAGAATGCAAGTGATGGATATAAAAGGTCTTCAAATGGCTTCTCATGGCTGAGACACTTGAAGGCAAAATGAATTAGCTGAAAATAGACTGGGAGAATTGAAATAGTGATGGAGGTAAAACTGAAAGACAGAATAAAAATAAGTGGAGACAAAAACGCAGGTTCAGATGGAGGATTTGATCACTTAGTAAATAGGAGTTCTTTAGTGAATAAGGGAAAAGTAAGTGAATGAAGATACTTCAGCGAAAATTTGAGGTAGTGCCCAAGTTGCTTAAAGGAGATGGTGCATGAGGATTACAGAGATATCAGAGCAAGATTAGGGTAAAAAGGAAAAAACCCTGTCTCTGCAAAATCACAGGTCATCTAATTCTTGCAACTGCATTTAATTCCATCAATTCCTGCAATCTGTTCCTGCTTTACATCCCAGCATACACCCTTTAATGATCTGGAAATGGACTTCTTAGCATCCTCCTACATAAAACAACTGTCTTTATTGTCCAATAGTCAAAATACAACATCAAGGAGGTCAAAATAATGTGTGCAAATTACTAATTAGGCTAAAACTACAGCTTTCTTTGGCAAGAAGGATGTAGTAATACCAGGAAAGTTGCAGAGGAGATTCACAAGGAATGATGCAACTACAACTGGTAAAATGGTAAGATGAGGTCACATTACTTTTCCCCAATGTGTTGCTTCACACTCTACCGACTGTAGTTACACACTACAACAATTCAGCAGCAACATAACCAACTTAGTCTTGCTGGTGAATACTGAAGATTTCCACTAAGGGTACAAATTATGCCCTTGCTACACTTAGTGTCTGCCTACTGATGTGCTAGTAATATTTATTCAATAGCTAAGAAAGTGGTAGGTGAAAATCTGCAACAGGATATGTTCCACATGGTTATCCTACATAAAGTTCAATCACAGGACTGATCATTTACCTTAAAAACACAATCTTCATTAAAACAAGAAATTTTAGGAGGATTGTATATACTAATCCACAAAAAAGATAAGGATATAGAAATCAGTGGTATTAAAGGCAGAACTAAATGTATCCTTTGGAAAAGTACTAGAATACTTGACCTTCTGGTTTAAGATGGTGCTACCGAAGACATGCAAAAGCTTACTGGTAGTTTGAAAGCAAAGGAATTTGATTAAAAACATGATTAATAATACTTTTTCTGAAGTAAATTGTGGTAAACTATCACCGCAAATGATGAAGAAGCAAGCAAAGGCAAAGCAAGTTCATGAGATGTGCCCTGCTAGCCCACTGATGCAGTTGGAGTTGGATTTGTGCTGGTTAAACTAAATAATGCAAGTTAAGTTAAGTTTATTGTCATTTAACTACATACATGTATATAACCATATAATGTACGTATATAACAAGACAACATTTCCTCAAACCAGGGTGTAAGCATATAGCGCATGATAACTTATGAAGGCAAGGATAAAATCCACAGATGAATCGCACATAAATAACACCTTAAAGAGCATTAATATTAAACATTGTGCGGTTTGGAACAGGTTAACCAGCGACACTTTGAACACGATGTGGTCGAGAACTCAGAGCCTTAATGGCCTGGGGGTAGAACTGTTTTTCATCCTGACCGTTCTTGTTTTTATGCATCATAGTCTCTTGCCTGATGGTAGAAAGTCAAAGAGGATGCTGGATGGATGGGTGGGATCCTTAATAGTACTAAGGGCCCTGCTTATGTGATGCTCCTGATAAAACATCCCGGGTGGCTCACTGAAACCCATCAAATGTTGAAGGACTAGATAGGGTGGATGTGGACGAGGATGTAGAGAGGATGTTTCCTATGGTGGAGGTATCCAGAACTAGAGGGCACATCCTCAAAATTGAGGGGTGACCTTTTAGAACAGAGGTAAGGAAGAATACTTTTAGCTAGACAGTAGTGAATCTGTGGACTGCTCTGCCACAGACTGCGGTAGAGAATAAGTCCATGGGTATATTTAAGGTGGAAGTTGAGCGTTTCCTTATTGGTCAGGGCATCAAAGGATATGGTGAGAAGGCAGGTGTATGGGGTTGAATGGGATCTGAGATTAGTCATTATGGAATGGCAGAGCAGACTTGATGGACTGAATGGCCTAATTTTACTTAAGGTCTTATGGATCATAGGGAGACCCCCATGATCCCCTCTGCTGTTCTCACAGTCCTTTGTAGGGGCTGTTGGTCTGCTGCTCAACTACTCCCATAGCAGTTGGAGATGCAACTTGTCAGGATGGTGCACATGTAAAATGCAGTTAAGATGGGGGTTGGGAGCCTTGCTTGTCTCAATCTTCTTAGGAAGTGGAGGTGCTGCTGTGCCATCTTGCTCAGGGAAATGATATTAAGGGTGAGGTCTTCTGTGATGTGAACTCCCAGAAACTTTGTGCACTTAACTCTCTCTATGGAGGAGCCATGTATTCGCAGAGGGGAATGGATTGTCTGCACCTTTCTGAAGTCCACAATGATTTCCTTTGGCATCTCCATGTTCAGGCTTAGGTTGTTCTTCTCACACCAATCCACCAGCCGCTCCACTTCCTCTCTATACTCCGTCACATCATCGTTCTTGATAATGCCAACCACTGTTGTGTCATCCGCAAACTTGATGACACGGTTTGAGCTGGATCCTGTGGCAGTCATGTGCCAGTGTGAATAGCAGCAAGCCGAACACAGAGCTTTGGGCAGTACAAGTGCTCAGCATAATGGGACGAGAGATGTTGCTGCCCACACTGATTGTGGCCTTACTTTTAGGATGTCCAGTATCCAAATGCAGAGAGAGGTGTTCAGACCCAGTGAGGACAGTTTTCGCACCAGTTTCTGGGGCATGATGGTGTTGAATGCCGAACTGAAGTTGATGAGCAGCATTTTGGCATACAAGACCCCATTTTCCAGGGGGGACAGGACAGAGTGAAGGGCAAAGGCTATTGCATCATCAGTGGATTGATATGAGCGATAAGCAAACTGGAAAAGATCCAAGTGTAGCTGGGAGAAAGGCTTTAACGTGCTCCAGGACCAGCCGCTCAAAGCATTTCGTAACAGTTGATGTTAATGCCATAGGACAATAGTCATTTAGACAGGTTACTGTCACCTTCTCTGGCACTGCAATGACAGTTGATGCCTAGAAAACTGAGGGGACAATGGATTGCTTGAGAGAGGTTGAATAGATCTGTCAGCAGGGCTGTGCAGTCTTTCAGAACCAGACATGATATATTATCGGGCCCTGCAACTTTGAGTGGGTTGACTCTGGCCAGGGTGTTCCTCACCACAGCTTCAGACAAACAGTGTCTGCTCCCCTGGGGGGGGGGGGGGGGTGCTTTCCTCGCCAGCACTTTGTTCTGTGCATCAAACCAGGCGTAGAAGAAATTCAGCCTTCCAAGGAGTGAAGTACCCTGGTCACTAGGTCACTAACGCATAGGGTAGACTTGTAGTCTGTAATCCTCCAAATTTCCTAACACATGTGCCTCAGGTCTCTGGTATCGCAGAAGTGACTCTAAATTCTCTTGAGAATGTTCCCATTTTATCTTCCTGATGGAGCAGGAAAGCATTTCTTGCTTCCCTGAGAGTTGTGGCGTCTTCCAATCTAAAAGCAGCATCACGATCCTTCAACCTGGTATGAACCTCTGTAGTAAGCCATGGTTTCTGATTTTCCCTCACTGGATGTGTTTCATGATGGTAACATCCTCAGTACACTTCTTTATGTAGCTGGTCACAGAATCCATGTATTCCTCAATGTTAACATATTTGCCATAGGTAGCAGCCTCTTTCAACATTCTCCAGTTCATGTTATCAAAGCAGTTTTGCTGTGCAGAGATTCCACCCTCAGAACTGCACCCTCCTTACCACCTTTAGAACTGGTTTGAATTGTTTGATCACTGGTTGTTATGCTGGAATTAACATTACAGTTAACTGGTTCAGAATTTGGTTGTTGTTGCTCACTGTCAGTTGCATGTCTTGCTTCGTGTTTTTTTCCCTTTCACTGGGGGCACTGGTGGTTTGATTTTATTTCTTTTTTAATTGGATTCGGAGGCGAGAAGACAGGACAGAGGAGTTCCAATGCCCATCCAGCCAGCACATGTGCGAGGGTGGGTCATTCTAGGTGCCAAGCCGATTTGGAGAGGTTGAGAACAGCTTCTTTGGTAGTGAAATCTAAGCATGAAGTGCATTAGTGGGTGGCGTGTTCTAAGCCTGGAGTGATTCACCACTTGAGGCCTGGGTCCTAATGCAAGATACAGTCACTGTTTGGACAGTCCAGATGCCAGCCTAGATAGACAGGTGAGGCTGGATCACTTTGGGCACCATGCCGATATGGAAAGGTCAAGAACAGCTTCTCCAGCAGCAAAATCTAGGCCCAGAGCAATTCACCACGATGGGACAGGGTCCTGGTGTGTAGTTTGGAAATTTAAATGCTGGCCCAGATATTCTGGGGGCTTCTGTCTCCATGACGTTAAGGCTGTGAGATGGCCTCTGGCTGCTGTACTTCATGTCTGCGAACTTTGTGGTGATTTGCCCCGCTAATATGATGAACTGAATACCGAGGCTTTGGGCCTACTTCAGGCTGCTCCAAGGATTTGGATCTAAGGGTTCAGTTTGGTTCAGAATTCTGTTGTTGCTCACGTTTATTTCCATGATTTGTTTCACGTTTTTTTTCCTCTTTCTCTGTGGGCACCGTAGGGGAGGGGGAGGCTGGTCTTTTTGTTTCTTTTTAATTGGGTTCTTTCAGGTTCCTTGCTCTGCAACTACACAAATCTGAAGGTTGTATAGTCTATACTTTCTATGATAATAAAAGTACCTTGAATCTGCAAATGCCAATTTAAACAAACACCAATGTTACTACCAACAGGATTAATCTCTTACTTTTCATCTATGAATATTTAGGCTGGAGAATTTGAAGCACGTTGATGGCAAAGCAGTAAGTCAGAATGAAAAAAAAACACAAATTCATTAAAAGTCACTCAAACCATAACAAAGTATCATTAGGTTTAATGACAACATGGAACAAATGTAATCAAAGGACATGACATCCATACAGTTAACAAATGCATGCTGCAGCATTGAATAACATTAAACAGAGTTAATTCTGAAAATCCGCCTTAATCCCTGCTACTAAACTGAATGACAACATTTGAGTAATATCAGTAAAACATGCAAAATGCTTGCTAATGGATAGTCCAGAAGCAATTCACTCTTAAAGCATTTAATGAGAATTACTCAGAGGCGACTGAGTACAGCAACATCCTTACCCAAATGAGTGATTTTATAAATTCATTAGCATTTGCTCAATCACAAGTGATATTCCACTTTTTTTCCCAAAAAAAACTATTAGCAACTAGTGTACTTTCTTTGATCTCATATTCCTTTCTTCTAACTTTTGGGTAGCTCAAATTTTATCTGCTTTGTTTCTCCAACCTAATTGATTTGATTTTCTCCACCCAAATAGTTAAAATGTATGAATTCAACACCCTCACAAGAAAGACAACAGGTATTATTTTTCAGTCCAGTTGACTTGGCCTCTTAAAGCATTACCCTGACAAACAGATATACTGGGAAAATGCCCACTAAATGAAGAGTAGACAATGACAGTTGACCCAAATGAAGAGATTCCACCTCAGATTCTCTCTCCAGAATGTATTACAAGTGTCAAAACTTGTTTGTGCAAATGTTTTCAGGTAAAAGTTAAGTTTGTATATCCTCAGGGGGTACAATGGCAAATTTTTCTACACAAGAAGTTTGCCATTGCCTTCTTCTGGGTGGTGCCTTTACAAGACAGGTGGCCCCAGCCATTATCAATATGATTCAGAGATAGTCTGCCGGTTATATAAATTTTTATCGATATATAGAAGGCTTTACTGGCTTGCAATAAAAAAGCCTGATTTATCACTAATATTTAAACTAATCTTATAAAGGCATTACCTTTTAAATAAATATCAGACTTTCAAATCATGTCAGACAAAACACACAAATTTAACCTATTCAACCTATTTAACCTAACCTATTCAATCTATCCTTATAATTCAAGTCTTCCAGACCCGGCAACACCATTGTACCTCTCAACCTTGTTTACATCTTTCCTGTGGGTAGGTGCCCAAAACTGCACACAATACTGCAAATTAGGCCTCACCAACATCTTACACAACTTCAACATAACATCCATCTTCTGTACTCAATACACTGAAGACCAATGTGCCAAAAGTTTTCTTTATGACCCTACCGACCTATGACACCACTTTCAACAAATTATATACCTGTTTTCCCAGATCCCTTAGTTCTACCACACTCCTCAGTACCCTACAGTTCACTGTGTAAGACCTAGCCTGGTTAGTCCTACTGAAGTGCAAAACCTCACACTTTAATTCCACCTGCCATTTCAGCTGATGCAGATCCCTCTGCAAGCCATAATAGCCTTCCTTACTGTCCACTATACTCCCAATCTTGGTGTTGTTATGAACGTACCACAGCTCTGAGGGGCCGAAGGGTGCGGGGGTAGCCCCCTCCTTTGTGAGAATCGCAAGATCACCATTGAGTCAATTCAGGAGACATAGGAAATGAGAGAAAGACATGCAGAATCCACAAAAGGGTTAGAATGTGTCCTGGCCTCCGAAAGGCGGACCCATTGATACCGGCTATTGTCTCTTGGAGACGGACTTGTGTATTGCATCCTGGACTATGCAATCAAAGTCCCAGGCAATGAACCAAGGAGGAGGTTGGTGGAGGGATTGCATCATCCCCAACCTGATTGACACCTGAGACCCTGTGAGTCAGGATAAAAAGAGGGTCTGTGGGAACAGCCCCTCAGACGCACCAGAAGAAACGCTAGCGATCCCGTAATAATGAAAGCCGGTGGAAGGCCACATGTGTCCACTTCCATTTGCCCGGAATCGGTGACCTTTGCCACGGAAAAACTGTTTTTAGCTAACAACGGGGAACTCAACTCTCAACGACTCTCGAAGGATTGACATCATAAACAGAATGGGCAAGTTTTAACCCGTCTCTCTCTCTCCAACAATTGCCACACAGGGTCCCCAACGGCGACAGCCTGTATGAACTGAACGAACTATATATTTCCACCGGACAATTCATTATCCCCTAGACAACGATACAGCTTATTCCTTATTGATTATTATTATACCCGCGCTATTAGATTTAGTATTGACGACGTATATTATCTGTGTGTTTGCATTGATATTATTTTTGTGTATTTCTATCAATAAATACTGTTAAAAATAGTACCATCAGACTTCAACGGACCTCTCTATCTTTGCTGGTAAGTGACCCAGTTTCAGGGTACGTAACAGTGTCATCCATAAATTTGATGATCCAGTTAATCACATTATCATCCATATCATTGGTAAAGATGACAAACCACAAAGGATCCAGAATTGAACCCTGTGGCACACCACTAGTCACAGCCTTCCAGTCAGAGTCAACCCTCTACTACCACTTTCTGGTTTCTTCCACAAAGCCAATGTGCAACCTAATTTACTACCTCATGCCGAGTGCCAACCAACTGAACTTTCTTGACCAGCCTCCCATGCAGGACCTTGTCAAATGCCTTTATGAAGTCCATGTAGACAACATCCACTGCCTTGCCTTCATCCATTTTACTGATAACTTCCTTGAAGATCTCTACAAGATTGGTTGAACATCACCTACCACACACAAAGCCATGCTGACTATCCTTAAATCAGTCCAAATTTATCCAAATACTTATATATCTGATCCCTTAGAATTCTTTCCCACTGATGTCATTTTCACAAGCCTAGTTATAAATTTTTCTGGTTTCTGTTTAGAGACTTTTTTTTAAACAGCGGAATAACATTGGCTATCCTCCAATCATCTGGTACCTCTCCTGTCGCTAAGCATGTTTTAAGTATCTCTTCTATGACACCAGCAACTTCTGCACTCACCTCCTGTAGGGTCAGAGGGAAAACCTTGTCAGGCCCTGGGGATTTATCCAACTTGATTTGCCTCAGGATAGCAAACACCTCCTCTTCTATAATCTGTACAGTGCCCATGAAGTTGATGCTGCTTTGCCTCATTTTATGGACTCTATTGTCTCCAGAGTAAATACAGATACAAAAAATTAATTTAACACATGGACTACCATTCTGGCCTTCCAGAGGACCAGTTTTGTCCCTTGCAATCCTTTTGCTCTTAACATACTTGTAGAATCCTTACGATCCTCCTTCACCTTGTCTGCTAGAGCAACTTCATGCCTTCTTTTAGCCTTCCTGATTTCTTTCTTAAGTATTCTCTTGCATTTCTTGTACTCCACAAGCACCTCATTGGTTCCTACTTGCTTATTCCTGCTATGCAACTCCTTTTTTCTCTTAACCAGGACCTCAATATCTTTGAAAACCAAGACTTACACTTCTACACTAGTTCCCTACACTTATTATTTTTATCTTTTATTCTGACAGGCAGACAACCTTTGTACTCTCAAAATTTCATTTTTGAAGGCCTCCCATGTTCCAAGTGCACTTTTGCCAGAAGACAGCCTGTCCGAAACCACACTTACCAGATCAGTTCTGATCCCATCAAATTGGCTTTTCTCCAATTTAGAATCTCAACCCATGAACCAGACCCATCTTTTTCCATATTTACTTTGAAACTAGACATTGTGGTCACTAGATGCAAAGTGTTCCACTACACAAACTGCTGTCAGCTGCCTTGTCTCATTTCCTAATAGCAGATCTAGTATCATACACGTTCTCTCGTTGGGACTTCTACATATTGATAAAGGAAACTTTCCTGAACATATTTGACAAACTCTGGCCCATCTAGTCTTTTTACAGTATGGAATTCCCAATCAATGTGGAAAATTAAAATCACTTACTATAACAACCTTATGTTTCTTGCAATGGTCTGATCTCTTTACAAATTTGGTCCTCTAAATTCCTAGGACTGTTGGGTGGTCTGTAATATAGCCCCATTAATGTGGTCATACCTTTCTTATTTCTCATTTCCACCCATAACACGCCACTAGTTGAGTTTTCCAGTCTGTGCTGATGGAGTACAGCCGTGAAAATTTCCCTGCCTAGTAGCGCCACCTCTCCTCCTTTAATCACTCTCATTCTATCACTTCTAAAACAACAGAACCCAGGAATATTGAGCTGCCAGTCCTGCCCCACCTGTAATCAAGTCTCACTAATGACTACAACTTCGTAATTCCAGGTGTTGATCTGTGCCCTGAGCTCATTCACCTTTCCTATGATACTTACATTGAAATATGTGCAGCTCATGACATTCATCACATCATTCTCAACCTGATTCCTGATTTTGTCTGAGGTATTACCAACAACAGCTTCCACAACCTTTCCAGTAAATGTCCTGGCACTCTGTTTTGTATCTCCCTGCAACTCTGTTTCAATCCTTTTCAGTGTATTCCTTTGCTATATTTACCATCTCAAAATGCAGTATTCCACATTTCTCTGGATGGAATACCATTTACTGCTTTAATAGCATCTAATAATTCCAGTGACAGTTTCAACATTCTCTAGCATCATGCACATGGATAACATACAAATCATATGCAATTTTTCTGAAGGCTTGCATTTATTTAACACTTATCACTGCCCTTTCAGGACATCCTGAAACAGATAACATCAAAATAGATACTTATGGAAAAATAATCATTGTAATGTAGAAAATGTAACTAACCTGTAAGAATTACAAAGAACTTTGTAGTAAGGATAAAATTATGCTTCAGTGGTATTGACTGATAAATATTTGGCAGAACACTGCCTCATTCCCCATATTTTGTTGAAAAAAAATGCCATGGGTTATTTAAATTTAGCTGAGATAAAAGGTTTCTATTTAACATCACATTCAAAAAGCAAATTTTCCAATCATACAGCATTACCTTGGTACTCATGTTTATCTAGGACTTTTTGCACTAGTCCTCGAACTAAGAACTGTCTTAGTGCAGGGTCTTAACCCAGATTGTTGATTATTCCTTTATCTCCACAGATTCTGCCTGACCCACTGAGTCCCTTCAGAAGCTTGTTTTTTTTTTAAACTAACCACCCTTACCTCTGAGGCAGAAGGTTCCAGCAAATGCTCAGTCGATTTATCATTCCTAACAATTATTTTATCACAGATCAACAATCTAAGGCTAAGATTATAAAATCCCAATCTGATGCACGAAGTAGACAAAACAATGGGCATGGCAAATCTGTAGCTGAGAAGTTGGATATTGTGCTTATTGGCAGCTTTCATGTCAGTATGGAGACTATTAATTGATGTTTTGTCATTAAGTGATAGTGAGTTGTTATGAAGAACACTGCATGTTGATGTTCCTTGGAACTGATCCTGACCGACTGCCCTTCAAGTTATCATTGACATTCCTGAATGGATGCTCTTTTTCAATTCTCCAGTTAAGAATGATTGAGAAAGAGAGATCTTTCCATTTTAAGTCCGATTTTTGTTTTTCTCAATTGAGCAGTTTTTTGCAACCCTGATCCCTCAACGTGCAACAAAAATCTGGGGTTGACTAATTTTAATGTTGGACCTCAAACAAAACATTGTATAAGAAATAACATCATCCGAGTTCACTTTCAAAGTGCTCAGTCAAATGTCCAAAGAAATGAGAAATGAAGCAGAAATGCAGTGCTTTGCCTAAAAAACATTTTTAATTGCAGAATGGTAAAGCAAACAACATTATATAATTAAACATCTTCATTATAAGCTTTTAAACTTGAAAATAAATTTGACTGGTTCATTGCCTTATTAATAATACCTTGGTATGCAAAAATAATTTAACAAGTCTGCGTAATCATTAAAAGTCCAATGGTAGAGAGAGATTTCTGATTTGTTTCTGCACATGCTTTAGAATACTGTAATATCTTAACTTCATAATATGAGGAGACATTGATAGTAAGGCAACTTACACAGCTTATAGGGATTTAGAAAAGAACTAAAGAAAGACAATATTTTTCTAATCTTTTAATATTCTCCCTCACTTTAGTTTTAATAGATTTACCTTCAGATGTTTTTCTTTGTTAATATTGATTTAATTTTTTATTTTACCATGTCTGCACTGTTTCCTGTTTTTTTAAATTATGTACTCTATTTAACACTATGAGTGCAAAAATGCTTTAGATTTCTGCCAAAACTGAATTGCTGAGAAGTGCAGACACTTTAACCTCTTAATGAAGTTGGAAGAAAATGTTTACATGAAGCAGAACCTCAGATTCAAAGTTAAGGTAATAAAGGCACTTGAGCAGAGGTCACAGAAATGACGGGAGCCTAGGTTTCATCATCTGGGACAGATCTGAGGCACCTGACAAAAAACAGAAGTTATTGATAAGCAGGAGTGAGACATTATACTAATTTTATTTCTCTAAACTTGTTTAATTCTTTATGTCATTATCACTACAATAAATTGCATCTGCACGGTACACAGTTGGAAAATAAGCATCAAGTGGTCTCTAGAAAGACTTAAAATGCATTTTCAGTGAACTGACTGATTAGCTTGTAGTTGTTAATTATTCATATTTGGATTAGGTACTCAATGAATTGGATAACAAAACGTTCAAATAAAAATGCAAAAATGTGAAGCAATATTTATACTCACAATATTCCAGAACAATGGGTTGAAAGCAACAGCCAGAATAGCCATTTTAAACTTCAAGTTAGTCCAATCACAGTAGCTGAAAATATCTGCCATTATTGAGATATCAATCTGAAAGAAATAATTTTTAAAATTCTATTTCCAGTAAGACACAAATATTTCAATTTATTCTTCTTGAAGCATGGTAAAAAAAAAAATCATTAATAATAGAGCTTACAAAAGCAATGAGCATTACTGCCAAAGAGACAAGGTGGTACTACTAGTGAAATCTCTTGTCTGTGCCAAGTTAGTTAATCTTTGCTAGAGCAAGGATAGTATGCTTGAAAAAGAAAGTAATGGTTCCAATTTCTAAATAGCAACTGGCAACTCTTACCACGGCACAAATATCAAATAAGATGAGGATTGGCCAAGGATGTTTTCCACAATTATGCCAAGTGGATGAGGTAATGATACTTTTAGTCAATGTGCTCACGAAGAGGATGAATTATTTTTAAATGGTGGACATAGTGAAATTAAGAGGTATTCCCAATATAGATTACTTTTTCTAAACTTTCCTTATAGGTTAAAATCCTCAATCTGGAGAATATTTGTTCCAATTTTCTTGTTACAAGTATTTCCTTTCTTAGTTAGGGATAGCAGACCTCTGCATAATACCCAAGTACAATCTAACTGCAACTTTCCACAATTCCAGTTAAGATGCTTTTATTTCCATTTATTAAGATGCTTCTTCCCTTTCAGGTCAAGATATTGTTTGTTTTCCTAATTACTTGGTGTACCCAGACATTAATTTTTAGTGATTATGTACAATGACAGTCAGGTGGTTCTTGATTCCTCATTCTACTAAACACCTTATTAATAACACTTTATTAATAATGACCACCACAAACAATGGAAAGACATGCAGAGGTGAGGCTAGACCAGGGGTGGGCAAACTTTTTGACTTGTGGGCCACAAAGGGTTCTAAAATTTGACAGGGGGGCCAGACCAGGAGCAGATGGATGGAGTGTTTTGGTAATACACCTCATAAGAGAAAATAAAATATCATGGGATATGTAGAAAACATGTGCTTTAATTTCAATTGAAAATGAACAAATACATTACAACAAAATATCTGTCTTTGAAGTCCCATGGTATTTAGCTATTTATTGAAATGACTTTTAAAACACTGAAAATTAAATGAATAAAATACAGCTTTTTTTAATAGTAACAGTTATTATTTTAAAGCACTGAAAATTCTGTTATCCTTCAAGATATGATCATCATCACTCTCCTACTGACTGTCTTTATTTCAAAAACGGTAGGAGATGCAGGTCTACTTGTCCTGCTCCTTCTTATTCAATTGTCCCCTGTGCCAAAACTCAACGACCAGCAGAAGGACAGAACAGTGACAGCGCGCCAGTATGCGGAGCACGTTATTTGATCTGGAGCGCATTTTTTATTTTGAGAACGTACGTGCACCTGCGCACTACTCATGTCCATCACTTAACAGAAACGACATGTAACATGTAAGGCTTATTGAAAAAAATATTTTCAAATGCATTTTTTACATAACACAAGGAAGAAACTTATTTTTAATTTCAGTGGGAACAGTGTTGTTGGTCTCCCTTTTTAGCCAGCGCATCAAAGTCTGGATTTAGTTTTGTTGTGGCGATTCTCAGGATGGATCTGAGGTGTTAACAAGGTTTATTAATATAATTTCATCAAGTTCTGCGGACCGGATTAAAAAGCTTAACGGGCCACATACGTAGTTTGCCCATGCCTGGGCTAGACGAGCAGAGGTGGGAACAAGGAGTACCCCGAAGTCTGATCAATTTAAGCGCAGGGCTGAATTGGAAAGGTCAGGTATGGGCCAAATCATGGTGAAGAGGTCCAAGACCCAGAGCTGTTCGAGAGCATGGAATGACTTGATGTTTGGACGGGGCCAGAATGAAAAGTTCAGGGTGTTGGGACCAGAGGTAAGAAATAGGCCATTTCTGCTCGCTGCTCCACGACGTTTACTCAGTTCTGCGCTGAACTGAGGATGTGACCTGCTCCAGCTGCAGTGATGCCTGGCTTCATGTCTTTCATAAAACTTAAATCCTGAATGCTGTTTGCTTACTTTCATTTTTCCTCTCAAGGTTTCATAATGTATATATACTTTGATAATATACTTTGAAATTTGTATATCTAGCTTGTTGAGCTCTGTTGGAATTTTCTAAGTTTCTTGACAAAATGTAGGCCTAATCTACTCAATAGCTCCTCATTTAGCAAACCTGACTTCTCCAAAACTTTAATGTGAACCACGATTAGAAATTAACCCATCTCTATAAGGGACTGATACAAATCCTCACTAATCTTTTCCTTCTTACATACCCATAGAAGTTCATACACTTCTTATAATATCTTGAGTTTACTCTCCTATTCTGCTTTGCCTTTCCCCATGTCCAGATGACATTAATGCAAATGAAAATGTAAGTGTGTCAAGCTTTAAAACACCTGTGACATCTTTATGAATGTCTACAGATTTCCAAAATTCATCAGGCCCACTGATATATTTGCTAACTTAATAAATCCTAGACAGTTTTATAATGATACATTTCTCTTGCCAGAGAGTTAACAATTGCCAAATAGACCAGTCTGAATTTGCAGACTTCAGTTTGTGGGAAAAAAAACTGGCATAGAATATGCAATGATAACAGGGTTGTCGTGATGGGAGATTTTAATATTGATTGGCATCTCCCTAGAGCAGGGGTGGGCAAACTTTTTGACTTGTGGGCCACAAAGGGTTCTAAAATTTGACAGGGGGGCCGGACCAGGAGCAGATGGATGGAGTGTTTTGGTAATACACCTCATAAGAGAAAATAAAATATCATGGGATATGTAGAAAACATGTGCTTTAATTTCAATTGAAAATGAACAAATACATTACAACAAAATATCTGTCTTTGAAGTCCCTGGTATTTAGCTATTTATTGAAATGACTTTTAAAACACTGAAAATTAAATGAATAAAATACAGCTTTTTTTTAATAGTAACAGTTATTATTTTAAAGCACTGAAAATTCTGTTATCCTTCAAGATATTATCATCATCACTCTCCTCCTGACTGTCTTTATTTCAAAAATGGTAGGAGATGCAGGTCTACTTGTCCTGCTCCTTCTTATTCAATTGTCCCCTGTGCCAAAACTCAACGACCAGCAGAAGGACAGAACAGTGACAGCGCACCAGTATGCGGAGCGTGTTATTTGATCTGGAGCGCATTTTTTATTTTGAGAACGTACGTGCACCTGCGCACTACTCATGTCCATCACTTAACAGAAATGACATGTAACATGTAAGGCTTATTGAAAAAAATATTTTCAAATGCATTTTTTACATAACACAAGGAAGAAACTTATTTTTAATTTCAGTGGGAACAGTGTTGTTGGTCTCCCTTTTTAGCCAGCGCATCAAAGTCTGGATTTAGTTTTGTTGTGGTGAAAACGCCAGAATTGCGGGGAAAAAAACGTTAACAAGGTTTATTAATATAATTTCATCAAGTTCTGCGGGCCGGATTAAAAAGCTTAACGGGCCGCATATGGCCCCCGGGCCGTAGTTTGCCCATGCCTGCCCTAGAGCAAGGGGTTTAGATGGGGTGGAGTTCGTTAGTTGTGTTTAGGAAGGTTTCCTTACACAATATGTAGATAAGCCTACAAAAGGAGAGGTTGTACTTGATCTGGTATTGAGAAATGAACCTGGTCAGGTGTCAGATCTCTCAGTGGGAGAGCATTTTGGAGATAGTGATCACAATTCTATCTCCTTTACCATAGCATTGGAGCAGGATAGGAACAGAGAAGTTAGGAAAGTGTTTAATTGGAGTAAGGGGAAATATGAAGCTATCAGGCAGGAACGTGGAAATATAAATTGGGAACAGATGTTCTCAAGGAAATGTAAAATGTGGCAAATGTTCAGGAGATACTTGCGCCATGCCTGATTGGATGCGTTCCAATGAGACAGGGAAAGGATCGTAGGGTACAGAAACCATGGTGTACAAAGGCTGTTGAAAATCAAGTCAAGAAGAAAAGAAAAGCTTACGAAAGATTCAAAAAACTAGGTAATAATAGAGATCTAGGAAATTATAAGGCTAGCAGGAAGGAGTTTAAGAATGAAATTAGAAGGGGACATGAGAAGGCCTTGGCGAGCAGGATTAAGGAAAATCCCAAGGTAATCTACAAGTATGTGAAGAGCAAGAGGATAAGATGTGAGAGAATAGAAGCAATCAAGTGTGACAGTGGAAAAGTGTGTTTGGAACCAAAAGAGATGGTGGAGGTACTTAATGAATACTTTGCTTCAGTATTCACTATGGAAAAGGACCTTGGCGATTGTAAGGATGACTTACAGCGGATTGAAAAGCTCGAGCATACAGATATTAAGAAAGAGGATGTGCTGGAGCTTTTGGGAAGCATGAAGTTGGATAAGTCACCGGGACTGGACGAGATATATCCCAAGCTACTGTGGGAGGCGAGGAAGGAGATTGCTGAGCCTCTGGCAATGATCTTTGCATCATCAAAGGGGATGGGAGTGGTTCCAGAGGATTGGAAGGTTGCAGATGTTGTTCCCTTATTCAAGAAAGGGAGTAGAGATAGCCCAGGAAATTATAGACCAGTGAGTCTTACTTCAGTGGTTGGTAAGTTGATGGAAAAGATCCTGACAGGCAGGATTTATGAACATTTGGAGATGCATTATATGATTAGGAATATCCAGCATGGCTTTGTCAAAGGCAGGTTGTGCCTTACGAGCCTGATTGAATTTTTTGAGGATGTGACTAAACATATTGATGAAGGTAGAGAAGTAGATGTAGTGTATATGTATTTCAGCAAGGCATTTGATAAGGTACCCCAAGCAAGGCTTATTGAGGAAGTAAGGAGGACCAAGGGGATCTTGGGGATCCAAGGGGACCTTGCTTTGTGGATCCAGAATTGGTTTACCCACACAAGACAAAGAGTGGTTGTAGACGGATCATATTCTGCATGGAGGTCAGTGACTAGTGGTGTGCCTCAGGGATCTGTTCTGGGACCTCTTCTCTTTGTGATTTTTATAAATGACCTGGATGAAGAAGTGGAGGGATGGGTTAGTAAATTTGCTGATGACACAATGATTGGGGGTGTTGTGGATAGTGTGGATGGCTGTCAGAGGTTACAGCGGGACATCGATAGGCAACAGATCTCTCAATGAGTGAACATTTCAGAGACAGTGATCACAATTCCCTGACCTTCACCAGGACAGGGATAGGAGCAGAAAGTATGAATGGGGGAGGGGAGGGCAAAATTGGGAGTTTAAATTGAGAACAGATGTACTCAGGGAATGCATAATGGAAATGTAGAGGTCGTTTAAGGAGATCTAGGCCTCATATGGAGCCAGTGATCATTAATGGAGAATGTGTGGAGCAGGTTAAGACCTACAAGTATCTGGGACTACAGTTAGACGAGAAGCTCGACTGGACTGCCAACACAGATGCCTTGTGCAGGAAGGCACAGAGTCGACTGTACTTCCTTAGAAGGTTGGCGTCATTCAATGTTTGTAGTGAGATGCTGAAGATGTTCTATAGGTCAGTTGTGGAGAGCGCCCTCTTCTTTGTGGTGGCATGTTGGGGAGGCAGCATTAAGAAGAGGGACGCCTCACGTCTTAATAAGCTGGTAAGGAGGGCGCTGAGTAGGCTACGGTCAATTATGGAAAACCCTGAACATCCTCTAAATAGCACCATCCAGAGACAGAGAAGCAGTTTCAGCGACAGGTTGCTATCGATGCAATGCTCCTCAGACAGGATGAAGAGATCAATACTCCCCAATGCCATTCGGCTTTACAATTCAACCGCCAGGAGTAAGATATGTTAAAGTGCCGGGGTTAGGACTCAATGTATTTAAGTAAACTACTTAAGAACTTTTTAAAAGCTATTTATTAATGCTTTTTGAGAAGGTGATTTTAGATGCATATCATATTTTTACTGAGTTAAGTATTGTATGTAATTAGTTTTGCTACAATAAGTGTATGGGACATTGGAAAAAATGTTGAATTTCCCCATGGGGATGAATAAAGTATCTATCTATCTATCTAATAAGTTTGTCCCATTGAGGCAAGGAAAGAATGGCAAGGTGAAGGAACCATGGTTGACACAAGAATTGGAAGATCTAGTCGTGAGGAAGAAAGAAGCATACTTAAGGTTTAGAAAGGAAGGTTCTTGAGAGTTATACAATAGCCAGGAAGGAGCTTAATAAAGGGACTTAGGAGAGCTAAGAGATACAAGAAGACTTTGGCGAGTAGAATTAAGGAAAACCCGGAAGCGTTCTACACATACATAAAGAACAGTTGGATGAATAGAATCAGGGTAAGATCAATCACAAATAAAAGAGGAAACACGTGCCTGGAGCTGGAGGAGGCACAAGAGGATCTTAATGAATATTTTGTTTTAATATTCACCAGTGAGGACTGCCTAGAACAAGCTAAAACGCTGGAACACATTAACATTAAGAAAGAAGATATGTTGGAACTTTTTTTAAAAACATTAAAATAGATAAGATGCCAAGACCGGATAGGTTGTACCCCAATTACTATGAAAAGCATGGGAAGAAATTGCAACACCTTTGACAATGATCTTTGCAACCTCACGAGCCACAGGAGTACTCCCAAAAGACCGGAGGGTGGCATATATCAATCCTTTGTTCAAGAAAGGTAATAAGGATAATTCTGGGAATTATAAACCAGAGAGCCTCGCATCCTAACAAACAAATATCTACTTAGAACATTTGTTTAATCAAGAAACTTCATGTCATGTATTCTTAAATATTAGTAATTTAGTTTATTTGTTGTTTGAAGTGCCTAGATTTTTCCTTGTGATTACACCAAAATAATGCTGCTGGGGTTATACTTAACATTGCCTCCGCAATTCCTTTTGCATACTTTCAAGCTTAAAGTCTTCATTAAAGTAGTTTCCATAAAACAGCTAATAGAACAAAGTAAATTCCTTAACTTAATGAACTACTCCTTGTTGTATCATGGAAGAAATTTCTTTAGCCAGAGAGTGGAAAATCTGTGGAATTTATTGTCTGCAGAGACCAAGTCGATGGGTTATTTTTAAAACTGAGGTTGATCGGTTCTTAATTAGTAAGGACAAAGATTGGGGTTGCGAGGGATAATAAATCAGCCATGAAATGCTGATTTATTATAATAAATAAATCAGCATATAATAAATAATATAATAAATGTCAGAAAGACTTGATGGCCTGAATGGCCTTCTACTCCTACGTCTTATGGTCTTATCAGTGATGGGCAAACTATTGGAGAGGATTCTGAGAGATAGGATTTATGAGTATGTGAAGAAAGCATAATCTGATTAGGGATAGCCAGCATGACTTTGTGAGGGGCCGGGAGTGCCTCATGTGGAGGGAATGCTTTGAGGAAGTGACAACAAATTTATGAAGGCAGAGCAGTGGATGTAATGTATACAGATTTTAATCAGGCATTCAACAAGGCTCCCCATGGTAGGCTCGCAGTCAGAAGGTAAAGGAACCAAGGAAACTAGACCGTATGGATTCAGAACTTGCTCACCCACAGAAAGCAGAGGGCAGCAGTAGATGGGAGAGTATTCTGCCTGGAGATCAGTGTCCAGTGATGTTCACAGGGATCTGTTCTTGGACTCCTTGATCTTTGTGATTTTTATAAATAACTTGGATGATGAAGTGGAAGGGTGGGTTTGTAAGTTGCAGATGACAGAATGGCTGACTATGATGTGGATAGTGTAAAAGGTTGTCATTGGTTACAGTGAGTCATTAATAGGATGCAGAGCTGGGCTGAGAAGTGGCAAGTGGGGTTCAATCCGTAAAAGTGTGAAGTGTTTCCCTTTGCAAGGTTGAATTTCAAGCAGAGTACCAAGTGAATGGCAGCATTCTTAATCATGTGGATGAACACAAGGATCTTGGTGTCCACATCCAACAAATCCTTCAAAGTTACCAAGCAACCTGGTAAGGTGCTCAAGGTGTATGGTGTGTTGGCTTTTATCAGTCAGGACATTCTGTTTAAAGGCCATGAGGTAATGTCACAGTTCTATAAAACTCTGGTTAGACCATACTTACATTATTGTGCTCAGTTCTGGTCAACTCATTATAGGAAAAATGTAGAATCTTTAGAGAGGATGCAGAAGAAATATACCATGATGATGCCTGGATTAGAGGCATGTCTTATGAGGAAAGGATGAGTGAACTAGGTCTTTTCTCTTCAGAGCAAAGCTAGATGACAGCTGACTTGATACAAGTTAATCGAATGATAAGAGGCAGTGTGGAGAACCAGCAACTCCCCCACCTCCCCCAGGGCATGAATGGCTAATATGAGAAGGCATCATTTCAAGGATATTGGAGGGAAGTATAGAGGGATGTCAGATGTAGTTTTATTCCATTTTATTTATTTATTCATTCAATCTTACAGTGTGTGGTGGGTGCATGCTTGGGGTGATGCAAGAGGCAAGAGAAAAGAAAATGTAAACCCTTTGCAATTAACTAGTTTTCTGCATTAATTACTCATAAAATGTGATCCAATCTTCATCTAAGTCACAATAGTGGACAAACACAATCTGCCTAAACTAATAACACACAAACTTGTGTCTTTATTGAACACATTGTTTAATCATTCACAGTTCAGGATGGAAAAGGTATGTGAACCCTTGTATTTAATAATGGATGAACCTGCTTTGGCTGCAATAACCTCCACTAAACATTTCCAGTAGTGCTGATCAGACCTGCACCATGGTGAGGAGGAATTTTATACCATTCCTCCAAACAAAACTGTTTCAGTTCATCAATATTTCTGGGATTCTTGCATGAACAGCCCTTGTCAGGTAATGACACGGCATCTTAATCAGGTTAAGATATGGATTCTGACTTGGCTATTTCTTTTTAAACCATTCTGTTGTTGATTTACTCTTGTATTTCAGATCAGTGTCTTCTTGTATCATCCAACTTCTATAAGCTTCAGGTGACAGAATTCTACCCTGACATTCTCCTGTAAAATGTCTTGATACAATTTTTCCCTCAACAATTTCAACCTGTCCAGGCACTGAGGCAGCAAAGAAGCCCCAAACTGTTATGCTCCTTCCACCATGCTTCACAGTTGGGATGAGGTTTTGGTGTTGGTGTTTTCCCTCCAAATGTAGCGGTGTGGATTTTTGCCAAAAATGTCTAACTTTTGTCTCATCTGTCCACAGAACATTGTCCCAGAAGTGTTGTGGAACAGCCAGGGGGTCTTTTGCAAATTTGAGATGTGCAGCAATGCTTTTTTTTGGGAGAGCAGAGGTGTCATGAACACCATTATTGTTCAGTGTTTTTCTTATTGTGTACACATGAACAGAGACTTCAGCAGGTTCTAAAGATTTCTGCAGGTCTTTTGCTGTTACCCTTGGGTTCTTTTTGACCTCCTTCAGAATTATACACCATGCTCTTGATGTGATCTTTGCAGGACACCCACTCCTAGGGAGAGAATTTCCTCTATTTGTGGACAATTTCTCTTACTGTGGAGTCAGGTCTTTAGAAATGCTTTAGTAGCCTTTTCCAGCTTCATGCATCTCTACAATTCTTCTGAAAGTTGTTTTGATCAAGGCATGGTGCACAGTAACAGATCCTTCTTGAGAAGAACAGTCAGTAACCTCACTTTTTTTTTTAATAGGACAGGGCACCTGTACAACCCACACCACCAATCTCAACTCATTGATTGGAACACCTGACTCCAAATAGCTTCTGTATTTGTGTTATTAGCTTAGGCAGATTGTGTTTGTCTACTACTGTGACTTAGATGAAGAACTGATCACAATTTATGAGTGATTAATGCAGAAAACCAGGCAATTGCAAAGGGTTCACAAACTTTTTCTTTGCAATTGTAGATTAGATACATTAGGGACATTTACAAACTCTTAGAAAGGCAGAGAGAAAAAAAAGGCTACAGTATATGGAAAGGAAGCATTAGATTGATCTTGGAGTAAATTAAAAGGTTGGTACAGCATTGTGGGTCGAAGGGCCTGTATGCTGTACTATTCTTAGTTCTAACATTAAACACATTTAATGTTTAACATGTATGAATTAAGTTCATCCCAATGCAAATAACACTGCAGTAAAAACATATTTGCTGGAAATTCTCATGAAATCTGATAGCATCTGAGAGAAATGGAATTACTGTTTCAGGTCACTGGCCTTTCAGAACCAAAGTATTTTATCATAGTGATTAATCAGGGAAAGAGACTTGGCAATAGCAACACAAGCAAAGTAACAGTAAGTAAATACACAAGGGTATTAAATTATCACAACCCCCCCCCCCCCACCCAACAGAAAAGACTTCCATGAAATCATCCATTATAAATACCTTTAAATCTCAAGGGGATATAAGAGGCCAAATAACCTACTGTCTATGTTCTATTTTTGCAATATTAGCAAACTTGTATAAGTGGTCTTTTATGTTTTCATCTAAATATATATTTTTTAAATTTTTGCACCATTCTCTGTAAACTTAAGACACTGTTATGCATGATACATCAGCAGTTTCTGAGATACTCAAAAAACCCTGTCTGCCACTAACAATCATACCACAGTCAAAGTCACTTCAATCACATTTCTTCCTCATTCTGCTGTTTGGTCAGAAAAGCAACTAACCCTTTTGACTGTGTGTGTGACAGAGCACTTGGTAAGCACATTCCTTACACACCAACACACAAACACTGCCTTGTCATTCTGCTGATGAGTGTATGCACTTCAGTGTCTTCTCTGATATACAGTATTCTCATAATTGGTTCTAAACTGAGTTGATGCACTCAGGTTTGGATGGGACAGGGGAAGAAGAGAGAGAGGGGAGAGAGGGAGAGTGCGTATAGTAAATATTTTGAGACCCCAATACTAGCTGGACACCATTAGTCACATCTTGTCAATTAGAGGATCCACTCATTGAATATACTCTCTCCAGTTAATTGTATTTGCTTCTGTCACATAAAACGAGGTCATCATTTGCCATTAACTGGGCAAGCTTCCAATGCATTTTTAATAGCATTCTCACAAGGGACCTTATAACACCCAAAAACATTCCAATTTGTTATATATGTGGTCTTCATCTGGACTCCAATAACTATCTGACCAAGATATTGGGCTAACTTGTCTGTAACCGCTGATTTTCCACCTCTTACATTTGTTAAATAACAGACTACCACATGCAATTTTCAAACCACAGAAACAAATTACAGAAGGCATTTATTTGGATGACAGGTGTCTCCAATGATTAAATTATAAGGAGAGATTACATAACTACGGTCATGTCCTTTGAAATTAGGATGTTATAGGAATGCATAAAATTAAGAAGATTCAGAAGATGAAAAGTGAAGCTAGGCATCATAATGCTACCTGTTTATATATAATAGTGTAAACACTTTATGTGAGGATAAATAATTTATAGTATTACAGTGCTAGCTCCCAAAAATCAAAATTGGATCTCATGAAAAAGGCATGGACTGAAGTTTTTGTTATTACTTTCATCTAAATTAATAAACTATAATTAATTAAAAGCATAGTAGCCAACTATTGTGTAAGAGAACTGTTGATGGTTCTTTTGTTACTTTTAATCTTCATTACACAGTCACAATGAACTGCATACAAGGCTGAAGTTAACGATTACAAGAGTGCAAGTGCTGTTCAGACAAATTGAGTTTGGAGTGACCCTGGTTTTGGAGTGCAGGTATCCACTCCAGCTGGAGCCAAACTACAATATGGCAGCAAGAAAGATTTGGATCAATATTGGAAGTGATGACACAACTTTGCATGACTCTAGCTTGCATTATCACTGATGCAAGAGAGAAACAGCCATAAATGCTGTAATTAATTCTGAAGGAAATCAAATGGCTCCCATTTCACAACAGTACATCGCAACAGAATACAGGTCTGTTACAAGACTCTGGAAATATAGACCACTTTCTATACACCCATCTCTCAAAGAAGATATAAATCAAATATGACTTCAAGCCATCTAACAGTTTAAGTACAAGTGTTCACAAAAAAAATCTAAAATCTGGCATTAAGTTCATGACCCACTGCACTGCAGTGACTTTGGAAAACAAAAGCTTATGGTGTGTGAGGTAACATATTGGTGTTGCCACAACAGCTGACTGACAGGAAGCAGTGCAGGCAAAAGGATATAGAAAGATGCAAATCCATGGTGTGCAGTAACGCACACCAATTTCTTTTTACAACTTGTATACACGTCTTCAATGCAAGTATCAAAGAGTTGCTAGATTTTTGATATCACAAAGGTAGACAGGAAAGCAAACGATGGAAACACTTCTCAAATCACGCAGGTTGGAAAGTAGCACACACAAAATGCTGGAAAAACTCAACACATCAGGCAGCATCGAGAGAGGAAAATGAAGTCAACTGAATGAAGCAATACACACAAAATGCTGGTGGAACGCAGCAGGCCAGGCAGCATCTATACATTTCAGGGCGAGACCCAGGACAGGGTCAAATTTCAAGCCAAGACACTATATCAAAACTGGAAAAAAGGGTGGGAGGCTGAAGAAAAGGTTTCAGAGTGTTGTAGTTTAAGGGAAAGTGCAGTTATGTTTTAGTGGTAAGTGGCCAATTCATTTGTACAAATGATTAAATTAGCAACATTAGTGATATTAATAACACAAGTAAGAAATGTAAATTACATTCATCCTTGCATGGGGGTATAGTTTACCAGTAGGCAGCAATACAGAATTGTGGTTACTGTCTGATTAACCATATTATTGAAAGTGAAACAGGCTCGAAGAGGCAGGCAGCCTCCTCCTTTACCTAATCCACATGCTCAAACCACATAGGATGCTGCATACACTTCATAATTCACAGAAGCAGAGCAAAAATACAATATCCTAAACCACCTATGAGGTCCAAGACCCTGAATTCAATTCGGAACTGCCAAAGGGCTAACTGATTCTCCTTCTAAAGATGTTGATTAACCTGATAAATTCTATTTTCTGTTTTATTCCTTCTATAAGTGGTTGTTTGGGCATTTCCTTACAAATTCCTTACTTCATTAAAAATGAATTTCACACCATGCAGTGAGAGGAGAAAATCATATCATGTTAATCCTCAGAAACGGTTAAATATTATAGCAGGTGATGGGGGTACCTTGATTTAAATGGACCAGGTTACAATGTCAAACGAAACAGTGGTAAGCACTGTTCCAACAATTTAGACTATTTGACCGTCTTTATCGGCCACAATAAAGATTAAAAGACAAACAGACACACACACGAGTTCGAGGTGATCTGGGGTTTAGTGAACAGACACCCACGCTAGGGTCAGTTACCCAGCTTCGGGGTTATCCTAGCCCCTCTGCTCTTTTCAGGCCCAATACAATTTAGCCAGGCAACCATGGCAACCACGCGGCCTGCTCGCTTCAGGCTGACAAGTGATACCTTGCTGTAGTCCAGGTTCGCCAGGCCTCCACAACACCCTACTTCCAACTGGCTCTCACCCGCCAGAGTATCTCAATGCCCCGACTCGTTGGACAAGCTACAATCTCCCCGTTACCACAACTTTCATTTTCTGCCTTCAGGCAGCGAACGCAATGAACGCACGTACACATGAACTCTACACCGCGTGTGACGGTCGAGGGATGCATGCTGGGATTTGTAGTTTTCCTTCTTAAGTCAGCTCCGAAACGCTGAGAACGAGTGAAGGGGGGTTGCATTAGTTGGAACCCAGAGCAGTGCCCTGAGGGGGCCTGAGGATTGTTTGCTGAACTACTGGGGGGTGGGTGGATCAGAGGTAGGCAGCTGGGGAGAAATGGATAGTCGTGAAGGAAGAAATAAAGGGAATGAGGAGATAGTGAGGGGACGGATGGATGAAAACCAAGACAAAGGGAGTAAAAGAGTAAGAAATGATAGTGGAAAGTGCTCTGAAAATGAGGAGGATGAACAAGTTCAGAGAGAAGGTGTTGTCATAATAAGGTTTAATGTGAAGGCTCAAGGAAACATGAAGAAAATGAACCCATTTGTGCTAACAACAACACTGGCAAATAAGATAGGGGAAATAGTATTTGCAAAAGTCCTTAATGTTGGCAACCTATTGGTAAGATGTGCAAATGAGGAACAGCTTGAGAAGGCACTCAAATTAAGAGAGATAGGAAGATGTAAGGTGGAATACACAGGGAGCGTGGGAGCACGAAATGGTGGTGGATGTAAAGGAGTGATCACGGGAGTACCAATGAGTATAAATATGGAGGAGTTAAAGAGGAATATCAAAGGAGGAAAAGTAATGAATGTTCAAAGACTGAACACAACAAAGGATGGAGTGAAAAGGGAAAGTGAAACGGTATTGATTGAATTTGAAGAAGAAAGAGTGCCAGGGTAGGTGTTCCTGCGTTTCATGAGTTACCCAGTAAGAATGCCAAAGCCATTGAGGTGCTATAATTGTCAAAGGTTTGGACACATAGCTAAAAACTGTAATAGGCAGAGGAGATGTGCTAGATGTGGGGGTGATCATGAATATGGAAAGTGTGGAACAAGAGTGCAACCAAAATGCTGTAATTGTGGAGGAGCTCATAATGTGGCGTATAGTGGGTGTGAGGTTATGAGCTGGGAGAATAAAATTTGAGAAATAAGAGTGAAAAGAAAGATCACTTATGCAGAAGCTGTAAGAATGTCAAGAGAACAGAATAGTACTCCTGTTGAACAGGGAGCAAGAGGGATGCGAAAGATGCAACAAAGAACAAATGACAGGATTTATGTAGACAAAAAGGCTCTAGTAATATTCATTGCAGGAATGATTAGTAGTATGGCTGAGGTAAAGTCAAAAAGTGAAAAAATTCAGCTGGTTGTCAAAGCAGCAATGAATCATTTAGGGTTAGTAGGATTGACATGGGAAGAAGTGAGGGAGAACATCACTAATCAGTCAAACCAGGAAGTGTCATGGGTTGGTTAATACTAATTAAGGTGACTCTTTTGCAATGGAATGCATGGAGCTTACTGGCCATTAGCCAGGAATTCAAGCAGTTTATTAAAGGAATAGTTGTAAAAACCGGATGTAGTGTGTATTCAGGAGACTTGGTTGAAACCAACTTTAGACTTTGTGGTATATGGGTATACAATGATAAGGAAAGATAGAAATCTAGGGGGAAGAGGGGGTTGTGCTATATTAATCAAACAAGGTATACCATATAGGGTACTGGAAAAGAGAGATGATGAGGAATACATAGTGGTGGAAGTGTGGAAGAGAGAGAGGAGGAAGTGGTTATAATTAACTACTATAATCCATGAAAAGGGTGGACTTGGATAGCCTACTAAAGATACAAGGACAAAACAGACATAAAGTAGTGTGTACAGATTTCAATGTTCACAGCACAATATGGGGGGGATTCGTTTACAGATTCAAATGGAAAGGTAATTGAAGATTTGATGGAAGAAAAGGATTTGGTGTCTATGAATGATGGTAGAGGAACAAGGATAAACATAACAACAGGAACTGAGTCAGTATTAGATATTACGTTAGTGTCTAATACCTTGGATGGAGTTAGTAACTGGGACATCTTTCCCTTTCCCCCCCCCCCCCCCCCGTTCTCCATCTCCCTCTGGTGCTCCCCTCCCCCTTTCTTTCTCCCGTCCCATGATCCTTTCCCTACTCTAGTTCTGTATCCCTTTTGCCAATCACCTTTCTGGCTCTCAGCTCCACCCCACCCCGTCCAGTCTTCTCCTATCATTTCACATTTTTCCCTCCCTCTCCTACTTCCAAATCTCTTACTATCTTTTCTTTCAGTTAGTCCGGATGAAGGGTTTTGGCCCAAAACTTCAACAGCGCTTCTCCCTATGGATGCTGCCTGGCCTGCTGTGTTCCACCAGCATTGTGTGTGTGTTGCTTGAATTTCCAGCATCTGCAGATTTCCTCATATTCTAACAGATTTGTCAGGCAAGGTTTTCCCTTAAGAAAACCATGCTGACTTTGGTCCATTTTATCATGTGCCTCCAAGTACCTGAAAACCACAACCTTAACAATCAACTCCAACGTCTTCACAAGCACTGCGGTCAGGCTACCTGGTGATTAATTTCCTTTCTTCTGCCTCCCTTCCTTTTTGCTTTTTTTCTGTCCTCTGGAACCATGCCAGAATCTAGTGATGCTTGGGAGATCATTACTATTACCTCCACAATCTTCTCAGCTACCTCTTTCAGAACCATCAGGGGTAGTCCATCTAGTTCAGGTGGCTTATCTACCTTCAGACCTTTCAGTTTCCCATTCACCTTCTCCCTAGTAACAGCAACTGCATTCACTTCTGCTCCCTGACATTGCTCCACTACCGTCATGCCTGCTAGTGTCCCCATCCAATCAACTTTGGCCAGCTCTCTCTTGTGCCTCTATAATTCCCTTTACTCCACTGTATTACTGATAATTCTGACTTTAGCTTCTCCCTCTCAAATTGCAGGATGAATTCTATCATAATATGATCACTGCTCCTAAGGGTTCCTTTCTCTTAAGCTCCCAAAAAATCTAATCTGGACTTACATGAGGTCTACCTACAGATGGAGATGGAAGAGGACTCCAAAGTGTTCCTCATCATAAATACTACAAAGGGCTTTGTCTCTATAATAGGCTTATTTTTGGAGTTGCATCATCTCCTGTGCTCTGGAAGAAAGCTAAGAACCAGATGCTGCAAGGCAGTCCAGGCACTTAGTGCAACCTGGATGTCATCATTGTTTCCATTGAGGATGACATCTCGAAAATCTCAAACCAGTGTTAAAAGGATTAGAAGATTATGGGCTCATAAAACAATATGGCAAATGTGAATTCTTTAAACCAAGCATCACTTACTGTGGTCATACCATTGATGTACAAGAATTACACAAGTATGTTGAGAAAATTCAAGCAGTGGTAATGCGCTAAGGCCAAAGTGTGCATCATAGTTGTGGTCCCTTTTAGGATTTGTCAATTACTATAACAGGTTTCTGCCAAACCTGGCTACTGTGCTCCAGCATTGAACTCATTACTACAGATTGGGAAGATATAGCAATGGACAAAGTAGTGTGAGGTGGCAATCTGTGTTTCAAGATTAGCTTTTTGTAGTGCTCTGATGCAGTGGACTTGTGGGGCCCTTGTTCCCCTGATCTCGAACATTTACAATTAAGTGCTGGCTGTTCCACTTATCAAGAGAATTCTCCTCCGTGCTTCTGACCACAGTTAGCATACCGCCAAAGGCAGATTGAGTGCCATGATCAGTAAACAAGAAACAACCTTCCCTGAGGCCATTCAAATCATGGTCAGGGACTTGAATCAGGCTGGTTTGAAGAAATATCTGCCCAGTTATCATCAACATATTACTTGCAGCACCAGAGGTCTCAACAAACACAACTACTGCTATACTACGATTAGGAATACTTACCGTTCCGTGCCTAGATTGCATTTCAGGAAATCTGATCACTTTGCTGAGCTCTTTTCACACCCGCGAACAGGCAGAAGCTAAAGAGCAATGCTCCGGAGGTAAGTACAACAAAGAGGTGGTCGTGAGAGGCAGAGTGGTGGCTATGGGATTTCTTTGACTTGGTGGACTGGGTTGTGTTCAAGGACTCATCAGAGAATCTGAATAAATACACCATGGTTGTCATGGACTTCATTAAAATAGCCGTGGATGAGTGACCTCCTCCCCCCCCCCCCCCCCACAAATTCATTCAAAGTTCAAAATTCAAAGTACATTTGACCAAAATTCAAAGTCACCCAGAAGGCTACGTCAGGCTGGTGGTCACTCCCCTCAGGAGGCCACGTCCTGTCGGAGGACACCTCCCACAGGAGTCTGCTCCCCTCAAGAAGCTGTGTTGGGCTTGTGCTATGCTCTGCTTGGGAGGCTGCATCGGGCCAGAGGCTGGGAGGCTGCTTCTTGGAGGAGGAAGGCCCTAAGGAAGAACTGGGTTTGTGCTGTTGCTCTTTTCGATGCTGACAGAGGATGTTTTAGAAATTCTGACACAAATGTGGTTATGAGTGTGGAGTGTAGTTTATCTTGGTCTCCTTGAGTTTCCTCCGTTTTCTTTCTTGTTGCCGATTGTGGAGTGGGCAATATGTTACTTTGTTTTGGGTAAGGGAGGGATTGAGTGATGCTATTGTCACCATTTTTTTTTGCGTGGGAGAAGTTTAGGGATTAAGGGTTTGATGTTTTAGTGGCCATGTCCGGGTGGGAGATCTGTTAGTTTTTGTGTGAGAGAGAGGGTGGGGTTTGGGGTTCTGCGAGTTCTGTTTCTGTTTCCTTTTTGTGTGGGTGGGGTGCCTCAATGAGTTCCATGGTTTTTCTATATTTTATGGCTATCTGGGGAAGACGTATCTCAGAACTGTATTCTGCATACATAATTTGATACAGTAAGTCCCAACACAAACCCTTGTGGAACACCACTAGTCCCTAGCAGCCAGCCAGTAAAGGCTCTCTGTATTCCCACTCTTTGCCTCCTGACAATCAGCCACTGCTTTATCCATGCTAGAATCTTTCCTGTAATACCAAGGGCTTATAGTTCGCTACGTAGCTTCATTTGTGGTACCTTGTCAAAGGCCTTCTGAAAATTCAAGTACATAATATCAACTGATTCGTCTTTGCCTATCTTGCTTGTTATTTCTTCTATTGTGTTTCTTGGATTTACTCTGTATGCCTGCAAGAAACGGAATCTCAGGGTTGTGTATGGTGCCATATACTGTACATATTTTAATAATAAATTTACTTTGAACTTTGGAAGTAATGGCCAGCAAACCCTGCCAGAACTGATGTGCATCTAACCTTAATCAGAATTGTTTTCTTACCCCCTAAAATAGCCTTCCATAGGTTGTAGCTGGACTTGTATAGGTCTGAATCACCGTTCTTCAATGCCACAGATCTAGCCTTCAGCAGATTACCAATTTCCTGGTTCATCCACGGCTTTTGGTTTGGGTATGCCCGGTATGTTCTCAAAGGCATAGGTGCTGATGAAGTCGCTGACAGTTGTGGCTATTCATTCACACTCAAGGATGAGTCCCTGAATATTGTCTAGTTCACTGACTCAAAGCCATCCTGTAAGTGCTCCTCCACCTTCCTTGGCCATACCTTCTTGGTCTTCACCATTGTTGCTGCAGTCTTTTGTTTCTGCCGATATGCTGGGAGTAGAAGTCCATCCAGGTGTTTGGACTTTCCAAAGTGTGGAGCGTGGGGTGGCACGTTCTTGATAGCGGTATAACAGTGGTCAAGTGTGTTGGCTCCTCTAGTTCCACAGGTGATAAGTTATTGGCAGTTGTTTAGAAATTTCTTCAAGATGGTCTGGTTGAAATCTCCCACAATGATAGGGAAGGCCACAGGCTGTGGAATTCCATGCCTGCTGATTACATTGCTGAGCTCTTCCAGTGCATACTGGACATTAGCCTGAGGTGAAATGCACACCACTACCAGGATGATGGCAGAAAACTCCCTTAACAGATAATGTTCTCCCTTAACAGAGAATGGTGAAGCCATGGGACTGCAGCGCTGGATGAACCAAGGATGATCCAGGAGGCAGAGCAATTGATAGATAAGTCTTTTGAGCAGATGGTTACACCCAGAGTGCAGATTGCAGGGAGTAGATGGGTGAACACTGAGGGAGATAAAGGGAGAAAGAAGTCAGTGCAGGGTCCTCTTGTGGCCATTACCCTCAGCGACAGGTATACCCATTTGGATACTGCTGAGGGGGATGCCCTATCTGGCAAAGCAGCAGCAGCCAGACCAATAGCACTGTGGCTGGCTCTGAGCCTCAGAAGGGTAGGGTGAAGTCAGGCGGTGCAATAGTCATAGGCGACTCGATAGTTAGGGGAACAAATAGGAGATTTTGTGGCAGCAAAAGAGACGCCAGGGTATTGTGTTGCCTCCCGGGTGCAAGGGTCCAGGATGTCTCTGACCAGTTGCAGAATATTCTTGAAGGGGATTTTGAGCAGCCAGAAGTTGTGGTACATATTGGTACCAATGTCATAGGCAAGAGAGGGGTAGAGGTCCTGCGCAGTAAGTTTAGGGAGTTAGGAAGGAGGCTGAAGAGCAGGACCTCCAAGCTAGTAATCTCTGGATTACTCGTGGTGCAACGAACTAGGGAAAGTCAGAACAGGAAGACAGTGTAGCAAGTGAGTGGCTGAGGAGATGGTGCTGGGGGCAGGGTTTCAAGTTCTTGGATCATTGGAACCTTTTCTGGGGAAGGGGTGATCTGTACAAGTGGGACAGGTTGCACCTGAACTGGAGGGGAACCAATATCCTGGGAGGGAGGTTTCCTAATACTATTAGGGAGGGTCTAACTAGATTTGCAGCAGGGTGGGAACTGAAGTAAAGAGGTAGAGGTTAGGGTAGTTGGCACACAAGTAGAGACATCTTGTAGGGTGTTTGTGAGGAAGGATAGGCAGATGATAGAGCAAAGATGCACTCAGCCAGATGGTTTGAGATGTGTCTATTTTAATACAAGGAGTATCATAAACAAGGCGATAAACTTAGAGTGTGGATCAATACATGGAACTATGATGCTGTGGCCATTACAGAGACTTGGATGTCTCAGGGGAAGGAATGGCTGCTGAGTGTGCCAGGTTTCAGATATTTCAAAAAGAACAGGGAGGGAGGCAAAGGGTGATATTATCCCTAATCAGGGATGATATCACAGCAACAGAAAGGGAGGAAGTCATGGAGGTGATTGTCTAATGGGTCAGTGTGGGTGGAAGTCATAAACAGAAAGTGGTTAATAACTCTACTGGGTGTTTTTTATAGACCTCTCAATAATAACAGAGACATCAAGGAGCAGATAGGGAGGCAGATTCTGGAACGGTGCAATAATAATAGGGTTGTTGTGGTGGATGATTTTAACTTTCCTAATATTGACTGGCATCTCCTTACGCAAGAGGTTTAGATGGAGTGGAGTTTGTTAGGTGTGTTCAGGAAGGTTTCTTCACACAATATGTAGATAAGCCAGCTAGAGGAGAGGCTGTACTTGATTTGGTATTGGGAAATGAAGCTGGTCAGGTGTCAGATCTCTTGGTGGGAGAGCATTTTGGAGATAGTGATCACAAGTCTATCTCCTTTACCATAGTGCTGGAGAGGGATAGGAGCAGACAATTTGGGAAAACATTAATTTGGGGTAGGGAAATATGATGCTGTTAGGCAGAAACTTGGGAGCATAAATTTTGAGCAGATGTTCTCAGGGAAATGTAGGGCAGAAATGTGGCAAATATTTGGGGAACATTTGCATGGCGTTCGGTATTAAGTATGCTCCATTGAGGTAGGGAAAGGACGGTAGGGTAAAAGGACCATGGTGTACAAAGGATGTAGAAAATCTATTAAGAAGCTTACGGAAGGTTCAAGAAACTAGGTATTAGAGCTCTAGAAAATTACAATGTTGCCCGGAAGGAACTTAAGAATGAAATTAGAAGAGCTCGAAGGGGCCATGAGAAGGCCTTGGCAAGCAGGATTAAGGAAAACCCCAAGGCATTTACAGTATATGAAAAGAAAGTGGATGAGCTGTGTGAGAATACAGTCAGACCAATCAGGTATGATAGTGGAAATCTGTACATGGAGTCGGAGGAGGTAGTGGAGGTAGTTAATGAACACTTTACTTCAGTATTCATCAGGGAAAAGGACCTTGGCAATTGTTGGATGAGTTACAGTGGACTGAAAGCTTGAGCATATAGACATTAAGAAAAAGGATGTGCTGGAGCTTTTGAAAAGCATTAAGTTAGATAAGTTGCCGGGTCTGTACGTGATATACCCCTGGCTACAGTGGGAAGTGAGGGAGGAGACTGCTGAGCCTCTGGCGATGATCTTTGCATCATCAATAGTCACAGGTAAAAGTACCAGAGGATTGGAGGGTTGCAAATGTTGTTCCCTTGTTCAAGAAAGGGAGTACAGATAACCCAGGAAATTATAGACCAGCAAATCTTACTTCAGTAGTGGGCAAGTTGTTGAAGAAGATCCTGAGAAGCAGAATTTTTGAGCATTTGGAGAAACATAATCTGATGAGGTTTAGCATGGTTTTGTGAAGGGCAAGTTATGCCTTACGAGCCTGATTGAATTCTTTGAGGATGTAACAAAACACACTGATGAAGAGTATACGGATTTCAGTAAGGCATTTGAGAAGGTTCCCCATGCAAGGCTCATTCAAAAAGTAATGAGGCATGGGATCCAAGAAGAACTTGCTTTGTGGATTCAGAATTGGCTTGCCCACAGAAGGCAAAGGGTGGTTGTAGACGGGTCATATTCTGTATGGAGCTTGGTGACCAGTGGTGTCCAACAGGGATCTGTTCTGAGACCCCTCCTCTTTGTAAATTTTATAAATGACCTGGATGAGGAAGTAGAAGAGTAGGTTAGTAAGTTTGCTGTTGACACAGAAGTTAAGGGTGTTGTGGACAGTCTGGAGGGTTGTCAGAGGTTACAGCGTGACATCGATAGGATGCAGAACTGGGCTGAGAACTGGCAAATGGAATCCAACCCAGATTAGTGTGAAGTGGTTCATTTTGGTCGGTCAAATTTTTTAAAAAACAGAATATAATATTAATGGTAACACTCTTGGCAGTGTGGAATATCAGAGGGATCTTGGAGTTTGTTTTGATAGGGTATTTAAAGCTGCTGTGCAGGTTGACAGTGTTATTAAGAAGGCATTATGGTGTGTTGGCCTTCATCAACCATGGGACTGAGTTCAAGAGTCATGAGGTAATGTTATAGCTACTGTATATAAGACCTTAGCGAGACCCGCTTGCAGTACTATGTTCAGTTCTGATCACCTCACTACAGGAAGGATGTGGAGAGGAGATTTACAAGGATGTTGCCTGGATTGGAGAGTGTGCCTGATGAGAATAGATTGAGTGAATTTAACCTTTTCTACTTGGAGTGACAGAGAATAAGAGATGACCTGATAGAGCTATATAAGATGATAAGAGGCATTGATCATGTAGATAGCCAGAGGCTTTTTCCCAGGGCTAAAATGACTAAAATGAGGGGGCATAGTTTTAAGGTGCTTGGAAGTAGGTACAGGGGGGATGTCAGAGGCAAGTTTTTCACACAGAGAGTGGTGGGTGTGTGGAATGCACTGCCAGTGATGGTGGTAGAGGTGGATACAATAGGGTCTTTTAAGAGATTTTTTAATAAGTACATGGAGCTCAGAAAAATAGAGGGCTATGCAGTAGGGAAATTCTAGGCAGTTTCTAGAGTAGGTTACATGGTCGGCACAACATTGTGGGCCAAAGGGCCTGTAAAATGCTGTAGATTTCTATGTTCTATTTTACCTCAAATCATTAATATAGATGACAAACAACATCAGACCCAGACCAGCAGGCCTCCAGTCAGAGGGGCAACATCTACGCTCACTCTCAAGCTTCTCCCACTAAGCCAATATTGAATCCAGTTTACTATTTCAACTTAAGTACCAAGTGATGGAACGTTCTGGACCGGGCTCCCATGTAGGACCTTCATCAATATTCCTAATACCTCCTCAAAAAAAACTCTATAAGATTGGTTAGACACAATCTCCCACGCACAAAGCCATATTGACTATTCCTAATCAGGCCCTGTGTATCCATTATCTCTCTTCATTCAAAGGATATTGAGGTTGCCACAGAAATTTACATGTTTTATATCTCTTTTCCAAAACCAACTCGGCTTTTCTATAAATTTTCAGAGTTAAATAGTATATTCTAAAATTTGAATAGTTATGATCGATAGTTATGTAAATAAATTAGCACCCTGTACTGTGCTTTGTGTTCAAAGTGGCTTTGCAATTTTGTTCATTTCTGTGCTTTCTGCTTTCATTGATTCTAAAGTGCATACGTAAGTGTTTGCTGCATTTGTTGGTGCCGTTAAATAATAATTTTACATAGTACTAGAGATACTCTTTGTTAATGGGCAATGGTTCTCTTCTCCAGATTTGTGTGTAAGTGTTGGAGGCTCTGGCAAAGCATACATTAATAAAATGTCCAAACGCTGCTTTGTGAATTTAACAAGCAAACAGTGCAAATGAAGTCATCATTTATAACATGCACCAAATTTCCCAAACTTTCTTTCAGTAATTACATATTTATCAACTTTTTTTAACCAATTATCAGAAGTAATATCAAACGCTCCTGAAAACTCTCATTTGTACAAACTTGCATATACTTCTTATTTTTAAGGACTGTAATATTTTTCAGCAATTAAAAGTACAATTATTGTAGCAAAATGTCACAGTTTAATCCAACTGTAAATTACGTCTGTTTAATGATGAGAGTCAGCTGGATGGGCTTTACTCATTTTGAGTTCATCAAAGTTCTATTTCTTTGTAGAGAAGGACACATTTTTGCACTTCAGAATCAGAATCAGATTTATTATCTCTAACTTAGTGTGGAAGAAAATTAAATTTTGAATTAAATTTTGTTGTCAAGCTTGACTAGCTAAATATTGCTCAAGATTTGGGTCATGAGTGTGACAGGATAAGATGCAGACACTGCCTTGCTAATGTTAACTAACAATAGCTAATAATAGAGCATGCCAGTAATGAGGTATTGTTAACCTTTGTTTGAGACTGTCTAGTTAATAGGAGAACTGACAGTAGACATGCAGTTCTGATTTTATGTATCGCGTAGGAACATTTCTGAACTGGCTGACACTTAACGAGTGCTTCTTGAAATCGCTGACTAAGTATGTTTAGCAGTTGACTATCACCCAAAATCTACTGTATAAATTTAAGATGTAACCTGACACTGGCGGAGTTGTAAGGCAACGGCTCTCCGCGATCATGTATTAAAATACGGACCGTATACCAAGGTCTGTGTTTTTATTTCTGTTTGATAAATGGGTAAGATCTCTTACAGTAAAATACAGTAAAACAGGGTAGATTGTTCGACACTTAGATAACATATTTGTTATTTTGTGTCACTAGTACAGTGCAAAGATATAAAATTGCTATAAATTACAAAGTAAAGAGTAAATTGCAAAACAAAAAAAAATTAGTTAGTGGTACTTGTGTGCTCAGAAATCTAATGGCAGGGAGGAAGATGTTTTTCTTAAAATGCTGACTGTAGGTCTTCTGGCTCCCCCCTCCTCCCTGATGGCAGTATCAAGAATAGGTCATGCTCCAGAGGGTGAGGATCCAGCCTTCTTGAGGCACCGTCTTTGAAATGTCTTTGCTGGTGGTGAGGGCTGAGCCTGTGATGGAGCTGACTATGTTTGCAACCCTCTGCGAACTCTTACGATCCTGTGCAACGGAGCCTCCGTACCAGGCTGTGAAGTAACCAATCGGAATTCTCTCTAGAAATTTACAGAAGTCTTTGGTGACATGTAAATCTCCTCAGACTCCTAATGAAATATACAGTGGCATGCAAAAGTTTGGGCACCCCTGGTCAAAATTTCTGTTACTGTGAATAGCTGAGCGAGTAAAAGATGACCTGATTTCCAAAAGGCATAAAGTTAAAGATGACACATTTCTTTAATATTTTAAGCAAGATTACTTTTTTTATTTCCATCTTTTACAGCTTCAAAATAACAAAAAAGGAAAAGGGCCCAGAGCAAAAGTTTGGGCACCCTGCATGGTCAGTACTTAGTAACACCCCCCTTTGGCAAGTATCACAGCTTGTAAGCACTTTCTGTAGCCAGCTAAGAGTCTTTCAATTTTTGTTTTGGGGATTTTCACTTATTCTTCCTTGCAAAAGGCTTCTAGTTCTGTGAGATTCTTGGGCCGTCTTGCATGCACTGCTCTTTTGAGGTCTATCCACAGATTTTCGATGATGATTAGGTTGGGGGACTGTGAGGGCCATGGCAAAACCTTCAGCTTGCGCCTCTTGAAGTAGTCCATTGTGAATTTTGAGGTGTATTTAGGATCATTATCCTGTTGTAGAAGCCATCCTCTTTTCATCTTCAGCTTTTTTACAGACTGTGTGATGTTTGCTTCCAGAATTTGCTGGTATTTAATTGAATTCATTCTTCCTTCTACCAGTGAAATGTTCCCCGTGCCACTGGCTGCAACACAAGCCAATAGCATGATTGATCCACCCCCCTTTTTTCTCCAAACATACCTTTGCTTATTGAGTCAGAATTCAGTGTCAGAAGTTTTCAAAGGAACATCTAAACAAGCCTGATGCATTTTGGAAACAAGTCCTGTGGACTGATGAAGTTAAAATAGAACTTTTTGGCCACAATGAGCTAAAGTATGTTTGGAGAAAAGAAGATATTCTGAGATGTTGACATCCAGGACCTGAAACTGCTTACCCTTTCCACTGCTAAACCCTCAGTGAGGACTGGTGTCTGTTCTCCTGACTTCCCTTTCCTGAAGTCCACAATCAATTCCTTGGGCTTGCTGATGATGAGTCTGAGGTTGTTGCAACACCACTCAACCAGCCAATCTATCTCACTCCTGTACACCTCCTCATCTTTATCTGAGATTCTGACAACAATAGTGGTGTCATTCCTAAATTTTCCAGGAACATTCTTAGCTGGCTTCAAAATACAGTTGATTCTGGTTAATTGGGGCATCAGTTAATTGGAAAAGCCACTTATATGGGATAACTCTTAAAGAACAAAACTGAATTGAGAAAATAGCTGGGATTCCCTTCATTTATATAGAACACTACAAGCAATCCCTGGGTTATGTATGAATTCCATTCCTGAGTATGTCTTTAAGTCGGATTTGTACGTAAGTCGGAACAAGAACATCCAGTATTATTTAGTGTCAGTTAGTCAAATGTATATAGTATATATTTTACCTTTCTATGCATATAAAACACTTAAGAAACATATGTATTCCAATAATTAAACCATTGCGTTGCTTAGTAATAATTGTAGCTTTCATTGGGGCAGGGCCTTTCACTTGCCCCATTACTCTCACTTTATCCGTTAACCTTTAAAATTGTTCCGATCGTTGACTGATTGTAGCCTAACGCTTTTCCAATGACTGATGGTGTTTCACCTCTTTCCAAACGCTTTATTATTTCCACTTTATTTTCAATCACAATCACTTCCCATCAACAGAACAGAAACACTGTTGGCAGCGGGTTCCGAGCTCCGCCAGCTCTCAAGGTCTGCTGGGTCCTAAGAACCATGGCACTGTAATCCCTGGATCCTAAAGTCCATCGCACTGAGACAGGTTAAATGGGACGAGTGGGAGCTGTGCTGGGTTTGGGTATTTGATCCTCCACAATATTCCGCGTGGGCATTTAAACTGGAGGTAGCAGTGTTTTTTTTATGAGGTCGAGTTGTGAGCTCGACATCAACCTGGCGCGGATGGTACAGGAATCACTGGATCGACATCAACCTGGCACGGGAGTGGTCTGTCACTGGATCGAACTCGGAAACCTCCATTCTTGAGCCTGGCACTGATCTCACTGCACCACCAGCTGACCGGAACAGTGTGGGGGCGGGGTCAGGGTGAATCTTACTAAGAAAAATTTAAGCCAAATACAAAAGTTAAACACTCAACACAGTGTCAATGGCAACGACTTAAAATGGCGGATGGTGTTGTGATCCGACTTAAAATGGCGGGCAGCAACGCAATATGACTTAAAATGGCGGATGGCATTCTCCTTCGTCAGTTCGTAAGTACAAGTTGTCCGTAAGTCGGACATTCGTAACTCGGGGACTATCTGTATTTTATTTAATTGGAACAAGAGACTTGCTGAACAGTTTCTAACTAACATCAGTCGTGTACACTTCTGCAGCCAGTAGACACTACACCATGCTTAGAGTGAACAGTTTTAAAATAGCGTCATTTTTATCACTGATAGTTTGCAAGAAATAAGCAGTAAGACAATTCAGAATTGCTTTGCTCACTGCAGTTTTGAGCATTCAGGTTTGGAGATGCCAGAACCATCCAGGAATGAAAATGAAATGATTTCACTGCTGCAACAAGTTAGGAAATACAAAGAATTAATAGGTATCAACAGTCATCTTGAATGATACAATGAAAATGAAAAATTGGAAGATGCAATCATTGATGGTATTGCATGAAGGCAGTCAATATCTGGACTAGGTGTCTGTGCTGATTTTGTTCATTTACAGTCAATCAAAAGAACATCTCAGCATACTGTGGTGAACTACATATACCTGTCTGGACACGCCCCCCCGCTGACTGCCCCTATGGCTCCCCCCACTGACTGTGGCTCCTCCCACAGCCCCCAGTATAAAGGCGATTGAGGCCTGAGCCCAGCCCTCAGTCTCCAGGATGTACCATGGTGGTCAATTGCTGCTTGTTCTTTCTTCCAGTCAATAAAAGCCGATATCTCGCCTCACGTCTCAGAGAGTTATTGATGGTGCATCAATTTTATTGACTGGAAGTTTTAAAACATGGGAAGTATTTTACGTCCGGAAAAATTGGATTTGGACCCCCAAGCCCCTGAAGCAGCTCTTGCCTTTGAACTCTGGCTTGCATGCTTCCAATCATACTTGGAGGAGGTTAGTGCGACTGACCCCGCTGTTATGCACAGAATTCTCCTCTCGAGGGTCACCCCGTAAGTTTACTCACTCATCAGAGACCTGCCGACCTACCAAGTGGCACTGGACGCCCTCAAAAGACAGTACTTGCGGCCAGTGAACACCGTCTACGCAAGACATCGCTTAGCAACGCGACGACAGCAACCCAATGAGATGAGCTCCGTGTTTCTCCAAGCCCTACAGACACTCGTGCGGAATTGTGACTGCAAAGCTCTCACGGCAGAACAGCATTCGGAGCTCCTGATAAGAGACACCTTTGTTACGGGGATCAGGTCAGTGTTACGTGCGCCAGCGGCTGCTGGAAAATGCCGATCTTACCTTACGCTCGGCGATCGAGACGGCCGACACGCTGGAGGCTGCTCTGCACTACGCTGATGCTGTCCAGCCATGCGATCCCCCTCCGGTCCCGTGGACGCCTCAGACCCCGCCGCTGCCGGTTCCCGCGAGCGAATTCGCCAACGCCGCTGCCAGTCGCGAGTCCGCGAACTCCCCGAACACGCCGGAAGTAAGTCTGCGCAGTGTTACTTCTGCAGACTCGAAAAGCACCCCCGAAAATGCTGCCCAGCCCGAGAAGCGACCTGCTCCAGCTACGGGAAGAAGGGCCATTTCGCCAGGGTCTGTAAGTCTGAACCACGGGCAACGCTGCGTGTGAGGCATGGGGGCGGCCATCTTTGTCGGCGCCACCTCGCCCCGCCCCCGACCCATTGGTGCTTACCGGGCACCAAGACAGCAGTTCAACTCTGGCCTCCGTAACTCTCGACCAAAGCGCCCCACACCAGCTTGCAAGGTCAATGATGGACATCCTGGTGGAGGGGCACTGGACTAGCTGCCTGTTTGACACGGGCAGCACTGAGAGTTTTATTGACCCGGACACGGTGCAACGCTGCAGACTCGTGACATGGCTGGTAAGCCAGAGGGTCACCATGGCTTCTGGGTCGCATTCCACAGACATCCGGGTGGGTTGTGTAGCGACATTGGTGGTGCAGGGCACAGAATATTGGGACTTTGCGCTACTGGTCATGCCTCAACTGTGCGTGCCTGTGCTATTGGGGCTGGACTTCCAGAGCCATCTCAAAAGTGTGACTATGGCATATGACGGGCCCCTCCCACCACTCACTGTCAGGAATCCTCAGTTTTGTGGGACTTCATCATATACCCCGCTACTGACCGCACACACACACCGACACATGCCGACCAGCACCATGCCGACAGCTGCGCTACTGACACCACTTGCAGCCTCTCCACCCTCAAGATCCCTCCCCCACCACTCTTCGCCAACCTGACCCCCGATTGTAAACCTGTGGCAACTAAAAGCAGGAGGTACAGCGCGGGGGACAGGGCCTTCATTAAGTCAGAGGTGCAGCGGCTGCTCAGGGAGGGGATCATTGAGCCAAGCACAAGTCCTTGGAGGGCCCAGGTGGTTGTTGTTCGGACCGGGCAGAAAAATAGGATGATAGGATGGTCATGGATTATAGTCAAACCATCAATAGGTTCACGCAGCTTGATGCATACCCCCTACCCCGCATCGCGGATATGGTCAACCAGATAGCTCAGTACAAGGTGTACTTGACCATAGATCTGAAATCCACTTATCACCAGCTCCCCATCCACCCGGAGGACTGCCCCTACACCGCCTTCGAGGCAGGCGGCAGGCTCTATCACTTCCGGTGTCACAAATGGTGTCTCTGTCTTCCAGAGGGAAATGGACCGGATGGTAGACCAGTGCCAACTGAAGGCCACATTCCCCTATTTGGATAACATCACCATCTGTGGTCACGACTGGCCGGATCACAACGCCAACCTCCAACGATTTTTCCAAGTGGCCAAAGCCCTGAACCTTACTTATAATAGGGACAAGTGTGTGTTCGGAACCACCCAACTCGCTATCCTTGGGTATGTCGTGGAAAACGGGGTCATTGGCCCTGATCCCGACCGTATGCGCCCCCTGTTAGAACTCCCTCTTCCCACCACCCTTAAAGCCCTCAGACGGTGCATGGGCTTCTTTTCCTATTACACCCAATGGGTCCCCCATTACGCAGACAAGGCCCGCCCCCTGGTCAAGTCTACCACTTTTCCCCTCTCTGCCGAGGCCTGCGTGGCCTTCAGCTGCATTAAAGGGGACATTATCAAAGCATCGATGCATGCGGTGAACGAGACCATTCCCTTCCAAGCAGAGAGTGACGCCTCCGATTTCGCGCTTGCTGCTACCCGCAATCAGGAAGGCAGGCCAGTAGCATTCTTTTCTCGTATCCTTCAAGGCTCTGAAATTTGGCACTCCGCGGTGGAGAAAGAAGCCCAGGCCATAGTGGAAGCTATTAGGCACTGGAGGCACTATCTCCCCGGCAAAAGGGTCACCTTGCTGACCGACCAGCGCTCAGTTGCGTTCATGTTCAGCAACCAACAGCGGGGCAAAATCAAAAATAATAAAATTTTGCGGTGGAGAATAGAACTCTCCACTGACAACTATGATATCCTGTACCGGCCTGGAAGGCTCAATGAGCCCCCTGATGCCTTATCCCGGGGAGCGTGTGCCAGCGCACAGCTCGACCAGCTATACGCCCTCCATGAACATCTTTGCCACCTGGGGGTCACCCGATTTTACCATTACGTGAAAGCCCGGAACCTGCCGTACTCCATTGAGGACATCAGGACGATGACCAGGGACTGCCAAGTCTGCGCTGAGTGCAAACCGCACTTCTACCGTCCTGAAAAGGCGCAACTTATCAAGGTCACCCGCCCCTTTGAGCAACTGAGTGTTGACTTTAAGGGCCCTCTTCCCTCCACCGACCGCAATGTCTACTTTCTCAACATTATCGACGAGTACTCGCGGTTCCCCTTTACCATCCCCTGCCCCGACACCACTGCCACGTCCGTCATAAAAGCCCTGCGCCAGCTCTTCACTCTGTTCGGATATCCCTGCTATATCCACAGTGATAGAGGGTCCTCCTTTATGAATGACAAGCTGCGCCAGTACCTGCTAGCTAGGGGCATTGCTACTAGTAGGACCACGAGCTATAATCCCCGGGGAAATGGACAGGTGGAGAGGGAGAATGCCACAGTGTGGAAGGCCACACTTTTAGTCCTTAAGTCAAAAGGGTTGCCAGTCTCTCGATGGCAGGAGGTCCTCCTCGAGGCACTCCACTCTATCCGCTCCCTGTTATGTACGTCCACCAATGCCACCCCTCACGAGCGCCTATTCTCTTTTTCCAGGAAGTCTGCCACTGGGACCACCCTACCAGTTTGGCTGACATCCCCAGGGCCAGTGCTGCTCCAGAAACATGTGAGGAGCAATAAATACTCCCCGCTGGTCGAGAGGGTTCACCTTCTACATGCGAACCCCCAGTATGCCTACGTGGTCTTACCTGATGGGCAGGAGGACACGGTCTCCGTCCGCGACCTGGCACCCGCAGGAGCAGCAGACCACTACCCCGAACACTCCACGGTAACTATGAACCCTGTACCCGAAGTGACACCACGCACACCGAGCCCTACACAGACTCCTCACGACACTCCTATACCGGGCGTCTCGCACGCGTATATACCAGGCGCCTCGCACACGCATGAGGGATCACTGACGCCTAGTGGACTGACACCTCCAGTTAGGCCGGAACCAGCACAACCACCGTCTCAGGTGCAATCACCACCGGCACCTGTGCAATCACAGCCGGTGCTACGTAGATCGCAGCGACAGATTCGACCACCTGATAGACTTAACCTGTAAATATACTTGTAAGAAACTTCGCCCCATGGGGACTCTCTTTTAAAACAAAGGGGGGGTGAATGTGGTGAACTACATATACCTGTCTGGACACGCCCCCCCCGCTGACTGCTCTTGTGGCTCCTCCCACAGACCCCGGTATAAAGGCAATTGAGGCCTGAGCCCAGCCCTCAGTCTCCAGGATGTACCATGGTGGTCAATTGCTGCTTGTTCTTTCTTCCAGTCAATAAAAGCCGATATCTTGCCTCACGTCTCAGAGAGTTATTGATGGTGCTTCACATACACTGGATGAATTCCTTTGTTGATAACTTTGAGGAACAAATATACAATTTTATAGTACTGTAGGAGTATTGGAAGTGCTCTAATTTGTTCCATATTTCATTTAAGTACATAGTTTGTTACTCAGTTAATTGGCAAGTGCATCTTTTTTTAATAATTTTGTAACTATTTCCATAAAACCGGTTTTTTGGAGCAGCCATTTAATTGGGCCAAAATGTACTGGTCCTGATGTGTCCCAATTAATCAAAATCCACTGTACTTTGTGCCTCCAAATCCTAAGAACTTTCTACAGGGGTATGACTGAGAGCATCCTGATTGGCTGCATCACTGCCTGGTATGAGAACTGTACCTCCCTCAATCGCAGGATTCTGCAGACAGTGGTGTGGACAGCCCAGTGCATTTGTAGTTGTGAACTTTCCATGATACTGGATATTTACAAAGACAGGTGTGAAAAGAGAGTCTGAAGGATCATTGGGGACCTGAGTCACCCCAACCACAATCTATTCCAGCTGCTACCATCCGGGAAACGGTACCACAGTTTAAAAGCCAGGACCAACAAGCTCTGGGACAGCTTCCTCCACCAGGCCATCAGACTGATTAACTCATCCAGATTTGACTGTTCTATTTATTATAAATTATTTTAAATTACTATGATTGCACATTACACACATTGTATATTTAGATGGAGACATAATGTAAAGATTTTACTCCTCATGTATGTAAAGGATGTAAGAAATAGTCAATTCAATTCAACTCAACTTAGAGATAAATATAGATATTTTGATCCTGCAGTTCTCCGACTCATGGCTTGTCTAAGATCAATTCAAATACATCACTCTGTTGATGAAGATATGTAGAGAAGAAGGTACACATTAGTGATAACCACAGATAACATAGTTGGCTGTTGAGATCCTAATGCACTCAGTCATTAGATATTTCTATAACAATCAAAAAGCAGAAGAGTCTGCAGAAAGAAGCATAATGCAAGTAAATGTGCAAATAAAGACTTACTTCAATGAAGATCACAATATCTGAAAGCTGAACAAACTGAGTGAAACAGTGATGCAATCGAAAGCACTTAATCATTTCAGTATGGTGACAGCAAGGAGAGTAGAGGAGATCACCATGTGACCACTGATGAAATTCAGTGGTTTGAGAGAGGTACAATTGAACAGCTTTTTCATCCAATAAGATTGTTCTCGGTTCCTGGTAGGTGGAACGGCAGAAGATAAAAGAACAGACATTGCATCTCCTGCCATGGTCAAGAAAACTAATGTTAGAAGACAAGCGGTTAGTAAAGTTGGAAGAGTGGACCTTTGGAATGTTGAATGCTAGAGGAATAAAAATTTGGATTAAAATAGTATTGGTGTAAATGGTGGTTGATTGTTGGCACAGATGATGGGTCAAAGGGCCTTTCTCCAGACTCTTTGACTCTTAACGTTAGGTTACCTCAAGGCTGGCCTATAGTTTTTAATGTATTGCAGCTTACTGTGCTTAAGCAGTCTGTAACAGGGAAAGGAAGGGATGATCTTCAGATATGGAGGTTGATGGGCTGGAGGCTGAGCAGAAGAGCACCTTTATCCTTGCATTCATTGGGTATTGGAGGAGTGTGGAGAGAGCAAAGGTTCTTGAAATATATAAGGAACAATATGGAATACTGTTAGTCATATTTGAGTGGAAGTCATGATTAAGGTAAGCAGACAAAATCTCAGACACCTTTTTGGAATAACTCATAATCAGAGATGAGTTGACAGAGCTGGAAGATCTGGGTCATTGGAATGGAATCCTTACAGGTGGTTGGGTGACAGACACTATAGTTGAGTTGGCTGGGCTGTGCAGCTTTCTTGAGATTAATTCTTTCTCTCCATGATACTACCTGACGTTGTGATTTTCTTCAATATTTTTTGTTTTAATTCAGGTTTACTTGTGGATATTAGAAATCACATCGATATTCCAAAGTAGGATTCACGCAACATTCGAAGGACTCCATCTGTGGAAAACTTGTGAGCAGCAAACTTGAAGTGAAGAGGTAGAGAAGGAGAATCTCATGTTGAGAATCAGGCAGGTCTGCCACCAGTGACACTATCTGCTTCACCCAAGTAGACTCAGACCATAGAGACATCAGGTCCCAAGACCAATGTATTCATGTATACATGCCTTGACGATGTTAGGATAGAGTAACTGACTGTTGTGATATGACCTTAGACTTTGTATTTACAATGCAATTGGTTTATAGATAGATCCATTAATTGTGATGTGTTGTTGATGAGAACGTGCAGAGAATAAAAATATGGATTTAAGTAGGATTAGTGTAAATCTGTGGTTGATTGGTACAGATGAGATAGGACAAAGGCCTGGCTTCATGCTCTTTGATCTTTGATTGTTGTTTTTTTTTGCTAAGGTCACAGCTAATCTATAGTTTTTTATGCATTGTAACGTACTGCACTTAAACAGTCCATGGCATTTAAAGATTAAAGATGAGCTGTATTTGTGATATATACATTGAAGCCTACAGTGAAATGCATTGTTTGTGTTGATGACCAACACATTCTGATGATTGTTCTGGGGACAGCCCACAAGCTTTGCCACATTTCCAACACCAGCGTAGCATGCCCACAACTTACTAACCCTAACCCTAACCATACATCTCTCAGGTATGGGAGGAATTAGGAGCACCTGGAGGAAACCTACATGGTCTCGAAAAGAATGTACAGACTCCTTACAGAGAGCAATGGGAATTGACACCCAATCAGTGATCATTGCTGCTGTAAAGTGTTGTGCTAACCATCGTTGTGACTGGTTTCAAGGGCAATCCATGCAATCAGGAGACAACGATTGCTACTTCCCTGGTCTGGGTATTCTGGCTGTATGCCCAACTGGCAAGATATCTTCCAGCATCTGCCGTCTGCCGCTGCGGCTGCTCATGGTTCCACAGGTCATTATGGGCAGAGACTTCAAGTGCATCTTCGAATGAGCTGGGCAAGTCAGCAGAACCAACAACAAACAGAAGCTTGCCAAGGGGCACTTGGAACTGATAACCCAGAAAACATCAACTAATTTCAATAGAGTAACACATGGAATGTTCAGAATCCCTTTTTGATTTCTTGATGCAGTTTTGGGAGGTATCAAGACAAATACCAAGTGCTATCCACCATTGGATGTGTCCGGAAAGTGAAAAAGAGTGCGTCCAGGACTCCAGGAAAGCATGCAGAATACATGAGCACAACGGGCTTTTCCCTCCCATCAGCAGAAGTATGATCACCTGCAGCTGTAACATGATATCAAGTAATATATGAGCGAATCTGGAAGCAAACTTGTTATATCCACTCCCATTTATTCCTCTCTTCTGCAGTGCAGTCTGCCCCAGAGATCATAATACATGCCACATTGTATCTTTTAGTACCTAAGGTTAAATTGATATGTGCACATTACTACAGTATGCCCTAGTTGATCAGGAAACAAGGAGCTGCTGGGTTAATTGAGCATGCATTAAATTCCCTTCAACAAGTGAAGTCAAGTTCAAGTTTATTGTTATTCAGCCATATATATGTATGTAAATCAACATTTTCCTCCAGATCAACACGTATTTATAACTCATACACAACACATAAGGTAATTACCACACATAAATTAAAAAAATAATAAGGTGCATTTATGACACAAGTCAAAAAGTAAACAGTATAGTGCTACTTGCACTTCATATGCGGTGAAACCTGGGTGGTGGCAGGGAGTTGCCTGAGGGAAGAAGCTATTTCCCATCCTAACAGTCCTTGTCCTAATGCTACAGTACCTCCTGCCTGGTGGTAGGGGGTCAAAGAGAAGAGGTGGCCTGTTTAAAAACATTGTATATCTCTCTTGCTGGCTTGTCCCACTCTTTCCCTTGATTTCCCTTTTACCCTCACCGCCACACCTACCCATTTCCCAATTCCCTTGCATCAAGCAGATCAGGAAGTTCAAAATCCCCTACACAAATATACGGGTCAATAGAGCTATTGAAAAGTAGAAGAAAGGGGTAAAAAAAATCAATAAGTAATCAACCATATACATATAAATATGCAAAATAGAAGAGAAAAATAAAGAAGTGTACAAGACATAAATTAATGGAAATGCACATCTACTGATATGTTTACCTCAGACACAGCAGCTTTTGCTGTAATGGGATGGATGAGATAATGTTGACCAGAATGTTGCTTGTTGACCAGTAACATGAAACTTAGGGAAATGACTTTACGTTACTAAGGTGATTTCTAATTAGTTTTAAACTACCATGGTGATAGTAATCTTATGAAAACTATGATAGCAAATTACTATGCCAAGCACAAGGACTAAAGGCAGAGTGTATGTGATAGAGAACAAAGAGAAGAATTCTGCATCACTTTAAAGGTCCAGGTAACCTTACTACACTGGACAACAAAGATTTTGCTTCCTGAATTTGTTTGGGTGTATCTAATGGATTTTGGGCTGCTGATCATGAAAATAACCACAACATTTCCCAATCACACACCATTTTTTTCAACTCATCTGTATTTTCAATTCATAATTCAGTCAATTAAAAAGTTGTCCACAATATAAGCTGAAAAGTTTTCTATCTTGCCCAGGCATGCCTGGCCATGCTCAGGCAGGGAGGATGCTGCATGGCGGGATAGGTCTTAGAAAGGCTATAAAAGCATCACACACACACCCTTCTATGCATTGTGTTTACATGTATATCAGTCTGCGATCACATTGATGCGCACACACTTCACACATAGTGCATTGTGTATATTCTTATTATAAAGGAATTGTGTTTTCAGGAGTATTTGCAATAGCAAAATTTTTCGCCAATGTTGCAACCGTCGTGATACTTTCTGTTATGTTTGTAGTGAGTAAACACTTAAATCACAAAGACAGAGTATGAATCCTCTTGTTAAGAAAGCCTATGAGCTCTTTTTTGGGTATAAAACTGGCAACCAAGACAAAGCCTGGGCTCCTTAAATTTGTTGCACGACATACGCTGTCAATCTAAGAGCTTGGCTCAGAGGTACTCAGAAGTCAATGGTATTTGCTGTCCCTATGATATGGTGAGAGCAGAAGGATCATGTGACAGACTGCTACTTCTGTTTGACCAGTGTGTCTGGATCTTCTGCTAAAAGCAGGAAATCCATTCAATACCCCAATCTCCCTTCAGCCGTGAGACTGAGGATAGTCTTCCAGTACTGAAGCCATTAGAGACATGAAGTCTAGAGGAGGAAGATGAAGAAACCATGATGTACAAAAAAGCTGGATGAACTCAGCAGGTCGGGTAGCATCCGTTGAAAGAAGCAGTCAACGTTTCTGGTCGAGACCCTTTGTCAGGACACTGAAGAAACCATGATTCACGAGTCAGGAATGGAAATCGACACTGCTACTGATACAGATTTTGAACCCTTTATGTTGAGTGAGCCTCATCTGATAACTCAATCTGAGTTAGATGACCTGGTCAGAGACTTGAGTTTGAATGACTGGGCTCAAGACTGTTGTCACCAGGCACAAAAATTTCCGTAAAGGATTTCAATATTTGAGAAAGATACTCCCCAGAATGACTGATGCCAAAATAAAATGAGGCATTTTTGTAGGCTCACAAATCTAAAAGTCATCAATGGCAGGTAATTTGAAGAACTTCTAGTGGGTCTGGAGAAAATCACATAGAAGGCATTCAAGGATGCTGTTGGAAAATTTTCTTGGCAACTACAGAGCACCAGGCTCTGTGCAGCTGGCTAACAACATTCTTCAAGCATACAAAACAATGAAGTATAGCATGTCACTAAAGAGTAATTTTCTGTATTCCCATTTAGACTTCTTCCCTGCAAATCTGGGCTCTGTCAGTGACAAGCATCGTGAAAGGTTTTGCCAGCACATTGCGGTCAGGGAGAAATGGTATCAGGGCAACTGGAACCCATCAATGCTGTCTGATTATTGTTGGACATCCAAGTGAGAAGCCACAGACACTGAGTACAAATGAAAATCATCAACAAAATATTTTTAGCTTAGTTGAACTACTGCAAAGTGCCAGCACCATTATGCAATTAAATGTATTATATTCAATAAAAGTTAATTTCTAGTTTCATCAAATTCCTACATGATACAAGTACATAGTCTCATATTTGTTTTCATCTTCAAGTGATCTAGCATAGCCAAAAAGAATTTACGAGGACGCAATACTTTTGGAAAAAAAATTGTTATCCAATGTAATTTATCCTTTTACTAAATATATTTAAGTCCTTTAGGAACCTCACCTTCCACATTCTAGACAAGAGTTTTATAAGGCCACAACAGGAAGAAACTCCCTTGTGTGACATCATTTATGTACTGAAGCCACAGGAAACAAAATAATTAGCTACAGATTGCGATTCAGATTAGTTTATTGTTATATACACCAGGGTGAATGAAATTGCTTGTTTGCAAAGTAAACATGGTATAAGTAAATAAAGCAGTAAATACAGCAATGAACCCAAAAAACGAATGGTGCAAAATATAGTATTGGAAACTAAAGTAATTCTGAAAGAACTGCTAACATGCCAATGAAAGAAGAGGTGCTATTAAGGACGTGGGCATGTGGCTGCACCACCAGTAAGGAGGTGGAAATGAGGTGATTGAATCCGAAGTCTAGTTGTAGTGGTGAATAAGCTTTTCTTGAGTCTGGTCATTCAGCCTCTTCAGCTCCTGTATCATCTCCCTTAAGGTAGAAAAGAGTTGCAGAATTTTTGATGATACTGTTAGTCTTCCTGATACGTTGTACCGTGAAGATGGACTGGATGGAAAGATGACATGACCTCTGGAAGATCCCATTGGGGTACACATCCGCTTTGGGAAATGGTAGAAAATGATAATTAGCTGTGGACAAGAACAGGCTACAGATCTACAATGTTCTTCAAAAGCTACCTTGAAAGCCATTCTATATTCTAAAGTGTTGATGAAGATTCTTCTTCAATGCAGAGTGTCCTCAGTTGCCTAAAATGACCTTTCTGCGTACACATAGCACCCAAGCAAACAGTGGTAAATGAGCAAATCCAGATTACAATTTATAGAACTTGATAAAGTACAGTACATGACATGTAGCGTTGAATATTGTGTTCTCTGCTGTTTTAATGGAAGCGATTTGTCAACATGACAGGAATAGTGCCCAAATTCCTTATAGTAGATAATAAAATTTGAACATTTTGCACAAGTTTTATATCATTAATTCTATAGGTGAGTGTATGAGGAATGGGAATGTACTGTAATGTGATTAGGAATTCTATTTCTACCCATAAATGTTAACCTAAACAAAAAAATAGTTTGTCAGTGATAGACTCTCCAAAAATACAGACAGATAACACAAAAGAATTTCAGCAACACTCGGAATTATTCTGATCATCTTTTAAGAAAGAGAGATGAACAATGCTTACATTCAGTGCCAGTTGTATCATTCAAAATTATAAAATCTAAGCAACACAGACAAAATGCTGGAGAAATTCAGCAGGCCAGGCAGCATCTATGGAAAAGAATACACCCGACGTTTCAGGCCAGAGTCCTGATGAAGGGTCTGAAATGTCGACTGTACTCTTTTCCATCGATGCTGCCTGGTCTGCTGAGTTCCTCCAGCATTCTGTGTGCGTTGCTTGGATTTCCAGCACCTGCAGAATTTCTCTTGTTTATAAAATCTTGCTCATCTTTTAAAGTGGGTTCAATATGTGAATAGAACAATCTTTCAATAGGTTAAGGTTCATGAATTATAAGTATTGATATGAAAATGGAAATTGGCATTAAAGAACTTATGATCTTCTCAAATGCTAAAAATGAAAGTATTCTGAAGATAATGATTACAAAACAAGTTTGATAGTGTTTTAATATACGTTACTGTCTCAAGTTCCTAAATATACTTACTTCAATTGAAAGACAAATGAAGGTGTGCAGAAATAAGTGGGTGCAGTAAATACAAAAGAAACAAACAAATTAAACTTAATTATTTTATTAAACAATGTAAGGCTTTCCAGATTTTATCACACTTTTTCCTCATCTTTCATTTTACGCTGCCAAACTGGAACCACAACAGTGAAATTCCTTGCAATATTTTGCTATGGTACAGGAATGACCTAAGTGGAGCAAAAAATAATGCACCATAATGATCATAAGATCAGGGAGCCTCTTTGGAAATAAAAACAGAATCAACGTTTCAGATTAATGATTCTTCATCATAACTAGAAAGTGAGAAAATAAGGGCACTTTAAATTGTAGATTGTTGGAGGGTTAGAGTGTCACAAACACGAAAGGCCAGCTACTTGAAAATGCAGAATTCAACATTGCTTCAATAATTTCACTTGCAATTGTTTCAGTTACACAAATGAAAACTGACATTCTTTATATATTTTTGATTTTATAATTATTCTCATCAGTCTCCACCCTACTTTTGTAGCATGATATCAAATGGTAAAGTAAACCGAGTACAGAGTTAATTTTTAAGAGATGTGATTGGATTGGTGGGTAAGAATGGAAAAAAGAGTATTGTGCTCAGAGATTGTAATGGGAATGTACCACAAATACCAATGTCTAATAATAGTACAGTAGGTGGCTTTGTACACACTGTGGCTTGCACTATTCTACATCACATCATAGTCCAAAGAACTGGACTATGATGTGAGGCAAATCAGTAAGACGAGAAATTATCTGCAGATAAACAGGTAGATGAAAGCAAGACAAACTCAGAGGAAGAAGAAGCATTACATATAAGCAGTGTAATGTAATGTTTCTTCTTCCTCTGATTTTCTGGCTGGTTCACTTGAACATCATGATCAACATTTCTTCCCCATTCAATTATTTGTTCTGAACAACTGAACCTCTTGACCATGTCTGCATGCTTTTATGCATTGAGTTGTTGGCACAATATTAACTGATTAGATATCTTCATTGGTGAACAGGTGTACCTAATAATGTGGCCTCTGAGTGTATGTGATTTATGAGATTTTTAAAAAGAGCCATTTACTGCACTGACTTCATTCTGAGGATATCACAGCAGAACGTAATGATCTAATTCACATAATTAATGTGAAGGTGGTCTGTAACAATTGTCAGAAAAAAATAGGTGTAGTTTATTCAAAAATCCCAGAAAAGCTTTAAGAATGTTTCTAAGGCAACCCACTAAGATGTTGAACTTTGATCTACCATGGAAGACCCTCTCATAGATTGAGTTCAGAAATCGCTATGTCAACCTTTCCAGACTGAGGGCTCATAAAAATAAGACAAAAATGTTGAGAAGAAAATGGCTGTCCTGAAGCCATGATTCCATAGTCTAGACTAACCCAGAAACACCATCCAATGCAAATATAAGGGTGTAAAGATAACTAGTAGCTTGTATCATGTTAATTGACCTTGAACTAGTGAAAGGTCAGGTCTTGTCAATAGCTGGGCAACAGGTGGAATGAGTGGGCTGACAAGAGAAGGGAGACCAGAAGCAATTTTGGCAACTCTTCTCTGACCATGTAGGCAACGCAATAATTTAAAAAAAAACAGAAGAAACTTTGATTAAACAAAGAAAATGCTGGAAATTCTCAGCTAGACAGGCAGCATCAGAGAATGGAATGGAGATAATATTTTAGGTTGAAAACATGTCTGGTCAGTAGTAAGTTAGTAAAATGATTTATTATTGTCTTATGCACTGAAGTACAATGAAAATCTTTGTTTTGTATCCATCCACATAAATTGTCAGGAGGGGCCGGATGGACCCAAATGCAGGACGCAGACACTGAAGTACTAGGGGGAGGACAGGATGGGGATGCCATGGCACTAAAGGGTAGAGCTGGGGTTCGGGTAAATAGAGTTCAGGCAGGCAGAGCGGAGCGGGCTCCCGAAGTTTGAGTTCAGGCAGACAGGTCCCTGGGGTTTAGGCAGGCAGGTCCTCGAGGATCAGGCAGGCAGACAGGTCCTCGAGGTTCAGGCAGGCAGACAGGTCCCTGGGGTTCAGGCAGGCAGGTAGATAGACAGGTCCCCGGGGTTCAGGCAGGCAGACAGGTCCCTGGGGTTCAGGCAGGCGTGCTAGATAAGCTGGCGGAGAGCCCTCCCTGGGCGGGCCGCATATGTCCCGGGTAGGGCTGCCTCCCAGGCGGAAACATCGGAGGCCTGGGCACGACGCAGACCCCTAGGCAGGTGCGGGGCACAATCCCAGGGTTCGGGCGGAAGAGAAGGACGGGGCAGAACCACTGCCGGGCAACGGCAGTCCGGCCGGACCTGCCCGACAGAGGCAAGGGATAGGAACGGGCATAGGTCCAAGGTGACCAACACAACAGTCATGATAGCGGGAAAATCGGGAACGGCTGGCAGACAGCGCGACCGCGCGAACAAAACAAACGAGCGGAGAAGCGGGACCAGCACATGGGAAGAAAGGTGGGGGAGAGGACCAACCTGGCAGTACTGGTATGGGGCAGAGAAGCACGATGAGGAGTTGATCTGAGCCCGGGCAGGATAACAGAATGCAGAGAAGAGTTCGGAGCCGGCAGAGAAACAGGAAACAGAACAAAACGACCACCCGCCTGGTCCCAGTCCCAAGGCCCCTTATAAACACCTGCAGCTCAATGAGTTACAGGTGTGCCTCCTTGAACCAGGAGGGTCCTAACTAGATCACAGGTGACGGGAGGGACAACTGCAGGACCCGGAGTCCTGAGCCCCCGGACCGGATCGAGACCCGAAACGCGGTTCCATACCGGACCCTGACATGAACGGTTTCCACACATCAGTGTATTGAGGGTAATATGAGGGAAACAATAGCAGAATGCAAAATAAAATGTTACAGTTGCAGAGATAGTGAAGTGCAGTAAGACAGTAAGGTGGAAAGTCACAACAAGGTAGATGGTGAGGTCAAGAATCTATCTTATCAGATTGGGGGAGAGGAGAAAGAATGTGACTGTATGGTGTTCAATCGTGGTTCAAGAATTTTGACAATGTGTAAGTTAATAATAATAATAATGGTTTTGAACATCAGTTGTAGAGACATCAACCTGAAACATCAATTTTATTTCTCTTCTCATGTATGTTGCCTGATCAACTGAATGTTTGCTGCATTTCCTACTTTTATTTCAGAGTTCCAGTATTGATAGGCCTTCAATTTTCAAAAAGCTGTAAACGTCTGGAAGACAAAAATAAAACAGACAATGCTGGAAATACTCCTGACGAAGGGTCTCGGCCCGAAATGTTGACAGTACTTCTCCTTATAGATGCTGCCTGGCCTGCTGTGTTCCACCAGCATTGTGTGTGTGTTGTCTGCAAATACTCCTCTATTTTTGTTTCTATTTCGGAATTTCAGTGTCTGTTCCAGCCTGAAATAATTAGGGAAAATGGATTGGCTCGGCATGAATAATTTTTTAAGTATTGCCAATATCATTTATTCTAGAAACAACATACAACGCATGGCCTTTGATTAAAATCATAGAAAATTACAAAAGACATATTCTTACTTCTTTGTATCTCAAAGATCAGCTTATCACTCCTACACTTTCCATTACTGGCAGTTGTTTAACCTTGTCCTTGTGCTTTTTGCTCCCTTCATATTGGTTGGTGGTAGATTCTCAATGAAGCAGGCTGCATGACTTTGCAAATCACCTCAAATAGCTCTGGACCAAGAAGGTTTGGTTTTGAAGGGCATCATCCTAATAGGAGAGAGAATAATCAGATTGATTGCCAATGGCAGAACACCAAAAAGGGCAAAAGAAGGAGAGAAGTAATGATATTTCCCTGAATAAGAACAGTCAGCTTACAATTTTTGGAATCACTATTACTCCACTAGGTTCTAGTTCTAGTAAGTAATTGGAGGGCATACCTTAGTATTGCTGACACAGGGACCAAGAAGAAGAGGGAGAAGAAAAAAAGATGTGAGAGGAATAGAGATATTTTGTGCACACATCTCCTGCAAAATCCACAAGAAAAAATGTTGGCCTCTATTGTTCCAAATTCACAACTGAACTATGTCTCTGATTCTTCATCATACCTTCTCCCCCCCCCCACCCCGCAATTGAATTTTTCATAGTGCTAATGAGTGACCTACAATTTTAAACTGTCTCGTGAATATTTTGGTATACAATTGACTGGTAAAATATGAGTGAGAAAATAGTTCTTGTTTCAAACCCCATTTTCCTAAGTCCAACTTTCAGATAACCCACCGCCTCCTCAACTTTTTTAGTCAAACTTCATTTTATTTTGTATGTTCAACACATGGAATAAAGGGAAGTGGTAAAGGAAATGTGATTGAAGAGTTCCAGAAGCACAATGTATTCTAAATTTTAAATTAAATTTTAAAATGCTGTTACATAAATTTACTCAAAGCAAGCCAGATATTATCTCCACCATGAACAGTCCTTAGCCTAACTGTGAACCCCATCTTGTAAAAAACCAGCACTACAGAAAAGTCAGCAGAAGCTCCAGAGGTCTCATACCTGGAAGAGGAAGGGCCTTTGATGGGTTACCCCTCGAAAGACTGAAAGAATGGCCCATACAGAGGACCCTGGTGAGTTTCTATGGTGGCCCATGCTCCAGTAGGTGTGATGAACTTAAGGAAAAGAAGAAAAAGCCAGATATCAAAAACATAAAACACTCCAAGGCTTCGTATTCTGGAGATATGACTCAGTCCTTTATAGCTTAATGTGCTTTAGTTATGGTAGGTGTTTACAAGGTGTCGAATGAAATTCTATCATTTATTTAAAACCAAGAGTTTTTGGAATTTTTTTAAACAGCCTCATTTGAAAGGTCAATACACTTAACAGATTAAATTGAAATAAATATAATTTATTGACTTTCAAACTTTAGAATAGAATGAAACAAAAATGTTAAATGTACTTTTCCTGACTAGTATAACTAGGAACATGATAATACTGTACCATCTGACATTTTCAATAATATTCTTGTTTTTGTTGGGGAATAGTGGTAACCAATTGAACCTTGCATGACTCATTGTCAGAATAATCACTTTGAAAGCGTCATCATGTTGCACCTACAGTTTGAGGAAGAACATTTCACCATTGAAAATAAAGGAATCTTGCCCACAGGCCCATAAATAGCTCCGATATTTAAGATGTTTCATGGATCTGTATATGTTGTTTTTGGTATACTATACAGTATATGGCTTTGATGTGATGTTTAAAGATAGTATTTTTGAGAAATATTGTAAACTTCTTTAATTACGCTCAATTCAGATCCAGTGATTATCTAAACAGCAAAAGATTTAGTGATAAAATATTTGAGTTCATAAGAGGGATAACTGTTCCTCTTCAGTATTCCTGGCAATCTTTGACTGCAAAATATTCTCTGACCCAGAGACCCATCCTAAGATTATATATCACTCCCAAATTGTTAATTACGATGTTTGTAGAAGGAACTTCTGTGCCTGTCTGTTTCTCTTTCTACAGATGATGCCTGAGCTTTTACCTGCATTCTTTGGAAAGAAGTGGTTCTATTCAGCTACCATAGACTGTTACCAACCACCTCTAAGGTTGAGAAGACTTTACTTCTTACCAAAGTTCATACAGATTACTCAGGAATTTATGGAAATCACTACACTTAAATAAGCCATTAAACTCTATTTGCCAATGCCTGCCTCTTCGTATAAGAACAGGTGATATAGAAACAAGATTAGATCTCATCTGTTGCTTTCTTCCACATGGAGTTACCATGTTTCTCCTGAACTGCTTATAAAACTCCATGATTGAGCAAGCTGCACTGTATTACATTTCCTCAGAATCATAGAACCACAGGAGATTTTTAGTACAGATTGAGGCCACGACACCCATTCTAACTGTTTCTATTACTTTCTCATTTCTTTGATAAGTATGTTCTTTCTGTATTTTCTATGGATTAATTCATGGACATTTTGTAAACATGAGTAATAGTTTTGACCTCTCCAACAGTGGCAGCATTTTCATATCTATTATCTAAACTTCGTCATTTTAATAAGGTCATCTATCAGTCTTACCTTTTCCACAGTCATAAAGTCAAAGAGCTAAACAGCACAGAAAACAGGACCACCAGCAAAAATCATCTTTGCCATCTAACCTGAGCTACTCTGTGCCTGTGTTCAGTCTATAGCCCTCAAAACTTTTCTATCCATGTAACTGTAAAATGTCTTTTAAACATTGTAATTATATCTGCCTCTACCACTTCCTCACCATCTTCCCATACTTGTTTCACATAGTCGCCAACTTCCCCTCAGACCCCTTTTAAATCTTTCTCCTCTTGTCTTAAATCTATGCTCCCCAGCTATAGACTTCCCCACTCTGGGAAAAATACTGTGGTTCTGATTATGATTGCTGCAAGTATAGAGGACAGGTTTTGGATATTAGTGCAAAGGATTGAGGTTCTAGGTTCTCCCACAATGCATTGGGAACTTAGCAGATGAGGAGCAGAGAAGGGACAAGTGCCAAACATAAAGGCCCAAAGAATTTCCAGACAAATTTTGTAATGTCAATAGGGGTGGATGGTCTTGGAGATCAAAACTAAGAATGAAGAGCCAAGGATTTGGATACATTGTTGCCAGAAGTGCAATTATTACCTTCAAATGGTCAAGGTCAGTGGCCACATCTTCAAAAGCTCCAGAGATGGATACTCCTCCAGTTATCACTTACAGTATAGTGGTGAACTACATTTTCCTGTCTGGATACGCCCCCACTGCTGACTGCTCCTGTGGCTCCTCCCACAGACCTCTGTATAAAGGCGATTGGAGGCACTGCTCCTCCCTCAGTCTCCAGGATGTCGTGTGGTGGGCTCTTGCTGCTGACGGTGCTTTCTTCCAGCTAATAAAAGCCTATCTCTCGCCTCACGTCTCCAAGAGTTATTGATGGTGTATCAAGTATTTCCCCCGAAACCCCATCAGCAGCTAATGATTTCAACAGATCACGCAACCTTCCTTAGGTTATTCTTATTCCTGAACATTGCTGCAATCCTTACACCTACACCACAAGCTTTCCCACACTGCCACCTATTCAACTATGAGCATAGAACTTAGAACATAAAGCTGTGGTTCACAGGAGCACAGAAGTCATCTTCTTCCACCACTATCCCTGGCAGCTGTCCCAAGTACCTACCACTTTCTGTTTAAAGAACTGGCCCACAGATCCCTTTTAAACTTTTCCCCTCACCTTAACTGCAAGTTACTCAGTCAATACCTCAGAATGGTGCCAAACTGCAGTCTCTACTGAAATTTTGGGTCAGGCTTAGTTGTTTTTTAAACTCATAGGGATGGTTTTGGGGACAGAGAGAGGACGCAGGGGTCAGGTTAGGGTTTAGGGATAGGAATTTAGTGGAGAATTAAATATCAGATTAAGGTGATAACCTGTCAGTGAACCATACCAGAAACTACTGATCCTTGAAAGATCATTACTAATGTCTCCACAATCTCTTCAGCTACCTCTTTCACAACTCTGGGGTATTATCCATCTGGTCCAGGTGAGTTATCTACCTTCAGACCTTTCAGCTTCCCAAGCACCTTCTCCCTAGTAATAGCAACTGCACACACTTCTGGCCCCTGACACTCTCGAGCTGCAGACATACTGCCAGTGTCTTCCACAATGAAGACAGATGCAAAATACTTACTCAGTTCGTCCGCCATTTCCTTGTCCCCCATTACTAATTCTCCAGTGTCATTTTCTAGTGGTCCGATATCTACTCTTGCTTCTCTTTTACTCTTTATATATCTGAAAATAATTTGGTATCCTCTTTGATATTGTTGGTTCACTTACTTTCATATTTCATCTATTCCTTCCTTATGGCTTTTTTCAGTTCCCTTTTGTCGGCAGTTAAAAGTTTACCCATCCTCCAACTTCCTAACCATTTTTGCTCTATTATATGTCCTCTTTTTTTGCTTTTATGTTGGCTTTGACTTCCCTTGTCAGCCATGGTTGCATCACCTAGCCTTTAGAATACTTCTTCTTTAGGATGTACCTATCCTACACTTTCCAAATTTCTCCCAGAAACTCCAGTCATTGCTGCTCTGCCATCATCCCTGCTAGTGTCCCCTTCCAATCAAATATGACCAGCTCCTCTCTCATGCCTTTGTAACTTCCTTTACTCTACTGTAATATTGATACATCTGACTTTACCTTCTCTCTCTCAAATTGTAGGGCGAATTCTATCATGTTATGATCCATAATCAAATCCAGTTCAATACACAACAATCATCCAGAATAGCGGATCACCTACTGGGCTCAACTACCAACTGCTCTAAAAAGGCATCTTGTAGGCATTCTACAAATTCTCTCTCTTAGGAACTAAAATCAGCACCAACATGATTTACCAAATCTACCTGCATATTGAAATCCTCCGTGACTATCATATCATTGACCTTTTTACATGCCTTTTCTATCTATAGTTTTAATTTGTAGCCCATATCCTGGCTACTGTTCAGAGGCCTGTCTACAACTCCCACCAGGAGGGTCCTTTTACCCTTGCAGTTTCTTAACTCTACCCACCATGATTCTACATTTTTCAATCCTGTCACTTCTTACTAAAGATTTGATTTTAGTTTGTTGCAAACAGATCTATGCCACCTCCTCTGCCTACCTGCCTATCCTTTTGATAAAATATGCATCCTTGGACATTAAACTCCCAAACTATAATCTTCTTTCAGCCATGACTCAGTGTTGCCCACAATGTCATACCTGCCAATCTCAAACTGTACTACAAGGTTCTTTACTTTACTCTGTATACTGCATGCATTCAAATATAACACCTTCAAGACCTGTATTTGCTAACCCTTTCCGATTTTGTCGCCCTTTTACGGTGCAACTCATTCCACTGACAGCAATTCTGCCCTGTCATCTGCCTGTCCTTCCTGACAGTCTCACTACACTCTGCCTCTGCTTGTAAACCAACAGTCCTGTCCTCAGCCCTATCACTCCAGTTCCCATCCCCCTGCCAAATCAGTTTCAACCCTCCCCAACAGATCCAGCAAACCGGCCCACAAGAATATCGGTGCCTTCGGGTTCAGATGTAACCTGTTTCTTCTGTACAGGTTTCAACTTTTCCAGAAGAGATCCCAACGATCCAGAAATCTGAAACTCTGCCCTCTGCACCACTTCCTTAGCCACACATTCATCTGCCAAATCATCCTATCCTTAGCCTTACTGGCACATGGTACAGACAGCAATCCAGAGATTTGCTACCCTGGAGGTCCTGCTTTTCAGCTTTCTACATAGCTCCCTAGATTCTCTCTTCAGGCCTTCCTTGTATTTCCTACCTATGTCATTGGTGCCGACATGTACCGTATCTTCTGGCTTCTCGCCCTCCCCTTTTCAAATGCCATGGAACCAGTTTGATGCAGGGTTTTGCAACACTTAGAGTTCATCTTCAAAAACAGAGGGATATTCGTTTGGAATTGTCTTACAACCTAACAAATCTCCTCCACAATTTTAATGAACTTGGTAAGGTCATCTATCAGTTCTCTCATTCCCAGGAAATAGAATCTCAGTATGTTCAATATTTCCTGTCAGCTAAAAACAACTCCTTCTTCCACTGGCAGACTTGCAAATCATTTTTTAAGACAGAGACCAAAACCATACCTTGTGCTCCATGTGGTTCAGCCAAGGCTCCATGTAAATGTAACTGAAATATTCAATTTGCGAATTTCTGCAATCTCTTAAGTAGAAGAGGTATCAGTGGATCATGGCTTTTTAATGTAATGATATTATTGTTTACAAGCAACTATAGAAGTTGGAAATTTGAAACAAAGCAGAAAATAGTAGACATACTTGCTTTGCAGGTAACAACTATGTAGACAGAAAAAGAGATAATAGGTGGGCAATGCATATATCAGCCCATTCCAGATTGCAATGGAGCAGGGGAATATGAAATACTGTATGCTGGAGGCAACTTTCAAATTCAAAGTATCAGAGGCATTAGAAAAGATCCGGCCAAAGCTGATTGGAAGGAGGCACCAACAGGGATGATGGCAGACTTTCTGGAAGCAATTTCGAAGGTGCAGGATAGGTTTTTTCCGAAGAAGAAGTATTCTAAAAGGAGGATGAGGCAACCATGGCTGATAAGGGAAGTCAAAGACAGCATAAAAGCAAAAGTGAGGGCATACTATAAGGCAAAGTTTAATGAGAAACTAGAAGATTGGGCATGCTTCAAAGACTAATAGAATGCAACTAAAAAAACAAAAATGAGAGAAAAGATAAAATATGAAAGTAAGCTAGCCAATAATTTAAAAAACAATTTTTTTCAGATGTTAGAGTAAAATAGAGATAAGAATGGACAGTTGGAAAATGGTGCTGGAGAGGAGCAACACCTCATATTCCATCTAGGTAGCTTCCATCCTGATGGCATGAACATCGGTTTCTCCTGGTAAAAAAAATTCTCGCCCCCCCTTCTCTCTTTATCTATTCCCCACTCTAGCCTCTTACTTCTTAGCCTTACCTGCCTATCACATCCCCCTGAGTCCCCTCCTTCTTCCCTTTCTCCCATGATCCACACTCCTCTCTTATCAGATGCCTTCTTCACCAGGCCTTTACCTTTCCCACCCACCTGGCTTCACTGATCACGTTCTAGCTGGTCCTACTTCTCCTCCCCCCAACTTCTAATTCTGGCATCTTCCCCCTTCCTTTCCAGTCCTGAAGAAGGGTCTTGGCCTGAAATATCAACTGTTTAGTCACTTCTATTGTTGCTGTCTGACATGCAGAATTCTTCTAGCATTTTGTTTGCATTGTTCTGAAAGAGGTGGCTGAAGAGATTGTGGAGGCATTGGCAGAGATCTTTCAAGAACCACTAAATTCTGCAATGTTTCGAGAGAGCTGGAAAATTGCAGAAGTCCCTCCACTCTTCAAAGGATCAAAAGACATGAAATTATAGGTCAGATGGCCTGACTTCAATGGTTGGCAAGATGCAAGCATCCATTTCTAAGAATGATGTTTCAGGGTACTTGGAAGTACGTGATTAAGTAGGCCAAAGTCAGCATGGTTTTCTTAAGGGGAAATCTTGCCTGATAGATCTGTTGGGATTCTTTGAAGAAACATTAGACAAACTAAACAAAGGAGAGTCAGTGGATATTGTATACTTGGATTTTCAGACCTTGCACAAGCTGCTGCATATGAGGCTACTAAACAAGGTAAGAGCCCATGGTATTACAGGAAAGAAATTAGCATTGATAGAAGGTTGACTGACTGGCAAAAGGCAATGAGTGGGATTAAGGGGTATTTTCCTGGGTTGGCTACCAGTGATTAGCCAGGGGTTGGTGTTGGGCCCACTACTGTTCAAATTATATGTTAATGATCTGGAAGACAGAAATGATGGCTTTGTAGTCAAGTTTGTAGGTGATAAAAAGAATGGTGGAGCGGGTAGTTTTGAGAAAGAAGGGAGACTGCAGAAGGACTTAAACTGATTAGGAGAGTGAGCAAAGAAGTGACAGATGAAATACAGTGTAGGGATGTGTATGCTCATGCATTTTTGTAGAAGGATAAAGGCATAAATTATTTTCTAAACAAGAAAGAAATTCAGCAATTGGAGATGCAAAGAGACTTGGGAGTACTTGTACAGGATTCCCTAAAGGTTAACTTGCAAGTTAAATCGGTGGTAAGGAAGACAAATGCAATGTTAGAGGTCTAAAATATGAAAGCAAGGCTTAATACTGAGGTTTTTATAAGGCGTTGGTCAGACAGCACTTGGAGTATTGTGAGTAGTTGTGGGCTCCATATCTAAGAAAGGATGTGCTGGCATTGGAGAAGGTCCAGAGGACATTCAAGAGAATGATTCCAGAAATGAAAAGGTTAATGTACAATGAGCATTTGATGGCTCTGGGCCTGTACTCCCTATTGAAAGGACTAGATAGTATGGTTCATGGAGGACATGCTTCCAATAGTGAGAGAGTCAATTACCAGTGGGCACAGCCACAGAATAGAGGGATGTTCCTTTAAACAGTGGTGATAAGTAACTTGGAGCTAGAGGGTAGCAAATCTATGGAATTCATTGCCGCATGAGGCCACGAAGACAAAGTCATTGGGTATGTTTAAAGTAGTGGTTGATAGCTTCTAGATTAGTAAGGGTGTCAAATATAACGGGCAGAATGCATGGAAATGGGGTTGAGAGTGAAAATCAGCCATGCTGAAATGGTGAAGCAGACTAGATGGGCTGAATAGCCAATTTCTCCTCCTATGTCTTCTGGTCTAAGTCTACATTTTATGTTTTTAATAAACAGGAGCAATGCATTTGTAAATAAGTATATATTTTTTTAACTTTGTAAATTATTTAAGTCATTTTCATCTGTCTTCTAATGACCGATGTGGGAGATGTGGTCACATCTCAGTGATCTTGTGGAACCATGGCATTGAGGTTGATGGCCACAAAAGGCTGAATCAACCACAGGACTCTAGTAATGGGAGAGGCCAGGCATTGGGTTACAGCGACACAACCCAGCATAGTATTTCAGGTCAAAGACCTTTCACCAGTTGCTGCCATTGCTCTCGATCAATGTCTAATCTGAATGATTTATTTTGGTGATTTATAGGTTTTTCAATCAACAAATAAACTACAGCATGTTTACAGCAGCAAACAACCGCCCTATTGGTGGAGTAAATGCACCTTATCTGATCATTGCTGTAACTAATTCAACACTTACCAGGAGTTGGTTCCATTAGTTAGAATATGTTAACATATAGATTTTCAATACAGTATAGGTGAATCTTTCAATGACTCAAGTCTCATTCTCTGTAACAATCCAATTAACTCTCGTTGCTTACCAGGAAGTATTGTCAAAAGCTGTTCAATATACTTTACTGTTACTATTTCAATTATAACATTTCTTCCTATTTTTGAGTGAAATAATGAAGGTAAAATATATCTGACAGCATACATGAAAAATAATATAATGAAGTAAAAATAAAACTGTACACTGAGGCAAAATCAATGTGTTCTTTACGTGCCCAGAATAAGCAGCATTACAGCACTTCCATCAACTCTTGTTTTTCTTAACAACAAGAAAGTCTGCAGATGCTGGAAATACAAGCAACCCACACAAAATGCTGGAGGAACTCAACAGGTCAGGCAGCATCTATGGAAATGAATCAACAGTCGACGCTTCAGGCCGTGACCCTTCTTCAGGACTGAGAAGAAAGGGGGAATATGCCAGAATAAAATGGTGGGGGGAGGGGAAGGAGGCTAGCTGGAATGTGATAGGTGAAGCCAGGTGGGCGGGAAAGGTCAAGGACAGGAGAAGAAGGCAACTAATGGAAGAAAAGGATGGAGGAGGGGACCCAGCGGGATAATAATAGGCAGGTGAGAAATGGTAAAAGGTCAGAATGGGGAATAGTGGGGGTAATTTTTTTTTACTGAAAAGAGAAATTGATATTCATGCCATCAGGTTAAAGGCTATCCAGATAGAATATGAAGTGTTGTTCCTCCACTAGGAGGGTGACCTCATCTCAGTCGTGAAGGAGGGTCTTGGCCCTAAACATTGATTATCTATTCATTTCTATAGATGCTGCCTGACCTGCTGAGTTCCTCCAGCATTTTGTGTGTGTTGCTTATTTCCCTTGTATTGACACACAGGAGTAAAGGCACAAGGGCTTTTCATGGTGGCTCACCCCAACTTCCTCTATCAGTCCTTCTTGATCATTTACTTCTGTCTACTATATTAAGTATAGGCATTTATTTAATTCCATCTATTATCATGCACAATAACTGAAGATTACTTTCCTTAGTACAAAACATAAAATAAGTTATTGGCTATACATTTTTATGCCTGTAGGTTCCGTCTGTTTCTGCTTAGTTTTACAAAGTATGTTTGTACTGGCATGAATACAGGGGCAAGAAGGAGCTGTCCCACTGGAATGGGTTCAGTGTCCCAGCAAATCAAGTAACGAGGCTGCAGATAAAGGTATTAACTAAGAAGGTGGGATGAGGATTTTGGAAAAGGGAAAATTTAGAATTTAAATCAAAAGGAAAAGAGATAGTGAAAGAAGAAAAAGAAGAAGTATCAGGTTTAATATCTCCGGCATATATCATGAAATTTGCTGTTGTGCGGCAGCAGTACATAAAAATACATAATAATAATAAAACTGTAAGTAATGTGTAATGATAGCCATTGTTTATCAGGAAGGGGTGAAGCATACAAACATAAAAAATCTGCAATTACAGTCAAAACAGAAGAATTGGAGTTCTTTTATCAGAGTGCATATAGCATTTATTACAGAATCGATGAATTAATGGCACAAGTAGAAAAAATGGGTCTGGTCTATCAGGGAACTGACAAAGCTGGGAACTAACTATTCCAGGGAACTAGCTTTTGGAAAAAATAGGCAAAGTGGAAGTAGGCTTAATACTAATAATAGTGCTGGGTGTGACAGTAAGCGAGCCACCAATAGCATACTGCGGAATAGGCGTGAAGGCACCAGGGAACCCGAAAAAGATATTGCCAGCATTTAAAGTAGCCCACCAATACCACAGGTGGCACCTGGAGCAGCTGTTTCTCAAGTGAGCAGGCCACTTACAATTGAGATCAGTCAACCAGTTAGGAGAAGAAAGGCCCACATTAAATGGTCAATCGAAGTAAGCACAATCATAATGTGTGTACATTGTCTAGTTACAGAACTTGAGACTGACATGACAACATACAGGGATTAATGTCATCAACAGCTTATAGCACAATATCCCTCCAGGCAAGTAAATGCACAATGAATAGCAGCTCAACATAGAGTGATAATAAAAAACATAACTTATTCCTTATGGACATCTTAAACCAAATAAAACATGAAGGAGCACACAAGCTCGAAAGAAACCAATCTAAAGACCACAGCAATATGATATAGAATGCCAGCCCAAAGCACTAATGAAAATAGAATTACTTCAACAACTGCTCCACACACCTGACAGTAATAGCAACAACACAGATGTAGAGCCTCCACAGAATGCTAATGAAGAAGATGAGCTTGCAGACAAAATTATCCTTACACGTAACACCATACTAACAGAATGCATGGGCACTGAACCAACAAAAAGACCCTACATACCAAAACAAAACCCATCATCAAAATTTGTAAAAATTGTTAATCCTCTGAATAATATATTATCACAATACTTAGGAAAACCTGAAACATTTGAAGAACTACACACAATGACATACTTCGCTACATTAACAGCAGTGCTGTACAACGACTCCAAAATAGAGGCACTCATTATTAGAAACCCAAAACTGAATATTGAATTGAATTCAAATGATAGAAGAGATAAAGAAACAAAATTGAAACCTTAAGAGCAGAAAGAGTCCGCCTATTGGAGTATAAAATGGATAGCCAGAGCAAGAAAACCAAGAGAAAAGCTAAGGAAATATAAGCTCCAAGATACGATCAACCTAATAAAAGCCTTGAGGATTTTACTGATACACTAAAACAAAAGCCTGGTGCATACAAAGTCAGAATAAATTGCTACATTAAATATGCCAGATGAAGAAAACAGAATTATCAGTTCAGGAACAATGAAAAGGGTTTATACAGGTCATTAAAACTAAATTTGATGCACCAGAATGTCACCGTTCCTAGCACAGAACTACCAACAAACACAGAGTTAATAAGCTTTTGGTCTAATCTCTGGTCAAACGGGGAGACACACAATCAAGAAGCAAGCTGGATTAGGGAGGAAAAAGAACACACCCACACAACTGAAGATATGATAACACCTGAAGTTACAATGGATTTGCTAACAGTGTTTCTAAAACATGCCCACTACTGGAAAAGTGCCAGCAGTGATTATATTGCTAATTATTAGATTAAAAAATTTACTTGCCTTCATCCAAACCCATGAATATATATCAACAATTTTCTTAAAATTCCTGAAAAAGTGCCTGAATTCCTGACAGTAGGTAAAACATATATCTTAACTAAAGGGAAAACTCTCAAATGATCCATCAAAGTAGCACCAATTACATGTTTACAAACTATATACTGTATAAAGTTGTAACATCATGCATCTTGTAACTAATCACCATTCACTTAGATAACCACAATATACTTACAGAAGTGCAGAAGGATGCTGTAAAGATATGAAAGGACACAAGGAATAACTGATATTAGATCCTATAATTCTAAATCAAGCCTGGCAGAAAAGCCAAAATCATTCATGTTGTTATATTGACTACCAAAAAGCATTTGGTTCTGTCCCACACTCAATGTTCTTGGAAAATTGAAAGGTTTGAAGGTAGATAAGACACCAGGACCAGATAGTCTACACCCCTTCAGACAGAATTTACTTCAAGGCTTAAGAAATCTGCCAAACTGAGCTCAACAGTGAAAATATAACAAAGGCAATAAACATTATTACTATACCCATATTAACATATTCCTTTAGCATAATATCTTGGTCTAAAACTAATCTGGAAAATTTACAAAGAGAAATAAGAATGAAATGACAAATTTTTGAAAATACTGTGTGCATACAAAATCACTTGGATTAACACTAGCTAGGGCAGAAGGAGGAAGAGGAATAATAGACATAAAAACTTTACAGTCAGATAAAACCTTTAAGGTTATATTTTCATCAATGAAAACAGGATTCAGCGTTCCATGTGAGCAGATGCAATTCTGATTAGAACTACACATCAGTAAACTTAACTGAAAGTACAACCTCGAAAAATGAAGAAATTATCACAATAGTAGTAAAAGTTAACCAATGGAAGAGCGTGACTCTCCGTGGAAGACATCCTCACAATCTGAGCAGACTACATGTCGACAGGGAAGCGTCAAACGGCTGGCTCAGAGTTGGAGACCTGTTCGTAGGAACAGAAGTGGCAATGTAGCACCAGGTGACTAACACAAAAAATATCAAAAATACATAATAAAAGACCAACAAATTCAAGGTGATAAATGCAGAAAATGCCAAGGAAAACCAGAAATAATCCAACACGTTACAGGATCTTGCAAAAGGATAACTCAAGGTGATTACTTACACAGGCACAAGCAAATGGCAAATCTCATTCACCAAAATCTTGCTTTAAAATACAAACTCATAAAACACACCATACCTCACTATAACTACAAACCTGATTCAGTTTTAGAGTCAGAATCCAAAAGTTATATTATGGCCAATCCAGTATTACAGATAGGAGAATCTATAATAACCATCTGGATATAATATTACAGGATAAACAAGCAAGAAAAACTTACTTAACAGATACAGCCATTCCAAACACACATAACATATGGAAATCAGTAAGTGCAAAACACCAGAAATATGCAGAATTAATAGAGGAAATAGAAAGAAGTTTGGAATATGAACAGGGTATACAATCCTTAGAACTTCGAGTAAAATGGCAGTGCATTTGATTGCAGAGGCTTCTACAGGGTCAACAAAGGGTGCTACCGTCCTTTTAAAATATGGTACAGGTTTCCCCCCTTTTTCAAAGGTAGAGCGTTCCTATGAAACCGTTGTTAAGCCAAAATGGTGTAAAGCGAAGAACCATTAATTTATATGGGGAAAATTTTTGTAAAAGCGAAAATCCTCTTTGTAATGAGAAGACAGGTTACTAATGTAGGACTTTTGTAAAAGCGAAGCGGCGTAAAGCGAACATTCGTAAAGCGGGGGACACCTGTATATGATCGTAAGATCCTGCTAGACATTAAGAACTTAAACTACTGCAGGGCTACCTCACCAGCCAGCTGATGATTGGTGGAGAAATTGAAGAGATGGACTTGGTGCAGATCATGTTATTAGTATGTTATTAGTTTTGCTACAACAAGTGTATGGGACATTGGAAAAAAAGTTGAATTTCCCCATGGGGATGAATAAAGTATCTATCTATCTATCTATCTATGTTGTTGCTTTCATCAGAGAGGCTCCAGAGAAATCGGTGCATGAAGGAGGTGTGCAGTCTAATAGAGAGTGACTGTCAGTCGCTTCTCTTGTGATCGCAAGGCTCTTTTAAGCATTGTTAATGTGGAATGCTGTAAGTTTGATTCACTGATTTATTGGTGGACAGCAGGGGGAGATGCGTGGCCTCAGTCATAGCGAGGAATAGGCCCCAAGCCGCAGTGTTGTCTGTTTACAGCTGCCAAGACAGAGACATTGGAACTGGCCTCCAGGCTGGAGTCAGTGCTAACCCCGCCCCCCCCGTGTTCATTTGGCAGAAAGCAAGCTGCATTGTAGTTGTAGATTTCTCTGGTACTCATGGATTCAAAGTTCGGAGGTTTTTTTTTGCATGGTTGTATTTTACCGATATCTTACATGTGCTTGTTATCTTGTATTTGCTGGGTGTGCATTGTGCTGTGTGTGACTGTTACTACTGTGTTTTACACTGTGGCCCCAGAGTAACACTGTGTTCAAGGGTATTCAAGTATAGTTAAATGGCAACTAAACGAATTGAATTGTCTCATTAATCATATCAGAACTGGTGTCATCCCAAAGACACCACACAATAGCATTAATCAATAGGGGCTACACAGCAATATCTACATAAAGGTCCTGAAAGCCTGTTGAGATGCATTTTCTTGCAGGCATTTACAGAAGAAAAATAAATACAATAAAATTCATGGAAAACTGTACACAAAGACTGACAAGCACCCCTTCATAACAAGAAAATCCTTGTTCAGCTTTCGAGACCAAAGTTTCACAAAGTACTTAAAGTGCAGCATCATAAAGGCACGTGCAATTGCAATAGAGAGTCCTACTCCTATAATAAAATCCTCTTGCTGTGAAGGCCAACAAGTGTGTAGCCCCTATTGTATAATACCTGCTGCATTTGAAAGCTGACTTTCATTTGCCGCTGTACGAAGGGTACCTTGCTTTTATTGCAGCACTCCTCTCCCCTAATTGCCATTCAGAAACTAATCTTCCTTCTTGTTTTTGCCTCTTCACATATGCCGACGTTATACTGCATCTGTTATGCAGTTTCCCACTCACTCAAAGCATCCAAATTACACTGGAGCCTCTCTGTATTCTCCACACCGCTCACTCTCCCATCCAATTTTGTGTCACCTACAAACTTGGAGACAACACATTTAGTTCCCTCTTCCAACATATTGCTAGATAATGACATTCCTGGAAAACACATGTTCCTGTGAGTCACAAGCCAATTGCTCCATAAATCAAAAATGTCTATTTTCGATAGCTATATCATATTGTTCTGTGCACATTTGCTATAATTATTTCATTTCATTGAATGATTCCCCCTAACACTACCTATAATAACATTAGTGGAATGCAGTACATACTGCACTCAGGCATTAAAGGATACCATGAAATATTTTATCATTACTTGTCACTTGAAAAGTGATATAAAATATGTGGGAGAATTTGTTTAATGTTGGAATTCTGTATGTCATGTCAGGCTTTACCTGTAGAACACCAGCAATCATTGGCTGCAATTCAGAAACAGATCTGTTTCTTCCTACGCTTTATTTCCCGTCTATCAATCAAGTCTCCACCAGTGTCAGTACGTTAGTTCTGATGTGTTTTAATTGTCATGCAGATCTCTTCTATGAGATGTGGTTTGATCCATCAAGGGAGATTAAGCAGCTTGGGCCTTAACTCTTGAATTAAACAGAACAAAAGAGGTTCTTATTTAAGTATGCAAATTTCTGACAGGGTTTACCCCAAAGGATGCAAGGATGATTATTTTACTTCCTAGATAGACTGACAGGGATATTGGCCTCAAACTAAGGGATCAGCTTATCTGGATGGATATGAGATCAAACGTTCTAGTGGGCAGTGAATATTTGAAATTGTCTACCCAAGTAGTCTGTAGGGGCAGAATTGTTTCAGGAAAATGGCCAATTAAAGAAACTTATTAAGGTTATTAAAAACGTTAAAGATATGGCTAGTATAGGTAAGCAGTGCTCAGGATTAAATGTCACTACAATCTTAGTGAAAGGTATTGTGTGTGTGTGTGTGTGTGTGTGTGTGTGTGTGTGTGTGTGTGTGTGTGTGTGTGTGTGTGTGTGTGTGTGTGTGTGTGTGTGTGTGTGTGTGTGTGTGTGTGTGTGTGTGTGCGGTCCTTAACTCATGGTGGAGTCGTCGGGGTGCTGTCATGACAAGCTTTTTCACCGATCTTTTTGGTGATTGCTCATCGTATGGCGTGTCTTGGGCATCTGAAACCTGGCGGAGCGGAGCCCATCCCTCTCCAGGTTCTTTGGAGCCGGCTGGATTTGAACTCAGGAGGCTTCGCTCCGAAGTCCAGCCCTGATGCCACTACACCACCAGCCGGCCTAAATATCTCTGGTATATGTCATGAAATTTGTTAACCTACTAGCAGCAGTACAAGTCAATCCATAATAATATAGCAAAAAAATTAATAGTTAGAGTAATAATAGTGTAAAAACAGAAATAAGATTTTAAAAAGTGAGGTCGTGTTCATGTTTAATGTTCATTTAGGAATCAGATGGCAGAGGGGAAGAAGCTGCTCCAGAATCGCTGAGTGTGTGCCTTCAGGCTTCTGTACCTCCTACCTGATGGTAGCAGTGAGAAGAGGGCATGTCCTCTGTGATGGGGGGTCCTTAATAATGGATGTAACCTTTCTGAGGCACCGCTCATTAAAGGTGTCCTGGATACTACAGAGTCCAGTACCCAAGGCAGAGCTGACTTAATTTTCAAACACGAGGAAATCTGCAGATGCTGGAAATTCAAACAACAACACACACAAAATGCTGGTGGAACACAGCAGGCCAGGCAACATCTATAGGGAGAAGCGATGTCGACGTTTCAGGCCGAGACCCTTAGTCAGGACTAACCGAAAGGAAAGATAGTAAGAGATTTGAAAGTAGAGGGAGAGGGGGAAATGCGAAATGATAGGAGTAGACCGGAAGGGGTGGGGTGAAGCTGAGAGCTGGAAAGGTGATTGGCGAAAGTGATACAGAGCTGGAGAAGGGAAAGGATCATGGGACGGGAGGCCTCAGGAGAAAGAAAGGAGGGGGGGGAGCACCAGAGGGAGATGGAGAACAGGCAAACAACTAAATATGTCAGGGATGGGGTAAGAAGGGGAGGAGGGGCATTAACGGAAGTTAGAGAAGTCAATGTTCATGCCATCAGGTTGGAGGCTACCCAGCCGGTATATAAGGTGTTGTTCCTCCAACCTGAGTTTGGATTCATTTTGACAATAGAGGAGGCCATGGATAGACATATCAGAATGGGAATGGGACGTGGAATTAAAATGTGTGGCCACTGGGAGATCCTGCTTTTTCTGGCGGACCGAGCGTAGGTGTTCCACGAAACAGTCTGCCAGTCTGCATCGGGTCTCGCCAATATATAAAAGGCCACACCGGGAGCACCGGACGCAGTATACCACACCAGCCGACTCACAGGTGAAGTGTCGCCTCACCTGGAAGGACTGTCTGGGGCCCTGAATGGTGGTGAGGGAGGAAGTGTAAGGGCAGGTGTAGCACTTGTTCCGTTTACAAGGATAAGTGCCAGGAGGGAGATCGGTGGGAAGGGATTGGGGGGACGAGTGGACAAGGGAGTTGCGTAGGGAGCGATCCCTGCGAAAAGCAGAAGGGGGGAGAGGGAAAAATGTGTTTGGCAGTGGGATACCGTTGGAGGTGGCGGAAGTTACGGAGAATCCACCCGCCACCCCACTCGGGATTGGGTTCCCCTTGTCCTTACCTACCACCCCAACAGCCTCCAGATCCAACATATAATTCTCTGTAACTTCCGCCACCTCCAATAGGATCCCACTACCAAACACATTTTTTCCACCCCCCTCTTTCTGCTTTTCTCAGGGATCGCTCCCTACGCGACTCCCTTGTCCACTCGTCCCCCCCATCCCTTCCCACCGATCTCCCTCCTGGCATTTATCCTTGTAAGCGGAACAAGTGCTACACCTGCCCTTACACTTCCTCCCTCACCACCATTCAGGGCCCCAGACAGTCCTTCCAGGTAAGGCGACACTTCACCTGCGAGTTGGCTGGTGTGGTATACTGCGTCCGGTGCTCCTGGTGTGGCCTTTTATATATTGGTGAGACCCAAAGCAGACTGGGAGACCGTTTCGCTGAACACCCACGCTCGGTCCGCCAGAAAAAGCAGGATCTCCCAGTGGCCACACATTTTAATTCCACGTCCCATTCTCATTCTGATATGTCTATCCATGGTCTCCTCTATTGTCAAAATGAATCCAAACTCAGGTTGGAGGAACAACACCTTATATACCGGGGTAGCCTCCAACCTGATGGCATGAACATTGACTTCTCTAACTTCTGTTAATGCCCCTCCTCCCCTTCTTACCCCATCCCTGACATATTTAGTTGTTTGCCTGTTCTCCATCTCCCTCTGGTGCTTCCCCCCCCCCCTTTCTTTCTCCTGAGACCTCCCGTCCCATGATCCTTTCCCTTCTCCAGCTCTGTATCACTTTCGCCAATCACCTTTCCAGCTCTTAGCTTCATCCCACCCCCTCCGGTCTTCTCCTATCATTTCGCATTTCCCCCTCCCCCCTCTACTTTCAAATCTCTTACTATCTTTCCTTTCGGTTAGTCCTGACGAAGGGTCTCGGCCTGAAACGTCGACATCGCTTCTCCCTATAGATGCTGCCTAGCCTGCTGTGTTCTACCAGCATTTTGTGTGTGTTGCTGACTTAATTTTACAGCTTTCTGTGGCTTCTTTCGATCCTGTGCAGGAGCCCCCCTCCCCCATACCAGACAGTGATGTAGCCTGTCAGTACATCTATAGAAGTTTTCAAATGTTTTAAATGACAAACCAAATCTCCTCAAATCCTAATGAAATATAGCTGCTGTCTTGCCTTCTTTATAGCTGCATCGATACGTTGGAACCAGGTTAGATCCTCAGGGATCTTGACACCCAGGAACATGAAACTGCTCACTCTCTCCGCTTCTGATCCCTCTACGAGGATTGGTTCATGTTTCCTCAATCTTACTCTTCCTGAAATCCACAATCAGCTCTTTGGTCTTACTGACGTTGAGTGCAAGGTTGTTGCTGTGACACCACTCCACTAGCTGAAATATCTTGCTCCTGTGCACCCTCTTGTCTCCATCTGAGATTCTACCAACAATGGTTGTATCATCAACAAATTTATAGATGGTATTTGATCCATACCTAGCCACACAGTCTTGGATATAGAGAGAGTAGAGCAGTGGGTTGAGGTGTGCCAGTGTTGATCATCAGTGAAGAGAAGATATTATCACCAATCTGCACAGATTGTAGTCTTCCGGTTAGGAAGTCAAGGATGCATTTGCAGAGGGAGGTACAGAGGCCCAGGTTCTGTAGCTTATCGATCAGGACTGTGAGTATGATGGTGTCAAACACTACGCTATAATCAACAAACAGCATCCTGACGTAAGTGTTTGCATTGTCGAGATGATCTAGGGCTGTGTGAAGAGCTATTAAGATTGTGTCTACATCATATATGTCAAACTCAAGGCCCTCGGGCCAAATCCGGCCCGCGGTGGAATTATCTTTGGCCCGCGAGATAATATCTAATTACTATTAAAGCTGGCCCCAGTAATCGAAGCGCCTATGGCGTATGATATGGCTAATGCTGAGTTTATTCAGGTACCAGGTTTTCAGGGTTTTTACTGTTTATTCGGCAGTCTTGCTCGGCAGTCTTCTTCATAAGAAACGGAATTTGTAAAGTGAAACACTTTGTAGTTATAGCAGAGACTGAGACACATGAGAGCAGGCTGACAAAACGGAGGCAACGAAAGCTGCGTTCGTACGCGTCCGACTGATCCGGCCCGCATGAAGCTGCATTTTGCTGAATCCGGCCCGTGACCTAAAATGAGTTTGACACCCCTGACATAGATCTATTGTGGTGATAGGTAGATTGCAGTGGGTCTAGGTACTTGCTGAGGCAGGAGTTGATTCTAGGCTTGACCAAACTCTAAAAGCATTTAATCACTCTAGATGTGAGTGCTACCAGGTGATAATCGTTAAGGCAGTTCACTCTCTTCTCTTCTCTTCTCTTCTCTTCGGTTGTCCATCAGAATCTGATGACAACATCCACTCCTTTAACGGTGAGATCTTTGATGACTATACAGTCCTATCCTGGACCCACAAGCTCTATTGCAGTTGGGACACATATATGTGGTAGTGGTGGTAGTGATGGCAACCATGGCTGCATTTCTCCTGGCTCTCCTGCTGTCTTCTGGTTGTTCTTTCCATCTCCAGAATATGAACCCCATCCCTACACAGCTGTCACCAAGTGTTACGGTCAGCAGCAACATCCTCCAGGTCCTCAGGTCTGATCTTGCACTTCCTTAAAGCATTCTTCACCTGATCCTTATAGTGCTTCTTTGGCCCTCCAGCTGAGCGTCAACCATGATGTAGCTGGCCGTATAACACTCTACTCTCCTTGGACACTGGTATAATTGAGTTCAAATTTCTTATGCTCTTTTATGCTTTGGTACACATTGTATTCAGAGATGAATGGATCTCATATCGCAATTGCTGCAGGGTTTGTGATTTATGATTAACTTGTGCCTGGATGACCTGATATTGGCAGAAAACAAAAGATAAAATGAGTTGCCTGTTCATTGCAATTATTGGCAAAGACTGGAATGAACCCCTGGAAGGTTCTGAGTCTGAATTAATAATAAACTAACATGAAAAATATCAGGAAAACTCTACAAGTCAGGTAGCATCTGTGGAAAGAGAAAAAGAGCTAGCATTTCAGCTCCTTTATCAGAACTGTAAATTCAGAACTACTATAGAGATAGCAGAGGGACTTTTAGAAGGAAGGGATATCTCTTAATGGTTGCATTGGTTAAGACTTCAATACAAAAAAGATTTGGATGTAAGATTTTTAAGCTGAAAGCTCATTGGACTCAGAAATTTAAAATTGCTTGAAAACACTTTATTTATGTGAATAATATTTTATATTATTTCACAAATGATTCATCCTAACAGATTTAATTGAGAACTAAACATAATATTTCTGCTGTGTGTACTGATATGTTGTAAATTAAATTGAATAAATGATTTGTGTCTGGTTTCAGCCTGACAAATGATTTCTTAGTTTACTTTCAAAGTGATTAGAGAGGCCCATGTAAGGGCATGTACAAAAGATGTATAATGTTTGGCTCAAATTACAAAAAGGGGACTGTTACTCTCCGTTGTTTATGCTGTCATTAACTTAAGTTACAATCTTAAAAACAGAATATTTATAATGCTTATAACAGTTTGAAGCCAAGAGACTGCAGGTGCAGGAATCTAGAACAAAACACAGAACACTGAGCAGGTCAAGACACTATCAGTTCTCCCAGTGTTCTGTTTTCTGTTGGTTATGACAGTGGCTGGCTGGTTGTTTCTGTGAACACCTAAGGTAATGTTCCAAATTTTCAGCAAGATAATCTCCAGTCTAGAACATAAACTGTGATGAGCCATGGCTAATCTTTGGCTCTGATTCAGAAGATTTGAGAGGAATTCTTGGAGCTGTTTGTGAATTACAGCATTTTATTTCCCAACATTTTGATTCTCTTATGATTGGAGAGTGAATTATGTGGTTTTATAATGGATATGCTGTCCTTGAAATGTCCACAGAATTGATTCTAGGACTTTTTTGTATATTTATGTGCACAATAATTAATGTAAACCCATAAATAATTTTATAAGTTCACACAGTATTCATATATTAACATTCAAATCTGACATGGAATCTTCCCCACAGTTAAATCAGAAGCATTCAGATTCTTGATCACTAATATTTATAAAGGTTTTAAAACACGGTTTAAAAATGTATATCCAAAGACTAACCTATGATGAGTTTTGAGAAGGGCAGCTCAGTGGCACAGCTAGTAGAGTTACTGTTTCACAGCTCCCGGAACCCAGCCTCATTCCTGACCTCCGTGTTATCTATGTTGAGTGTAAATGTATTCACTGTGGAAAAAGTCAATTTCCTTTCATTTCCCAAAGGCATGCAGATTGATTAGGCACTGTGAAGTACCCCTTGTGTGCAGGTTAGTGGAAGATTGTGGGGGAGGAGGTTTTAATGGAATCTTGGGGAAATAAAAATTTGGAATGGTGTCTGAAGAGCTTATTTTCACCAATATATCCTTGTAATAAACTCAGTCTCAATTTGGAGTCAGTTAAGTTCATGCTGTATTTACTGGAGAAGCTCCATGGCAGTGGATGTCATTCAGGGAAAAAAACACTGACATTTTTGAGGAATTTTGTTTTAATTAGAGATACGGCATGGTTACAGACCCTTTCAGCCCAATAAACTGGTGATAGATAGGACATAGAGAGGTAGTTGCACCCAAGGTTCAGGACACAGGAAACTGGGTGACTGTCAGGAAGGGGAAAGGGGTTAAGGAGCCAGTGCAGAGTACCCCTGTGGCCGTTGCCCTTATCAACAGGTATATCACTTTGGATACTGTCGGAGGGGATGACCTAACAGAGGAAAGTCATAGTGATCAGGTCTCTGGCACTGAGTCTTCCTCTGTGACTCAGAAGGGAAGTGGGGAGAAGAGGCATGCTGTGGTGACAGGGGATTCATTAATTAGGGGAACGGACTGGAGGTTCTGTGGGTGAGAACGAGATTCCAAAATGGACTCGGGACATCTTATCTGACCTGCAGTGGAATTTGCAGTGGGAAGGGAAAGATCCAGTTGTCATGGTCCATGTGGGTACCAATGACATAGGTAGAATGAGGAAAGAGGTTCTGCTGAGGGAATTTGAGCAACTAGGAACTAAATTAAAAAGCAGAACCAAAAAGGCGGTAATCTCTGGATTGCTACTTGTGCCACGTGCAAATTGGCACAGGGTCAAGAAGATTAGAGAGTTAAATGCGTGGCTCAAGGATTGGTGTGGGAGAAATGGGTTTGAATTCATGCGAAATTGGCACCAGTACTGGGGAAGGAGGAAGCTGTTCTATTGAGACAGGCTCCACCTGAACCGTGACGGGACCTGGATCCTGGCAAATTGCATAACTAGGGTTGTGGATAGGGCTTTAAGCTAAATAGCAGGTGGAGAAGTACAGATAAAATAAAAGAGAAGTGTGGATAAAGATAAAATAAAAGCAGAAGTTAAAAAAGAGAAAAGTAAGGGGGGAATGCAGAAATGTCAAGTGCATAAGGGACAAAGATTACTAGATTTTAAAGGCACAATGAATGTAAGCGCACTTTATCTGAATGCTCGTAGTTTTCGTAACAAGGTCAGTGAACTTGTGGCACAGATCAGTATAAAGAGGAATGATTTAGTGGCCATTACAGAGACATGGTTGCAGGGTGGAGAGGATTGGGAATTAAATATCCAAGGATATCAGGTAATACAGAAGGATAGGCAGGAAGTTAAGGGAGATGGGGCGGCACTCTGAGTTAAGGATGAGATTAGGGCAATAGTGAGAGATGATATGAGATCTAAGGAGCAGAATGTTGAATCCATCTGGATAGAGATTAGGAAAAAAAATCACTGGTGGGAGTTGTCTATAGGCCACTGAATAATAACACTGAGAAATATCTGAGGCATGTACAAACGTTTGCAAGAATGGAAAAGCAGTTATCATGGGGAACTTTAACTTGAATGTAGATTTGGGGAATCAAGTTGGTCGAGGCAGTCTTGAGCAGGACTTCATTAAATGCATCCGTGATAGCTTTCTTAAACAGCATCTTACTGAACCTACAAGGGAACATGCTATCTTGGGGCTGGTCCTGTGCAATGAGACAGGTAAAACTAACAATCTTGAAATTAGGGATCCTCTTGGAAAGAGTGATCACAGTATGATCATACAAATGGGGGGTGCAATAGATCGATCTAAAACCAATGTATTAAGTCTAAATTAGGGAGACTACAATGGAATGAGTGTAGACTAGGAACGTGAGCTATATGGTGGGACAGTTGAGGAACAGTGGAAGACTTTCAAAGAGATTCTTCACCGTGCTCAACAAATGCATATTCCTGTTAAAAGTAAGGGTGGGGAGAGCCAGCCATGGATAACAAAGGAAATAAAGGAAGGCATCAAACTAAAAGCCAAGGATATTGGGAAACTAGATGATTAGGAAAACTTTAGAAAGCAACAAAGAACCACTAAGCAAGCAATAAAGAAAGGGAAGATAGATTACGAAGATAAACTAGCACAAAATATAAAAACAGTAAAAGTTTTGATAATTATATAAAGTGGAAAAGGGTGGCCAAAGTGAACATAGGTCCCTTGGAGGACAAGAAGGGGGAAGTGATATGGGGTAATGAGGAAATGGCCGAAGCTTTGAATGACTATTTTGTGTCATTTTTTATGGCAGAGGACACATCAAACATGCTGAAGAGAGATGATATGGATGCGATGGGAGGTGAGGACCTCAATACAATAACTATCGCTAAAGAGGTAGTGCTGAGCAAAATTCTGGACCTGAAGATAGACAACTCCCCTGGTCCTGATGGAATGCATCCCAGGGTACTGAGAGAAATGGCAGAAGTTATAGTTGAGGCTTTGGTGATAATTTACCAAAATTCTCTGGGCTCTGGGTAGGTCCCAGCAGACTGGAAGAAGGTGAATATCACGCCACTGTTCAAAAAAGAATGTAGGCAAAAGGCAGGTTACTATAGGCCAGTTAGTTTAACATCTGTAGTTGGGAAAATGCTTGAAGTTATCATTGAAGAAGAAATAGAGAGACATCTGGAAAGAAATAGATCCATCAGGCAGACATAGCATGGATTCAGCAAAGGCAGGTCCTGTTTGACAACGTTACTGGAGCTTTTTGAGGCTGTAATGAGCGCAGTCGATGGGTTATGGCAAAAAAGCAGGCAGGTGGAGATGAGTCTATGTTCAGATCAACCATGATCTTATTGAAGGATAGAGCAGGCTGTATGGGCCAGATGGCCTACGTTTCTCCTATTTCTGATGTTCTTATATATTTTGCTTCCCGGGCGCCAGGGTCCAGGATATCTTGGATTGAGTCTTCACCGTTCTTCAGTGTGAGAATGAACAGTCAGAAGTTGTGGTCCACGTGGGTACCAATGATATGGGTAGGATGAGTGATGAGGTTCTGCATAGGGAGTTCAGGGAATTGGGTGCTAAGTTAAAGAGCAGGACCTCCAGTGTTGTGATCTCAGGATTGCTACCTCACTTCATAGTGAGGCCAGAAATAGGAAGATTATACAGTTAAATATGTGGCTAAGGAGTTAGTGTAGGAGGGAGGGCATAAGATTTTTGGGTCATTGGGCTCGCTCTAGGGAAGCTGGGACCTGAACAGAAGGGACAGTCTGCACCTGAACTGGAGGGGAACTAATATCATAGTGGGAAGGTTTGTTAATGCTGCACGGTGGAGCTTAAACTAGAGTTGCAGGGAGATGGGACCCAGAGTGCCAGTGGAGAGGTTGTGGAGGCAGATGTTGGTGACACCTCATACAAAGTTAGGAATCAAAAAGTTGAGTATGGTGCGACTAGTTTCCTGAGCTGCCTGTATTTCAATGTAAGAAGTATTGTAGGAAAGGCGGCTAATAGTGCTGAAGATTAGGTAGCTGGTTTACAGAGGCAATATGTAGTGAGGATAGGCTGTTGACAGAGCAAAATAACAGTCAACAGGATGAGTTGCAATGTAAAAGGCAGACAGAATCGAAAAGGGTGAATACAGGTCTGAAGGTATTGAATGCACGCTGTATATGGAATAAGATAGATGAACTTGCAGCACAGGTGCAGATTGGCAGGTATGATGTTGTAGGCATCACTGAATCATAGCAGAAAGATTATAGCTGGAAGTTTAATGTCCAAGGATACAGATTGTATCAAAAGGACAGGCAGGAAGGCAAAAGGTCGGCATTGCTCTGTTGGTAAAAAATGCAATGAAATCATTAGAAAGAGGTGACATAGTGTCAGAAGGTGTTGAATCATTGTGGATAGAGCTACTGAACTGCAAGGGTAAAAAAAACCCTGATGGGAGTTGTATACAGACCCCCAAATAATAGTAAGAATATGGCCTACAAATTACAACAGGAGATAGAAAGACATGCCGAAAGGTCAATGTTACAATACTTGTGGGAATTCAATATTCAGGTAGATTGGGAAGATCAGGTTGGTGCTACATTAAAGGAAGGGGAATTTCAAGAGTGCCTTTGAGATGTCTTTTTAGAGCAGCTTGTGGTTGAGCCCACTAGGGGATCAGATATTCTGGATTGGATCTTGTGCAATCAACCAGAATTGATCAGAGACCTTAAGGTAAAAGAACCCTTTGGGGCAAGCAATCATAATATGATCAAATTCACTCAGAAATTTTAGAAGGATAAGTTAAATTCAGATGTACCATTATTACAATGGATTAAAAGGAATTACAGGGGCACGAGAGAGGAGTTGGTCAGGATTGATCGGAAAAGAACACTGGCAAGGATGATGGTAGAGCAGCATTGGCTGGAATTTCTGGAAGCAATTTGGATTTATTGACTATACCCACAAGAAAATAAGTCATAGTGTTGCATATGGCGACATATATGTAGTTTCGTACTAAGTTTACTTTGAATTTTGAACTTGTGATTTTCAATAATACACCTGCTTCAGAGAAACAACATATTAATTTGTGGTCCAAAATTATTATTCTTCTGTGTTGTTTAAAAAGCCGACTCCAAATATTTATTGATTCCCAGGACACGAGCTTCCCCCAGTCTGATGTTACTTGCTATTTGGTATCAGTTCAAAAGAATCCAAGGAAGCCGGCAGCTGTGATGTCATCAAATTGACTGAACGGTTACTCATGTTGAAAGGTTCCCAGGCAAAAGAGAAGTAACAAAGCAATTTTTAAAAATAATTTTTAACTCTCAGACTGAAGGCAAAATAAAGACATGAAAATGTACACAAGATGAAACTGTAAACTACCACTTTCAAATAAACATTTAAAAATATCAAACATGCATTTTATTATTTTGTAATTGTTAGTACGGGAATTACAATGCATACGCATAATGAATTCTCTCTTTAAATGTCTCTGCCTGTTTTTCTCTCCTTCTTTACATTGCCCTTTAAAATCTGTTAAATCCTTCAATCATCAACTGGACTATTCATATGTCTGACCATTGATAGTTCATTCGTTCATTACGTCCCATGCCATATGACATGGATGATCAAGGTCTTTCCATGACTATGATGACCTTTGGCAAATTTTTCTATGGAAGGGACTTGCCCTTGCCTTCTTCTAGGCAGTGTCTTTATAAGGCGGGTAACCCCAGCCATTATCAATTCTCTTCAGAGATTGTCTGCCTGGCATCAGTGATTATATAAACAGGACATGTGATATAAACCAGATGCTCATAAAACTATCTGTCACCAGTTCCCATGGCTTCACGTGACCCTGATCAGGGGAGCTAAGCAGGTGCTACACCTTGACCAAAGGTGGCCTGCAGACTAGTGGAGGGAAGAAGTGCCCTACACCTTCTTTGGTAGGGATGTATCTCCACCTTGCCACCCACTGACAGTACTATTACTATTTATTGTAATATATTTTGCTGCTTCAAGGTCCAATGTAACTGGAAATTGTTGCTAATGTTATAGCTTATCTTTTTTGCAATTTTCTGATTCTCCTACATTTTTTTCAGATTTATGTAGGGGAAATAAATCAAAGAAAAATTATTCCTTAGTCCAGATGAAGGATTTTGAAACTTTTCCTCGACAGATGCTGCCTGAACCAATGAGTTCTTCTTGTAGTTTATTTTCTGCTCCAAATTCCAGCATCTGTGGTATCTAGCATCTTTAGAATTATTCTTAGCTGCTTTATTTTGTACATTTTGTGGCATAGATGTTTCACTGTGATGTAGCATATATACGTACGTTAAATTAACACTTGTTCCAGGAAACTGTGTGTCAATGTACAAACACTTGCTATAGTTCTAGCAGGATCTCTCTGGATCCTTGTGGAAATAACAGGATTATATCTGTAGTTTTTCTTCCAGGTTCATACCAACACAAGCAGAAGTTCCAATTTTAGGTCAAATTGTAAACTTGCTTGTGTGGTGAATATAGGAGTGAGAAATAGTTAAATGGGGAGCGTTGGATTAAAAATTACTGGAGCAGTTGTGTCTAGCATTAAGAATTGGATATTTTACTCATCTTTCTGATTATTGTTACGAGACGCACCCAACTGTGCCAGTTTCCAGAATTTCAACGCTCTAACTCTCTGGAGTATGGATAGTTGTCCTGGCACCCTTAAGGATTCAGGACCGTCCCACTAATTAACTGCCATGTTTTGGCGCCAGGATTTCAGTATTTAAGGAGCACCTGAATGGAGGTCCAGTGCTCAATCATATACTCGGGTGATTGTCTAGCGACTAGTTTAGTGCTCAGATCTTGTTTTAGCCATGTACCATGTCTCCATCCTAGCCTCAGATACTCCAGCACTTGGGTCCTAACCATCCCTGTCAGGGTCTCTCGTCACAATTATATTATTTTATGTACTGTACGTTGCTGAAGGTGCAGTGATGTTAATCTAAATAATGGATTCAATGGCTTCTTTTGTGAAGAAATTGAACATAAGGATTGAGGCATACTGAGATATGAAAAAAGAAATGCAGTCAGAAAAAGAAGCAGTAGAAGTTTGGATTAAAAATGACTAAGATGGAACAACAAAAGAGCAATGTTAAAAATAACTTCAAAAGTCTGAAAGAATAATTTACCATCTGAAGATGTGAGATGCCACAATTTGTTGTTCCCTTTCGGATTGCCCAGGGTTGAGTTTCATGTTGGTATCACACAATTGTCAGAATCTTTCTGTCATAAAAATGTATTCCAAAGTACCAGCCACAAGATTCATTCAAAATCCGACACCCTCAAGTCTGCATTTGTAAGTACATTGATGGAGTGTTGCAAATCATCCAGCAATCTGTGACAATTTGTAATTCAAGGTATTTATCTTCTTCATCACAAATTACCAGATAATTTCAATTTTAATGTCTCTTAAATACTAAAAGAAACTTCCATGGTTAACATAATTATTTTTGTGTGATTGTTGGCCAATTACAAAGCAATCTTGAATAGTCTGGCAACAATGAACTGAATCAGACCAGATGTCTCATCTACAGAATGACCACTGACTAATACATTATTCTAAACAAAATGTTACAGTTGCACCTGTCTCAATCCAGTCACTAACAGCTTTTTTTATATAAGTATGCTGAAGTCAGCAGAAGGAAGAGAGGAAATGGAATCAGGCAAGAGATCAGCAAAGAAAGACATTAATGGAAATAGGAAAGACCATCCATAGAGGACACTTATCAGCCTCCTAGTTACCAGTATTGATGGATGAAATGATTGAAGTGTTTTTTTGTGAACCATGTGCAATATTCAAGGATATAACTTACTAAAAAAAGAAGTGTTTTCTAATTTACTTCCATTTGTAGGTGACACTATTGTCCCCTTTCATCAGGGAGCAGTTCTGATAGAGGTGTTGACCCTGCATTACCTCACTCAAGATTTCATTAGCCAGCACCTGAGCTATGACATTGAACATCAGGAGATTGAAAGGGGGTGTCCTTGCCCAGTGAGTCAGGAGTTTATTGTTTACCGTGGCTTAAACATAAGCTCTCTCCTGTTAGCTGTGCAATACTGTTTCTTGCCATCTTTATCTAAACAAAGAACTACAGAGCAGTGATAGAGACATCACTGCCATCAACTGCAAGATTAAAAAGTAATAACTCTGAGTTACACAATTTTTATCACAATAGAACTTTTAATTCTATCTTCATATTTTTGTATGTTCGTGTTGCTTTATGTACAATTAAATTTGTCATGCAGGGTTTGCCTTTAATAAATCCATGCTGGAGCTCTGCAAGCAATTTGCCAAGTTGCTGTGCATTTTTGCCATTAGATGTTTTTCTACTAGGCTGACTGGTTTGCAAATAATGGGTTTTACAATTTCCCACACTTTTAAAATGGAGTATAATAGTACAGCACTCAGTTCCCCTGATGCAGCTCCAGATTCCATGATGATAGATGATTGTGTGCTGATTCTCCATCTGATCTTCACTCAGCAAGCTCAGGACGCATCCTGTGGGCTGGGCAGCCCATCTATCTTGAACATCGCTGGTCTTTAAGTACCTCTTTATTTTTGCTCCATTCAGTTCTCAGCCTCTTTTTCTGTGACCATGGCAGCGACAGTATGAAGATGATGCAATATATTCACTTCATACCTCGGGGATGAAGTCTGGCTCCAAGGACAATATACCTTTTTTACCCCAATTGTTCCTTTGTTGCTATTTTTCCGTGTGCACGTTTCTAAAACACTTCAGCATTCTCTTTACATACTGTATTTTCATAGATTGTCTTTTATTTTCAGTTTATTCATTTCACTAGCTTTATTCTGCTTTATTCCCTGCAATATTTAGAAGGTTACACTTAGAACTTCCCATTTTAAACTGCCCTTTCCTTTCACCTCTAATATTTTATTTGTGTTCCAAAGATCTGAACAGACACTAATTCACAATATTAAATGTTTTTATTTTGTTAATAAAAGCTAATGTTAGTCAGAGAGGCTATAAAAATAGAAAGTGAAAACGTCACATTGTTCCACTGGAGTACTCTCCAAAGACAGGTATGTATTGATAAATCAGAAACAGTCAATTTGTACTGCTTTTTAACCATGTTGCACTTCATTTTTGTCTTGACCAGAGCGAGGGCACTTACCATTGATTGGCCCAAGTTGCTGAGTTTTCCCCTTCATGCCTTTAAATAGAAGACAGGACTTACTATACTCCAATCATCTGTCACCAAAGACATATTGTAGTTGGGGTTCACTCTTGCTTCTAACGTTCCTTTCCTTCCTGATTTAAGGTACAGTATATCTCGTAACAACTTTATCAAATACATTGCTGGTTCTGGCAGCAAATACCTGCAAGTCTGCTTGCAAAGTGCAACATTTGTCATTTTAATGGCCAGAACGCGGGATTCCCATGTCATTGCAGAAGGTCTGATTGATCTTTGCTGCCAATTTCATATCCATGGTACATTTCTATTCTGACTATTTGTAACTTGTTTCTCCGTTTGCAGAGTTTAAAAATGTTGCTGCAATAGTCAACATTTCACCCCCGTCACTCATGAGCTCTATACCTAATGAATGGTGGTCTTCTCGGCTCAGAGAACCAAATGGATTAGCTTCCAGTTGGCTGTGATATAATAGACAGGAATAAAAACAGAAAACGCTGGCAATATCACATATCACAGACTGTCTGTGGAGAGAGAAACACAGTTAACGTTTTAGATTGTCAGTTATCAGAAAGATTACTGACATGAAATATTAATTGCATTTCTTTCTCCACAGATACTTTCTGACCTGGTAGATAACCTCTTTGCAAGAATGATGCAAATTAACTTTTCATGTTGATGATCAGTCGACTCATGTACACCTTGATATTCTGTGCATTTCCTTCATTTTTTTTTCTTTTTACTTCACTTAATTATACCTGCAATTATATAAAAGAAGAGGAATTGCACAGTTAATTATCCTTTTTTGTGGAAATAATTTCATGAAATTTGACATCTGTATTGATATCCACATGCGGCAGAAATACAAACCAAAATCCAAATCAAATAAGTATAATATAGACAAAAATCAGATGCAAATTATGACTTTCCAGCTGAGATCCAATCTTAGGAACTCAGGGCATAACTACAAACTGCCTGAACTTGTGATTGTTCTTTATATTATCAGCCACAATCATTGATTCAGTTTAAATATTCCACTGGATGTACTTAATAACATGGAGTTTTTTTTGTGTACGAATGTAGAACAATATGGTACCCCACTGGGCCAGTATGTCATCTGCCGTTTAACAGTTAACAGGCAGAAACTGTGAGTGATGTTTCAAAATTAATTTAGGTACCTTTTTGCTTGGACTTTAGATGACAAATTTTTAATGATCACCCCAAATATCTAGTGCCACCCTGTTCTTAAGCTCATTAATCTCACAAACTATAAACTTTAATGAGTGAATGAGATATTAAACGGTAGCACTAATCATGAAATCTTTCCATTTTGCTCTTTGATCCTGTTTCTTTATCATTCAAAATGTTTTCTACAATAACTTCATCATACCTTCCCTTTTTTTTGGTCGATTACATTATTGCTGAGGATACTGATAGCTTGATCGAGAATCCTTCAGTCCATGTTAGTGGACCAGTGTTATGTATCAACTCAAAGTGGGGTTCTTCAACAATACTAGCATTTAAAAATCATTTCCAAGGATGTGCTGGTGGACTGTTAATTGCCAAGCACCGAAGCTGACAGATGAACGTATTATGCAGTCAGCATTACCGAGTTAATGCTCGTCTTGTCCAAAGTGACATCTGTAATGTAACATGCTCCATTTCTCTTAAATACTCTAATGTGTTCAAATTTCAAAACAGCAGATAAAATACTGTCTGAATATAAATTCTGTCATTTAACCCAATTTTCGGTTGCAGTTATCATACATCATAATTCTTCTGAAAGCCCTTAACAGAAATGAATCAAGGTTTATTTATTCCATGTTTAAAATGTCTCTTATCAATATTTTTCTTACTTGCACATCTCATTTATTTGGTGGTACTCACCCTGTTAACATTCTGTTTAATGCAATTGTTCAAATACGGCGGATTGAATTGTGGAGCTGTTTTGTGCTCTTCCCCTCCCCAAGTAATTATTCCTCCCACCAGTCCCTACTTCCCCATGGTAAAAGTTAGGCTATGAACTCTGAATGCGAATAATCCCAAGGCTGATCATGTATTTAAATTTGCTGTGGCTTTGTATATGGAAATGAATAGTCAAGTAATTAAATATGTAATGCATATACAAGAATGGAACCAGGTGTCCAATTGACATTTTGCTAAATAGACCTATATTCATTTATTAGCCTTGTAAATTCCAATTAATATCAGATTGTGTACACGATTAATACTGCAAATCAGAGTGGTATTGAGTAAAGAATGTGAACAATTGCAACAATTGATGGATGGCATTAACTCAAGCACAATAGTGTAATTTATAGTAATTCAAATTTGAATAATCAAAACTATTATCTAGAGAAATTAGGAATGAAGAGACAACAATTAAAATAGAACAAATATGTTACAAACCAAGGAGGCAACAGACTGATAAACTGAGCTAATATATTCATAATAACAATATTTCAAAGAACTAAAAATTTCCATGGCTATCTTGACTATACTTCTTCCTACCCCATCTCCTGTAAAAATGCCATTCCTTTTTCTCAGTTCCTTTGTCTCTGCCTCATCTGTTCCCAGGATGAAGGTTCCTTCTCCAGGATATCAGACATGTCTTATGGGGTTTCGCTTCCTCCACCATTGATGCTGCCCTCACTCTCATCTCCTCTATTTCTCGGACATCTACACTCACCCCATTTTCCTGCCGCCTTAACAGGGTTAGATCTCCTCTTGTCCTCACCTACCAACCCACGAGCCTCCACATCCAACATATTCTCCGCAACTTCCGCCATCTTCAATGAGATCCTACTACCAAAGCACAACTTTACCTCAGCTTTCCACAGGGATCGCTCCCTCCTTGAATTCCTTGTCCATTTGTCCCTTGCCACTAATCTCTCTTCTAGCACATAGCTCTCCAAGTGACGGAAATGCTACACCTGCCCATTCACCTCCATTATCTACATTCAGGGCTCCAAATGGTCCTTCCAGGTGAGACAAAACTTCGCCCATGAATCTGTTGGGGTCTTCTATTGTATCAGTGCTCCTGATGCCGTCTCCCTATTCCCATTTCACCATGTCAGTCCACGGCCTCCTCTTTTGCCCCAGTGAAACCACTCTCAGGGAGGAGGAATAACACCTCATATGCTGCCTAGGTAGCCTTCAACCTCATGGCATACTCATCAGTTTCTCTTTCCAGTAATTTGTTTCCTCCTTCTTCTCTTTTATTCCCCACTCTAGCCTCTTACCCTTCTCATTACCTGCCTATCACCTCCCCCTGGTGCCCCTCCTCTTTCCCTTTCTACCATAGTCCACTCTCGTCTCCTATTAGATTCCTTCTTCTCAAGCCCTTTACCTTTCTGCCCACCTGCTTCATCTATCACCTCCTAACTACTTTTCATTCCCCTCCTTTCCTGACATCTTCTGCCTTCCTTTCCTGTCTTGAAGAAGGGTATTGGCCCGAAACAATTGGCTGCTAATTTATTTACATAGATGCTGCTTGATCTGCTGAGTTCCTCCAGCATTTTGTGTGCGTTGCCTTGGATTTCCAGCATCTGCAGAATCCCTTGTGTTTATCTTAAAGAGCTATACAATTTTCTCACATTGAAATACAGCACCTCAGGATCAATCAAAGAGGATGTAAGTGCTGATGTGACAATTAATCAAATGCTAAATTTGGTATCCTGCCTGTTGTACATCTGCTTCAATCTACTTTGAGGTAATTAACTTTTATTGTCTTGTGATATCATATCACTTACAATTGTAAGTGACTATTTGTTCAGTACTGATGCTGAAATAATGAAGGTGCAGTTTCCAGAACTGGCTAAAACCCGTCTACACCAGTATGAATGCACATCAGCTGTGAAATGAGCTGTGAAGCTTCATTCCTAGTTTTAGTCACTGCCATTTTATTGGGTAGAATTAAACTGTTTGATAGTGTTAAATATGTTGTTTGAGCTGTTACCTGAAATACAAGAATAACATCATGTAATCTCCACTATTAAAAGGTCAAGGAGATTTGTTTGTGCAGAATAATACAGAAGAGAAAATTATATGACAAAATTAATTTACAGATAAGAGTAGTAAGTAGCTGAGGCTGTCTGATATTTGTGGAACATATTCTCTTAAATCAAGAGAAGGCAGAGAAGTGAAAATAATGAAGGCTTGGATATCAAACTGGGCTGCTGTCGATAGACATATGCGAAGATCTGTGACGTTGGACATGGAACAACAGAAAGCTGGTGTTCACTATAGTATTGCTAGCTGCAGGTGAATGTGATTCAGCCAATTCAAAAACCGTTTTAAATAAGTTCAAAGAAGAATAACAAGTAATGTTGCTGCAGCATTACGTACCACCCTATGAGCTTTCTCATCCGGCACGTCATCCCTTGCAAATTTCACTATCTTTAATGAGATCCTACCAGCAAACTCATCTTTACCTCACCCCCCACCCCATTCTCCACTTTCTGCGGGAATCGCCCTTTCTCTGATTCTCCTGTTCACTCATCCCTCCCCACTATTCTCACCTGCACGTGGAACATGTGCCACGTCTGTCCATTCATCTCCTCCCTCGCCTACTTTTAGGGCCAAACACTTCCTTCCCGGTGAGACAACACTTCATCTGCAAATCTGTGGGGGTCATCTACTGTATCCAATGCTCCCGATGAGGCCTCATCTACATTGGTGAGGACCAATATTCTCCCATGGTCCACTCTCGTCTCCTATCAGATTCACCTTAACCCTAACCCTAACCCTATCATCTATCACCTTCCAGCTTTTCACTTCATTCCCCCCCCCCTTCACATATCACCTTCTAGTTTGTACTCCTCCCCTTCCCCAACCATCTTCTTATCCTGGCCTCTTCCCTCTTCCTTTCCAATCCTGATGAAGGGTCTTGGCCTGAAATGTCGACTGTTTATTCCTTTCCTCAGATGCTGCCTGAACTGTGGAGTTCTTCCAGCATTTTGTATGTGTGATGCTGACAGAGAGTCATCTGTCAAACGGTAGTGTCAACGAATGTCGAGTGTGAATGGTTGGTTCAGTTCTTCAACATTTTGTTAGGTGGTCTTCTCCTGGCACTGGTGGGCCACATATCTTACTTGCAGCTTATCAGTCCATATCTGATGCTGCTGCAAACATGCCTGGGTTGCCTCATTTTCTGAGGATTTAAATTGAACATTGTGCAATCATCATCAAAATCCACATTTCTAACATTACGGAAGAAGAAGGAACTAATGAGGAGTTGAAAATAGCTGGACCTAGAACTTTTCTCTTAGCTACTCCTGCAGCGATGTCCTGGATACGATTGACTACCAACGACCACTACCACCTTTCTACATGTGAGGTATGGCTTCAACTAGTGGAGTGTTGTTGCCTTAATACTCCATCACTTCAGTTTGATAGAGCACCTTGATGTTACATTTGGTCAAACCCCATCTCGATGTTAAAGTTGTCACTCTTTCATCACTTTGGCCAGAGTCTGGATAAAGGCTAATGTGAGATCTGAAGTTCGGTGATCCTGGTGAAACCCAAGCATAGCCCCGGCCAATAAATTGTTGGTGAGGGCAGTGTCATTTAATATCACTCTGAAAAAACATTTACCATTACTTTACTAATGATTGAGAGCAGACTGACCAAATTGAATTTGTCTTGCTCCTTTTGTACAGTGCACACCACGTCAATTTTCCACATTGTCAGACACATGTTAGAGTCATAACAGTTCTGGAACAGCTTGGTTAGAAGAGGAGCTGGTTGTTAACTGATCTAGCTGTCTCGGCTCCAATAGTGTCCTCAGTCCTTTGCTATCTTTTGTTTTGTTTCATGTTGAGTGAACAAAGTGGCTGAAGACTGGTATCTGTGTCAGGGAGCTCAGGAGGAAGCTGGGAAAGATCATCCACCTTACACTTCTGCCTGAAAATAATTGAAAATCCTTCAGTCAGTTCTTTGGCACCTACCTGTTAGTTTTCATCATAGTTACTAAGATAATCCTTTTGAAACTTTCTTCTCCTCTTCCTCCTCCTAAAATCTGTTTAATTGTCCACCACCATTCATAAGACCATAACCATAGGCCATAGAAACGGAATTAGGCCATTCAGCCCATTGATTCTGTTCTGCTGTTTGATAATGGCTGATTTATTTCCCCTCTCAACCTTATTCTCCTGCCTTTGCCCTGTAACCTTTGACACACTTACTAATCAAGAACTGATCAATCGCCACTTTAAATGCATCCAATGACTTGGCCTCCACAGCCATCTGTGGCAAAGAATTCCACGCATAGACTACACCTTCTCTGGCTGATACCTCAGCTATAGGGACACTCTGTGCTATCACTGACATAGCCTTTCTCATGAAACAAAGAATATATAAGAAAGAGGCCCTATAGTTCCTTGATCTTCAATAAAATTCCAGGTATAGTTAGACCTCTGAGTTGGTAGTAATGGTAGCTTAACCATAAGCTAAGTTTCTGGCCCACATCCTATTCTTCATTTCCATCTTGGCAAAACTCAAGCCTGTCTTCTTCCTTGAAATTAAAACTTCATTTGTGTGTTGTTGTATAAATTCAACTGTTCTGATGTTTTATTGGCGTCCTCTGTACATCTGGCTAATCAAAACTTTTCCAAACATTTCCCCATTCACTTGCCATATTAACCAACTTTGATCCAAAAGTTGCCACAAACTAATTCTTGGACGAGCTGCATCCTATTACGTGGATTGTCTTTCTGTGGCAGCATTCCACCATGGCCAAACTAATATATCCATTAATTTGGGTCCTTGTGATCCTACAATTTCCTACCTAAATTTATTTCAGTAATTTCTTAACCCGAGTAATGCCACCACAATGTGAGCTGCCACCATTATCTTCCATTTTTTTCTGCCTTTTTGATGCTGATTCAGTATTTTGGGATTGTAGTCTGTCATGTTTATAAGCGTCATCTCCATTTTGCAGAATTTGGGATGTCCCTGTAGTGAATGTACCTGTCCAAATGCCCAAATGTTTAATGCATATTAAGTGATCCCCACAGAATCCCACCTAAAGAGGTCAGGAAATTGCACCATTTTGCCAGTGTGTTTAGTCTGGTCACATATCCATTAATAATTCCCATGTGCCAAGCTTGCAGCTCTCAAACTTTAAATCTTTATTCCACTACTAATTGGGCCTATCTGCCTTTGGCCTCCTGAACAATTCCAACAATGGAAACAAGAATTTGAAGAACAGCATTTATCCTCTATATGGACATAATGCTGATACTGAAATTTAATATCAAATTCAGTAATTTTAGATAATGCATGTTTTCTCTTTGTATCAGTACTTGTAATTTCTGCTATAGTTCACCCATCTGTAATGTTTATTCAGTTTTTCTCTCTCCACTGACAATGCCTTACCTATTGGGCATTTCCTACTGCCTGGACCTGTACTGTATACTTTTAGATAGATAGATAGATAGATAGATAGATAGATAGATAGATAGATAGATAGATAGATAGATAGATAGATAGATAGATAGATAGATAGATACTTTATTCATCCCCATGGGGAAATTCAACTTTTTTCCAATGTCCCATACACTTGTTGTAGCAAAACTAATTACATACAGTACTTAACTCAGTAAAAAATATGATATGCATCTAAATCACTATCTCAAAAAGCATTAATAATAGCTTTTAAAAAGTTCTTAAGTCCTGGCGGTAGAATTGTAAAGCCTAATGGCATTGGGGAGTATTGACCTCTTCATCCTGTCTGAGGAGCATTGCATCGATAGTAACCTGTCGCTGAAACTGATTCTCTGTCTCTGGATGGTGCTATGTAGAGGATGTTCAGAGTTTTCCATAATTGACCGTAGCCTACTCAGCGCCCTTCGCTCAGCTACCGATGTTAAACTCTCCAGTACTTTGCCCACGACAGAGCCCGCCTTCCTTACCAGCTTATTAAGACGTGAGGCGTCCCTCTTCTTAATGCTTCCTCCCCAACACGCCACCACAAAGAAGAGGGCGCTCTCCACAACTGACCTATAGAACATCTTCAGCATCTCACTACAGACATTGAATGACGCCAACCTTCTAAGGAAGTACAGTCGACTCTGTGCCTTCCTGCACAAGGCATCTGTGTTGGCAGTCCAGTCTAGCTTCTCGTCTAACTGTACTCCCAGATACTTGTAGGTCTTAACCTGCTCCACACATTCTCCATTAATGATCACTGGCTCCATATGAGGCCTAGATCTCCTAAAGTCCACCACCATCTCCTTGGTCTACATGCCTCTTTGCTTATTTTCTTCCCTCTCTGACTTGCTGCATTTATCTATCAACCAGAAGCTTCACCCACAGCATATCATCAAACCAATCCTACCCTCACCCTATCAGATACATCTCCTCTATCCTATCCATCTTTTCACTATGTCCTGTTTTTTCTCTCTTTTTCAGTTCTATTGTAGGTTCTTTGATCTAAAATGCTCTACTCTTACCCTCTCTCCAGATGCTGCCTGATTTGCTGAGTGTTTCTACATTTTCAATTTCAATTTTAATTGAGGCAGCATTGGATTAAAATGTGCTTTTGGGTTTGCAGCATGTTTGCATGTGAAACCTGTCTGTAGGCTGTGGATTAATATGCCTACCAATACCTCTCTTATACAGGTACTCTCTTTTCTTGTATGTGACCATGTTTTCCTGTTATGTGCCCAGTCCCTGTACCTCAGTATGTCAGTTGCCTTGAGGGATGTTTTCATATGTGCCCTATTCAGAGAAAGTGGCTGAACCCGATGTACTTGTGAACTCACCAATGTCCCTGACACATCCATTGCCTGTCACTATCATCGCAATGTCCTAAATTCAACGCTATAGAATTATCTTCTGGGATGTTCTGTTTTGCTACTTTGCATGAGGAAATAAACAGTGGTAGAACTGAAAACAGGACATTTTTTACTAGGAGGAGTCAATCTCAACCAATAGCAGTGTATAGTATAACAGGGTACTGATGGGGATCCCTGATGACATACGTATCCTTACACATACATACAATACACGCATAATATTCTTTAGCAGTAGGTGATCTGATGTAAATCGCAAAATCTAATTTTAAAGTGTAGCTGAGAGGTTTGCAAATAGCAAAACATAACGTGATCATAGCGAGTTTTGCAATTTGCCCAATTTCAGAAAATCGGCATTTATGGGATATTTATTTCCGACTTCACTTCTTTCTGATAACCTCAAACGATTACTCTGCAATGACATCATTCATTTACAGGATGTGAACCCCCCCCCCCCCCCACCAGAGCCAGTTCTTATTGCCCATCTTTGATTGTTCTTGAGAAGGTAAAGGGGAGCCTCTTTTATGAACTGATACATTCCATAAGGTGAGACTGCTCTGACAATGGTGTTCAATATAGTGTATGACATATAGGACAAGTGGCAGGAGCAAAATGGGACATCTTTTCAAATCAATGTAGTGTGTAATTTGGTGAGGAACCCACAGATTAAAGCATTGCTTCATTCATCCTTCCCATTAAACTTAAGTTTCCCTACAACTTTCTTTTACCTTTGTTTATTGAATTCTTCCTGCCTTCACACTATCACAGAGTTTCCCTTTTATTCTACTAACAATTCTCCAGGTCTTAAAACTTGCTTTCTTTGATAATTCCTGGTTTTGGTGAAGCAACATCAATTAGAGTTGCTTGCTCCATTTTTCTTTCTTTAAGGTGCTGACTGACCTTTGAAGTACTTCCAGCATTTTCTTTTTTTCCTTCAGATTTGAACTTCTCCAAAATTCTGCAAATGCATTACTGGTCATACATTCTTTGTGCTTTCTAAATATTTAATGATGCAAGCAAATGGAAAATTGTGTTCCATGCTCACCCAAATTTATGGGATGCATAACCAGTGGAATATAAAGTAAGGACAATTACACTGGTAAAATTTTTCATTTAAATGTTAAGATATCCTCTGTAGCAGGGTGATTTGATTCTTCAAAGTCTCCCTGCTACAATAAGGTTGCAGCAACATTAACATGTGTAATTTTCAGTAAGGAGATTGTTTAGAGGGAATCAAGGTAAAGCTTGCTTTCTAAAGCCTGTTGTCCTAAAACCTTAGTTCAACCCAGTGCAAACAGAGCCTGCCATTTCAGGTAAGTACCTGTTTTTGTTTTAACCGTCCTTCTAATATTTCCCCCTAATAATATTTTCAGTACAGTTAATACCATTCTGACTCTCAGATAAAGAAGATATTAGTCCCAGAACACTACCAGAGGGTACTGAGGACATAGATTTAATTAGCAGTATTCTGCAGGAGTATAGTCATTCACTCCTTGTACTTTGCCAATTAAATGCTATCAAATTTACCTGTGTTGCTTGCTGCTTGTACAATGCAGCTGTCTATGTGGGTGTGCACTTCCCTTACATAAACCTCCACAAAACAAATCTTATTATAAATGAAGAGACTCAAATGTGATTTATTATAATGCACTAACAGCTGGTGTTATGTATTCTTAAAATGGAAAGCGTCATTTGTGATACAATAACAACTTACAGATATATTTTCAGGAATAAATTCTCTTTTAAAACAAATTTTGTTGTCCCATCTTCTCTGCTCCCTCTGCAAAAGCTGCTGACATATTCCAGGTGTATCTTCTATGCACTGGCAGATCACAGGTATACCCTGTAAGTGCCCATTCTTCAAGGCCAGATTGAATAGCTAAATTATAGACAAAGGAAATGAAGAGGTGTCAGGCAGAACCCCAAGGGAAATCAAATGAAAACAACCATTTTGCTGTAATTAAGTTAATTTTGACGACAAAGAGAAAGTTCTATGGAAAAAGATACCCTTACCTGTACATCTGTGGTATTCATCATTTGCTTGCTTGCCCTAGGGGCAAAATAGAGAGACAACCTAACTCAGATTGTCTAGAACTTTTCTTAAAGCTGCTTTTACTTTTCATTTGGAACCCATTACAAAGGTAGAAACACTGCTCTTGAAATCTTATAATGGTTCATAACATTGTTCACCACCTTGCGACAATACAATATCTTTAATAAAAAAGTCAATCACTTTGCTTTGTATGTCAACAACATATATTTGGATTCTCAATCTGGATCTTCTAAAGTAACAAGGAACATGTGCAAGATTCTGAAATCCAAGATGGCGGCGCGATGCAGCTTGCAGCGGCCACTCTGGAGCTGATTATCTGTTATTTGTGAAGTGGGGTGCTGTGCGCAATCATAATCGATTGAAAATGGACATGGAAGCACGGAGGAACATCGGGAAATCTCCAGGAAGACCTTCTTCATTGCTGCTGCTGCTGTGAGGTCCGGGACTCTGCTGGGAAGAACAGGCCCCCAGTCCTCGGGGTCGCGTTGCCGATGGCAGTTGGTGGAGCCGTCTTAATACGCTCAGCAGAGGATGGTGCTTGGAGAAGCTGTGCTGGAAGGGATGGTTGTCGGCTTGGAGGTTCGACGGACTTGGAGTCTGCTCCGGTCAGGTCGCTTTCAGTGTGTGCTGCGTCTGCGAGGCTGAGTCGGGCGGCACCGTGGAAGTCCATAGCAGGGGTATTCCCTTCTGCCGCCGGCATGGGATGGCGAGTCTGTCAGGACCCTGGGGACTTGTGGAAACTGTGTGGTGATTTCTTTTGAACTTATAGTCCTTTAACATCTTTGGACTATTTTTACTGTGCCCATGTTCTGTTTTTTATCAATTATGCTATTGTTTGCACTGTTGTAACTATATGTTGTAATTATGTGGTTTTGTGCAGGTCTTGTAGCTTTAGTTTTTGGTCTTGTTTTTGTCTGGTGGATTTGGAACTCCTTTCCGGGGAACGCGCTAAGACGGTAGCGTGATATTAATACGCAGCAGCCTCTCCGGACTCTGGATTGGGGATTGCCAAACGTTATGTGGATTTTCTGGTGTAGTCTGTTTTGTCATATGCTTTTGTGATATCATTCTGGGGGAACGTTGTCTCATTTTTTACCTGCATTGCATTTGTGGTTTCTAAATGACAATAAACTGAATCTGAATCTGAAGATGGGTGCAGAGAATTCAGAATACCAAAAATGTCCAAACCTCATCTTGGCATCATTTGTACTAAATTCGATTTTGCAAATAGCGTAGATCTCAATCCTGACCTGTGTGAAATTTGCACATTCTACTGATGACCAAATGGATTTCGCTAGGATGTCGCAATTTGCTCCCACATCCCAAGGTTATGTGCATTGATAGGTTAATTAGCCAATGTAACTTGTCCCAGAATGTAGATAGATTGAGTGACTGGGTGAAAACCTAGCAATGGAATTTAATGGAGGGAAGTGTGAAGACTTGAAGATTAATAAGAGGAATTGAAACTTTGAACATTACTATAATGGAGAGACACAACAGATAAGTGAAGTTCAGATGGATACAATTGTTCAAGCGCATGAATCACAAAAAGTTAATATTATCCAACAAATAGTTGAGAAGGCAAATAGCATGTTGGCTTTTATTCCAAAGAAATTGGAGTTTAAAAAAATAACAGAAGTTGTTTTTGAAGTTTGTACAGCATATTGGTGAGGCCACACCTGGTATACTGGCTACAGTTTTGGTCACTTTACCTGAAATAGGATAGAGTAGAATTGGAGACAGTCCAAAAGAGATTCCTGGGATGTGAGCTTTGACTTATCAAGAGAAGCCTTGGAGAAGTGAAGGCTTCCTTGGAGTTTAGAAGAATGAGGGATGACGTTAGTGAAACATTTAAGATCCTGAGGAGCCTCAGCCGCGTAGATATTGACACACTTCTGTGAGTGGATGAGTCACAAACAGGGGGAGGTGGGCTGCAAGGAGCCAGTCAATTAACACTGCGAGGTACAGAAATTTCTTCTCACAGAAATCAGTAAATGCTTGGAATTCACGGCTCCTGAGAGTGGTGGAGGCCAGATCCTTATATAGAGTTAATGTGGGCAGTCCCAGGGTTATGTAAGGGTTGCATTCTCAAGAACTATCTGGAAAGCAAGTTCTCCATAAGTCAGAAAGAACAGTTTTCTGTAGTTAACCTTATCATATTGCTTTACATATGATGGAATTATCACCCTAACACTACCGTAATTAAGCTAATCAAATCAATTCAAATCAAGTTTCATTGTCATTCAAACTATACATAGATACAGCTGAACAAGACAGCATTCCTCTGGGGCTAAGGTGCGAAGCAAGTAACATAATTCAAAATAGCAAGCAAAGAAACATATTCACTCAAAACAAAGTCACACATATAGTCCAAGACTTTGAGCAACAATCAAACTGGCAATCAATAGTTCAGTCTCTCGGCATTGTGCAGACACATCCAATCCAGCCTGTCATTCCACTGCTCGAACACAGGAGGGCAGTACCAACAGCAGAGGCCAGGCCCCAGCCGAGTGCGAACACCATGACGTAACGCGTCCGCGTCTTCTCATCTGGTCTGCAGCAGCAGGCAAGCCTGAGGCTTGAAGTCTAAACCTCGCTACAACTGAGACTACACAGCTGCCATGCCAATGGTACCTCCACCACACAAGGGTAACGAGCCTGCGGCAGCTTACACTGTCACAGGCCAACAGAGTCTTGCAATTGCAAGTGAAACTTTGGGGACATTCTCCCGTGGTTATACTGCAACAATTCCGATGATTCTGAGCGGGCAGCAACATGGTCTGCAGCCAGATCAACTCCTCTGATATCCTGATCGTCTCCTTTCACAGTATCTCAATCTGCTCCTTCTCCAGCATCCTGGCCGACCCCTTCGACACCTCGATCAGCTCTGTTGCTGACATCAGTCCAGCTACACTGATCAACGAGCTGCTCACTGATGGAGTAGCCTTGTAATACTCAAAGTTCTTGAGCACGATTTTCTTTGGTTGTAAAAATCAAGTTTTACAAAGAAGAAAGCGTCTTTGGTTGGCCCCCAAGAGGCCACTGTGTTCAATGTGCTGCCATCTTACCAGATTCACCAATAAGAATATATACTGAAAGGTGTCCATCTAATGGAATATATACTGAATACAGTCATTAATGAATACCATAAAACATTTTATTGTTTTGAAAAAATTCTTTTAAATTGCATGGTAGAATTTATTTTAGTTAGGTTGTTCGTAACCCAGGAAGCTCCTGAGTTTGAAGATGGAGGAATTGAGGATTTGGGGGACTGGTAAAGAAGGGGAACTGAGGCCAGAAATGATCAGCATTGGTCATAATGGATGGCAGAGAAGTCTGGAGGGGCTGAGTGGCCTATTTCTGCTCCTACTTTCCTGTGTTCTTGTGTTAAGATGTGTAGGTTAGTGGTCGAGTCTGGGTTGGGGAGGCACTGATGGGACTGGGTGAGATAAAATGGAAATATTATAAACGTATGCTTGCTTACTATGAACTTGGTTAGTGAAAAGTTCTGGTTCCATACTCTGTAACCCTATAAATATGTGCTTGTTGGTGTGGACTCAGTGAGTGAAATGGTCTGATTGCATGCTCTGTAACACTATGACACTCAACACTCAGGAGAGAGTTTGAAATTTCCACCAGCCTCTACAAATAGATATTATTTCCTAACTCCTCTCCTTAATAGCCTGGCTCTTTAGCCTCCCTCTCTCTACTTAGATTCCCAGCTAATAGAAGTAGCTATCCTCTATCTTATCAGCTTTGCTTGGAACTTAATTCAAACAGTCCCTTTATCTCCTATTTTTTATGGAATACATTTTTTGTTTATGCACTTGGTTTGTATTTCCCCTTGATAAATAGTCTTTAGATTCAAACCAATGCTCTGGTAATCTACACTGCACTCCCAAGGCAGGTATATCCAGCCTCATTACAGTGCCCCGAACAGAACTAATCACTCCTGGTGTGGGCTTCATAGAGTTGTACTTCAAACTTCTTGCATCTTAGTTTTCTTGCTACGAAGGCCAGTATTCCAGTGGCCTTTTTGATTACATTTTTGAATGTCAATATTATTTTATTAATCTTTGTACAAAATCCCTCTAATTTTATTTTTGGATTTCCCTTTATAAAATCCAGTCTGTATCATATTGGCTAACCCTGTCAGCCTATTCACTTAATCAATTAACACCTTTTTCTAATTTTATATCTCACCTATTTCACCTTAAAATGCCTCCACAAACACGAGAAAATTTGCAGATGCTGTAAGTCCGAAGCAACACGTCAGGATCTGGTCCTGGTGAAGGGTGTTGGCCCGAAGTGTTGACTGTTTACTTTTCCATAGATGCTGGGTAGCCTGCTGAGTTCCTCCAGCATTTTGTCTGTGTTATCCTGATGGCCTGGTGTGGAAACACCAATGCCCTTGTATGGAAAAGCTTACAAAAAGTAGTAGGTACAGCCCAGTCAATCACAGAAAAAGCCCTCCTCACCAATGAGCACATCTACAAGGAGCGCTGTTGCAGGAAAAAGAATCCATCATCAACAACCCCCACCATCCAGGCCATGCTCTCTTCTCATTATTGCCATCAGGAAGGAGGTACAGGAGCCTCAAAACCCATATCACCAGGTTAGGGAACATTTATTACCCCTTAACCATCAGGCTCTTGAATCAGAGCTCAACTTCTCTCAGCTCTACACTGAACTGTTCCCACAAACTATAGATTCACTTTCAAGGACATTTCATCTCATGTTCTCAATATTATTGCTTATTGATTATTACTGTTGTTATGTCTGTTTATTTTTTCTCAGCTCAGACTGGTAAAACCTGAGATACAGGCATAGCCAAGCATGCTCATTTATCAATAGCTAGAAACTTTTGGACTAGTCTTGTGGTGCTTAGTATTGTGACTCTTTCTGGAGACTTACAGACATAGTGCTGTGTAACCCTGATTGTTTAATGCTATTGTGCAGTGCCTTTGGGATGATACGAATTGTAGATATTACTATCAGGATAATGCATACCCTGTTCATGTTCCAATGTCTTTCAATTTCCTCTTTTAACTCAGCATATTTCTGGCTGTTTTTCACTCATTGATTTCTGTAAGTTATGTGTTTTTGGAATGGCTATTCCTATTAAATAAGTTGTCCTTGCTTGTTTACCCTGTGTTATGATATCCAGATGGTTATTTTGGATTGTCCTATATGTAACAACCGATCAGTCATAATATAATTTGTGGTATTCTGACTCTAAAACTAGATCTTCTTCTTCTTCTTACTATTAGTTTCTTTGTATTTACTGTGAATGCCCACAAGAAAATCAATCTCAGGGTTCTATATGGTGACAGTATTTGAACTTCGAAATGCTTCATCAACATTAAGACCATAGACACTGGAACAGAACTTGGCCTTATAGCTCATCAAGTCTGCTACGTCATTTGATATGGTTGATCTATTACCCCTTTCACCCCATTTCTCCTGCCTTCTCCCTGTAACCTTTGACACCCTTACTAGTCATGAACCTATCAACATCTGCTTTAAACATACCCAAGGACTTGTCCTTCACAGCTATCTGTGGCAACGAGTTCCACAAATTCACCACCCTCTTGCTCAAGAAGTTCTGTCTCATCTCTGTTCTAAGCAGCACTGTGCATAGTGGTTAGCGCAATGCTTTAAAGTACAGACAATCCAGGTTCAATTCCCGATGCTGCTTGTAAGGAGTTTGTACATTCCCCCGTGACTGCGTGGGTTTCCTCTGGGTGATCTGGTTTAATCCCACAATCCAAAGACGTACTGGTTGGTAGGTTAATTGGTCATTGTAAATTGTCCTGTGATTGGGCGAGCATTAAATTGGGTAATTGCTGAGTGGCTTGTCTTGAAGGGTTGGAAGGGCTTACTCTACACTATATCTCAATAAATAAAGGGATGCCATTCTATTCTGAGTCTGTGCATTCTGATCCTAGATACCTCCATGAATGGAAACATCTTCTCCACATCCACTCTATCTAGGTCTTCCAATATTCAATAGTTTTCAATGAATTTCCCACTCATTCTTCTAAACTTCAGGGAGTACAGTACATTAACTCTTTCATTCCTGGGATCATTCTCATGAACATCTTCTGGACCCTCTCCAATGCCAGCATATCCTGTCTTCGATAAAGAGCCCAAAACAGTCACAATACTCCAAGTGTGGTCTGACCAATGCCTCAGCATCAGATCCTTCCCTTTATATCCTAGTCCTCTAGAAATTAATGCTAACATTGCATTTGCCTTCTTTACCAATGACTCAACCTGGAAGTTACCCTTTAGGGAATCCTGCATGAGGTCTCCACAGTCCCTTTGCACCTCTGATTTCTAAACTTTCTCCATGCTTAGAAAATAATCTATGCCTTTATTCCTTCTGTCAAAGTGCAAGACCATACACTTCCTGATGCTCTATTCCATCTGCCACTTCTTTGCCCATTCTCCTAATCTGTTAAGTCCTTCTGCAGAGTCACTGCTCCCGCGACACTACCTGCCCCTCCACCTACCTTCGTATCACCTGCAAACTTGGCCACAAAGCCATCAATTTCATCATCCAAATCATTAAGATATGATGTGAAAAGAAGTGGTCCCAACACAGACCCCTGGGGAACACCACTGGTCTGTAGTGGTTAACTGGATAAACCTCCTTGAATTATGTAATACACTCACTAATTCATATGAATCTCTGGCCCATAACCAGTCAGAGTGCAGAAGGTGTATCTGGAATGGCACTAACAATCTTAAGTCTCTTCATCAGGCATAGAACGTTAAGTGAAAATGGCATAAGGAAAGCACCATTTCCCAAATTACCCACTCACCTACCTCATCACAGATTTCTTGTCCTATCTTTGGCAGAGTCTGCGGATCTATCTTGGGCTCATTGGTCAATTCAGAATCTACAGAAGTGAAATGGAATTACATCATCCTCAATCTCGAGCAAGTGCCTTAAAAGAAAATGATGTGGTTGAAAGTGACGTATCCTGGCTGCAGGTGATACAAAAATAGATGCACAGGGAAAATCATTTAAGTCAGTGGATCATCCTGTTCTAGATGACGAAACCCACTCTAAGAAGACAACATTCCTTTTCTGGTTTGTTTGCCCAGGTGCTGCATACACTATCTTGATCATTGGGGTGGCCATCTTCTACCCGAGATATTTTGCACAGTGCAGCAGTATCTATATTTATGAGCTCTGAAAGTGACGAGACTTTCAGGTCGGTCTCTGTTGGATCCTGAAGTGCCAGGTCCAGATATTCATACTGACCAGTGGAAACTTTCTGTCCACAAATTCTTTAATGGGAGATGGCCACTACACATGAGCACCACATGGGGACCTCAGAGAGTAAGCTCACTGTCTAATGGCAAAGGGATTCTGTTGTGCTGACACATGTGCTCTTGCAACCATCTCTTTCTTAAACCTGTCCTTCACCCATTGTTTCCTTTCTCCTTCTCACCCTCATCTTCTTCTTCACTGTCCACTTCCTCACACCCTTCCTCAGTACCCTTTGCACCATTATCTTCACGGACTTTTCCCCTGTTGGCCACCTTTTTCATGAAGTTAGTCACTTCTTCTGGGTAGTAAATATATTCAGGTGATGGCTGAGATTTCAACACTGATCACTGTAAGAAGCTATTGCTCCAATCCTGCTAATAACCATTCCTCCCCATTATATACTTCTGCAGTCTTCCAACCAGCTTGAAACAATTCCATGAATTTGAGTTTAGCCTACAGCCTCTTATGTTGGTTTTATTATTTGCAGTCAGGAACTCCATAGAAATAACAACCATTGATATTCTTCTGTCAAGCATTTGATTTACCTGTTAAAATAAATTAATAAGATTGTGATATCCTTATAATCTGGACTCTTTGAACGCATGCTGGCTGATTCTGAACATCTAATATAATTCACTCCCTCTTCGATCCATTTGATCCAGATGGTCAGATGACAACATGCCTTTTGAAACACAAAGACATTCAGGGATACTGAGTGGTGCAGTTGTCCATTTACCTGCAGTGACTGTAATACGTTCCTGACCTCAGCTCTACTCCCTTCTGTTTCAATCATTCCTTAGTTTTTCACGATTCTTTTACCCCTTTCATGAGAGGGCATACAGGAGCACGGTATGCCAACTGGTGGAGTGTTGCCGCAGCAGCAACATTGCACTCAGCATCAGTAAGACAAAAGAGCTGATTGTGGACTTCAGGAAGGGAAAGATGAAGGAACACATTCCAATCCTCAAAGAGGGATCAGAAGTGGAGAGAGTAAGCAGTTTCAAGTTCCTGGGTATCAAGATCTCTGAGGACCTAACCTGGTCCCAAAGAAGGCAAGACAGTGACTATACTTCATTATGAGTTTGAAGAGATTTGGTATGTCAACAAAAACACTCAAAAACTTCTACAGATATATTGTGGAGAGCATTCTGATAGGCTGTGTCACTGTCTGGTAGGGTGGGGGCCATTGCACAGGACTGAAAGAAGCTGCAGAGGGTTGTAAATTTAATTGGCTCCATCTTGGCTACTATCCTACAAAGTACCCAGGACACCTTCGAGGAGCAGTGTCTCAGAAAGACAGCATCCATTATTAAGGACATCCAGCAACCAGGGCATGCTCCTTTCTCACTGTTACCATCAGGTAGGAGATACAGAAGCCTGAAGGCACACAGTCAGTGATGCAGGAACAGCTTCTTCCCCTCTGCCATTCGACCCCTAAATGTACATTGAACCCATGAACACTACCTCACTTTACTAATATATATTATTTTTGTTTTTGCATGATTTTTAATCTATCGATGTAAGTATCCTGTAATTTATTTATTTATTATTATTGTTTTATTTTGTATTTTTCTCTTCTTCTATATTATCTATTGCATTGAACTGCTGCTGCTAAGTTAACAAATTCCATGACATATACCGGTGATAATAAACCTGATTCTGATTCTAAGCTCACCCATCTTTAATCTCTATCCAATCCTGACAGCTCAAAGTCCTTGTGATCGCACTGTGATAAAATGCAATACCACTGCAGTTCTGGGAAAACTCCACAGAAATGTACACAGATAACAATTCAGAAACACTTCACTGTCTTTGAGGTGCTTTTGGGCAATGAATGATTTTACATCAGATGCAAGTTCTTTTACAGAAGAGGAAAGGCTTCAAATTCAATGGAACACAGGAATTATATCATGAATTATATGAGACTGGTCTTGAGCATTTCTGAAGTACGTTTAGTATCAGACCAATCTCTTGCAATTAGCCAGTATCCTGAGGAATGTCTGAAACCGAAATGGAATATTTTAAAGTGTCCTATTTCCCGTGTAAGGAATTTCCAGCTTAATTGTTTAATTTCCAGTTTATTTGGTTTACACATGGCTTTCAACACCACATAATGTGATTACACACTAAGTAAAAGTAATACCCATGATTCAGCATGTCAACGTACCTACACACATGTAATGTACAACTCACATGAAGCCATTTATACTTTTCTGCACTCACACATTTGTGGTTATTTCCAAAAGAGGAGACTGGATGATTGACTCATCAGGAACAAAAGGTAACTTTGAGAACCTGTGATGACTGCAAAGTGGTTATATCTGCACATTAGATCATGCCTAGCATATCTCCAGCAGAGGTTCCACAAAGTGAAGAAATGGAGGGAGGTTTCCCATTATAGATTTTCTTACACCTTGAATATTATTGCACTTTAATCTGAGAGTTAGAGAGGAGGTGTTTGGTCAAACAGTGCAGAAATCAAAATAAAGAGTGAGTGTAGAAATTTTATTATTTTTAATGTTTCTTTCCACATTTTTTGCATGACATAGAAGGCATCAGCCTAACAAATCTGTACTAGATCTCAGAACCTTCCCATCAGTCCACTCTCGCATTTGTTTGTCCACAACTTATTCTCTTTCTTATGCCCATCGATTACATCAATAACACCACCTCCCCAACCCCTGATTCTCCTGCTGCCCACCCACGCTAGGCGTAATTTACTGTAACCAATTTACTATCAGATTTCTGAATGGTCCATGAATACGTGCGGTCTCTCGCTCTCTCTCTTTCTCTCTCTCACTCTCTCTCTATCTACTTATTTATCTATTTATTTATCTGTTTGTTTATTAATTGCAACTTGAAAGAATTTTTATGTATTGTTGCCATAAAACAACAAATTTCATGACACATGCCAGTGATATTAAATCTGATTCCAATTCACATCTTCGGGATATAAGGGGAAAATGGTTTCAGGGGAAAGTTCCACACAGACTGCACTGGAGGTCTGAGATGAACCCAGGTCAATCTGAAACAGAAGCACTGCCTACAGTGTCATGGTGTTGTGGATCTTGCATACCTGTCACTGATTGACAGATGATTTTACCCAAGCATGTACAGCCCTTGCAGAAATAGCTTCATTCTTGTTTGTTGAAGATAACATGGCTAATTCTGCTCCGCCCATATTATTGCAACTAGCATTAGCTCACCTAGAGGTACTGTCACTTTCAATATGGCTGCTGGACACATAATGCCAACAGGTTCTATTGGCATATTGTTTATGAGGCTTAAAGTTGGGTTTGGGAGGTACACCTATTATATGGTCATATGGTAGAACTAGTTAATGAAACATAAGATTGTTCTACCTAATGTTAATGCACACTTCTCCAACCTAACTGCTTCCGATTACTCCTCTTAGGGAAGAAGGTAGTTGATCGATAATACAGCCACAGAATGACACAGCAGTAGAATAGACCCTTCCACCTATCGAGTCTGTGATCACCATCAACCGCACGTTTACATTAATCTCATTAGATTTTATTTTTATTTAGAGATGCAGCCTTCAGGCTTAACAAGCCCAGCCATCTTTGGGATGTGGGTGGAAATCAGAGCACCAAGAGAAAAGCCACACAGTCATGAGGAAAACAAAGAAATTCCTTACAGACTGCGGCAGGAATTGAATCCAGGTCGCCGGCGTTGTAAAGCGTTGCGCTAACCGTGCCACCCCATAAACATTTCTCTCAACAGATGTTCCTGCCTCTAGATTTTATCACTCACCTGCGCACTTCAGCTAACTTACTTTGGCCAATTAATCGACCAACACACATGGCTTTGTGATATGGAGAAAAACTGAAAGCGTTTGGAGGAATCCATGCCCTCATAGGGAGAGTGTGTAAGCAGAAACACATGGTTGAACCCAGGCCACTGAAGCCAGAAGCAGCAGCTGTACAAGCTGTATATCAGATCGCAGAATTCCTCATAGACTTTTCCAAGACACACATCTCCAGCCCTAATCTCGCCACGCTGCTAAAGGCCATTAGAGCTGTCCTAAGTTTTCACGTCTTGGTGGTTGAGTTAGAGTGGACATTTAGAGGACATACTGCAACTGCATATTGCAAGTGTATACCATGACTGTGTCATCACACACAGCTCCAATCTGCTAATTAAATTTGCTGATGATATTACACTGATTGGCCTAATGTCAAATAATAATGAGGCAGTCTGACACAGTGGTGTCAAGAAAATGACCTCTTCCTCAATGTCGCAAAAACAGAGGAACTGGTTGTGGATTACAGGAGGAATGGAGACAGGATAACCCCTATTGACGTCGATGGACCTGGGGTTGAGACGGTGAACAGCTTTAAACTCGTTGGCATACACATCACTGAACATCTCACGTGGTCTGTACATACCGGCTGTGTGGTGAAAAAGGCACAACAGCACCTCTTTCACCTCAGACAGTTGAAGAAGTTTGGTATGGGCCCCCAAATCCTAAGAACTTTCAATAGGGGCATGATTGAGAGCATCCTGAATGGCTGTATCACTGCCTGGTATGGGAACTGTACTTCCCTCAATTGCAGGACTCTGCAGAGACTGTAGGTGTGAACTTTCCACCATTCAGAACATTTACAAAAACAAGTGTGTAAAAAGGGCCTGAAGGATCATTGGGGACCTGAGTCACCCCAACCACAAACTGTTCCTGCTGCTACCATCCGGGAAACGGTACCGCAGCATAAAAGCCAGGACCAAGAGGCTCCGGGACAGCTTCTTCCACCAGGTCATCAGACTGAATAATTCATGTTGATACAACTGTATTTCTATGTTATATTTACTGTCCTGTTTTACATACTATTTATTATAAATTACTATGATACCACATTGCACATTTAGACAGAGACATAATGTGAAGATATTTACTCCTCATGTGTATGAAGGATATAAGTAATAAAGTCAATTCAATTCAACTCAACCTGCCTCCATCTCCTAACTCCAGCCATCCCCTCCCCCACCTGCCCATGATCCTTCACACCTCCTTTCATCTGCTCTCCTTCCATCTCATTCCTCCCTCTCTCCGTTTCACATTGGCTCTCCACTCTCAGTCCTGAGATAGGACCTTGACTCAAAACTTTGACAATTTTTCACTTGCCCTGCTGCAGATGTTGCTCAACCCACTGAGTTTCTCCAGCTGTTGTTTTTTGCTCCACTTTCCAGCATCTGCAGTCTCCTGTGCTTCCACTTGGAAGACACACACTGGAATTTTTAAAAAATCACCTTCTGTGCAACACCGAAACAGTTCAATGATCAAAGGGAATTTGGAACCATTCACTTTCATATTCCAATTGTTCACGATTTCCACAACAGGGTTTCCCAGCACCAGTACAACCTTATCTTGGACAGAGTGCCTTTACCCCTTTGCTTTAGAAGGTTGTAAGACCATTTTCAGCCGGAAGTCCAAGCCGACCATTCTGTACTGGGGGATTGCTGCACCATTCTTCAGAAGCAACATAAAACCATGCCTGACCTTTCAGATGAATATACAAGATCACAAAAGTATTGTGCAAAGAAGTATAGGAACATTTTCTTTGTTCCTTGGTTGATATTCCTTTTACAATTAAATCAAAGATAAGGGTTCAGGTAAGGCTTGTCAGACACAATTATTATCCTTGCTGTGTTACCATGGCAACCGACATCCCACACTTTCAGAACAATGGACTTTCAGCACCTCACAGAAATCGACCAATAATTCCCAACATAATGGATCGTTTTATCAAAGAAACATTGTAATAAACATTCAATTCAAATTCCAGCTTGTTTTTTTTATTATTTATGTTAAACTTATGCTGTTGAAGACATTCAGCCCATTGAGTCCCTGCTGCTGTCATCCCCATCTAATCCATTACTCTACTTATTCTCCTATATCCTTGGCTTTCCTGTCACTCACTTATATTGTGGGCAATTTACAGAAGTCATTTAGCCCACAACACATCTTTGAGATGTGGGAGGAAACCAGTGTATCCAGTGGAAACCCATGAGGTCACAGAGAACAGCTTCCATTCTGTCGTTTTTCTCCTCCAGTTTCCCAGCATTGAGCAGCTGAATGCAAAATCCTGTGGTGAAATTCCCCATCCTTTCAGTACCGAGCAGTTCTTTTGCCACGCAGAAATGAGGGCTGATTTGTGCCTGCACACTTCCAGCACTTCCACCTTAGTATGCAGTAACGTTTTCTATGTCTGCAGACAATTGTCTCCAGCAAGGAGTTAAATAAAAACAGATCCATATGCAGTATTCATTTTCCTCAGGCTTTGGCCCTGTTGTACTCCAGCCTCCTTCATGTCTTAGAACATAGAACAATACAGCTCAGAAAGAGCCCCTTCAGCACACAATGTTGTGCGGAAACAATTAAATTAACAAGCAATTGCTCAACTAACCTAATCCGTTATGTCTACACAATGTCCATAACCCTCCATTTTCCTCACATTCATGTACTTATCTAAAACTCCCTTAGAATTCCCTAATATATCTGCCTCTACCACTACCCCACCAGTTCATTCCAGGCACCTACCACTCTCTGTGTAAAAAAAACTCCCCCCTCACATCTGCTTTAAAATTACCCCTCTCAACTTAAATGCTTGTCTTCTGGTATTAGGCACGTCAATCCTGGGAGAAAGATACTGCTTGTCTACTCTTTCTATACCTCTCATAATCTTATAAACTTCTATCAGATCTCCCCTCAGCCTCAAAAGTTCCAGAGAAAACAACTCAAGTTTGTCCAACCTCTGGTTATCCCAAGTGCTGAGGTGCAAAGCGACTTGGGAGTCCTTGTGCAGGATTCCCTAAAGGTTAACTTGCAGGTTGAAGAAGACAAATGCAATTGTTGCATCTGTGAAGTGGTATTTTTTTCTCTCATCTGACTGGCTGCTGCACTCACTTTGAGGAAATTAAGTTACATAGTACCACACTAGCTGTAGCACTAAGGTGGACCCCACAGGGAAAGCGAAGTAGGGGCAGGCCCAAAATGACGTGGCAAAGATCTGTGGAAGCAGAACTGAAAGAAGTCGGCATGAACTGGGTAACGGCGAGCAGCAGAGCGAAAGACCGGCAGAAATGGAAGACCCTTGTGGAGGTCCCATGTGCCACCTAGGCACTAAGGGTTCGGACGACGACGACGACGACACTAGGTGCTAGAAGGCCATCCGAAGCTCTAGGTATCAGAAAGAAACAGTGAATAGAAAACACACCTTTCTAGAGGTAAGTTTTGTTTATAAAAAACAGCAATATATACAAAATATTTACATGAGTAAGAACTATTCAAAATTCCAACATTCTGTTTAGGTTCCAAATCACAGATATCAAATAAAGACCAATTTTCTTGTTAGTTAGAATCAGTGAGATTCATCAGAACAACCTTCATTACTCCAATCTCTCTAACTAATTAGATCTAGTGTTATTCCCTATTTAAAGGTTTACACACTAACCTTTCCTTTGTATTTATCCCGAAGTATTATGGTTAACTTCAAATTCAGTTCCAGTCAGTATGTCTACAAATTCAAATTCAAGCTCAAAAATTATACATATATACAGCTTCATGACCAATTTGACTTTCCTGCGAGTGGTGTACTTGTGAACAGGGACTAAAGAAAGTTGTTCACACGAGGAAATCTGCAGATGCTGGAAATTCAAACAACACACACAAAATGCTGGTGGAACACAGCCGGCCAGGCAGCATCTATAAGGAGAAGCACTGTCAACGTTTCGGGCCGAGACCCTTCGTCAGGACTAACCGAAAGGAAAGATAGTAAGAGATTTGAAAGTAGTGGGTGGAGGGGGAAATGCGAAATGATAGGAGAAAACCAGAAGGGGTGGGATGTAGCTAAGAGCTGGAAAGGTGATTGGCGAAAGTGATACAGAGCTGGAGAAGGGAAAGGATCATGGGACAGGAGGTCTCAGGAGAAAGAAAGGAGCCGGGGGGCGGGGGGGGGGGAAGCACCAGAGGGAGATGGAGAACAGGCAAATAACTAAATATGTCAGGGATGGGGTAAGAAGGGGAGGAGGGGCATTAATGGAAGTTAGAGAAGTCAATGTTCATGCCATCAGTTTAGAGGCTACCCAGCTGGTATATAAGGTGTTGTTCCTCCAACCTGAGTTTGGATTCATTTTGACAGTAGAGGAGGCGCTGGATAGACATATCAGAATGGGAATGGGACGTGGAATTAAAATGTGTGGCCACTGGGAGATCCTGCTTTTTCTGGCGGACCGAGAGTAGGTGTTCAGCAAAACGGTCTCCAGTCTGCGTCGGGTCTCACCAATACATAAAAGGCCACACCGGGAGCACCGGACGCAGTATACCACACCAGACGACTCACAGGTGAAGTGTCGCCTCACCTGGAAGGACTGTCTGAGGCCCTGAATGGTGGTGAGGGAGGAAGTGTAAGGGCAGGTGTAGCACTTGTTCCGTTTACAAGGGTAAGTGCCAGGAGGGAGATCGGTGGGAAGGGATGGGGGGGACGAGTAGACAAGGGAGTCGCGTAGGGAGTGATCCCTGCGGAAAGCAGAAAATGGGGGGAGGGAAAGATGTGCTTGGTAGTGGGATCCCATTGGAGGTGGCAGAAGTTACGGAGAATTATAAGTTGGACCTGGAGGTTGGTGGGGTGGTAGGTGAGGACAAGTGGGACCCTATCCCGAGTGGGGTGGTGGGCGGATGGGATGAGGGCAAATGTGCGGGAAATGGGAGAGATGCGTTTAAGAGCAGAGTTGATGGTGGAAGAAGGGAAGCTCTTTTGTTTAAAAAGGGAAGACATCTCCTTCGTCCTGGAATGAAAAGCCTCATTCTGAGAGCAGATGAGGCGGAGACGGAGGAATTGTGAGAAGGGGATAACATTTTTGCAAGAGACAGGGTGGGAAGAGGAATAGTCCAGGTAGCTGTGAGAGTCTGAAGGCTTATAGTAGATATAGATAGAAAGTTGTTCATTGTCTTTAGAAGGAAGAAATCCACAAGGGAGCAATAGATCCCTTTGTAATGTTTGTAAGAGCCCAGAGTGGTTTTCAGGATGTACCTTGAAGACAGGCAGATCACCAGCTTGGTTCGCCACTATGCAAAGACTATTTCTTCCCATTTATCAGCAAGTTTGTTTTTTCCTCGTAGGCGTATATTCCTCACTAACACTCGGTCTCCTTGTTTCAACTCGGGAGCTGCCACATGTTTGTCGTATCTGGTCTTGTTTCAGTCTGCCGTTTTCTGTGAGTTCCCCATGGCTATCTTGAAGCTTTCTTCAAGATGAGATTTCAGATCTTGTACAAACTGCGAGTGTGATGTACCCTGTTTGTCTTTCAAGGGTAGTTCGAAAGCCAAGTCAACTGGGAGTCTGGGCTGACGTCTAACATCAATTCATAAGGACTAAAGCCAGTCGTCTCATTCCTAGTACAATTATAAGTATGGGCTATTGTTTCACAAATCCTCGCCAGTGACTTTTATCTTTCATCTCCAGGGTTCCCGGCATATTTAAGAGGGTCCTGTTAAACCTCTCGACAGGGTTTCCGCTGGGATGGTATGGTGTAGCTCTGACATTTTGAATTCCAGTTATCTCACACAATTCTTTAGTCAAGTGGGATTCAAAGTTAGGCCCTCTGTTGCTGTGTAGGCGCTCGGGATAACTATAATGTGAGATGAAATGCTCCCACAAGCACTTCATAACTGTCTTGGCATTTTGGTTGGGTGTAGGAATAGCCAAAGCATATTCAGTAATAGCTAACACATTTTTTGTGTTACTTTGATCAGGCTCTGATGTAAGAAAGTCCATGCAGATCAACTGCAAGGGTCGAGTAGTCACAATATTCACTGACGGAGCAGCTTTCTCAGGCAAGGTCTTTCTTCTTAAGCATTGACCACATACTTTAATCTTGTGTTCCAGATCAGCAGCCATCTTAGGCCAAAAGAGCTGGCTTCTGAGTCAATCCAGGGTACGATCAATACCCATGTGACCAAAGTCATTGTGAAGACTCTTAAGTACATCAGATTGAAACTTGTCAGGTAAAAACAGCTGGTATGTTGTTTCATCTCTGGTTAATCTTTTTCTCTCTTTTAGCTCTGTCACAACCACGCATTTGGTAGCGCAGTAGATACGGCAATTGTGCTCGTGAATATGCACGAGTCAGTGAATTATTTCATTGTGATAGTATTTAACTCCATTCATTCCATCATAGTGTTTGTTGTGACTTGGACACAGCAACACTTCGCTGCCTGTTTGTATTCTGCCTTGCCTGAGAAACTGGACTGTCAAGTCAACTGACTGAAGACTAGCGGTATTCGTTTTATTCTTAGTTGTTCTTTTCAACCGCAGTGTAGGCTTCGTTTTCCATTTGAGAGGTTTAGTTAATGGCCTTGTTTGGCCTAGCATTTATTGTTTTCTTTTCCCTTTAACATTGTTTGCATTAAAGTCTGTGAACTATCAATCTGCTTCCACACTCACACAGTGAAGAAGTTTTTCCTCATGTTCCCCTTACATGTTTCATCTTTCACCCTTAACCAATGACTTCTAGTTGTAGTCCCCCTCAATCTCAGTGAAAAAAGCCTGCCTGAATTTATCCTATCTATACCCCTCCTAATTTTGTATACCTCTATCAAATCTGCTCTCAATCTTCTCTGTTCCAGAGAACGGACAGTAAGAAGGACTGATCACACAAATGGCAACCTGAAGTGGTGGATAAGAAAGGATACCTCTGAGGTGATAGCTGGCTAGCTTAGGAACAAAGTCCAAGACATCTACTTGAATGACCCAACAGATGAATGATAATCCACTCCCATCCAGGATAAATACACATAACCAGGTCGACTACCCCTGTGAGTATAACACTCAGTACTCGTAGGCTGTACCTTCAGCAACACACTCCGGTGCTGGAGGAACTCAGTGGATCAGGCAGCATCCAGTGAGGAAAATGGTCAGTTGACATTTTCGATTGGGACCTTTCATCAGGACTGGAAATAAAGATGGGGAGATGGCCAGTATAAAAAACAGTGGGGGGGGGGGGAAGGGGTGGAACAGTGAGGCGGTGAGGGGGGAGTGATCTAGGGAGGGAAGGGAGTAGGAATAAATTGCGACGATGAGAGATGATGGGTAGAAGTAACAAAAGATGGAAGAAAATGCAATCTGATAGGGGATAACGGTGGATCGTGGAATAAAGTGAAGGAGCTGAGGAGGGAAGCAGGGAGAGGAATGCTTGTTTTATGGTAGATAAAGAGGGCAGGAGATGTGGTGATGGGGACTAGAGGGATAAAGGAAGGAAGGAGGGACAGAAGGGAGTGTTGATTAGAAATTAGAGAAATAGATTTGATGCCATCAGGTTGGAGACTACAAAGTGGAACAGGAAATGATGCCGCTCTAAACTGTGGCTAGCCTCAACATGTTGGTGTGGGAATGCGAAGTGAAACTGATATAAATGGCTTTCAGGAGAATCTGGATGGTGCGGTGGACAGACTGAAGATGTTGAACGAAGCAGTCCCCCAATCTGCATCGGATCTCATTGATGTAGAGGGGGCCACACAGGATACACAGTGCAATAAACAACACTGATGGATTCACGTGCGAAGAACTGCCTCACCTGGAAGGGCTGTTTGGGGCACTGAAAGGTGGTGTAGGGTGAGTTGTATAGGTGCGTGGCCAAGTGGTTAAGGCATTCGAATAGTGATCTGAAGGTCGCTAGTTCGAGCCTTGGCTGAGGCTGCGTGTGTGTCCTTGAGCAAGGCACTTAACCACACATTGCTCTGCGATGACACCAGTGCCAAGTTGTATGGGTCCTAATACCCTTCCCTTGGACAACATCGGTGGCATGGAGAGGGGAGACTTGCAGCTTGGGCAACTGCTGGTCTTCCATTAAAAAAAACCTTGCCCAGGCTTGCGCCCTGGAAACTTTCCAAGGCGCAAATCCTTGTGTTACAATGAGGTGTAACACATTGTGCGGTTGAAGACATAAGTGCCTGTTGGGGGTTGATGGGGAGGGGTAAGTGTAAAAGGGGGTCACAGAGAGAGTGATCCTCTGCAGAAAGCAAAGAGAGGGAAGAGGAGAGGGTGTGACTGTTGTTGGGATTCTATTGGAGATGGCAGAAGTTGTGAAGAATTATTCAGTACGTTGGAGGTTCTTGGGTTGTTAAATGAGACAAGAGGAACTCTATTCTCTTCTTCACTGCTCTCTCATAATTTCTTCAGTCTGCTGAAGAAATTATATTTTTGGAAATATTATACGATATTAGTTTGAGTAAGGAATATATTTCAGTAAGTATGATATCGTGTACGTGTGGCATTCATCACTTACCTCTGGACTGTACTCTAAGTACTGAGGACATGCTGTAATCAGTCCGCCAGCAGGTGGCATGAAGTCTAGAAGAACAAACTTTTCAACGAACCATAGGTCTGAGGCCATAAATCTCATTAAAACCTTCACTGGAGTGTAAAATAGTGGTAGCAGTATGATGATTAAAGGGGAATGGCAAGTATAAACTTGAACTACCACGATTTTAAACAAAACCATCTGTGTCTTCAAACTGCGTCTTTTGCCTGAGCCTCTCTGGCAAAACAATTCTCAACGGAGCAGGCATGAAAGATCTGTGTGAGCATGCTGTATTCTGTTTTACCACTACACGAGAAAAGCCCTTGACTCTGCCCATCAGATCAACATCTTGTATGCTAAAAGATGAAAAGGTGAACACTAAATCTCCCAATCTACCTTATGGTGGCCCTTGCAACTTTATTTGTCTACCTGCACTCTCTTTCTCTATATCTGCTTATACCTATATTCTGCTTTCAAGTTTCCTTTTTACTGCTTTGATAGAGAATGATTTGCATGTACCGCACACAAACAAAAGCTCTATATTGGTTTATAAGACCATAAGGCCATAAGATATAGGTGCAGAATTAGACCATTTGGCTTATTGCATCTGCTCAGCCATTTCATCATAGCTGATCCATATTCCCTCTCAGCCCCAATTCCCTGCCTTCTTCCTGTATCCTCCCATGCCCTAGCTAACTAAGAATTTGTGAACCTCTGACTTAAATATACCCAATGACTGGCCTTCACAGACACATGTGACAATGAATTCCACAGATTCACAACTCTCTGGCTAAAGAAATTCCTCCTCACCTCAGTTCTAAAAGGACACCCCTCAATTCTGAGGCTGTGTCCTCTGGTCTTAGACTCCCCCACCATAAGAAACATGCTCTCCACATGCACTCTATTGAGGGCTTTCAACTGTGTTATGAAGTGTTAATAATAAATTAATACAGGAAGTGGAGTAACTGCAACAGGGTCTAAACGTGGATTCCTGCATAATCAAATAACACATAAGCTATACAGGTAAATTAAAGCACATTTCCCCATGACCCTTTCCTGGTTCAAACAAGTTTTATTGGGCTGAGTGATGTGTTATTCAGAACAAAGTGAGGAGGTGAGTCGTGGGAGGAGGGGAGTAGTGAAGCAGTGAGTGGTGGGAAGGGAGGGAAGAGGTAAGCGCTTGTGAGCTGAGAAACAGATGTTATGGTGTGAGCTGTTTTGAGTGCACGCAGGATGATGGGGTGGAAGGTTGAGTATGCTTGGCTACAGTAGTGGTGGTAAATGTTGAAATGTTGCTGAGAATCTTTCTCAGCTGAACAGTCATTCAATGATGTATGTAGTCCTTGTGAAAACCACTCTTGAAAAATCGTGCCAGATTCAATGGAAGTCAAACCTCAGGCCTGTCTTCTAATGCTCACACAGACAACAAATAAACTTGTTGATACTTTTGCATGCATTCAAGTTTTCTGAACAAGAATCAGTTTTTCCTTTCCTTTTACCAGTTATAATTGTTTTCTGAGAATAGGTTTTGTCAGAAATGAGAATGAAAAATGAAACATTCAGGACTTTATGTTCTTACTGCATTACGCTACCAACATCAAAGATCCACGGTTGTAAGAGAACATACAGTTCTATCCAACGCTGATTCAAGCTTCAAATGACTTTTCTTTGGCTTTGCTGCCATACTTATGGACATTTAGATCAAACAAGATTATCGCTTTTTTTTGTCAATGATAAATAGGTTTCAGATAGAATTAGTTATTTATATTTCACTGACAATTGAAAACGATTTCGGTCACAGCTCACTTTTGCCAATGAACAGCTAATGGGTTAAAAGAGGGGTCTGGTTTGCTGGGTTTGCTGTTAGAGTCAAGGATCAACCATTTCTGACATCCATGATAATTCTTTACCGAACCAGCCTCTCTGATAACAAGTCTATCCAGTAGAAGTAGGAATCCCTGACACATTTTGTTGGAATATAACTTACAGACACTCAGTTGGCAACCTAATTCATTTCAGCCAAATAGAAATGTTATCATGGTTGAACTGGGAAATAACTTTTCAATTTTCTGCTAAGGGGATGGGAAGCAATTGAATTTTGGCACACTCCTGGCAAACTATTCCATAACTCTCTAAATATTGTTTCTGCTGTGCAAACACCACAAACAAATGCTTTTATTAACAGTTGCTTACAGAAATATTAACTTTCCTAACACAAAATTCAAAAATGCAAGATTGTCAAAAGCATTATTACCATCCCAATGAAGTTTATTCGTCCCAGGTGGATGCATACCTTAAGGGTTTGTAAATCCCCAGAAATGTCATGCACCCATAAGTCCATCAAGCTCTGTGCTGACAACGGGAGGGGGTGAGTAGGGTTTGTGACTTGTGGATGATATTCAGAAGGTGGATTGCCGTATGCAAACATTGAATATAAAGAATTTTTCTCTGTGTCATGGTCCGGATCGGTTCCCCTTTAAATTTAGTTAGGTTACGTTATGACCCGGACCATTGACTCCTTCTTCCCTTCTAATTCTGTTTCACGTGTCCCTTGAGTTTGGCCATTAAGGTAATCTACTCTCGACCCGAACCGGCAGCTTATAAGCCCCTGGCTTTAGCCGTTCTGGGCAAGAGTGTTAGGAAGCATTAGCAAGTCGCCGTCGCTACCACAAGCCAGAGTTATCCAGCCCGCATCGGAGTACCAGCAATTCGCCTTCCTTCGCCAGAGTGGGTCCGGGCAAGGTCAAACTGCCAGGGGTGAGCTGAAGGCGGAGTCCTGGCTCGATGTTCGTGCCCAGTGTCTGTGTCTGTCCCTTGAAGAAGAGTCCCGGCTCGGTGCCTGAGTTGAAGGCGGAGTCCTGGCTCGACGTTTCTGTCCTGTGTTTGAGTGTCCACGTTCTGGCTGTGGTGAATCAAGGTCCTAGTCTCTAAGTCCAAGGTCCGCGGCGATCCAAGTTCCCAGTCTCCAGGTCCAAGGTCCGCGGCGATCCAAGTTCCCAGTCTCCAGGTCCAAGGTCCGCGGCGATCCAAGTTCCCAGTCTCCAGGTCCAAGGACCGCGGCGATCCAAGTTCCATTGTCCAGGTCCAAGGTCCGCGGCGATCCAAGTTCCATTGTCCAGGTCCAAGGTCCGTGGCGGTCCAAGTTCCATTGTCCAGGTCCAAGGTCCGCGGCGATCCAAGTTCCCAGTCTCCAGGTCCAAGGTCCGCGGCAATCCAAATTCCCAGTCTCCAGGTCCAAGGACCGTGGAGATACAAGTTCCCAGTCTCTAAGTCCAAGGTCCGCAGCGATCCAAGTTCCATTGTCCAGGTCCAAGGACCGCGGTGATCCAAGTTCCCAGTCTCCAGGTCCAAGGTCCGCGGTGATCCAAGTTCCCAGTCTCCAGGTCCAAGGACCGTGGAGATACAAGTTCCCAGTCTCTAAGTCCAAGGTCCGCAGCGATCCAAGTTCCATTGTCCAGGTCCAAGGACCGCGGTGATCCAAGTTCCCAGTCTCCAGGTCCAAGGTCCGCGGCAATCCAAATTCCCAGTCTCCAGGTCCAAGGACCGTGGAGATACAAGTTCCCAGTCTCTAAGTCCAAGGTCCGCAGCGATCCAAGTTCCATTGTCCAGGTCCAAGGACCGCGGTGATCCAAGTTCCCAGTCTCCAGGTCCAAGGACCGTGGAGATACAAGTTCCCAGTCTCTAAGTCCAAGGTCCGCAGCGATCCAAGTTCCATTGTCCAGGTCCAAGGACCGCGGTGATCCAAGTTCCCAGTCTCCAGGTCCAAGGTCCGCGGTGATCCAAGTTCCCAGTCTCCAGGTCCAAGGACCATGGAGATACAAGTTCCCAGTCTCTAAGTCCAAGGTCCGCAGCGATCCAAGTTCCATTGTCCAGGTCCAAGGACCGCGGTGATCCAAGTTCCCAGTCTCCAGGTCCAAGGTCCGCGGTGATCCAAGTTCCCAGTCTCCAGGTCCAAGGACCGTGGAGATACAAGTTCCCAGACTCTAAGTCCAAGGTCCGCGGCGATCCAAGTTCCATTGTCCAGGTCCAAGGACCGCGGTGATCCAAGTTCCCAGTCTCCAGGTCCAAGGTCCGCGGCGGTCCATGTTCCCAGTGTCTGAGTCATGGCCGCGGCCATCCAAGTTACCAATTTCAAAGTCCAAGGTCCGCGGCGATCCAAGTCCCTAGTCTCCTAGTCCGAGGTTCGTGTTCCTCTTTGTCCTCCTTGATTTCCCAGTTCTCTGTGTAGTGAATAATAAATGCTATTTTATTGAACCTAAGAAAGACGACTTTGTGTCCTGCTTGTGGGTCCTCTCCCAGCACCCTTGCCCCCACCTTGTAACACTCTGCCTTTTGACTAAAACCACATTGGCAATGATCTTAACTTTCATTTCTAGGGTGGTAAATTGACAGGCCAAATTCTCCACCTCTTTTGGAACTCATCAAATTTCCAATGGAAAAAATGTGGGACTGGTGCTGTAATGAATGTTGATCCGCTCTGTTAGTTCCTTTAAATTAATGAGTAGAGAACAGATAAACATACTAACATAGGAATATCGAATTAGGAGGGTGAGTAGCAACTTGCCCACTTAATCTTATTCCAACATTAAATAACATCATGGTTGATCTGATTGTAACTTCAGAAATTAACCCCATCAAAGAATAGTATCATCAAAACATGATAGAACTCTTTGGGCTATCCCCACCAGAGGCTAAAGTCCAAAGCAAATTGAACATTAATGTTATAAAATAAATTGGTTTATTGACAGTTGCAGATAGAATTTATAATTGTGTTTTGTTGCATTTTACAATACACAGTGATAAAACTGCACTGGATCATCTTGGTAGATACTAGACAGCTTACCATGTTAAAATAAAAGCCAATTGTCCTGGAAATTTAGTATTTGTAGTTTTTAAACTGTAGCCACTTGTAAACCACTGTCAACTAAAATAATTCCTTTATCTAATGTGCACCAGTCTCTTTAATCGTTGAATAAATTGGTCAACAGGAAGACTCCTTTCCAAACAAATCTTGAAAGTTCCTGAGAAAAGGAAGTATTTTCCATGACTGAGATTAATTAGTCAAGTCTTTACTGGGATAGATTAATTGCTTTATTTGTCAGAGAAGAATTTCATCAAATTCTTGGCCATGGTTCAAAGCATCCGAGGGATGCTCAGGCAATGTTACTTTGTTGGTAGGAAGTAATTATTAAGTTTGTTGGACATATCCTGCCTGAAGTTTTGTATATTCCTCTTTTGCAAAGTCATGCATATGACATATATTAAACTTCTACTGTTCACATTACCTCTGCCTGCCACCTCTCTTCCCCTTTTAAACTGATGCCTGTTATTTACTCATATGATACATCAATTTCATGCACTTAATAGTTTCCATTTGCACAAACCTTCTTCAAATTGTTGAGGTGTGGTGACAGGTGAGGTGCCAGACGATTGGAGGATAGCTAATGTTGTTCTGCTGTTTAAGAAAAGCTCAAAAAATAAACCAGAAAATTATTGGCTGTGAACCTGACATCAGTTCTGAGAAAGTTATTGGAAGGTATTCTAAGAAACAGAGAAACATAGAAAACCTACAGCGCAATACAGGCCCTTCAGCCTAAAAAGTTGTGCCGAACATGTTCCTACCTTAGAAATTACTAGGCTTGCTTATTGCCCTCTATTTTACTAAGATCCATGTACCTACCTAAAAGTCTCTTATAAGACCCTATTGCATCTGCCTCCACCACTGTTGCCGGCAGCCCCTTCCACGCACTCACTACTCTCTGAAACCCCTGACATCTCCTCTGTACCTACTCCCCAGCACCTTAAACCTGTGTCCTCTTGTGGCAATCATTTCAGCCCTGGGAAAAAGCCACTGACTATCCACACGATCAATGCCTCACATCATCTTATACACCTCTATCAGGTCATCTCTCATCCTCCGTCACGCCAAGGAGAAAAGGCCAAGTTCACTCAACCTATTCTCATAAGACATGCTCCCCAATCCAAGTAACATCCTTGTAAATCTCCTCTGCACCCTTTCTATGGCTTCCACATCCTTCCTGCAGTGAGGCGACCAAAACTGAGCACAGTACGCCAAGTGGGGTCTGACCAGGGTCCTATACAGCTGCAACATTACTTCTCTGTTCCTAAATTCAATTCCATGCTTGATGAAGACCAATACACCGTACATCTTCTTAACCATAGAGTCAACCTGCGCAGATGCTTTGAGCGTTCTATGGACTCGGACCCCAAGAACCCTCTGATCCTCCACACTGCCAAGAGTTTTACTATTAATACTATATTCTGCCATCATATTTGACCTACCAAAATGAACCACTTCACACTTATGTGGGTTGAACTCTATCTGCCACTTCTCAGCCCAGTTTTCCATCTTATCAATGTCCCACTGTAACCTCTGACAGCCCTCTACACTATCCACAACACCTCCAACCTTTGTGTCATCAGCAAACTTACTAACCCATCCCTCCACTTCCTCATCCAGGTCATTCATAAAAATCACGAAGAGTAAGGGTCCCAGAACAGATCCCTGAGGCACACCACTGGTCACCGTCCTCCATCCAGAATATGACCCATCTACAAACACTCTTTGCCTTCTGTGGGAAAGCCAGTTCTGGATCCACAAAGCAATGTCCCCTTGGATCCCATGCCTCTTTACTTTCTCAATAAGCCTTGCATAGGGTACCTTATCAAATGCCTTGCTGAAATCCATATACATTACATCTACTGCTCTTCTTTCATCAACGTGTTTATGGACCAGCTAGATGAGTATTTGGATATTAGGGATTGTCAATATGACGTTGCGTGTGGTAGGTCATGTCTAACCAACCTTATAGAGTTTTGTTTGGAAGTTACCTGGAATGTTGATGAAGTCAAGGCAGTGGATGTTGTCCACATGGGCTTTAGCAAGGCCTTTGACAAGGTCCAGCTTGGGAGTCTGGTCAAGAAGGTTTAGTCACTTGGCATTCAGGATGAGGTAGCCAATTGGCTTAGATATTGGCTCTGTGGGAGAATCCAGAAGGTGGTAGCCTCTCTGACTGGTGGCCTGTTACTAGTGGTGTGCTACAGGGATCTGTGCTGGGCCCTTTGTTGTTTGTCATCTATATCAATGATCTGGATGATAATGTGGTTAACTGGATCAGAGCATTTGCAGATGACACCAAGTTTGGGGACGTAGTGGACAGTGGGGAATTCTTTCATGGCTTGCAGAGAGATCTGCATCAGCTGGAAAAATGAGGCTTTCCACTTCAGTAGGACCAACCAGGGTAGGTCTCACCCAATGAACTGTAGGGCACTCAGGAGTATGGTACAACAAAGGGATCTGGGAATACAGGTCCATACTTTGTTGAAAGTGATGTCACAGGCCGAGTCGTAAAGAAAGCTTTTGGTACATTGGCCTTCATAAATCAAAGTACTGAGTACAGGAGATGGGATGTTATGTTGAAGTTGTATAAAACGTTGATAAGGTCTAATTTGGAGTATAGTGCAGTTTTGGTCACCTATCTACAGGAAAGATGTAAACAAGATTGAAAGAGTACAGACAAAATTTACAAGGATGATACTGTGACTGGAGGCCCCAAGTTATAAGAAAATATTCAATAGGTTAAGACTTTATTCTTTGGAATGTAGAAGGTTGAGGGGAGATTTGATAGAGGTATATAAGATTATAATGGGTATAGATAGGGTCAATGCAAGCAGGCTCTTTCCACTGAGGTCGGGTGGGACAACAACTAGAGGTCGTGGGTAAGGTTGAAAGGTGAAAAGTTTAATGGGAACATGAGGAAGAACTTCTTCACTCAGAGGGTTGTGAGAGTGTGGAACAAACTACTAATGCATACATGCAAGTGATGCACGTGAGCTTGATTGCAACATTTAAAAGAAGTTTGGATGGGTACATGGATGGTACAGGTATGGAGGACTGTGGTCCGGGTGCAGGTTGAATGGGCTAGAGAGTTTAAATGGTTTGGCACAGACTAGATGGGCCAAATGGCCTGTTTCTGTGCTGTACTGTTCTATGATTTTATGACTCTAAATTCTCACATCTTTCAATGGAAATAAGGAACAAAGTTTCTTTCTTAAGTTCCTCAGTCCACACTGAATTTGGCCCCACCATAGGTACAACTTGTGAACAGAAATTGCATTGAAGAGCCTCAGATTAAAATCTGCTGGCTGTTAGGTTAAGCTCTTTATCTTCAAACACTTTGAGGGATTGAAGGGTAGGGTTTATTATAGTGGTCGCCAACCAGTCAATCGTGATCTACCGGTCGATCTTTTAGACTTTCCCAGTAGATCCCAAAAAAAAAGAAAAATAAATACACAAATACATTATGCCTGATAAACCTTCTGATGCAAATATGTAGTAACTTCAGCTTTGAAAAAGGACCACTGGACAACTTCATGACCAAAAGGACCAACTTTATCTCGGATGGTAAAACGATACTCACATACAGAGGTTTTCACTAACGCACACTGGGCAGAAAAGACCGGAAGGAAAACCCTGCAACCCCGGAAACAATCGCTCTTTGCAAGCAGCTTTACCATGATCCTAATTGGTATTAACTTACCTTTATAATGCTCACAGTACAACATTTCTCCCCCTTTAAATTCCAACATTCCCCAAATGTGAAGAAATGGCAAACAAAAACAGTGGTGCCATTAGCTTGCGTACCCCTAAAACTTATACTAGTGTCTCGGTAACAGTTTACCAATACCAGGAAAGTTGAGGAGGTGAAATCGGGTTTGAAGGTTCCGAGGACGTGGATTGCAAGTGTTAAAGGACTTGTCACTCTGTGAATATTTTTCACGACAGTTCGACAAATCCCTGGATGTAATGCAAACAGCTCAGCTTGTCATTATTTGTCAGAATGGCTTTCCTGGATTTTACAACAAAGGACTTCCTCACTCTTCTGCACTTACAGGAGAGAAAGAGAGGTGAGGATATTTACAATGAGTTTTAAAAAATGTCCGTGAAAATGACATCCCCGTTCATAAACTGGTGACAATTACTGCTGATGGGGCCCCAGCAATGCGTGTTAATTTTATAGCACTGTGCCATAATGACCCTGATTTTCCCGACCTCCTGGATTGTCACTGTGTGATTCATCAGCAGCCCTTGGCTGGGAAGGTCATGGATTTTTCTCATGTAATGACACTGGTGGTCAAACTGATAAACTCGATTCGAGCAAAAGCGCTTCAGCACTGCTCATTCAAGGCATTATTGGATGAGCTCGATTTGCTATGGCCTGTTTGATATGCTAGATACAGTGTTTCCTTGGTTGAATTAATTTGAAAATTTAACAAAAGCTTTTTATGTAATTAAAATACAATTAGTCCAAATAAAAGGCCTCAAGTTTGAAGTGCAATCTGAGCTGTTTTTTTCTCTAAACGATTTAGTGGGTCGATCTTGCCTTTCACTAAGGGATCTTGGGCTTAAAAAAGTTGGTGACCACTAGTTTATTAGATCAATTTGTCCAGGACTAGCTGGGCAGTCCCTGTAAAACTATAATAAAATAGTTCTGAATTGAAACTCCTTTTACATCCTTAAGTTACCTTAAATATTTTGCCCTCTCCTGCTCCAATCAATAAGACAGCTACCACTTTTCATTAATTCTATGAAGCACTCACTGGGGACAAGGCTGTGCTCACTGAACCTGCGGTGTCCGAACCCCAACACTCACCCAGTGCATATTCTAACCACATGATCTTTGGTCATCTACTGATCACTCACAACCCCTCCAGTACATGAGTGCCAATGTTCACCCATACCTGTGGCAGGGCAGGAACTGTTACACATCCAGTTTTGTTCTTTGCATTTAGGTTTTGGGGAGATGGAGTGGGGTTTGCTGCTGAACACTATGTTCAATTACGAGCTAATGGGAATAGTATTTGTGATTTATTATCATCTCTTACTCTGAGACCCTTGAAATAAAAATATTTGGAATTGCATAGGATATATCTGTATGGAATTAATTTTCAACTTTTACCAAAAGCGGTTAGATTGGCATACTCCAGACCCAATTAGAGTGTTGCAAGACCTGGATCATTAACAGCCGCAATTCTCAATAGTATGATGCAAGCATAAGTGATTTTGGTACTGCATCAAGCAATTAAATTGTACAAGACGTTTTGAAGCCACATACCAAAGAGCCAACAGCTCCTTCAGGAAATATTCATTGCTGAGTAACTAAGATGACTCATTACGATCCGTCAGGTAAATAAACAGAGTGTAAGACTGGCCCTGTGTTAATTGTGGCTGCAGATTTGCACTGTGGCCTTCAGAGATGGGCAATCACTCCTGCTCTACTAGTCTTGTCCAAATCCCCAAAAAGTGGCATAGTCAGTTCTGGACTGAGACTGCAGTTGGTTCTAGTTGCAGTAGGGCCTTTTACTCCTGGATATCTCGAGGAATCAGACTTGCATGAACAATGTGAATTGAGTGTAAGCACAGCAGATTTTCCTGATGCTTCATCAGGGAATTCATTGTGTCTGATGAGGTGTTACTGAAATCATAGTTACAGAGGCGCTAGTCCACAGTCTACGTTGGGTGGACATCCTTGTCGGGTATAAAAAGCTCTTCATTACCAATCCCAGAGTAACTCTGGAAAGTTGCTCTAAAGCTATAAACTCAACAAGAATTAAATAAGTGTTTGCAGATACATACATCTTTCAAAGACAGTGAAGTATTTTCGAAAGTGAAGTAGATGTTATATGGGAACCACCCATGCCAAGTTCCCAGACAGAAAATCATCTTTAAAATATGTGAATTCATGGACAAATGTTGTCCTGGATGCTCAGTTTGACTTCTTTGCCCTTCTTCAGGGTAGAGCCTTAGAGTTGTGATTTTTAACATTTACTTCAGAGAACTTAAGTTTACCTTTTCATCAGGAACATCTCCAAATGTGCAGGACTTCCTCCCAGCTTCACTTTTATGGAAATTCCAGTTAGTATGATGGATATTCACAATCCAGGGCCAGGGGATCTTCCTTTTTCTGCCAAATCCATCTTTCTAATATAGCAGCTGAAATTTCTAGAGATCAAAAGATTTTTTTAAGGAAGATAAGTTTCCAACCAATATTCTTTTTGTGCTTCTTCTCATAAACAAGAGACAATCTTCGGCTCTTAATATGAATAGCAAGTTAAAAGAACAGTATTGCATACAAACACACTGTCTATAGAACACAGATGCTAGTCACAGCACCTGGAATGTCTTCTGAAGAGTTACAGTGTGGGACAATGGGGTTACTTTATTGGGCTTGTTTAAAGTGAGACGACATGGCTAAGTTACTTAGTTCAAGAAACCTCTCATGCCAGATTGATACAATCATTTAACACATCAAATAGCTGATCTGTTAATAGTTGGAAGGTTTGTGTGCTAAGAGAGTCAGCTTCACAGCATTAGTTGTAGGACCTGGAAACTCTGTCTGCAGAAGCTTTTAGCTTGTTTGTATCTGAGAAAAAATATCATGTATGTGTGAAGTCACCCAAGTGGCAGAAAAACAGTATAAATGTAGAGTGAAGTTCAGCTTATTAGGAATGGTCCAGGAACATCAAGAAGAATGACAGAAGTACAGGGTGAACTAGAATCCATTCCTCTGCCTTTGATTTCTGGGATGAATAATTTGTTCACCTGCATCATTGTTGTGTTTTTAGCTTATTGGAATTGTATTTCTATTTTGGAAATCCTTTGTGTTTTAGAAATTGTTTGTAATTTGGAAATCTTATTTTTTAAGGGAGAAAACCTCTGTGATTTTTAAATGTGCTTTGATAATTTTGTCTGGATTTAAAGGTGTATCACTAAAAATAAATGAACTTTGTTAGCTGGGAATATTTCCTCTTTGGTAGAGGAGTGACCCATTGCTCAAATAATGTGCACTAGCAGCTAACCTCGCCATAGAGGTGTGGAAGAATAAAGGATTGTTTCTCTGATAGTGCCAGAGTTGCTAGTATATTTCCATTATGACCCTTAAAATTAGGAAAATGTGTAACTTCCCGATTCTTCTAGTGTTGCTAAAATTGTGCACGTAGTCAGCCATGACATCTGGCCAAAGGGTCAGCAAAAGGCTTAATGAACTAAGTAACTAACTTGCATTTTTCTATTTGAACTTTGTAACCTAATAAACTAATGTCCCAGGATTACAGCAGTCTTTCATAATCAGAATGCAGCCCTAAGTGCAGAGAAGAGAAACATATGACTTAGTTATTGTCTGTTCTATAATTTAAAACACATTGTGCTATGGATATATCTATTTGGTCCTGTTTTCCTCTGTGGTTAAAGTGTGGTTAAGACTAAAATTACAAACATCTTCATTCTGTACTGTAAAAAGAATACAAGATGGAACTTTCCACTGCTTATTTGGAGTCCGGAATGCCATGATTGTGAGGTGGACTGCATCTGAAAACCTAGCATCAGATTCTACCTGCAGAATCTTGTGAATAAAGTGGGTTTGATCCTAGCTTTCCTGGAGTCTGTGTTTATTTGTTCAATCAAAATAGTTAGTTTTGCAAATGATTTGGCGACAAGGATGGGATCCCTTTTATATGGGGTCCAGCGAAACATTATACTGTGATTTGCTGTGATCTTGAGAAGCAAGATCAGTGAACAAAACTAGTAGATGAGGAGAGAACCGTTATACTGTGAGTTACTGTATTCACTGGAATTCAGAAAAATGAGGGGTGACGTAATTGAAACCTATCAAATGTTAAAAGGCCTCGATATGGAGAGGATGCTTCCTATGGTGGCAGAGTCTAGGACCCAAGGACACAGTCTCAGAATAGAGGGGTGTCCTTTTAACACAGGGTTGAGGAGGAATTTCTTCAGCCAGTGAGTGGTGAATCTGTAGAATTCATTGCCACAGGCGGCTGTGGAGGCTAAATTTTTATATACATTTAAGGCAGAGGCTGATGAATTCTTGATTGGTCAGGGAATGAAGGAATATGTGGAGAAATCAGGAGACTGGGGCTGAGAGCGAAACTGGATCAGCCATGATGAAATGGCAGAGCAGACTCGATGGGCCAAATGACCTAATTCTGCTCCTATATCTCATGATCTTATGGTCTATTGAATTATCCAACTGTATAAAAACTGTGTTTAAGCTGTTGGCAATGTGAAAGCGCCACTGAAATCTGAAGGTCATTCCTCCATAAAATCATTAGCTGGCAGCCTCTCTCTACTGTTTGGTAAATATTGCTGCATAATCACAAAATGTTCGTCATAAATTTGTTTGAACAGACACATTCTGCTGATAGACGTACAGATCTGGCCTTATGAGTGCTGGAAGTAACTCCCAATGATTAATCTGTGAAAGGTCATTTCAAAGCAATGACTAATCCATTTTGCATTTCACACCAAGTTCTTCATTACCAGGTCAAACAACTCCTGAAATAAGACTTTCTTTATTCAGGGAATAGGAATGCATTTATCATTCTTTGCCACTATATCACGGATATAAATAATGTTATCATCTTTACTGTAAAAGTAAGCAGCTTTGTGGAACTGTTAATCTTTACAATGTAACCAGAACATAAAATCAGGCCTTTTGCTGAAAAAAAACTTAAAGGCACTGGATTTCTTTTACAGCCAAAATATACTTATTTGCATGCATCTTTAATATAATAACAAAGCATAATGGAAAGCTTGGTTGTTGCTTTCATATTTAATTACACATATATATATACACACACACACAATTAATTTGCCACTGATACCAAAATGGATCCTTGAAAAAGCTGAATTTAGGTTTAAAAAAATCACTAAGAGTGCTATGCGTTTTGTTCACAGAATCATTCTCTTAAATGGGATCATTAAAAGTGGGACTGATTGAATGAGCATCAGACCTGAAAGAACTATTTTTTTACAATTACAAACAGCTGCAGAAAAGTCTGGTGCAGAGGTGAGGGGAAAAGCAGGGGAAGGGCAAGAGCCCCCTGCTGTATACCAGGCCAGACTTTTCCTACCATACTGAGATAATGATCTGGACAAAGCAATTCTAGCGATTCCTGATTCTGATGTCAAAAGGGATCCCAGGCACAAGACGAGGACCTCTTGAGGCAGCTAGTGATTGCAACATGCAGCTTAGAACTGATTTACACATGAAGCGACAATATTTTCTGCACATGTGACCATTGGACACCAATGCTGTGCCATGATATAAAAACTTTAATTGCTTTCTCATTGTTGCTCCCTGCGTGATGTGCTCCTAGTGTTATTGTGAGCCACCAACGAAGGTCCAAGTTTCCAGCCACAACGTCCAATGCATGATGGCAGTGGAGGAAATTTGCAGTGTGACACCTGTGACATCATCAGGTACATGACTGATGGAACAAAGGTGTCACGATCAGATTGGAATGGCATTTTATAGAGTTATAGAAAGATAAAGAATAGAAATAGATCTCTCGGGCCCAAATACCAACAGTCAACTGCCTATTTTTATATTCATCCTATCCCAACCTATTCTATCTTCCCAATTCTATCTTCCTGTCAACTCCCTTGCTGACTCTACTATACTCCTTCACACTGAGGTGACTTATAGTGGCCAATTATTATACAAACCTACACAATTTTGGGAGGTGGGAGGAAACTGATTCACCTGAAAGAGAGCTGTGAAGTCACAGGTACAACTTGCAAACTACACAAGGTCAGAACGGATTGAGGCTGGGTCAGAAGAGCTGTGAGACCATGCTACTAGCTATGCCTCTGTTCCTGCTCCCAAGCCTGTTGTTCTGTTCTCCCAAAGGATCTAGTTGATTTCTGATTTAAAGTCTGTGCCTCAGAATCTGCATCTGGAAGCCCAGCATCAGGTTCTACCTGCAGAATGACAAACCCAGTTCTCTTTCACCTCACCTTTCTCGCCTTGCTTGTTGGCTCTTAAGTTGTTGAACATTCTGTCCTTCATCTTACTCTGGAAAATTAGAAACTTCCTCCAATTTAATTTGAGGAAGACTGAGTTGAATTCACAATTATAGAGTACATTGCATTCCTTAAATATTGCCCCTTTTCCACTCTCTAGCAACTGTCTGAGGGCAACTTGGGCAAAATGACCCCACAATGGGCTTTCAAGATACCCATAGCTTTAGAAATGCTATTTCTGTTTCATTTAACACTATCTATCCTTGGTTCTTCTGTTCCTGAAATCCTCCTTCATTGTTCTGTAATCTTAAATTTTCATTCTTCCTCTGTGTTGTTGGCTGACTATACAATATGTCACAAATATTCTTCACTCCATAAACAGGAGCTATCCATTATAACACTACCCATGCTTTAAATTTAAACAACTCCTGTTTAATTACCACCTCTAAGCACTTTCCAAAATATTGGCTCTCTGTTAAACGGAAAAATGATTTTGGTTGTCCTATGCTGGGTGTAGACCTGAAACATCAATGATTACTATCAATATATTATAGGCTCATTCCTCCCCATCAGTGGCAATATGTACGTGAAATGGCTGACTCAAGAAGGTAACATTTATCATCAAAGATTTTCACCATCGGAGCTTTGGTATCTTCACGTAGCTACCATTGGGCAGGAGGTAAAGGAGCCTAAAGTCTTGCACCACCTATTTCAAGAGCAGATACCTTTCAATCTTCCAGTCTATGAACCAACCTGTACAACCCCAATCCTAACTCAGTATAATCACTTCGATCACATTGAACAACAATGAACTTGTTTGTATTTGTTTTAATTGTGCTCTTACTTGTACAATATATGTTGTTAATTTATGTTTCTGTTCTGGACATTGTGTATTTGATACTAACATCCAGAACAAGCCTAATAAGCTGATGAGTATTAACAAAATCTTCTGTTGATAAATTAAATTGCTGCAAGTCGGTTTATCATTGCATCTGTGCTTAAGTGTACTCGTTCTATGAAAACAAATTTGACTTTCACCCTTTGCCAGCAGAGATGTTGCTAGACTTACAGAATACCGACAGAGGTTCTTTGCTGCAGATTTCATCATCTGCTTTCTCTTGTTCCAATACAATTCCAAAATTTTCATTCTTATTCTCATTTCACTTCTTGTTCATCTGTTTCAGTGTTAATGTTAACTCTCTTAAAATTCAGCTGCTATGACCTTTAGATCTTGAATTCTGTCCATGAACCACTGCACCTCTCTATTTCACTCTGGTCCTTGAAGATCCTTCTTAAAGTTTACCTCAGGTTTAATATCTCCTATGCACCCAAGTTTCAGATGTTGGCTAATAGCTACTATGTTAGGAACTTAGTAATGTTTACCTACTTTGAAATTGCAATATAAATACAAGCTTCTGTTAAGAACTAATTCAAACAATTAAGTGCAAGATTGAGAACAAATTCTGTATTAAATAAGGAGTTAAAATAGAAGAATAAAATCAGCAGTGATCAAAAGCATCAAATGTAGCCCTTGAAATCTATAGGATGGCTACTTTGTGTTGATATCTTCAATATTTTCTGCAATATATTCAACAATTACTGCTCTCTGTGCAGAAAAGAATGACTTTAACTGGGTTATTTTGGTAAGTTTAACTTATCAACAGAAGATTTTGTTAGTATTCATCAGCCTATTAGGTTTATTAACACATCACAATCTGCCTGGTTATGATAAAAGTAGTTATAAGTAATTTATGACATAACTGAGACAAGTACCAGTCATCTCTTTAATGCTAACTTGAAGGATTTGCTCTTGATGTGTCATAAAGTTTCTTTCCAATTAGTCTTCCTGATGAGTTTTAACCTGGAATTGGGTCACTTGGGATATACTTCCAAAATGAAGGTGGAAGGAGAAAAAACAAATTTAGAGATTAATTGTAGTTCTGGAAATATCAAGCATTTATAGTGATTAAACACTAACAATTCTTGCATGTCTGCTTTTGTTTCATGTTAAGTAATAATGGCTCCAAGCCGACTTTACATTAAACTGTTTCTAGCATTAAGATAAGATGTGAGATATTTACTCTGAGATCAAAGCGCGCAATGCTCCAATCCTGTAAAATAAACTTTAAAAAAGACTTAGCATTTGAAATAAGGCCACAAAACTTTTCTGCCACCATGGTTTCTCTGGAGATGATTTGTTATACCTGCTAAATCACTGGGAATTTATCCTTTCATATGACATAGATTTATTTCAAAAGTATATTTATAAGTAAAAATAAATCAACAATATGAATGCAAACAGAAATGCTTCATTTGTGTCTGATCCACATTAGATGAGGGCTGTGCACATAAAAGCAAAATATAAAATCTACTTGGGAGCAGCACTAGTTATATTTTCCTCCAAGTTTGAAAGGGTTCCACATCAACATATCAATTCTATTAATTTGTCTGTTGACATGTTTTCCCTGAATAAAAGAGCTCTGACTGTAGTTCAGTGAGGCTTGGAGTCAACAAATGACTAATTATGATGACTCTCAATTGGTGGCATTTAGTTTAGAACTATAAATGAAAATTAAACTGTAGTTAAATATTAACTTGATAATTGCTGATTTTCAGTAGTACAATGAAGGCCACATTTATTTTGCAATTTTATAAATCACTTCTTTAAAAAAATCATATAAATACAAGTTGAATTCAAGTTTTCATTTTTAAAAAAACAGTCTCTTATGAACTAATATTATCAGTCTGCAGGACTTCTTTGAATATTATCTTGTTTTTTTCACACCATGTTACAAATACCGTATAAAACAAGCATTTATTTGTATAGGCTACTGGCATGCACAACTTGTGACTTCAGATGATATACACATTTTGATAATAGTTTCTCAAGTTCAAATAGTGAAGAAGCTGAAGGGTGGGCCTCTGACCCAATGCTCAAGTGGTGGTCAAACAAGGTGTCTCACACTTAATATTTATATGGTGAGGTACAGATTATTGTGACAAATTATGGAATCAGTACAACAGGGGCAGTAAGAAGTCTACAAAGCAAATCTGTTCATTAACTGAGTGAGTGAGAGAACAACAAAGCTAAAAGTTCAAAGTAAATTTATTATCAAGTGGATACATGTCACCATATGCAAGCATGAGATTAATCTTCTTGCCGGCTTGCACAATGAATCAAGTAATTATAATAGAATCAATGGATGACCACAGCAAGCAGTGTGCAAAAGACAATATACTGTGCAAATACAAAAAAGAAAGATAAAAAGAAATAATAATCATCATCATAATAGTAATAATAATAAACATCCCTACAATGTGAGCAGACTAGAGGTCGACAAGAAGTGTCAAAAGCCTGGCTCAAGAGTTGGAGACCTCTTCTCAGAAACAGAAGGTTTCTTTGTGGCAATACAGAACCAGGTGGTTAACATGAAAAATTATCAAAGATACATCACAAAAGATCAACAAATTCAAGATGATAAATGTAGAAAATGCTGAGAAAAAACAGAAACAATCCAACACATTACAAGATCCTGTAGCAGTTTAACACAATCTGATTACTTACACAGATTCAATCAAGTGGCAAATGTCATTCATTAAAGACTTGCTTTACAATACAAACTCCTAAAAGAAATCACACCTTACTATAAATACAAGCTTGATCCAGTTTTAGAGTCAGAATACCACAAATTATATTACGACCAATCAGTTATACAGATAGAATAATCCATAATAACCATCCAGATATAATAATATAGGATACACAAACAAGGACAAATTAATCAATAGATATGGCCATTGCAAACACACATAACTACTGCTTGATAGTCACTCAGGCAAATTACCATGGTCTTTTTAGGCACAGGTATAAGTGAAGCTTAATTAAAACAAGTGGGTACCTCAGACTGCTGAAATGAAAGATCTTAGTGAACGCACCAGCCGGTTGATCAACGCAGGTCTTTAATACCCGGGCAGGTACCCCATCTGGGCCAGATGCTTTCTGTGGGTTCACTCTCCTGGACAATGCTCCCATGTTGGACTTAGAGACTGAAATCACAGGATCATTGGGGCTGTGAGAGTTTATGATTCTTCCAATTTTTGATGGTCAAAGAGAAGCATAGAAACCATTGAGCTTATCTGGATGTAGCTCAATTTCACTTTGTAAGAGGTGATACCGTTCAAGCTCTGCCACAGCTGTCGAGCATTTTGACTAATTCAAGTTCAGTCGAGAATTGCCAAGTTGCTCATGAGAAGGCTTTCCAGAGATTGAACTTGCACCTCTTTTAACTTCCGTGGTCACTAGACTTGAGTGACTCTGGTCTGACCCTCTGAAGATTGTGGATCTCATGGTTAATTGAGGGCTTCTGCTTAGAGAATACCCTGAATGATTTTGTGGGGACACTCTCATCTAAAGCTGTTTCTATAAAGTTTGTGATGACCGTGGTGTATTCATTCAGATCCACAGCTGAGTCCTTGAACATGGCCCAGTCCTCCAACTTGAAGCAATCCCATAGTCGCTCCTCAGTCTACCATGCCCACCTCTTTGTTGCCCTAATCTCTGGAGCCTTGCTCTTTAGCTTCTTCCTATATGCAGATAGGAGAAGGACAAACAAGTGATCAGCTTTCCTGAACAGAGAAAGTGTCACCAAATTGAGACGTATTATGCCGAGTTAAGAACTAAACTGGAGGAGTATCAAAAACACAGCCCTCAAGACTTGTGACCTTCCTTCTCAGAAAATGTCCCCGTATTAGGCAATACTCTGAGGCAGCACCACCATTTGAACTCAGAGGAAGGGAAGGATGAACATGACATAGACTTTATAATGACCTCTAGCCTCCACAGACACTGGACATACTATTTCATTACCCTCTGCTCTTTATGTACTTATAAAATCCCTACAGATTCTTTCTGATTGTATTTCCCAGTTTTTTTTTCATATTTACACTTCGCTTAATTTTACTCGTAACCTTTTTTTAAAATTTTTTAAGCATTTTGTTCTGATGTAAACTTCCTGTTTTGTTTTACTGCTTTCTCTATGCACTTAGCCACCAAGATTTGCGAGTCCCACCACTTTATTCATGAAAACATGTTCACTTTAAATCTCTTAAATTTGCTTCCAATTGCCTTGAGACAATGAAAAATATTTTCAAACATAACTGCATTGAAAAACAACAGCTGTTCACACTTAGTAAAAATGTTTTATCCAATTTGTTGCGCTCTCTTGGATTCCACGACTCAAATTCCATGGCAACATTCACCAACTGCTTCATTTCTCACAGAAGGCCTTGAATCACATGTTGATCTGCAGATTTGTGCCTCCCAGCCATCGACTGGGGATAGTGAGAAAGTTTATAATTTGAAAATACTGTGTTCTTAAATATTTTAAGTATCTATTGAGCTGAAGGAGTTTCAAACGAAGGTGGAGTAAGTATTGGTGGGTGGCACATTATCCATGGATTACATCCAGCTAGATTGAGAAGTAGAGCTGCAACGATAATAAATTGGGATAACATCTAGTGGAGAAAGGGAAATAAGGAAATACATGAGAAAATTCAAAGACTTTACATATTTTACACTGGAGAGTCGTACAGAGAAAGCACAGAAACTTTGTTGAAGATGAAAGTTTCTGACAAGCTCTACAATATATGAAGCATTGCTTATTAAGCAGTACTTAATCTCTAAGAGCCAGCCTGATCAAAATCTTGTCATCCCCAAAATGCGGATCTATAGAGCTGCAGACTTCAAATCTATGGAATTGACATCACTTGAATAAAAATACGAATTTAAAGAAATACAAACCTTAATCAGGGATGAGAAAGTATGGTGGAGTAGTAATGCTGGAAAAATAGTCTTTATCTGTATATGCTATATTTGGCCACAAAGGGAGGGTCGTTCTCCCTGCCAATTGCTACTTCAGAGTTTGAAAAGGGTATAACCTTCCCTGATTTGTTGAGTGAGCTCTAATCAATCCCTGAAAATTTTGCCAATGAAAATCCTGGAGCTCATAGCCTGAGACTAGAATAAAAACAACCAAACATAAAATAAAAGCCATAAAATATGTTGATGAGCTACATAAATTGTTTTTTGGTTTAAGGTGGTGATTGTGTTTGTATTTGAGGTAAGCATAAACTAAAGAGAAACTGTTTCCACTGACCAGTGACCAGACAGAGTGGAGAAGAGGGCAGTTCATTAACACAAGTTGTTGTAATGTAGAAGACACTGCCTGAAAGGGTAATTGAAAATGGAAGTTTGGAAGCAAATCTACCACCCACAAATGGTTACACATCCAATCAGATCATTACATTGTCATGTACAATGTCAAAAAGAGAAGGGTTACCTATACTTCATGCCCTAATGTGAACTCATGATGTCCCAATGTGCTTTTACAAAAAGCCTGTTGTGCTTTTTCAAAGAGACAAGGAAATCTCTTTGAAAACTGATCAATCACTGTTCCAACCTTACTGCTACTTTGCTATAAAAATACTTAACTGGGAATGAAAGTGCTCACTTGAGGTATTTAACTGAATCCAATTCTGAAAACCTGGAACCCAGCCAACATTTTCGATCAGGCTGAAAGTTTAGTGCTTTACTTTAGAGATGATTCCTGCCAGTCACCAGAAATGGTAAAGCAAACATTGTGAGGACACACACCTGCAATAATGAGTGTGATAGAGATAACAGGCACCAGTTCAACAACACAACACACCATTTTATTGCTCAGAAAGAGACACCATCCAAGCCCATAAGATCTTAGCACCTGAACAACATTGTTAAGGATGCTGTAAGAAACATGGTAAGTAACAATAGTTTATAAGTTTTAAAATAGATCATCCAAGCTCAAACTTTTAAGAGATCAAAGTGAGAAGAACATGGGATGTTCTATATTGTAAGGCATCCATGTTGTCACACATGCAATTTGGATCACTCATTCATGCACTATATTTTGTGGAGAAATCTCACATGTCAAATAATTAGACAAATTAGCATCAGTTATTAATGTGCAGATCATATACAAATGCAATTTAGCCTAGCTTGGCTCATGATTGTAATCACTTAGCCTAAATCATAGGGGGGAAGGTAGGTTGAACAGTTTGGAAAAGTGAGAATAAAGTAAACAGGAAGAAGCGTGCAGGAGAGGTTACAAAAGTCTCCAGAATAAAGAAAAAGACAAAAAAATTAAAAAGGGATCGATAAGAATTAAACTTCTTGTAACTTGAAGACAGAATTGAAAGGCCAAGAGTGAAAGGGGAAAGGATGTTTCCTATAGTGGGGAAGTCTAGGACCAGCGAGCACAGCCTCTGAATAGAAGGAGGTCCTTTTAGAACAGAGATGAGGAGGAATTTTTTTTCTGTGAATCTGCGGAATTTATTGCTACAGATGGCTGCGGAGGCCAAGTCATGAGTGTACTTAGAGCGGAGTTTGATAGGTTCTTGATTAGTCAGGGCATCAAAGGTTATGGGGAGAAGACAGGAGAGTGGGGTTGAATCAGCTATGATGGGATGGCAGAGCAGACTCGATGGGCTGAAAGACCTAATGCTGCTGCTATGTTGTATGGTCCTACACTCTTATTCCAGGTGAAGTCATCCTGTCAGCAAAGTGGCCTGGTTTTCTTCCTTGCAATAGATATTGGAACATTTGTATGAAAATTACAACTTCTGTTAGAAATTCATAGTAGAAGCATATTGTATTACCCTGTTGCATTTATGTCTGCCGACATCAAAGAGACGTGACTGGACAACTTCAGAACCAACTGCAGACTTCCAAAAAGAAAGATTCTGTTTTAGCTAATCAGGAATGCTGTCATTTCATTTCAGAACTGTCTCAGTTGTGACACTATCGATAACAATCCATTAACAACCCAAGTGAGATCAGTAGAAATGCCAGCAGCTGCCATCTCATATCATTTGTCTCCATAATTAATAAATACCTTATTGCACTAAATGAGAATGCTTTTAAACCATGCTGTTCCTCTCAGAGTTCATTAAGCAAACTGGACCATTGATGGAACTCATAACATATGTAGCCAAAATTTCCTGTCTATATTCAATTTCAGTTCCCATCTTAATAATTTTGTTACAACAACACACACAAAATGCTGGCAGAACACAGCAGGCCAGGCAACATCTATAGGGCGAAGCGCTGTCGACGTTTCAGGCCGAGACCCTTCGTCAGTACTCACCATTAGCGCTTCTCCCTATAGATGCTGCCTGGCCTGCTGTGTTCCACCAGCATTTTGTGTGTGTTGTTGTTTGAATTTCCAGCATCTGCAGATTTCCTCATGTTTGCTGCTTAATTTTGTTCTTCATTTTCAAAGTTTTCTCTTCTATTCGAGCTGAATTAGTTATCAAGAATTTCACCCTGGTTATTAGTTAAATGTGGCAACACATACTATAAGTTTTGAAAATTGCAACATAAAGCACAGTGTTAATCTCTTTTATGTAGCTCAACATGCACAACTATTTGGGAATGAACTTATATTTCTTTGTTGCTAGGAAGAAGCTTCCATTGGATCACAATGAAATTGGCAAAGAAAGAAATTTTAACCCTATTGAGCCTGTCATTTCTTTCCAGTTTCATTTTGGAAACTATTGAATTTGCTTTAATTGTCCTCTTTCATTCATTATGTTCATTACGTGCCATGTCGTAAGACATGGGCGATCATGGTCTTTCCATGACTATGACAGTTCTTGCCCAAGTATTTCTATAGAAGTGTTTTAACATTGTCTTCTTCTGGGTGATGGGTGACCCCAGCCATTATCAAAACTCTTTAGCGATTGCCTGGTGTCAGTGGTCGCCTAACCAGGAATTGTGATGTGCACCAGCTGCTCCCCATGGCGTCATGTGATCTTGATTGAAGGCTGCGGGGTGGGGGGGGGGGGCGCTAAGCAGGTGCTACACCTTGCCCAAGGGTGACCTGCAGGCAAGCAGAGGGAAGGAACATTTTACACCTCCTTTGATAGAGACATGTCTTAACCCTGCCGCACTATCAATTGTCCTATTAGAGCATTTTAGATACTTACTATCCACTTTGCCATTTTCCTCATTTCCTTCTCACTTTTAATTCTTACTTCAAATCAGCACCATTTGGTTAATGTGTCCAATGACATTGGTAAGCTTATCAGAATTTGAACAACCCAATCAGTCATTCCTGTTTCTCTGTACACTAAAGAGAACACCGGTTTCCTTCATCATTCCCTGACTGATTCTCTCATCTCCTGAACCAATTGAACATTCAATTAAAGCTTTGGCACTCAAAATCTAAATTCCAACTCAGCAGTGACTAGAATTTTTATTTCATGTTTAACATAGTAAGCTATCTCAAGGCATTTCACAACTGTCTTATTGAACAAATATTGCTACTAATTCACAAAAGTTTTTAGGATAGATGACTAAAGCTTCAGGACCAGGCAGAGACAGGCTGGAACATCTGGGTAATACTGTGGAACAGCCACTGGAGCTGCTGCCTCACAGTTCCAGTTTCTCAATCCTGACCTCTGGTATCATCCACATCCTCCTTTTGACCGTGTGAACTTCCTCTAGTTTCATCCCAGTTCCAAAAATGTGGCATTGTAATTGTCCCTAGTATTCAGGTGAGCTGCAGAACCTAGGGGGAGCTGACTGGAAAGTGGAGCAAATAAAACAGTTTAGAGTAAGATTAGTGTAAAAATAATGCTTGATGGTTGGCCAGACTGTTGCCTGAAGGATTTGTTTTCCTTATGAAATTTTGCTGGCTTCAATGAAAGAGAATTTCAATTGGAGAATTACTTAGCTATTACATGATTCTTGTCACAAAATGTGCTGGCAATATTGGAACCCACATGTCAAGTAAATACAGACTTAGATGTAGAGACGGTGACTAGAGTTTAGTCATAATAATTCCAAATGAAAATTGGTGTCTTGGCTGAGAGTTATCACGAGCAATAACATTCTCAAAACTAGGACCTCTTGGTTAGAGCTAATCTGGCATCTGCTTAAATAATATAAGTAACATGAAATCCCAGAGCCTATTAAAATAAACTTGACAAGCTTAAACAGAAAGCACCAGGAATCCATATTACTAAGAGTGAATCACTCAAGAGGAAAACACAAGGAACTCTAAATCATTAACAACTCTCATTAAACAACAATTAATTAATTCAGGTGTTCTAAAAGCCCAACATTCACTGCTGCCCTGCACAGGACCAAAGAGCTCCTTACATTTCTGGAGATTATTGAATTCGAAGGATTTCAAAAAACAGATAAAACTTATGAAGTGTTTATCTCCTGGGCACATAATCATTGGGGCACATAGAAGAGGTACAATTATTTTATATTAGTTAGGGTAAGGGCAGCAGAGTCAAAAATAAAGAATAATTAACAATATTGTAAGTCAAGGATGACCAAAAGACCAATGGATAACCTAAAGACAACAACAGCAGGGCTGAAGTTTTCAAAGGTAGATGAGTTGAGATGGCAGATGAGATGAAATAAGGTTATAGAAGTACAAGAAGCCAGTCATGGTGATGAAAAGAATTGTGTATCTGAAGCTAAAATAATTACTTTAAGTAGGATGATAAGATTACAAACAATCTAGATTCTGAGAGTCAGGGGAGAGTTGGTAGCCAAGCAACAGAGTGAAACTCCATTTTGATGTAAGGCACACCTGGTCAATGCAACTAAATGCTAATAAGTGAGTTCAATCCAGCAGTCTCTATTATACAGATAATATTAATGACCAAAAATGGGTTTCTTATCCTCCTTTCAGAAAATAATTGATCAATATCAATTACATACTTTTCATCTATTTTCTATTGTGCCATTGTGTAAGGAACACATGATTGAAACAGGGCTAAGTTTTCCTATTATGTACCTTGATGTTTGAAGGCAGTTCAATGTTTCTTGGGATAAGACCTTTTTTGGTTCAGGTGAAGTAGTGATACTTTTTGAAAGCTCCTGTGGAAACACTGCAATGACAAACATGAGTGATCAGCAGCTTCACTTTTAATCCATTGTTGAATCTAAAGGGAATGCAACAAGTCCAAGTATTCTGGTGTTAATTTCATCCCATGCTGGACTTGGTTGGATTGTTCTTTGTCAGGGACCTCACCCTCGACCTTACAGCCATGAGTGACCCTACCAGGAGCATGGCTCCAGACGGCATCGCTCTCGGGATCTCAGGACCACACAAGCTTCTCCACCATGACAAGGTGACAATCCATGGAGATGGAACAGGTGGACGAAGTTACTTAGAATTCAACGGCTGTGAAGGCGGATGAAGGCTGCAACAAGTCCATCAGCTCCAATCGTCGTGGTTTCCATGTCATTGGAATCAGTTGGTTGATTTGTGAAGTAACGTGTGCTTCTTGGGGTGCAACTTCAAGTACACGTTAAACAAATACACACACAGGCGTCTTTGCTCTGTGGGCCACTTCCTCAAGTCTTTCAGCGATCAGGGGAGGGCGATGGGAGCAGGCAATGTGATGGCTGGAAGCTCCTAGTCAAGAACTGGTATGAAAGCGGTGAATACTTGATTCAGTCGCTCAACTTTTGTACAGAAGCAGGGAAGTTGTTCGGTAGCAGTATTCACGTCTGAGCAGCCCTACTTAGGATCCATCTGCTCACCCTGAACTGGGGTGGGGGGGGGGGGGGGTTGCTAGAAAAGGTGCCCTAAAAATAGTCTGCTTCACCCCATCCTGTCTGGAAAGCCGCGTCCAGAGGGATCACCATCGTGCGGTTGAAAAACATCGAGAAGCAAAACTACGAAATCTGGAACCTGGAATATACGAACTCTGATGGATAACCCAAACTCAGACCGACCAGAGCGGAGAACTGCCTTTGTTGCCCGGGAACTCCAAAAATTCAACTTTGACATTGTTGCTCGGAGTGAGACCCGCAGAGCTGGAGAAGGGCAGCTAAAGGAAGAGCAAGGTCAATACACCTTTTTCTGGAAAGGACTTGACTCTGTACAACCGAGGATCCATGGAGTAGGTTTTGCCATCTGAAACAGCCTACTTCAGAAGCTGACAAAGCAACCACTGGGAATCAATGAACGTCATATGACTCTGTGAATCCTGCTCATCAAGAACCAACACGCCTATGCTCCAAATCTGGATGCTGAAGATGAAGTAAAGATGAACTTCTACACCCAGCTTGACGACGTCCTTTCCTCTGTTTCCAACAATGAGAAGATCATTCTCTTGGGAGACTTCAGTGCCAGAGTCCGGAAAGATCATAGGCTCTGAACTGGAAAAATAAGCAAGGAAGAAGTTGGCAAGGTCAACGCCAGTGGAACACTCCTTCTCCCCAAATGTGCTGAACACAACCTGGTGATTATAAACACCCTATTTCACCAGAAAAACAGGCACAAAGTCTCCTGGCAGCATCCACGCTCCGAACACCGGCACCTCATCGACTACATCATCGTATGATCTTGGGACCAACAAGATATACTGATAACAAGAGCTGTTACTGGTGCCAACGAGTGCTGGACAGACCATCGACTCATCTCGTCCACCATGAGAATGAAGATTTGGCCCAAAAGGAAACACCAAAATCAGAACACTATTAAGAAATTCAATGTTGACGTCCTTCAAGACATCAACCATGTACAGAAGTTACAACAAAATCTTCAAGAACAACTGGCTCAACAAAACTCCCATCTGTATAAGAACACTGGAATCAATTGAAGAACAGTATCATCACCTCCTGCAAAGAAACAATTTGGTTCAAGATGAAAAAACACCAGGATTGGTTCGATGATCCAAGATCCAAGATGGCGGCGTGACGCAGCTTGCAGCGGCCACTCCGGAGCTGATTATCTGTTATTTGTGAAGTGGGGTGCCGTGCGCCATCATAATCGATTGAAAACAGATGTGGGAGCACGGAGGAACATCGGGAAATCTCCAGGAAGACCTTTGTTGCTGCTGCTGCTGTGAGGTCCGGGACTCTGCTGGGAAGAACCGGCCCCCAGTCCTCGGGGTTGCGTTGCCGATGGCAATTGGCAGGGCTGTCTTAATACGCTCGGCAGAGGATGGTGCTCGGAGAAGCTGTGCCGGAGGGGATGGTCGTCTTCTCAGAGGTTCGACGGACTCGGAGTCCGCTGCGGTCATGTCACTTTCGGTGTGTGCTGCGTCTGCGAGGCTGGGTTCGACAGAGCTTTCATTGTGTGCTGCGTCTGCGAGGCTGAGTCAGGCCGCGCTGTGGAAGTCCATAGTGGGGGTATTCCCTTCTGCCGCCGGTGTGGGATGGCGAGTCTGTCAGGACCCTGGGGACTTGTGGAAACTGTGTGGTGATTTCTTTTGAACTTATAGTCCTTTAACATCTTTGGACTATTTTTACTGTGCCCATGGTCTGTTTTTTATCAATTATGCTATTGTTTGCACTGTTGTAACTATATGTTGTAACTATGTGGTTTTGTGCAGGTCTTGTAGCTTTAGTTTTTGGTCTTGTTTTGACTGGTGGATTTGGAGCTCCTTTCCGCAAAACGCACTAAGACGGTAGCGCAATATTAATATTGTCTCTGGACTCTGGACTGGGGATTGCCAAACGTTATATGGATTTTCTGGTGTAGTCTGTTTTGTCATATGTTTTTGTGATATCATTCTGGAGGAACGTTGTCTCATTTTTTAACTGCGTTGCATTTGTGGTTTCTAAATGACAATAAACTGAATCTGAATGATAACGACAAACTACTCCAACAACTCATCAAGGAAAAGAGAAAAGCTTTCATTACTTTACAAAATGACCAACAATCAGCTACCAAAAGAAAATGCTATCAGGAATGCAAGGCTACAGTCCAGAAGAGCACCCGAAACCTGAAAAACCAACGGTGGAGGAAGTAAGCTCAGGAAATCCAACAACTAGCGGATGCCAACTACACTCGAGGCTTTTTCAAAGCAACGAAAGCTATTTTTGGCCCATCCACTCATGGTCAAGCCCCTCTCAAAAGCAAAGATGGTTCAACCATCCTGAAGAGCAATGCTGACATCCATTCTAGATGGAGGGAGCACTTTGAAGATCTTCTAAGTCAAACCATCTCATTTGACAAGAATGTGATTAACAACATTCTGAAACAGCCCATTGACGACTCCCTAAGCAAAATACCAACATCTGAAGAAGTCAAGGAAGCCTTCAAAACCTTTACAAACCACAAAGCCGCTGGATTCGATGGAATACCAGCCAAGGTCTACAAAATTGGGGGTAACCCGCTTCATTACCAACTGCATCAACTTCTTATCAAGATCTGGATAAATGAAGATGTACCAGCAGACTTTAGAGACTCAGCAATTATTACCATCTACAAAAGGAAAGGCGATCGATCCAAATGCCGACACTATCGTGGAATTTCCCTGTTAGCAACAGCAGGAAAGATCCTCACCTACATTATTAACAACTGGCTCAAGCCTTTAGCCGAGAAGATCCTTCCGGAGACACAAACCGGTTTTAGACCATCACATGGAGCAATCAACATGATCTTCATAATGCGACAACTACAAGAAAAACATAGTGGACAACTTCAACCTTTGTACATGGCTTTCATCGACCTGACCAAAGCCTTTGACTCGGTATTGAGGGAGCTCCTATGGGATGTCCTATCCACCTATGGATGTCCTGAAAAGTACATTTGAATCCTGAGACTCCTCCACGATGGCATGCTTGCCACAGTCGTGGTTAGCAATAGTAACTGTGAGCCTTGTCAAGTCAGATCAGGAGTAAAACATGGATGCGTGATTACTCCAACTTTGTTCACCATCTTCATTGCGACAATCATCCACATCATCAAGGACGACCTGCCCCCAGGAATCGAAATTGTCTACAGAACAGATGGCAGACTTTTCAATCTTGCCTGTCTCAAGTCCAAAAACCAAACATCCACGAGTTCCTTCATCGATACGCAGATGACAACAGTGTTGCAGCTCTCTCAGAAAACCTCCTACAACAGATTCTGACTGCCTTCAACCGTGCATACACAAAACTTGGACTTAACATCAATTCCAGGAAGACTCAGATCATCTACCAACCATCACCAACTGAGACAAATTGGATAGAACTATCAATTCAACTTGGCAAAATAACCCTGGAAAATGTGGACCACTTTATATCCTGGAAGTCACCTCTCCTCCAATGTCGACCTTAATATCGAGATCCAACATCGTCTTAAATGAGCTGGAACAGGTTTTGGATGTCTCTGAACAAGAGTCTTTCATGATCATGACATCCGAACAGACACCAAAATGTTAGTGTACAAAGCAGTGGCAATCCCAACACTCCTGTATGCATCAGAAACCTGGACATACTGACGACATCTGAAGGCACTTGAAAAGTTCCATCAATGCTGTCTTCAAAACATCTTAAGTATCAGCTGGGAAGATAGAAGAAACAATGTCAGTGTACTAAATGAAGCAAAAACAAAAAGCATTAAAGCCTACATTATCAAGAACCAACTAAGATGGAGCAGTCCTGTTGTTTGGATGAAAGACGAACATCTGCCGAAACAAATCTTCTACTCCCAGCTTAAAGAAGGCAAACGTAAAAGAGGCGGACAACAGAAGAGATTCAAAGACGTCTTAAAAGTCAACATGAAGAAATGGAACATTGACACTGACAATTGGGAAACCAATGCCAAGGACAGGAAACTCTGGCAAGCCATCATCCGAGAAGGAACAGCAACTTTCGAAGTCAGCAGATGTGCAGAGTTAGAAGAAGAGAGAAGAAAATGGAGAGAGAGGCAGCAACAACCAAAGCCCGATCTGCCATCTGGAACTACCTGTCCTGAATGCGGAAGAACTTTCAAAGTCAAGATTGGACTCATAAGCCACTTGAGAGCCCATAAATAGATCAACGGAACGAAGCCCATCATCCTCGATCTCGAGGGATAGCCACGAAGATGCTGGTGAAATGGCATTTTAGAGTATTTTTGCTCAGTAACACACAAAGTTATGTAGTTGGTCAAATAAACGTTATGTTATATTATTCAGCAAAAATAAAAGTTGTTACACTTCACAGTATTTACAATATATAAAAAAGACTAGACTATCTATCCAACAAGTAACTTTTGCAACTGAGTTATCATTCAGGGATCTATTTTATTCTTTTCCAAATGGACAGTAGCAAAGGAAAATTCTGTTTTGGTATTTATTTCTCTCACTCACTGCTCCCAAAGCACTATTTCTTAATTACACTTTAAGACTTTAAGCTGTAGCTCAAATCATGTGTTTCCTCAAACTAAAAGCTATTGCTACCAAGGGATATAATTATCTGGAAATAAAACTAAAGTTAAAGTAGTGCAGAGTGGATGATAACTCCCTGAAGAAATTCAAGAAATTGTCTTGAAAGCAATTTGAAAAGATGTTAGAATGGTTTACATCCAGAAACACCTGCTAAATCACAGCGCACAACTTCTAACAAGTTCTCAGCCCTGAAAGGCACAGTCCTCACGGCAGCAAAACAATATATTATCTGCAATGGAGCAGGGCTATACTGTTGAGCAAGAGGGCAAGAGGGGAGAAGGGGGTAGTCAGTGAGGGAGAGGTGTCATCCAGCAATGAGAATAACCACATTATGGAAAAATATTGAAACAAGTTACAGTATTTTACAGAATTACAAGATCACATCTTCCCTTCACCTAATGTTGACATTGCCACCCATTCCACCATTTGCACTGAGATCCAGTAGATAGAGGGACAATAATGAAAAGAGTTCCTGTTACCCTTTATCTCCCTTATAGCAACATCTGAGGTATTGTGTGTAGTATTGGCTCCTTATTTAAGAAAGAATGTTTATGCATTAGAAACAGTTCAGGTCAAGATTACAAGACAATGTTTGGAACGGTTGGGTTGCCTTATAAGGAACGGTTGATCAGACTCGGCTTGTATCTGCTGCAATTTAGAACCATGAGAGGCAGCCTGAATTAAAAATATAGGATCTTCAGAGTAGATGTATTGAAGTGGATGTTTCTTCTTTTGGGAGAATCTCGAATCACTAAGAGAATGTAATTTAAGACAGAGCGAAAGAGAATTTCTCAGGTCTGAAGTTGGAAGACAATGCCAGAAATTGCCTGTGGCGTCCTGGCCAATTCTGAGTCAATGAAGGTGGCCATGGCCCAAACCATATTACTGGTAATGATTACTCATTGTTGTAGAGTGAAGGCTGGCCTAATGCTCGCTTCATGAAGCAAGCTAGCAACACAAACACCTGGTACACGCACCCTGAATATTTAACAACTACCAATTTCTGCACTGTGGTAAATGTTATCTGCTTGTTTAGGGACATGCATTAGCCTCAGGAAACAGAACAGAGTTTACAAGTATTATTGTAACAATACAGTGGCATGTAAAAGTTTGGGCACCCAGGTCAGAATTTCTGTTACTGTGAATAGCTAAGCGTTTAAAAGATGATCTGATTTCCAAAAGACATAAAGTTAAAGATGACCCATTTCTTTAATATTTTAAGCAAGATTACTTTTTTATTTCCATCTATTACAGTTTCAAAATAACAAAAAAGGAACAGTAACAGAAATTTTGACCAGGGGTGCCCAAACTTTTGAATGCCACTGTATATTAAAAATACGAGCTACCAGTACAAGTTACAGCAGCCAGATTTATAGATATCTATTTGTTCAATGGGTGCCATTCTTAATGTCAGAGTAACCACAGCAATGACCCAGTTTTTCCAAGCTTAGATTACATATATCCAAGCTAGTATTTCAATACCATAATAAGCATAGAAGAGAGCCAAGCACAATGCAAAATGTTACACAATCACAGTTGCAGGCTCTGGAAAGTCTTCAAGTGGATATGGTTTGAAAGTCTACAAAAATAATCTTAAATGATATTGCAATAAGTGAGCCAAATTGATTATTATTCCTAAAACAACTAATAAAATCGGCAATGAAAAGAAGTCAATTTTGTATGCAGCTAAAAAGTTTACAAATTATAAATTTTAAGGAATAAAGTTTCAACGTTTTGTGTCTCGACCTTCTATTTCCAGGTGCTGCCTGACCCGTTGAATCCCTCAGTTTGTTTTACCATTAGAATGGTAAACAAGCACAAGAGATTCTGCATATGCTGGAAATCCAGAGCAATACACATAAAATGCTGGATAGAGCTTAGGTGCTTGACAAAGTGGTTCCCCAATCAATGTTGGGTCTCACCAATGTAGAGGAGGCTGCATCAGGAGCACCAGATACAGTAGACAACCCCAACAGTTTTGCAGGTGAAGTCTGGCCTCATCTGAAAGGACCGTTTGGGGTCCTGACTAGAAGTGAGGGGTGAGGTGAATGGGCAGGTGTAGCACTGCTGCCACTTGCAGGGATAAGTGCCAGGAGGAAGATTAGTGGGGAGGGACAAATAACCAAGGGAATTATGGAGGAAGTGATCCCTGTGGAAAGTGGAAGATGGGGAGGGGGGGGGGAGAAGGTAAAGATGTGTTTGGTAGTAGGGTCCTGTTGAAGATGGGGGAGCTCGCGGAGAATGATACACTGGATGCAAAGGCTCGTGGGGTGGTAGGTGAGGACAAGAGGAACTCTATCCCTGTTAAGGTGGCCGGAAGATGGGGTGAGCGCGGATGTCTGGGAAATGGAGCAGATGTGGATGAGGGCATCATCAATGTTGGAGGAAGGAAAACCTTCTTCTTGAAGAATGAGGACATCGCTGATGTCCTGGAAAGGAAACCCTCATCCTGAGAACAGAATGGGCAGAGACAAGGGAACCGAGAAAAGGGAATAGTATTTTTACAGGAGACAGAGCGGGGGAAGAGGTATAGACAAGATAGCCATGAGAATTGATGAGTTTCTGGCTTGCGAATTTATGAATGGGATCTTGTATGCAGAAAATATGGACTGTGTCAATGGACTGCACTTCACTATATCTGTGAATGAATAAGTACAGTATGTCAATACCATAATCATTTGAATGTTCAGAAGTTACTTAATCATTGAATGAGTGTTTTAATCAGATTGGCTTATAAATGAATCTAAACCTGAATGATTTTTTTCTCCTTGAACATACTATAGTGGGAATAACATTGACATTAGTTAAGCATGGCCCACTGCTGGTAATGAAGGAGTTCAGCGACTTTGACGTAATTAAATTGCCTGCTGCAGTTCTTAACTTTAGCAATGACTTTACTTCCCAACTACATTGTTACAACAGTCCAGCAGGAGTTTACATAAAGCATCTCACATCCTCGGGCGCATTCGGAAACAGCTGCAGCATCAAAACTAATTGCAAAGCAAAACACACAAAATTCTGGAGGAACTCAGCAAGTCGGGCAGACACCAAGATTAATTAACAGGCAATGTTTCAGGCTGAGACACTTCTTCAGGACCGAAATGGAAGGTGGAAGACACCAGAATAAAGAAGGTAGGGGGAGGTAAAGAACGCTAGCTGGAAAGTGATAGGTGATGTCAAATGGGTGGGAAAGGTCAAAGGCTGGAGAAGAAGGAATCTGATATGAGAGGAGAATGGACCATAGGAGAAAGGGAATGGAGAGGTGACCCAAGCAGGAGGTGATAAGCAGGCGAGGAGAGGTAAAAGGCCAAAGAGAGGAATAGAAGAAGAGAGGATGTGCAGGGAAAAATACATAATCACAAGGAGAAATTGAAATTCACTCCATTGGGTTGGAGGCTACCCAGACAGAATATAAAGTGTTACTCCTCCACCCTGGGGGTAGTCTCCTCTTGATACAAAAGAAGTCCAAGGACCGACAAGTCAGAACAGGAATGAGAATCCAAATTGAAATATTTGGCCACCAGGAAGTTCTGCTTTTGGCAGATGGAGTGGGGGTGTTCAATGATGCGGTCCCCCAATTTACAACAGGTCTCACCAACGCAGAGTAGAACTGACTGCCAAAGGACTTTGTTGATTTCCAAATGGACAAATACAAATGTTTTTTTAAAGTTGTTTTTGGCACATTTATTGCACAAAGCTGGCAAAAATGAATGATCTGTTCAGATTGTGGTGGTTAAAGCTCGAGGCTCTCTGTATCAATGCTCTGCCAGAATGTGCTTCTGGAATCGGGGAGCAGAATTTGCTGCCTCTTCAGAAAGTAACAGTAAACCACCTACTCTATGGCCCTTTGCAGCTTTCTTATGAGGGGCTCATGACAAAGACATGAAACTACAAAAAGATTCTGCTTAAAGATAACAGATATCCTGAAGAAAATGTCACACTCAGTTTCCTAGCTTTTCCTGTTATTCGGAGGGCAGGTGTTGGGGGGGGAGGGGTTGGCGGTTGAGTTCTTAAAACTATGGTTCTCAATGGGAATGTCCGCTTCATTATTCTTTCTTTTTACAATATTTTTATTCAGAAGAAAAAAAACAAGATTTACAGAGTGCAGCACATAGATACATCTCAACATAACTTGTGTACATTCATGTATTGTAATAAAATTGATCAAAATGTTATAGCATAACACATAAAGGTATACCACTCTGTAATCAAAAATTTAAAGATAGGTCATACATCATAAAAGAAATTTTTTATATAAAAAAAAAGTCAACCCCCTACCAACTACCAAAGAAAAAAGCTGATGGATGACAATGGATAATTAGGAAAAAAACCATATTCACTTAAGAAGAGAAGATAAAAATATACATAAAAGTCTGTGCACTGTTAAACTTTATAAATTGGAAAAGTAATTTAGGAAAGGTCCCCAAATATCATAAAAAGATTGTTTCGAATTTAAGACTGAGCAGCGGATCTTTTCTAAATTTAAATAGGACATAATATCACGTAGCCATTGAAGATGTGTAGGAGGGATAGACTCCTTCCATTTAAGCAAGATTGCTCTTCTTGCTAAAAGAGAGGTAAAAACTAAAACCTGTAGGTTAGGAGTATTTAAAGTCTGCTTCATTATTGAGGTTGAATCTGCAGACCAAACCTAGAATGGCAGGATGGAGACAGGTTGGAGCAAGATACATTCTTAACGTGTGGGGAACATGGATACATAGATTTTCTGAGGTCCCTCAGAAAGGTTAAAGCCATACACGGAACATACAGAGATACCTAGCTGACTGAAGAAGATTCCATGACCACCTATAGCAACGGGCTGCTTATTGTCAAATCAGGCAAGAACTGCCTACTGGATTTTATAAATCGTAATTGTTTTTAGCTCTACTTTTGTGGTTCCGACCCATAGTAATTCTTCATTGTATATGCATGCTGAGCATTGCAGCAGTAACTTCAAGCCAATGACAGTCACAGGTAACTATCTTTTTTATACTATTGAAATACATTTTTCCAACAACAATATCTGAAGGAGATGTTCTCAGCATCTGTATTGAGAAAAGGTTTATTGGCTTCTAGGATAGTTCTGACTATAACTGCCCTTTCCATTGAATTAATAGTAGCAGAGATAAAAGGAGGAAGGGTGGAAAAAGGGAGATTTCATGCGACAGAAGTTAAAGCGTTGGTGGGGGGAGTGGGGGAAGGTGAGAGGGGTTAACTTGGAGGGAAGGAGAGAAATGATCTAAAGTGGAGTCCTGACCACCCAGAAAAATATGTTGAAGGGAAAAATCTTCTGACTGCCAGTAAAAAGATACGACTGCATTATAAATTAACCATCTCTCAGATGATGCCCAGGGGTTTTAAGATTTTATTTGCTTTTCACCGCATGATAACTTGTGTTAAAAGCTGTGCACAGTGAGCTCAGCAGCGATCAACTTGTGATTTGCATTATGAATGCTACATTTAATAAAATGCATAAACCCTGAAATCAAATTACTTCAGATGTGTTGCGACACTGGTTTGATCTCAGGGTGGCGGGACGATTACCAAGACTAGTGAACATTTGTGCCTCATACTCATGATGTCTGATTATCAATGAAATATGAAGTCCTCCATAGAACTCCAAATCCCTGGGAGTTCGCATCATGGATGACCTCACCTGGCCCCTTAATATCACCTCTCGGAACAAGAAGGAACGGTCGTGCCTCCACTTCCTAAGAAGACTGAGGCAAGTGAGACTCCACAAACCCCCCTCCATCTTAATTGTGTTTTATAGCAGCACCATTTGGGGTGTCCTGACAAGTTGCATCTCCATCTGGCGTGGGAGCAGCCAAGCACCGGACCAGAAGTCTCAGAGGGCTCCCGACCATTTATCAGGAGCGCTGTATATACAGGGCCCTTTGTATTACTAATAATCCCACCCAGCCATCCAGCATCCTCTTTGACTTTCTACCATCAAGCTGGAGACTCCGATGCATAAAGACAAGAACAGTCAGGATGAGAAATAGTTTCTTCTCCTAGACCACTAGGGTTCTGAACTCCCTGCCACATCGTACTCAAAGTGTCACTTTAATCTGTTCCATACCTTACAATATTTAACATTGATGCACTTTAGTTCGTTATTTATGTGTGATTCATCTGTAAATTTTATCCTTACCTTCATAAGTTATCGTGTGTTATGTGTGTTACGTGTACTACTGTGCTTTACACCCTGTTTCGGGGAAACATTGTCTCATTTCTATACATTATATGGTTATATACATTATATACATGTATCTAATAAATGACAATAAACTTGACTTGACATGGCTTGACTATCCAGTTGCGTTTAATGGTTTCTCCAATTGTCACTTGCATTGCACTTACTGTTTCAAATCAATTCACCTCTGAGCAGCCATGCTATGTGCTCTTTATTATATCTATAGTCTTTGATGCTGCTGGGATTTTCCAAAGCAGACAAGGCTATCAAGGTCCCATGAAGAACTCTTAAATATCAGTGAGTGGACCACAGAGTCAAAACATCAGGAACAACATTGAAACCTTGACAGTTTGCAGAAAGTCCAATAAGATGTGATAATTCTGTTTGTCCTAGAAATTAAAAAAAAAGAATGCAGAGCCTGTGTATTGCAAAATGCTATATGGTAATAATAAAGACTATAATGACACTGATAGATTCCAAGCTATTGAAGTCACCACCGTAACAGGAAGCTAAGTTGACAGAACTGGAAACATTCTACATTTTCGGAGGTGAGATCTCTTAGATGAGATGTTAAATCATCTGCCTGCCAGATGGACAGAGAGGACTAGCAGCATTTTTCAAAGCAGTGTTTCCTGACCCAGGCTTCAAACGTAACAGTCACCAAACCAGATCATGTGGTTGTTTATTCATTCATTTTGTTGGGTTTTGCAAACTGGAACTGTGTGGTTGCTTATCTTTACAAACAATTAGAGAACAGACTTCAAAAGTATTCAACTAGTTTGTTCAGAAGATATGATATGGTGGATGAGATGTTATAAAAAAGGCTTTGTTCGATGAATGTAAATGGCCCAGTCATTAATTCAGAGAAGGGGAGAGCAGTAGTAATGTGTTCAACATACATCACTTAACACCATTAAGCAATTTTATCTGGCTTTTTTCTCATTGTTGTTTGTGGGGCTCTACTGTACAAATTTGTCTTCTATTATCTGCATTTCAGCAAAGTGTCCTGATATTCCTATGAATAGAATCACTTTGTCTTCGTGCTTGTATATGATACAAAGTTGAGTTCCGCAGCACACAAAACATATGCCCAAAATTAAAGAATTACAATGCAAGCCAGCTGCCATTGATCATAGAACATATGTCGCTCTTTTTCAAGTCATGCTGCAGCCTCTGGGTACAACTGAGAAGAGCATAATGATGGCCAGAAACACATGGAGACCAAATAACAGGCTGACTGGTTTATGTGCAACATATTATCAGAATCAGGTTTAATATCACTGGCATATGTCATGAAATTTGTTGACATTGCGGCAACAGTGCAATGCAATACATAGTAATAGAGAAAACACTATGAATTACAGTAAATATATATGTTAAATAGTTAAACGAGGAGTGCAAAAGTGAACATAAGAAAGTAGTGAGGTAGTGTTCCTGGGTTCATTGTCCATTCAGAAATCAGATGGCCAAGGGGAAGAAGCTGTTCCTGAATTGTTGAGTGTGTTCCTTCAGGCTTCTGTACCTCCTTCCTGATGGTGGCAATGAGAACAAGACAAGACATGATGTTGGAAGTCCTTAATAATGGAAGCTGCCTCCTTGAAGATGAATATTGTTTGGATGGTAGAACTTGTGTTGAGCTTTAAATGTTCATTGTAGCTAGGAATATAACTCATTATGCATTCATTTAGGGGTGGGAGCGCGTTGAGTACAAGATCAAAATAGGACAAGCTAGAATAGCTTCTGCATCATGCTAATCCTCTGTGTTCCATAAACTCTGTAACACGTACATTACACACAACAAGACAACTGATTAGCCTGTGGTGAGCTGCCCAATAATCAGCCCACCTGGCAGTTCTCTTCTTCACAAATACCCCCAAGTTTTGAATCAGCCCATGAATTCCCAGACAGTTGACTTGCAGCTCCACTCGGTTAACAATCATCATAATTCGAGCACCCAACTTATTTTTCGAGGAGGCTTTCTGACACCTCTTCCCCACCCCGCCCCCCCCCCCCATCCCACCCCATCTCTCAGAGTCCAGTCTGTGGAAATTCCAACAACCAGATATTCCTTTCTGCTCTGTGTATCCCCTCTTGATTGTTCCATCATTGCGATCAATGTGAGCTGAAATTGATTAGGAGCTCCCAGGTTTCCTTTAGGACCTATATCCTTGAATGTTCTTTCTGACTCTCCCTTTACTCAAGGAAACTAATAGCGACACTAATAAGTCAATCATTTCTTTATACATGTAGTTACTCTGGTTAACGTGCAACTTGCCAGCCTTAGTGATGCACCATCAATAACTCTCGGAGTCGGGAAGTGAACGATAGGCTTTTATTAACAGCAAAAAGGGAGCACGACATCTCGGAGACTGAGGGAGGAGCAGTGCCCCAATCGCCTTTATACAGGGGTCTGTGGGAGGAGCCACAGGAGCAGTCAGCAGAGGGGCGTGTCCAGACAGGTATACATGGTTTACCACATTTAGCAAGTGAAACAACTCATCCAACATGCCTCTTCAATGTTTATCATTCCAAATTTCCCAAAACAATAGGGAATTATAGTATGTAATTACTGTATTTCTTTTCATGGTTTTGAAAGATTAATGTGCAATTATTATTATGGATTCCATATAACTTTTGTGAACCTCAAAATCTTATTTCTTCCAATATTAATTCAGATTAAAATTGCATTAATTAAAGTACAATAGAAGACTTACCAAAACACTGAATAGAAACAAAATATTAAGAACTTTCTTTTCCTTTAAGTACCATTGCAAGCAACTGCAGCATTTTTAAAGTTAATTTCATTAATGGAATAAATCTTGAATATTCATATCAAAAATGAAAAGTAAGTATCAAATGTGGAATAGAGATTCATGCAGCACTCACATTTGCATAAGCTTTTTAAAGCACTTATCTAGGTACATCATAGTGCAGAGGTTAAACAATTGATTGAAAATCAGAGTTCTGGCTGATTAATTAAGACACACATGTTCAAATCTCACCAGTGTGAGTTTAATTGTAAAAGTAGATAACTAAATGTATTTAGAATTTTTAAAAATCTAGCTTGTAACATCACCCATAAAAGTACCACGTTACTGTAAAAGCCCATTTTGTTCCTTGCCCTTCATGGAAGATAAATCTGCCATTCTTTCCTGGTCTGACTCTGTGTGACTCTGGACTTTAAGGTGATTAACTTTTCAACTACCTCTGGGATAGACAATAAAACTGGGATTGTCAGAAATGCCCAGTTCTTAAGACGGGAATAAAAATAACTGCCTCTTAAAATACAAAATGTTCAGTACTTTATTTCTAATTGTATAACTCAGTAACTCCCGTCCAGACTAAGTTACAGCTGACAAAAAATCTGCCAAACCACATTCAACTTTTTACTAACACAAAACATTCACCAGTGCAGATCTAAAGTATGATTCCCTCTCAAGGTTTAAGCAGACTGTAATAGTGAAAATACACAACATAGATGTTTCAAGGAGACTTTAAAACAGTAAAACTCTACAGCCAATTTTTCAAATGGGCCATACCAACACACTTAAGCGTTTTGATATCAATCAGAAGTCCAGCAACCTCCAGCTTCTTAACCTTCTGATCTCTGATTTCTGACCGAATCATTTGCCACTGACTCTTGGGATCCCATGGTCTTCAACTTTTTGAACAGTCTGTCATGAGGTGCCTTTTACTAAAAGCCATGACAATTAATCAAATGTACCAGTTTCACCGATAACCATGTTAACTCGGCAAAGGTTTCAGTCTAGTTAATTAGGCAAAACTTTCCCCTGCTCATTGTCCCTGATTGTGCCCTTCTAAATTTCCTGGGGCTGGCTCCAAATAATTTGACAACCTCACTAAACACAGCTGAACATCAGCAGTGTGTACAGGTTGGACAGAAAACCCAGAGGGATGCTGGCCAATGTGGTTTATTGTAGGAATCAGACAGCTTCAATGTTTTCTCCTAAAAACTAGGCTCTACATCCATGAAACAGCAGATCTATGGTCTGATGTATTATGAAAAAAACCTGGAAACTTTACAAGTCAATTATACTGACAGTGTTTCTGATCTATCACTGACATTCACTTGGCTTTAGTTTCTCCAGTGGATACTGTTTGAATCATACAGAAGCGCTTTCATTTTGTGTTTAATATGTCTAATTCACACATTGCAATGCTAGAAAATAGTTATTAATTCAAACTGACTATAAGGTACTCTATGAAACTGAACTGGAATCCCTCATGGCAGCTTTCTTCCACAAAAGTTGGCTGAAAACCTTTTAAAAATACAGTTTTGCAGACCAGAGATGAGTTAGTCATACAACTCAATCCTTAAAAGGACAACTTTTAAGCCACAAGTGTAGTCACAACCTATTAAGCATATGTTACATAGCTATTCATATCTTTTTTTCTTTGCTTTGTAACTGAATTTATTCATCTTGCTTAATGATACCAATCTAGGGCAAGTCCATTAACACTAGCAAACAACGGGTAAATGTCAGTGCTTACACATTTGAAGTTGCAAAGAATCAAATAATAAAATATCAGCTGGTATAATCTTCAGGAATGCATCAATCCAGGGATAGTAATTGGGCCTACCTAGGGAATGACAGATGGCCCTCAAAAGACTCGCCATTAAGGTCAGCTTTTAAAACTTTGGACTTGAAATGTTAACTATTTCTCTTTTCACAAATGCTGCACAACCTGCTGAGTGTTTGCAGCATTTTCTGCTTCCATTTCAGATTTTTAGCACCTGATGTTTGTTAAAAATTACCAAGCTGAGTGTGGAGTCAGCAGCAGCAGACTGCTCCTTCTAACTCACATTCAACAGGTATAAAATTCTCCATCTTCACTTCCAGCTTATGACAAACACGCAATCATCCCCAACCCTGCCACCACTGACACGAATCCAGACCCATTCACTGCTCCTCCACTCTGATTAGCCAGTTCATAATTGGACTGAAGGCCACTGATCAAGTCATGATTATCCAGCTTCAAGACCTGGAGACTCTCACTGTTGAGTAGGAAGTGAGGTTTGAAATCCAGTGCTGGGCATCTTTAAGAAAGGTGATTAAGGTGCAAAAACTGGGGTGGAAAATATCATCAGGGGAGTTTTGGGCCAGATACTAAAGACTTTGAACAGAACACCATGAAAATGTTAGCACACCATGTCACCCTAATATTTAATATTTCACTTGTATTTGGAAATTCTTGATTGGAAACAAATATTTTCATGTTGTTAATTAGGATCTATGCTCACATTTATAAAGCATTGTTAAACCAAGTAACAACTATTTCCCTAATGTTACAGCTATATAAGACCTTGGTCAGACCCCACTTGAAGTATAGTGTTCAGTTCTGGTCACCTCACTAGAGGAAGGATGTGGAAACCATTGAAAGAGTGCAAAGGAGATTTTCAAGAATGTTGCCTGGATATGAGAACGGATTGAATGAACTTGGCCTTTTTTCCTTGGAACAACAGAGGATGAGAGGTGACCTGATGGAGGTGTATAAGATGATGAGGGGCATTGATCATGTGGATAGTCAGAGGTTTTTTTCCCAGGGCTGAAATGGCTATCACAAGGGGGCATAGCTTTAAGATGCTTGGAAGTAGGTAAGAGGGGGTGTCAGGGGTAAGTTTTTCACACAGGGAGTAATGGGTGTGTGGAATGCTCTGCCAGTGACGGTGGTGGAGGCAGATACAATAGGGTCTTTTAAGAGACTTTTCAATCGGCGCATGGAGCTTAGGAAAATACAGGGCTATGTGGTAGGGAAATTACTAGGCAGTTTCTAGAGTACATTGTCGGCACAACATTGTAGGCCGAAGGGCTTGTAATGTGCTGTGGATTTCCATGTTCCTCGTTCTTCAGGCAACAATAATAATGTTCCACAAATTGTTGGCAATGGAAAGATAAAAGGCATGCAAGCTTTTGGGGGTGAAAATGTCATTTCTATTCCGAATTAACTCCTGTTTTTCAAATCATAGTCAGGTGTCAGATGAGGAGTCGCACGAAGAGTAAAAGACAGTAAACAGTAATCGCTAGAAAGCTGAAATTAAAGCAGAAGATGTGGAAAATCTTTGTCAGGTCAGGTGACAACTACTCAAGGAGACCTTAAACATTAACATTGTGTTGCTTTCCACAGATGCCGCCTGACCTGATGATCCTTTTTTCTCACGAATTTTATGTTGCATAACATTTGAAATTACATCACTCGCTTTAACTTAGCAGTTGAAAATGAGTGTGGACTCCAAGTGTGTTCTTACTCACCCCCTGTAATGTTACAGCAAAACTACTCTTCTTTTATATTCCTTGCAAAAAAAAAGGCTACATCCAATTATCCTGCTTAATTGCCTGCTGATCCTGCATGCTAAATTTTGGAGTTTGATATTTTCGATCACCTGTATCACATTTTGAGGTCTCACAACATTCATTCGTCCTGTCAAAATAGATGACCTTCCATTCTTACATTCTACAAATTGTACTCCATCTGCCAGCTCTTTGCTCATTCACAAAATCTATCTATATCTCTTTGTGCCCTCCTCATAACTTGCTGCCCCTCCTATTTTTGCTTGATTGGCAAATCTGGAGAGAGTACACCAAGTCTTCATCCAAGTTATTACTACGGAATGTAAATAGATGTGGTCCAGGCAACTTCCAACTTGTTGCTACTGACTGCCAACTTGCAAGTGATTTATCTATCCTGACTCTTTCTTTACTACTAGTTAGCCACTCTCCTCATCCATTACAAAATAATACCTCAACGCATTGTATCCTCATTTTGTGCAGCAACATTTTATGAGAAAGCTTAATGAATGCCTTCGGGAAGCCATGGTAAGAGCTAATCTACTCTAAGCTCAGACACGCAAGAGATTCTGCAGTTGCTGTAAATCATGAACAATGCACACAAAATGCTAGAGGAGCTGAGCAGGTCAGGCAGCATCCATGGAGGTAAATAGACAGTTGATGCTTTGGGCCAAGATCCTACATCTGGACTGGAAAGGGAAGGGCCAGAAGCCACAATTTTTAAAAAAGAGGTGGAGGTGGGTAGGGAGAGTGTTACAAGCAAGCAGGTGAGAAGTTAGACCAGGTGAGGGGTGGGGTGACGTGAGAAGAAGGAGATGCATTGTGTGAATTATCAGATAAATTGGAGAAGCAATGAAAACAAGGGCTGTACTGCTGCATTACTTAACTGGCATAAAACTAGCTGGTGATCAGACGGTGACATTAAACTAGAGTTGGTGACGAATATTACAGATTTCCCGCTTCATTGTATCTACATATAAACTAGCAGTCACCAAAGTTTTTACCAAATGAGATGTTTCAGACATAAATTTAGTTGTTTGCGAATAAGGAGAGTCAGTAATATTTGACATTTAATGTGTATAAGGCACTGAATTTGCACACGAAACTGTCTTTTGGTGTGAAATCATGATCTAAGCTTTTGAAGTTGTAATGGACAATATACTGTAAGACAGAAGTCATTGTCAATGCAATAGAAATGAAATCAAACCAATGGTCAGTAATGAAGAAGAAAAGGAGTACTGTTACATGGTGTTCTCCCAGGTTCAATTCTAGACTGATTATTATTTGGCATCTATATCAATGATTTGGATGAAAATGTACAAGACATGGTTAGTAAGTTTGCAGATGACAACAAAACAAGTGGTGTCATTGACAGTGAAGACGTTTATCAGGATGTACAGAGAGATCTTGCTCAGCTGAGGAATAACAAATGGTATTTATTTTGGATCAGTGTGAGATATTACATTTTACGAAGACAAACCATGTATGACATTCACTGTCAATGGCATGGACCCAGGAATCAGGTAAATGGTTTCCTGAAAGAGGCGTTGCATTTACGCAGGGTGGTGAAGAAGGCTTATGCCACACAGGCCGTCATCAATCCCTGCACTGAGTATCGAAGTTGGGATGATATACTGAATGCATTGCATTTGGAATATTGTGTTTAGTTTTTGACCTGTGGTGTAGAAGTGATGCCTTTAAGTTGGAAACAGTGCAGAGAGGATTCACAAGGATGCTTGAGGGATTGAGTCCTGGAGAGAGGTTGATTAGTTGGGATATTTTGCATTGGAGTGTAAGCAATTCAGAGATAATCTTACAAAGGTGTGTAAAGTCATGAGGGGTATAGGTAAGATGAATGTGCATGGTCTAGTGAATCAAGAGTGAGACGGCAGAGATTTTATAGAAGCCCAAGGGGCATCTTTTTCATCCAGAGGTAGTCAGTATATGGAATGAGCTGCCAGAGGATGATGCAGTAACAGCATTTAATGTTACATGGATGCGAGATGTTTCAAGGGATATAGGCCAAATACAAGCAAATGGGACCAGTTCCAATGGGAATTTGCTTGGCATGGACCCAGTTGACCGAAGGCGGTCTGTTCATTCTATATGATTCTTACCTACTTACTTACTGTCCATTACACCACTGGCATTTAGGGCAGCAGTGAAGGTCCTCCATCTTCGGCGGTGTTCAGGGCTTCCTTCATCCTGTCAGTAGCTTCCTCTCAGTTTCCACTACTGTCAGCCATGCAAGTCACGGGCGGAGACTCAGGAATACCGTCGCACTCAGATGTAGAACGATTCATCATCGCTGCTCCCATAACAATTTTGTCTTACCAGTCAGGGTTATTCGCCCTGAGCTGAACCCTGACCCTGGAGAACCGGTGTATCACTCTTAGTCTGTCCTCTACCCTTTAACCTGTTTGGCAGGGCCACCCATGCCAGAACCAAAGAGTAAAGCCCAGACTCTGGCCAGCATAGCTTTCTGGGTCAAGCCTCCAAACCACGACAAGACTGAGGTCCTCTTGAAGGTCCGTATGACTTGATGACGCTACAATATAGGGATCTGACAAGCTCAAAATAAGGGAGTGCATAATCATGAGCTTACCTTGGACTGAAAACATGCATAAATGGATTGCAATCTGTCAACAAAACGTGGAAGCAATTGTGATCGCAAAGAGAGCTGACACATTGCACAATTTAGATAATTCTTAGGCATGATGCAGTACTAGACATGGTTTAGCTAGATCTTGCTGTATTACTGGCACCAATTCAATAGTTACAAAAGGAAGACAAATAAACTGAGGTTAAAAAATACAAACAACTAAACAAGTAGAGTTTCGGATATCAGTATTTGTTCACCGTGGTGAAATACTGTGTGTTTAGGTAAACGAACGTAAACTTAATGAATCATCACAACAATGAAGATATTTATTTTATTTAATTTGTTGTTTAACATAGTATTATTTGCTTCAAGAAGGCATTTTGAGTCTGTCTTTCAAACACAGGTCTATAAAGGCTAACTACAGCTAGCAGTCCTTTTTTAGCAAATAAATGGGGAGGAATCTGAAATAAGTAACTTTTTTAAACTAGAGCTGTGCACTGTCATCTGGCAACCACGGTCATTCGTGAATGATGTATGTGTTTCAGCTTGTCAACACGAGCATGACTTGGTTTTGCTTTACTGCACAATTACTGGAAGAGTTTGACTAACTTCTGACCTTTTTCCTATCACCCTTCTTAACTGGTACTCCCTGCAAAGATTAAGAGTTTATCATACTACAATTTTCATGTAATGAAGAGTTGTTTAACGAACTAATCCCTTCACTAACTGATGAAGAACTGGACATTGAATTCCAATGCTTTGCTCATAGAGTAGGAGCTGTAATTGATCACATAATGGATGAAGTAAAAGCTTTTGGATTCACACAATCTCATTGATGAAAAGTGAGAGTAAAATTGGCACTAGCAATTGTTTTTGGAATGAAAACGTTTCATGAAATGTTGGTTACAAGTAATAACCCTTTAAGAAAATAGAACATAGAATAGTACAGTGTAGTACAGGCCCTTTGGCCCATAAAGTTGTGCTGACTTTTTAATCTACTCCAACATCAGTCCAACCCTTCCTGCCACATACCCCTCCATTTTCCATCTTCCATGTGCCTATCTAAAGCTGTTTTAAATGCCCTTAATACATCTGCCTCTGCCACTACCCCTGGCAGCGTGTTCCACTTACCTATCACTTTGTGTAAAAATAAACTGCTGGCATCCCCTGAACTTTCCTCCAATTATCTTAAAATTATGCCCACTGAAATTAGCCATTTCAACCTGGGAAAAAGGTGCTCTCCACTCTATCCACGCCTTTATCACTTTATACATCTCTATCAAATTGTCTCTCATCCTCCTTTGCTCCAAAGAGGGAGGCCCTAGCTGACTCAACCTAACCACATTAGACATGCCCTCCAATCCAGGCAGCATCTTGGTAAATCTCCTCTGCACCCTCTCTAAAGCTATCAGATCCTTCCTATAGTGAGGCAACCATAACTGAGCACAATATTCCAAGTGTGTTTTAGACAGTATATTATAGAGCTGCAATATTACCTCCTTGTTCTTGATCTCAATTCCCCAACTAATGGAGTCCAACAGTCCATATACCTTCTTGACCCCCCCCCCCCCATCAATTTGTGCAGCAACTTTCAAGGATCTATAGATGTGGACCCCTGGATCCCTCTGTTCCTCCACAACACTAAGAATCCTGCCATTAACATAAATTCAAAGGGTGCAGGTCAATGGGTCTAGGCAATTTAAATGGTTCAGCATGGATTAGATGGGCGGAAGGGCCTGCTTTCCATGCTGTAGTTTTCTAAGACACTAAGGTTCTGTCGATGAGACAAGATTAGGCTAAAGGGGAACAGAACTGTCAAGCAGACTGATCATAGGAGAGTTTTATGCTGAATAGTGAATATGAATATAATTGTCAGACTGGTCTGGATCTGGGTTTGGGTCAGACTAAGGGGGTATGAGACTTGCAAAGGGAAGAGTAGGATTGATCTTAGAGTTGATGAAAAGGTAGGCACAACATCAGGGGCTGAAAACCTGTACTGTATTGAACAGTTCTATGTTTTATGTTCTATAATCACACATTACATTACATTACTGTGGACAATGAAGAAGATTATCAAGAATTACAAGAGAATGTGGATCACCTATATGAGTATCCACAACCGTCTGAGGAATGGCAAATGGAGTTTAATTGGGATAAGAATGAGGAGTTTTATCTTTAAGTCTATTAATTTTAGAAAGTCAAATCCAGGTAGACTCACAATGAGTGGCAGGACCCTGGGGAGTATTGAAGAACAGAGGAACTTTGAAGAAAAAGTAAATGGTTCACTGAAGTGGAGTTAGAGGTAGACAGGGATTTTGACACACTGACCTTCCTAAGTCGGGGCAATGAGCATAATAGTTAGGAGGTCGTGGTGTGGTTGTACTGGACAGTGGTGTGCTGCACTTGGAGTAATGTGTTCAGTTTTGGTTGCCCTGCTATGGTAAAGATGTTATTAAAGTGGGAAGGCTGCAGAAAAGATTTAAAAGAATGTTGCCAGGACTTGAGGGATTGAGTTTATAGCGAGACGTTTGACAGCAAAGGACTTCATACCTTAGAGCATAAGAAACTGAGAGGTAATCACACAGAGGTGTACAAAATCATGAGGGGAATAGATTGGGTGAATGCACTCAACCCGTTTCCCAGATTTGGGAAACAAACTGGAGAGGATAGCTTTAAGGTGAGAGGGGAAAGATTTAAGAATAAGTTCAGAAGTAACTTTTTTACACAAAGGATGAGGAATCCGTAGCCAGAGGAAATGGTTGAGGCAAGTACAATAACAATTTTGAAAAGACAGTTGGACAGGTGGATGAATGGGAAAGGTTTAGAAAGTCTGGGCTAAATACGGACAGTTGGGATTAGGCATCCTGGTTGACCAGGTGGGCTGAAGGGCATGATTCCCTGCTTTATAACTATGAGCCTGTGTCTCTATGACCTGACAATGACTCAAAACTCTCATAGTGGTGAACTGCTCCTTAAGCCCAACACCTCCAGCCCAACCCGTGATATGCTCATATCCTCAACTCATATCGGACCCTTCTTCTTCACCAGCCACCTCTCCCCATGAACCACCATCCCGACCCACAACCCTCCAGGGGGAATGGCCTTGAGCGGAAGGTGATGCTGGTCTCACCTAACACCTGCCAGCTTGTACTTTTTCACCTGTCTCCACCTCCCTATTCGGACTTCCGTCCCGCTCTGGTCCTGGTTGGAACGGAATATAAACTGTTTGTTCTGATCCATAGGTGCTGCCTAATTTGCTGAGTTACTCCAGCATTTTGTGTGTGATGCAAACTCTGGGTCTGAATTCTGCTTGATTAGATGGAGGTGCGGGAGAAATCGACACTGCCTGCAGTTCGCAGCGCGATTTGTGTGATTGTGACCTCGGAAGGTTTTTGGCCACACTTGCGAAGTCGTTGAACTTCTTCCAGCCTAGAATGCATTGTTCTCAGTGAGTTGGCTGCCTGACGTTTGTCCACTTCAGTCACAGAACGTCTGTTTCCCACAGCCAACGCAGTGTTTGGAAATTGTACAGTTCACCCTCTGCTGTGTGTTGTACCGTTCATTGTCACCTTCACCTGCAAAGCTGCTCCTGCAGCCGCCCGACCCGTTGTGGAATGCAGGCTAGTTTTTAGCAGTGGTGGTGAGTTTTAACTGGTGTTTGTGAAAGAAGGCCATTGACCAGCACAAATAGCACTAGCAATAATTATAATTAGCAGGCATTAACTGTACAGGTAGAAATTAATCATGCTTTGTGGTCCCTAGGGGCTATCAAATTTACATCTATTTCATGTTATGAGCTGTGCAGAACTACCTCTGCCTAACCCGTGAGCTCCACCTAGTGGATAATGAAAGCATTGCGGGAGGAGAAGGCTTGTTACTTTTGAAGTGGTTTGGGTATAACAGAAATAGGAATTGCTTAGAAATTGGATTTCAACGATTTACAGTGTGCTGAAAGTTGATTGCTTTTAGCAGTGATGTCAAATTGACCTGCCACATGAATAAATCACAAGTGTGTGCAAAATCCTATGTGAAATTATGATTTCACAGCATTAGGATAGTTTGCACCCAAAAACAAGAGCTCAAGTGAGACTTGACAATTCCCAGTAGAATCTCACTGAATTTGGTGCAGCTCTCTACTTTACCTTGCAGGATTCAGAGAAAGCACACTCTCCCTGGCACTATGATTGCCATCAAGAGAGGCATTTACAAATGCCTGTTTGATTTCTCCATCCAATTAGTGATGTATGATGTTGGATGTAATAATAGGAGTGGGTAGAGATTGTTACTTGGAACTATAAATTTGTAGGCTGCTTAGAAGAAGTGCCTCTCCATCAGGAAGTCCATTTTTGATGGGGCTGCCATTGCTTCCTTCCTCAGCACAGTTGGTGGATGTCGAACATCTCAGAAGGTGAATGTTGGAGACAGCACTCCTTGATGGTAGTAGCTCCTTCTGTGGGGTTAGTGTTTTAGTAGCTGGCAGTAAGACCTAAAACTGCCCAAGTCAGGTGCAAGTGTGGAAAGCATTCTACATAAGACGGACACAAAATGCTGGAGGAACTCAGCAGGCCAGGCAGCACCTATGGAAAAGAGTATGGTTGATGTTTCAGGCCGAGCCCCTTCATCAGGACTGGAGAAAAACAGATGAGGAGTCAGAGTTAGAATACCCGGGCCTGCTGAGCTCCTCCAGCATTGTGTGTGTGTTGCTTGGATTTCCAGCATCTGCAGATTTTATTTTGCTTGTGACTATCTTACATAAACGCTGTTTTCCTAGTTGTACTGAGATTGTTCCATAATATAATGTGTAACTTGGAACTCCCATCAATGTTGTTAACTGAATTGAACATGGTATGAATAAAATCACTTGTGCAAGAAAGTGCCTGGTCCAGTTTATCATTAGTGTAAACTCTCTTGGATATGAAGGTCAGAACTACCTGCTCCAGGTAAATGGCATGGTGAACATTTAGCACCTGAAATACAGGAGTAATTCCAGTAAATTCCTAGGCAATTTTTTAAATGAATGAAATACACTCATTATTGCAGATGTTGGATGACAATTATTATCCATAGCAAGATATATAATTTAGGTAATTATACATATAAAATTGAAAGCATGTTCTGGATCAGAATCAGAATCAGGCTTATTGTCACTGACATATCCATGACATTTGTTGTTTTGTGGTATGAGTACCGTGCAGGCATATAAAGTTATTAAAGAATGAATAAATAGTGCAAAAGAGGAACAGTGAGATAGTGTTCATGGGTTCAATGTCTGTCAAGAAATCTGATGGTGGAGTGGAAGAAGCTGTTCCTAAAATGTTGTGTGTGCCTCCTTTACCTCTTCCCTGACGGTAATAATGAGAAGAGAGTGTCTCCCAGATGGTGAGGATCTTTACAGATGGTGCTGCCTTCTTGAGGCAGTGCATTTGGAAAATGTCCTTGATGATGGGGAAGAATGTGGGGGGAGATAGTTCATATCCTCTAAGTCAGCAGAGATCATAATGCTTTTGGAGTCTTAACTTTGATCTTTGATAACACTATTTCTAGCTAATCTCTGTAACAGCACATGTCTGGAAGCATTGGCTATCAGTATGCTTGAAAAAAATAAATAGATTGAAAGATAAAACTCACTCCACATTTTTGCATACTAAGATATAACACCATCTACTAAGTGTCTCCACCTGATAGAAGCTATACTGATGTATGCACCTCAGTCAGACTGGAAACTAAGAAGCTGTGCATAGGCATCTCCAAAAAGCTTATTGATCAGGTTAGGAGAGCACAGATGGTATCTTGCTCCTCTCCCAATAATGTTTGAACAAATTTTCTCAAAGTCACTAATTAAATGAGCAATAGGAACTTTGGCGACATCAGCAAGTCAGGCAGTATCTATGGAAACAGAAGTATTTCAGAAATGGAAAGAGAGTAAGGTAATTATTAGTTTTAGAGAGGTGGGGGAGAGATAGGACAAAGGAGAAATCTCCGAAAAAGCAAGGCCAGGTTTGCTATGGGGTTAACCTGTAGAAGTCCTCTTGTATATAGGTTTATGGGACATTTAGAAGGTGATAGTACAGACAAAGATTATTGCAAAGAGTGGACTGAAGAATAATCCCAGCAGGTTTAGTAGAGAGAGAAGAAAAGAGGCCATATCACAGCTACCTGAAGTTAGAGAATTCAATACAGAGAAGGCTGTTACATACTCAGATGAAAGGTAAATTCATCCTCATGCTTGCATTGAGCCTCATTAACAAATACTAAACACAATAGGCAACCAGGTAACTGAACGTTAGGAGCAACTGATTGATGCTCAGATGATGAAGTGGAAACGAGTGGCAAGTGAATCCTGTTAGCTGCGTGGAGACTAGGAAGACGTCAGTGCAGCCTGAAAGGGCCCCTCCTCTAATGGCTAGCACCCGATGGCTCAGGATGATCCGGTAGCACTCCTCAATCAGTGATGAATTCAAGATGAAACTGTGCAGCACCCAAGACTTCTCCTCCGGGCCATACCCTTCCCAGTTGACCAGGTACTGCACTTCCCATCCACAATGATGTGAATCCATCAAACTGGTGAACCATGTCCATTGGACCACCTTCCACCACCCTGGATTCCAGAGGTGCAGGCTCTGGTGGACTGACTGGTCCATGGACAACAGGCTTAAGGCAAGACACATGGATCCTGAGGGACAGTGGTAGCTGTAGATGGTAGGTAACTGGATTGAAGAGGTGGGTGATCTTGAAGGGACCAATGAACCGGGACAAGAGCTTGCAGGCATCAGTGCACAGGGATAAGTCCTGGGTGGACAGTCATACACGGTCCGCAGGCCAGAGGAAACTGGCTGGACATTGCCAGCAATTGGCCTAGCAGCAGTAGGCACAATTAGCAGCTACGATGGCTCTCCATGCCTGCTTCCAAGATATTCCAGCAATTCCAGACATGGCAGTCAGGACCTCCACCGTGGGCTCTTCTGTGGGGATCAACGGGGGTTGGTGGCCATGATGCACTTCAAAGAGTGACATACCGTGACAAAGGAGGTGTGTAGATTACGAGGCAGCGTGGTCCAGACCAGATCCTTCTTTCATGTAGAAGGGTTAGAGGCAGCAAAGCATCACGGAAACTTCTCTACTTGCACGTTGGCTCTTTGTGACCGACTGTTGGTCTGTGATTGACAAACTCACTGAGCTACAGGGGAGGGAGCAGAAGGCTTGCCCGAAATAGGAGGTGAATTATGGACCTGGTCTAAAACAATGTTCTGAGGATATCCTAGGAGGCGAACTAAATGGTCTTCCGTCTCAGCGACTGATGGACATTTGAGGAGGGCAACGAAATGGACCGTCAAGGAGAACTAGTCCGCCAATGTCAAGATCACTGTGGCTCCCATCGGAAGGTGGAAAACCAGTGATGGTGTCTATGGTGATGTGGGACCATGGGCATCAAGGGACCAGTAGGGGCCATAGGAGCCCAGAGGGCCACTGGTTGGAGGAATTGGACTGGGCACATTGAGGGCAGGCAGTGATGAACTGACATACATATGTGATCATTATGGGCCACCAGAACTGGAGTCGCGGAAAATCCTGGGTCTGTCATGCGCCTGTAGTGTCTCAGAACACATCACTGCTGGCACATATGTGCAGTTGTAAGGTTCATTGCTCAGAGCAAGCTTGTGCTGTAGGGCCTGGCAGATCTAGTTCTCAAGATCCCAGACAATCAGAGCAAGGATCTGTAAAGATGAAATAATGGGCTGAGGATTGATTTCCATTTCAGCCGGATTGAACTGTCATGACAGGACATCCACCTTAGTGTTCTTGGGGCCAAGTTAGAAGGAGATTGTGAAGTTGAATTGCTTGAAAAAGAGGAACCAGTGAGACTGAAGTGGGTTGAGTTGGTGACTCTATTGGATAGAGAGGTTCTGGTAGCCACTCCCGATCAGGAAGTGCTCATTTTAACTACCAGCCAATGTCTCCATTACTCCAAGGTCCATTTGATGGTGATTAACTCCCTGTCTCCTACTCAATAACGGTGCTGCGTAGGGTTGAACTTGCACAAGAAGCAGGCACAAGTATGTGTCTTCCCATCCAGTCGTCGCTGGCAGAGGATTACCCTGGTGCCTGTATTTGGCAGAGAATAGGAGTAGAGATGAAGTGACTCTTGATCTCCTTGAAGGCATGTCCCGCAGCAGAGGACCAGGTTATCTGTGAGGTAGGTGACTTGGTGAAGGAGGTGAGAGGAGCCATGATTTGGCTGTGGTTTCTGATGAACTACTGGTAGAAGGTAGAGAAGCCCAAGAAGCACTATAGCTGTTTGAGGGAGCTCGGTCATTGCCATTCATCAATGGCTTGCTCTTTCTCTGGGTTATGCCCTGGGGTGAAAGGACGTAAGCCAGGAAGGAAATGTCGGGGGTGTGGAGCTGGCAGATTTCTAACTTTCAGTACAGTTGCTTTTCAAGTAGACACTGAAGGACTGACAGACACGGTCTTAGGGGTCCTTGGAGAAGATGAGGATGTCATCAAAGTAGACAAACACATACCTGTGTAGAGTGTCTCGGAGGATCTCATTGATGAAGGCTTGGAAAACAGCTGGATTATTGGAAAGTCCAAAAGGCATCAACAAGTATCTGTAGTGGCCGGTGGATGTTATGAATGCCATTTTCCACTCATCCCCCTAGGAGATGTGGATCAGGTTGTTCACGCTCTGTAGATCCAGATTGGTGAAGATCTGAGCCATGTGGAGTGTTTTGAATGCACTATCCATCAAGGGGAGAGGATAGCGTTTCTTAATGGTGATTTTGTTGACTCCATAGTAGTCAATTCAGGGACAAAGGCCCCTATCTTTCTTTTTGACAAAGAAGGATCCTGCAGTGACTGGGGACTGGAATGGATGAGTGAACCTGTATTGCAGTGCCTTGGCAACGTAGTCCTTTATTGCTGGTGACTCAGGAAGGAGAGTGAGAACAGACAACCTCGGGGAGGTGTGGATCCTGGAAGTACATTGATTGTGCAGTCATGTGATCTGTGAGGTGCTGGCCTCCATTTTACTGAAAACAACGGCTAAATTGTGGTATTTCTGTGAGAGTCTGGTGAGGTCAAGGGGCATCCTCAATCTCTATGGATTTACAGGGTGAGGTCAACTGAGCCTCTAGGCAGGTGGGTCCCCAACTCAGCAGTGAGCCGGATAACCAGGTGAAGTGAGGGTGGTGAGCAGAGAGCCAGGGGTAACCCAAGATGAGAGGAGTGTTGGGTGAGTTGATCAGAAGGAAATGGATGGACTCCTGGTGCTTCCCAATATCTACGTGCACATCGCAGACCCTAAAGGACGCCTGTCAATGAATGCGATGTAGAAGGGTTAGAGAAAGCCTAAGCTGCACACACGTAGTCCAGACAAGAAAATTGCCTCCTGCGCCCGAATGAACCAGAGCCTCTGTGTGTGTAGAGCCATCGGGGTGTGGAGGAGGACAGGGAGAGTGAGTCGGGCTATGGTGCTGGAACGAGGGGCGGGGAGGGAGCTTACCACATGGAAGGCCCCTCCTCTCTACAAGGTGGTGCCATATTCCAGGACGCAACGAGCATTGATGCGTGGGTGATCGGCGGCTCTGCAATAAGCACACAAGTTGTTTCTCCACCAATGCTCATACTCCTGGGGAGATAAGGGAGCTCTCCATACCTGCATGGGTTCTGGAGGCATGAGTGATGAAGGTCCTCCAGCCGGAAATGGCTCTGGGAGCGGAAATGGGATTCTGGCTGATGATCTGGAAGGCCATTCCATAAAAAACTTGTCATTTCGGAAGACCAGACTGATGAGGCACTTAAGTGGACATACCCCAGGTAGACAGCTCGTCTTTCAAGCACTCTGAGAGGTCGTGATGGTGATGGGTCAGCAGCACTTCTGCATTCCAACTGCACTCCGCCATGAGGGTCCCAACTACCATGGCATAATCCAGCACTGAGTGTGAGCCTTGGTGCAGGCGAAGTGTCTGATCTGCTGACCCTTTCCATTTCCTGGATGGTCAAAAACCCAGCGCATCTCAGTGGTGATATGCATTGCAAATGGTGTTTTTACTGTTGCTGGTAATAGAGGCTCAGCTCAAAGCTTGCCCAGTTGAGATAGAGATGATGAAGGCAATCTTGGCTCAGCCCATAGCATACAGAGATGGTTGGAGCTCAAAATGTAAGACGCACTAGGACAGGAAGTCATGGCATCCAGCTGGCAATCCATCGATGTGTTCAAGCACCGGAACCCAGGGCTCAGAGAGAGGACGCTGAACGTTGTGGAGTTGCTGTATCAGGACGGAGAGCTGGAAGAGGGTGGTGAGCAGATGGTCAGTTGGTTCCTGCTACCTCTGGACGATGTGCATTTTGAAAACGGACAACTTCAGTTAGGTGAGAATACCCTGCTGTGTTAATGAATTGTTTACTCAATCCTGTCAGGAAATGTGGAGGAGGTTTGACCCATAAGTAAATCCTGGACAGTGAGAAGATAAGAGCTGAAAAGGTGGAGGTTATATCTCCTCCAGTTACACTGGAAAGCAATACGGAATGGGGAATGCTCTGAGGGGATCAAAGAGTGTGCTGGGAAGTTGAAAAGGGAGTAAACCCTTCAAAAGAATGTGAGGGGAGGGGAGGGGAACGAATGTCCAATAGTGGAATCTCAACACCATACAACAAACTTTTCCCAGTACAAAAAGATATCTAAACCGATGAATCCTTTGGGGAAGTAGGAGTGGATTCCTTGGCTCAGGAATGTTTACACTGTGGAAATTGCTGCCATAGGAAGTTGTTCAGACATGCGAGGATTTTGAAAGGAAGTTGGAATAGTACATGAGGGAATAGGGAATAGGGATAGCTACTGATGCAGTGAGGCAGCGAGAATGTAAACAGACTTTTGCCCCACACAAATACAAGCACAGATTTACCAAGATTTACCAGAGATTTGTTTCTATGATGCATATTGTAAGTCACTCTTTATAGTTCAACGAAACTTTCTCCTCAAACAAATACCAGCTCTGCCAGCAGTTCCACATGGGACGTAGTTGTTAAGCTGACATTTTGGTTCGATGCTGCAGCTCAGGCATAAATGATGGTGTGAATGTTTAAGGCCATGATAATTAAACTGGAGCTCTGCCTTGGGATCCTGACCTTTGTCTCAGGAACAAATGCTCCTTCTGATTTAAAATTCAAATGGCCTCTCACTGTGCCTCTGATCTATTCAGCATCACAAATAAAAAGTAAATAAATTTGTTGGTTGCTTGTCCAAAATTATATGGTGGTGTGGCGACTCACTTCCTAGTGCACTCGAACTGGCTCACAAATAGCCAGCGCGCCGGCACAAAGGCCAGGTCTGCTTCACCAACAAAGGGAAAGCCTGCGGGGGATTGTGAGTACGTGCACCTTACAGCATCTGCGCCCGGGGAGGGCGGGATGAGGGAGGCTTTAAAGCAAGGCTGTGAAGTTCGAATAAAATCTTCTTTAATTGCAGTTTACCGACTCCGTGTCATTATTTTAGCGCTGCGTGTAGCACACCGCTACAATTGGTGACCCCGACGGTCCAAACAATTTTTGGACCGGAGATGACCGACGCCGCATCTGTTCATGCGGTTTCCTTGAAACTGCCAAGCTCCTGGATGCTGCGACCTCACCTATGGTTCCAGCAAGCAGAAGCCCAATTCCACGTTCGGCAGATAACCTCAGAGGACACCCGTTACTACTACGTGGTGAGCTCCCTCAACCAGGACACAGCGGCCCAGGTCGCGGAGTTCGTACAGTCTCCCCCGGAGGACAGCAAATACACGGACTTCAAAGCTCTACTCATAAGGACTTTCGGACTCTCACAGCATGAGCGAGCTGCCCGTTTACTGCACCTGGATGGTTTGGGGGGACAGACCTCCATCGGCTTTAATGAATGAGATGTTGTCTCTGGCCAGCGGACACAAGCCCTGCCTCATGTTTGAGCAGGCATTCCTGGAGCAGCTGCCCGAGGACATACGCCTGCTGCTGTCCGACGCAGATTTCAGCGACCCCCCGGAAGGTGGCAGCCCGGGCGGACTTGCTGTGGAACGCCAAGAAGGTGAGTGGGGCGTCCATCGCACAGATCACCAGGCCACGCTCCCAGCAGCAAACCAGTCCAGGCCCGGCCGCAGAGCCCACTAACCCCAGAGGCAGGGGTGGGGAGCCCAATGAACAATGGTGCTTCTACCACCAGCGGTGGGGCGCAGAAGCCCGCTGCTGTCACCCGCCCTGCAAGTTCCCGGGAAACGCCAGGGCCAGCCGCCGCTGATGGCTACAGCGGCTGGCCATTTGGATAGCCTCCTGTATGTGTGGGACAAGAGGTCGGGACGCCGTTTTTTGGTCAACACCGGTGCCGAGATCAGCGTCTTACCTCCGACATGTTACGACACCCACAACAGAGAACTGGGTCCCCCCCTGAGGGCCGTGAACGGCAGCATGGTAAGGACATATGGCACCCGTACGGTGCAGCTACAGTTCGGCTCCAGCTGGTTCACGTGGGACTTCACACTGGCCGCCGTAGCCCAACCGCTTCTGGGTGCGGACTTTTTGCGGGCTCACAGCCTGCTGGTCGACCTGCCGAGGCAGAGACTGGTCCACGCCGAGACCTTTCAGACGTTCTCTCTGGGTGCAGCCCAGTTGCCAGCCCCTCAACTCGATTCCATCACGCTGTTCGACAACGACTTCACCAGAGTCCTGGCGGATTTCCCATCGGTTCTGGCACCGCAGTTCACGGCAGCCATGCCCCGACACGGCGTACAGCACCACATCCCGACCCAGGGACCACCCCTCCACGCCCGTGCTCGAAGGCTTCCCCTGGACAAGCTCCGACTGGCGAAGGAGGAGTTCAAGAGGATGGAGGAATTGGGGATCATCCGGCGGTCCGACAGCCCATGGGCCTCTCCCCTGCACATGGTGCCCAAAGTGACAGGGGGCTGGAGACCATGCGGCGACTACCGCAGGCTGAACGAGGCTACAACACCGGACCGCTACCCTGTGCCGCACATTCAGGATTTTGCAGCAAACCTGCACGGCGCACGGATCTTCTCCAAGGTAGACCCCGTCCGGGGATACCATCAAATCCCAATGCATCCGGACGACGTCCCCAAACCGGCACTCATCACCCCGTTCGGCCTTTTCGAGTTCCACCGCATGCCGTTCGGCCTGAAGAATGCCGCACAGACGTTCCAGCGGTTAATGGACGCGGTGGGACGCGACCTGGACTTCGTTTTCATCTATTTGGACGACATCCTCATAGCAAGCAGCAGTCGTCAGGAGCATCTGTCCCAACTCCGACAACTCTGCGCCCGACTGAGTGAATACGGCTTAACAATCAACCCGGCCAAATGCCAGTTCGGGCTCGACACCATCAACTTCCTGGGCCACAGGATTGCTAAAGACGGGGCAACCCCTCTGCCCGCTAAGGTAGACGCAGTCCGCCATTTCCCCCGACCCACCACAATCAAAGGCCTTCAGGAATTCGTGGGTATGGTAAATTTCTACCACCGCTTCCTCCTTTCAGCTGCCGGAACCATGCGCCCCCTGTTCGCCCTGATGTCAGGTCTGGGCAAGGACGTTACCTGGGACGAGGAGTCCGCCGCCGCTTTCATTAAAATGAAAGAAGCCTTGGCAAACGTCGCGATGCTAGTGCACCCCAGAATGGACGTCCCTACCGCCCTCACTGTGGATGCATCTAACACGGCAGTCGGTGGGGTGCTGGAACAACTCATCGAGGGTCGCTGGCAACCCCTGGCGTTTTTCAGCAAACACCTGCGACCACCCGAGCTCAAATACAGTGCTTTCGACCAGGAACTGTTGGCGCTATACCTGGCAATCCGGCATTTCAGGTACTTCTTGGAAGGTAGGTCCTTCACCGCGTTCACGGACCACAAACTGCTTACCTTTGCGTTCACAAAAGCATCCGACCCCTGGTCATCCCGCCAGCAGCGACATCTGTCCTACATCTCCGAATACACGACGGATGTCCGGCATGTCTCGGGTAAGGACAATATTGTGGCGGACGCACTCTCTCGCCCTAACATTCATGCCCTTTCCCAAGGGGTAGACTTTGAGGCGCTGGCGGAGGCGCAGCAGGCAGACGAGGAGATCCCAAGTTACAGAACCGCAATCTCCCTGTAGGCCCAGGTGAGAGGACCCTACTCTGTGACATCACCACCGGCCAACCCCGCCCCATCATCCCGGCAGCCTGGCGGCGACGCGTTTTCAACTCCATTCATAACTTAGCGCACCCCTCCATCAGGACAACTGTCCGGATGGTCTCCAGCAGGTTCGTTTGGCACGGACTCCGCAAGCAGGTCCGTGAATGGGCCAGAATGTGCATGCACTGCCAGACGGCCAAGGTGCAGCGACACACCAAGGCCCCGCCGCAGCAGTTCCACCCCACCCACCGGCGTTTCGACCACATTCATGTGGATATCGTGGGTCCCCTGCTAGTGTCGTGCTGTGGTGAACTACATATACCTGTCTGGACTGCTCCTGTGGCTCCTCCCACAGACCCCTGCTGACTGCTCCTGTGGCTCCTCCCACAGACCCCTGTATAAAGGCAACAGGCCTGTTGCCCTGCCTCATTCCCCAGGATGTAGTGTTGTTCATTCTTCCAGTCAATAAAAGCCGATACCTCGCTTCCTACATCTCAGCGTGAGTTATTGATGGTGCATCATGTGCGGAGCGTGGCACCTCCTGACTATCGTGGACCGGTTCACAAGATGGCCAGAGGTGATCCCGCTCACCGACACCACCTCCGAATCTTGCGCCCAGGCACTGATCGCCACCTGGGTGTCTCGCTTTGGTGTACCGGCCTGCATTACCTCCAACAGAGGCGCCCAGTTCATCTCTGGCCTGTGGTCAGCTATGGCCAGCCTTTTGGGGACACAGCTGCACCACACAACTTCCTACCACCCACAGTCGAACGGCCTGGTGGAGCGTTTCCACCGTCACCTGAAGTCGGCTCTCATGGCCCGCCTGAGAGGACCTAACTGGGTGGACGAGCTTCCCTGGGTCCTACTCGGCATCCGCACGGCGCCCAAAGACGATCTGCACGCCTCGTCGGCCGAGTTGGTGTACGGCACACCCCTGGTTGTCCCCGGGGAGTTCATACCAGCCCCATGGGGGCACGAGGAAGAACCTTCAGCAGTCCTGGGCATTCTACGCGAGAGCCTCGGCAACCTAGCCCCCATACCCACTTCGCAGCATGGGCAGAACCCGACCTGCGTACCCAAAGACCTGCAGAACTGTAAGTTTGTGTCTGTACGACGGGGCGGGCATTGGCCACCGCTGCAACAGCCCTACGTGGGGCCATTTATGGTGCTCAGGAACAACGGGTCCACGTTCGTGCTGGACGTTGGGGGGAGAGAGGAGGTTTTCACGGTGGACCGACTCAAACCGGCCCATGTGGACTTGGCGCAACCGGTCGAGTTTCCGGCACCGCGGCGCAGAGGCAGACCTCCCAAACAGAGTCCGGCCCCAGACTGTGGACATTGGGAGGTGTATCGCCAGTTCTGGGGGGGGGGGGGGGGGGGAGTTATGTGGCGACCCACTTCCTAGCGCACTCGAACCGGCTCACAAATAGCCAGCGCGCCGGCATAAAGGCCAGTCCCAAAAGGGCGCCAGGTCTGCTTCACCAACAAAGGGAAAAGCCCGCGCGGGACTGTGAATACGTGCCCCCTACAGCATCCACGCCCGGGGAGGGCGGGATCAGGGAGGCTTTAAAGCGAGGCCGCGAAGTTCGAATAAAATCTTCTTTAACTGCAGTTTACCGACTCCGTGTCGTTATTTTAGCGCTGCGTGTAGCACACCGCTACAGTGGTAACAATTCAAGCGGGGGGGGGGAATAGAAATATCAAAGAGAAGATTTAAATCAATTGTAGAATAGATGACAATCTTATAGCTCAGAACTTGTGATACCTGATGAAGCAATAGAGTTTACAGCTGGTGTTAAGGAACTCAATCCAGTGCAGTTGATGAGTACTCCTCCTCTTGACACATGGTGCATAGGTGCAGCAATAATTGTAGTTCTATTCCCTCGCAGTTCCAGAGACCTGGGCTTTGAGTGCCGGCTGTTTAGAGTTTGCATATTTCCCTGTCATGCATGGGTTTTCCTGGATGCTCCATTTTTTTTCATCCCAAAGAAGTGTGTTTGTAGGTGAATTGGCTGCAGAAAATTGCTCTGAACGTAGGTGGAGTTAAAGGGAATGTGAAAAAGAATAGGTCACAGAGGTATAAGGGGAGGGGACAATGTTGGTCTTGGAGCTGACGTTCTTGTTGGACTTAATGGCTTTCTTCTACATAGAGTCATAGAAAAATACAGCACCAAAACAGGCCATTTGGCCCAACTGGTCCATGCCAAACCATTTAAATTGCCTACTCCCATTAAACTGCACCATGACCATACCGTCGATGTACCTATCCAAACTTCTCTTATCACAAGATAATATGAAGATATAAATATGAGAAAAGTTCTGCCACTTGGCATAAATTCTAGAGGGTCCTACCTTGCCATCAATTAGCTCTAATGTCATCAAGCTGGTTGAGCACCCAACCACAAGAGTCTCTCATAGACAGGCTAACAGGAAGCAAAAGGCAAAATTCATAATTAACCTTTTAAACCTTATACAAAGTGCTAACAAATGATTGACACATGCTTATGATTATGGTAGAAGTTGAAATACCATAAATCAAGTTTGCAAAAAAGTATTCTCTAATTTTAAAATGCTCCATATATTGTAATATTCCTGGGAAGTGATTACAATACAATTAATGTTCAGGGTTAAGTAATCTTCTATACCAAATTATGCAGTAGCAAGACATTAAAACTCACTTGTGTCTTTTAAAAATACGCAAGATTTTGAGGATGCTTTACCATATGACTAACTTGTACGTAGCTTAAAATAGTACCTGATCTAAAACAGTATCGTTTCTGAATGGGCATTGAATCAAATTAAACTCTGCATGCATGAAAATCCTAATGTGTTGTCAATGCCTCTAGGTAAAACAATACGTGTTAATGTAGATAGCTGTGTAGCCACCTCACAATCCATGCCATTATTTAACCTAATGCTTCAGATTTCATAAAGCATGCAAACACAGAGTTAAAAAAGCACTAACTTTGCAGTATTCATGATAAATGGTTTCATGCAATTTTTGGTGATCATCCTAATGACGTCAATCTCTACGTTTCCTGTCAGACCACAAACGTTTTAATGATTAAAGCATTAGTTGCAGAATATGTTATGCTAGTTGTGTCTCTATATTGCAAGGGATTTTTACAAGTTCTTTGTAGAAATTGTAATTTCTCCCACTGAAAAATAACTTACATTTTGAGAGGATATGATTAGTTATTTTCTCTCAAATAAAATGGAATTGTGCAGTAATGCTGCTTGAAATTTTAACCTAAACTCACAGCACAGCTCAGAGTAACAATAGAATCACACTGCACCTTACCATTGAAATGTTCTCATGATTTCCTCTGCTGTCTTTGAGCTGAAGAGGCCAGGCTAGCACAACTGGACACCTCTGAGAGAGCAGATTTGATTAACGATCATTCTGAAGCCTTGTGCATTACAACTGGACTATTTCCACATTATTGGTGGTGCTGCCTTTTAGAACAGAAGAAAATAAAAATTAGAAGGAGTACACAATTTGTTCCCTCATGCTTTCTTACTCTGCCATTCAGTAAGATCCTGGCTGAGAATTTGCCTCAGTGTTACTTTCATATGTAACTGCATATGCACTGATTTTTTAATACAGTATTTAAAAATCTACTGATCTTTGTTGGTGAGCCCTCTCATACAGAGAATTCTCTAGGAGAAGCCGTTTCTTCTCACCTCTACCCTAATTTTGAGAATGTGACCCTTAGTTCTAGATACATTAGCCAGGAGAAATATCAGTCCTGCATTAACCATGTCAGCTCCTGTAAGAATTTTGAACATTTCAATGAGATCCTCTCCCATTCATCTAAACCAGTGAATCTCTTCTCATATTTAAAGTCATATTGGTCCAGGTGTAGATCAATGTGACTAGGCAGAATGATACTTCAGCTCAGACTAGATGGGCCAAAGGGCCTGTTTTGGTGCTGTACTGTTTTATTCAATGACTCTATATTCTATAAGACAAACCTGCCACCACAGGAACTGATCTAGGGATTTCTTTGTTTTACTCCCTTTGTTATAAAACAAAGGGCTCTCACGACCAGACTATGTAACAGTTTCTTCCCCCAAGCTATCGGACTCCTCAATACCCAGAGCCTGGACTGACACCAACCTACTGCCCTATTGTCCTGTTTATTATTTATTGTAATGCCCGCACTGTTTTGTGCACTTTATGCAGTCCTGGGTAGGTCTGTAGTCTAGTGTAGCTTTTTTCTCTGTGTTGTTTTTTACGTAGTTCAGTCTAGTTTTTTGTACTGTGTCATGTGACACCATGGTCCTGAAAAACATTGTTTCATTTTTACTATGTACTGTACTAGCAGTTATGGTTGAAATGACAATAAAGTGACTTGACTTGACTTATAAGTGCATCATTTCTTCAGTAAGGAGACACGACCTGCACTTAATTTTCAAGATGCTGTCTCACTGTGTTCCTATATATCTGAAGCATGATATTTCAACTCTTGTATTCAAATCCTGTTACAATGCTGACATATTGTTCACATTACCAGGTGCTTGCTGTGCATGAATAACAACTTTTTATGATTTGTAAAAATACTGTTAATATATATATGAACACTCACTTTAAAAATATTCCACCTTTCTATTTTTCCAAGCAAAATGGATCACCTCACATTTTCCTCTTTATGTTCTGTTTTCTGAGCCCTTGCTCATTCACTGAACATTCTCCTGAGAGCTCATTCTCTCAGCATCAGTGGGTTGCAGTCATTACATTCGATCCTCTCATCCAAATCAATGATATTGATTGTGAAAAGCTTGACTCCCCATCACTGATCCTCACACCCCCAATGGAGACAGCTCTCAGCCCTCTGTCATCTGGTCTTTAATTCATCCTCAATACAATATATTACTCCCAATGCTCCCATGTGGCTCCCTACCAAACATTGCAACAACTGCTTCACTACCATCTATATGGTGGTCGCAACCTCAAAAAGCTTTACTAACTAAGTCAAACACAACATCTGCTTCATAAACCTTTGATAGCATTGACAAATCCTGTCGTTATTTACTAAGAGCTCTGTTATCACTTCCCGAATAATATATATAAGTAGCTTCCCCACCATTGATGCTAAACTAATTAGTTCTCTTTTGCTACCTAAACTACTTTCCATTCTGTGGGAACAGATCTGCAATCCATAGAATTTTTGCAGCAGGGATAATCCAGGAAACTGCAGTTCAGTGAGCATTTTAACATCAAAAGTAGGGAGATTATTGGAAAAAAATTCTAAGGGATAGGATTTATGTTCACTTGCAAAGGAGCCAAATGCCCTTTATGTAGAAGAAATTCTGTAGGTAACCATGCTAAATACTTTTGCTATGTTTATTCTCATTGGAACGTCAGGGGCTAAGGGATGGTCTCATAAAAGATTATGCGGTTATGAGGAGGATTGATAGGGCAGATGGGAGTGTGTGTGCGGGGCGAGGGGTAGGTCCAAAATCAAACAGCAAAGGGTAAAGGTGAGAAGGAAGAAGTTTGAAGGAAGGTGGTAGTTAAATGATGGAGATGAAGTGGTAGAGGTAGATATAATTACATCACCTAGAAGGCATGTGGAGAGGTTAGGAAAGGAGAAAAGGGATATGGGCTTAATGTTGGCAATGGGAATAGCGTAGGTAAGCATCAGAGTTGATATGGAGGAGTTGGGCCAGAGGGACCTGCTACTGTTCTTTTCAACTCCATGTCACTACGACTCTACTTCCGCCTTTATTTCCATAGCCACCTCTTCAGAACAGAATCAAAATCAGCATCAGAATCAGATTTATTATCATTGACATACCTCATGAAATATATTGTTCTGCAGCAGCAGTGCAGTGCAAAATATAAAAAATACTAGATGTTACAAAAATTATTAAAGAAATAGTGTAAGAGAATGAATAACGAGGTAGTGTTCATTGGTTCATGGACCATTCAGAAACCTGAAAGAGGATAGGAATTAGCTGTTCTTCGAAGAAGTATGTGGCTCTTCAGACTCCCGTATCTCCTTCCCGATGGTAGTAAAAAGAAGAGGGCATGTCCCAGATGGTGAGGGGGATTCATTGTCTTTCAGATCATTTAATTTCTACAATATTAAAACTGATACTATTGTTAATTCCTTGGAAATCTATATCCATCCAGTCCTTTAGACTATCATTTTTTCCAGATGGTTTTCCATGCTTCCCTGGATGTAGACAGACACAAATATCTGTGCCATTTCTTCCTATATAATCTCTCCTATACTCACATTAACCAGCCAATCTGTTTCTTTTTACATGCTTGTAGAAACTCTCCTCATTAACCTATTTTTGTGTTTTACTTCCCCTATCCTTATAAATGCCTTTGCTGATTTATGGTTTTCGACAACATTAAAAGCCTTCACTTTCGATACAATGCTATCTTTAACGTTTCTTGATAATCATGCCTGAGCTACTATGCCTGTGTAATTATGAGGGTAACTTGTGAATTTGTAAGTCGGTTTATCATTGTCATTTTTACCAAGGTACAGAAAAAGCTTTGTTTTGCGTGCCATCCGTACAGATCACCTCATCGCATCAGTACTCTGAAGTAAGCACACGAGGAAAACAATGACAAAAGTGCAGAACACGGTGTAACAGCGCAGTGAAACGCAGTGCAGGAGGACAATGAGGTGAAAGTCCATAATGGTAGACTGTGAGGTCGTCCATCTGATGTTTTTCCTTATTATATTGTCTACAAACTGTGTACTGATTCTAACCATCGGCTCTTTAACTGCCAATTTGCTTAATATTGTTTCTCCGTCTTCCATGTCTCACATATTGTAGTTTGTTTTGTTCCGATCTAAGATATTGATTCTAGAATGAGCCAAACCACTTTAAAAAGTAATATGAGATTCAATTATATTTGATCATTTACCCCTGAAAGCACTTGAAGTACTAAAGGATCAATGCACTCTTTCTCACTACAGCGTCAAATCTAATAAATGACTCATTAAACCGAACTTATTAATGATCTCTAACCACATAAAGAAAGTTTATCTAACCTTTCTTCATGGTACATGCCTCCAATCCAGGCAGCATCCTGGTGAGCCTCTTCTGCACCCTCTCCAAAGCCTCCACATCCTTCCCACAGTGGGGAAACCAGAAATGAAAGCAATACTTCAGATGCAGCCTAACCAGAGATTCATAAAGACACAATGTGTCTTCCTCATTCTTGAACTCAGTGCTTCAACTAATAAAGGCAAGCATACCAAGATGCCTTCTTTACTAATCTATAGATCTGTGCAGTCACTTTCAGGGAGCTATGAACGTTGACCTAAATGTCACACTTGGGTGAATGAGACATCATCTGCCAGTTCTCCACCCAGATCTGTAGCTGAACTATATCCTTCTATATCCTTTGGCAATCCTCTACAATATCTGCAATGCCACCAATTTTTGTTTCATCTGTGAACCTACTAATCAAGTCAAGTTTATTGTCATTAACTATATACATGAATTCTGTCAAACGAAACAATGTTTCTCCAGACCAGGGTGTAAAGCACAGTAGTACGCATAACGCATATACCACACAATGACTTAGGAAAGTAAAGGTAAACTCTACAGATGAATTATGCATAAATAGAGTAAAGTACGTAAATTAAAAATTGTAAGGTATAGTACAGATTAGCCAGTGATACTACAAATGTGATGCGACAAGGAGTTCAGAAGCCTAATGCCTGGGGGAAGAATCTGTTTCCCATCCTGACTGTTGTTGTCTTTGTGCATCAGAGTTCCATGCCTGATGGTAGAAAGTCACATAGGATACCGATACTAAGGGCCCTGTGTACGTAGCGCTCCTCATAAATGTCCCTGTTGGAGGGTAGGGAGACCTCTATGATCCTCTCAGCCGTTCTAAGTGTCCTTTGTATCCAATGCTTGGATGCTCCCATACCAGATGGAGACGTAGTTTATCAGGACGCTGTAAATGGTGCTCCTATAAAATTCTGTTAGGATCGTGGGGGGAGCCTTATTTGCCTCAATTTCCTTAGGAAGTGGAGGCACTGCTGTGTCTTCTTGTTCGGGGAAGTGATATTAAGGGACCAGGTGAGGTCTTCCCTGATGTGAACTCCCAGGAATTTGGTGTACTTAACTCTCTCTACAGATGAGCCATGTATTCACAGAACATCTGCATCTTCCTGAAGTCCACAATGATTTCCTTGGTCTTCTCCACATTCAGACTTAGGTTGGTATTCTTATACCAATCCACCAGCCCTTCCACATTTTCTACTGGGCATACTCAATTAATCTATAGAATAAATATAACTGAATCAATGAAGAACCACCCATCTAGGACATTCAATCAGAGTGCAGAAGGTAACAACCTTTGCAAATAGAAAAAGAAGAAATAATAATAATAAATATATAGTCAATAAGTATTGAGAACATGAGATGGCGGGTCTCTGAAAGTGAATCCATCGGTTTTAGGAGTATTTCAATGATGGGGCAAGTGAAGTTTGAGTGAAATTATCACCTTTGGTTCAAGATCACAGAGGAGTTAAAACATTTTTCTTTTTCCTAAGCAGAAGCAGATAATAGCTGGCCTAAATATGTTAACAACTTTATCATAGTTTCAGGGAGTAAACAATTTTGCATATTTTAGCCTTGTCTAATCACTTGATTAACAGTCTTAAAAAGTAGTGTCATCAAGTCAGGCGCCTCTTTTACGATCTTGATTATTGCCAGACTGTCTGCTGTGAATGCTCCCCATCAATCCTGAACTCTGTGTCTCTCCCATTCCAGTTGATTACGGTAAATAATATATTTTTTTAAACTTTTGCAGGATATGTGGAACATTTTTAAAAGAAGTTTCACGAACATGTTCTGTTTCCATCTGAAAAGTTTAACTAAACTGTTACAAGATACTCTTTCCTGGATGCAGAGAAATGCACTATCTTAGATTACAGACATGACATTGTTATAGTTGTAATGGAGCTCTGTATCAACATGAACTTGAAATGTAAATGGTGATATCAGAGCTTGATTGGATTAATCTGACCAGAAGGGTGGTGGAGCAGAGATAGGTCTCAATCAAAGGAGGTGCTAGCCTCTGCTAGCCTGCAGGTCACCCTTGGACAAGGTGTAGTACATGCTTAGCCTCCCGACCTGGGTCATGTGAAGCCATGGGAGGAGGTGGTGGATGGTCCCATGAGCAGCTGGTGCATATCACAAGTCCTGGTTATACGACAACTGATGCCAGCCAGACAATTTCTGAAGGGTATTGATAATGGCTGTGGTCACCTGTCTTGTAAAGACACTGCCCAGAAGGCAATGGCAAACCACTTCTGTAGAAACAATTTGCCAAGAACAATCATGGTTATGAAGAGACAATGATCGCCCACATCATATGACACGGCACATGACGATGATGATGATGTGTACTAATGAATAGGAAGAGAATTTGTAATATTTATCCTGCTAGTTGGGGGAAAAGGTGAAAACCATATTTGAATAGACAAAGGAATAATTGCATTATGTTACGTGTGAACAAAATGCCTCCAATTATATGTTCACATTAAAAAGACCTTTAGCGACTGAAGGATAAATCCGACTTTCTTTTCAAAAGAGCAAGAAAATTTGAAGCAGGAGGAAGCTAATTACCCCTTAATACTGCATCAGATTGCGTTTCATGCTCTTATAAAAAGAAAGAACAAGTCTGATTTATCTTTCTGTAGGTAAGGGACCTTCTAATATGATAACCTTACAGCTGATCTTTTACCTCAGTATCACTTTCCTGCACCAAGTAAATTTATTTCCTTAATATCTTAATATCTATTAATCTCCTTCTTGAATATACTTAAGGACTGATCATCCATGGCCCACTTGGGAAAAGAAATCCAAACATTTTCCATCCCCTGGGTAAGTAAGTTGCTTGCCACTTCTGCCGTGAATGGCACTTTACCCTTTATCTTAGAGTTTGTGACCCCTGATTCCTTGTACTTGGCTATTTGAAAAATATTTTTTTCCAACAATCCAATGTAAGATATGTCTTTTCTCTGTGAAAATTGCCAGTAAATAATCAAAAGAAAAACACATGGGGAAAGGAAAATATGGTGCATGTAAAAATAAGAAAGCAAATCACTGCATTCAAACAAGATCTTTCATAAAATCAGGGTGTTCCAATACACTTTCCAACCACTGAGGAATCTTTAAAATGTAAACATTATGTAGGAAAAAGTAATATCCCGCAGATACCAACCAATCTGATAGTGAACAGATGAGCTGTTGACTGTATCATTTTGTGTTGGGTAAGGTTTAAATATAGACTGTTATCTTCCTCTAACATAGGACATAGAACAATACGGCACAGTACAGGCCCTTCAGCCCACAATGTTGTGCCGACCTCTAAACCCTGCCTCCCATACAGCCCCTCACCTTAAATTCCTCCATATACCTGTCTAGTAGTCTCTTAAATTTCACTAGTGTATCTGCCTCCACCACTGACTCAGGCAGTGCATTCCACGCACCAACCACTCTCTGAGTAAAAAGCCTTCATCTAATATCTCCCTTGAAGTTTCTACCCCTTACCTTAAAGCCATATCCCCTTGTATTGAGCAGTGGTGTCCTGGGGAAGAGGCGCTGGCTGTCCACTCTATCTATTCCTCTTAATCTACCTTCCGTAAATTCCAGATCCCTCCCTTTAACTCCTGCTATTTGTACAAAAAGCTCAGAAGATAGATAAGGCAACAGCTTAATGTCTAAACCTAGAGATGGTCTCTGCCTACAGGGAGCCACGGTAGTGTAGTAGTTAGTGTGACGTTATTGCAGCTCAGGGCATTCAGGAGTTCTGAGTTCAATATCAGAGCCGTTCTGTCCGTCCTTTCCCTGGAATTCATGGGCTTCCCCGGGTGCTCCAGTTTTCTCCCACAGTCTACTGGGTAAATAATTGTCATGGTAAATTGTCCCGTGATTAGGCTGGGGTCAATCAGGGTTGTGGGGTTGTAGGGTTGTGGGGGAAGAACCAACTCTGCATTGTATCATTAAATAAATAAAGAAATAGTTTGGCTCTCCTCCAGCATTGCATGAAAGTGGCAGTCATTTTGTCACCAGACGTTCAAAGTGGGGTTGCACTCTGGGAAAACAAGTACAGTGGCTAAATCATTGCTGACACTTAATGTACACAGCTTTCAAAACTGAAGTGCCGCTCCCAGTGAACAGTGAAATCCACTTGTAAAGTAATAACACAAAAGGGATTTGAACATAAATACTATTTTCAGAGTAAAGGGAAAAAAAGCCTAGAGGTACTTCTCAGAAACATTAGTGAGCTATGTTTGACATTAAAGCACTTTAAAGAGATTCAGGTTGAAAATGTGCGTTTTTAGAGCGAGAAAAAAAACTGCTGGAGGAACTCAAATGAGCCGAGCAACATTTGCGGGGAGAAAGAAATTCTCGGCATTGTAGGTTGAGACTGCTTCACAATTAAGGGAATTTAGCTGATATAAACAGGACAGAGAATAGGGTGAGACACAGGTGGACCACAGGGGGTGAAGGACGATGGCAGAAGGTGTCAGGTGAGGACGGGATTGTTAACGGTGATCAACCCAATGTAATGAAACAAGTACCACAGTTGATTCTTTTCCACCTTTATTAATAGCAAGCTACAAGACAGAATCTTCCTTCTGCATTCATAGAGAATCAGATACAGGAGTCTTTCTCTCAATGTCCAGAGACACAGAGGTTTTTAGACCATCTTTGTCACAAAAGCCCGGCAACAGTGAGAGTCCAAGACAAAGGCCACTTAATCACCTAAAACAGAGTTAAACGTACTTGACAAAGAATACTTAAACACATCAGGCAGAGATAAAGAGACAACAGAGTATAATTAACTTTCAGTCCTGCATCTCCTTGTCTGGACACTCAGCATTTACATGTTAGCAGGATAGATTGATCTTTCAATATCTCAGTACAAAAGAACAGTCAGATCAATGGATATTCCACCTGCTCAATAGAGCAGAAATTAATAATTTAGATAAGAGACTCTACTGAAATTAGGAAAAGAATGTAAGGAATGCCCTGCCTTTTCTCCACCTTTTCTCGAAACCAAGAAGTTGTGAGAAGTTGGGAGACATCCTGGGTGTGTGTGAGCTTTTTAATTATTATCTTTGCTCAAAAGAAGCAGCTGCCCAGACCAGAATACACAGGCACAGTTGGTATTTAACCTTAACCCATTCTGTACAGGAATCTGAGAATCCCCCAATTCCCTTAAAACTTTATCAGCAAGAGGTTGGGAGACAAGGTTGAATGGCTGAAAGGTTACACCATTTTACAAACTAGGTACCTCTTTCTGAGGAGGGACATGTAGTTCCAACATTACCCTCAAAACCCACAAAACTAGAGTGAAAGCAAGCCATTCTCTATCTTGAGGGTCTGCCTGCAAAGGAGAAGATTAAATTCGAGGAGCTGCTTGATGGATGGTTGGAGGGCTGAAGAAGCTTAGAGAAGGTGTGAAGAACAATGCCACAGATACTTTTGAAACAAGAATGAATATTTTAAAATGGACACATAACTTAAATGAGAATGGATCAGGAATCAGCAAGCATTGAGGAGATGGATTCACCGGAATTGTGTGAACGGTAGAGTTTTTGTTTGTCGCCAAAACTGGACAGGACACTGACGGCAGCAAATTTGATGGTAAGGAGACACAACAAAAGGGGAAAGGTAAATGATCAACATGGAGGTCAGGAGAGGTCAGTTCTTTCAAAAAGGAATAGGCTGAGGAATCAGAAGTAGGTTTTGTGGACTGGATGAGTTCAAGCGAGAGATGAGAGAAACTATAGAAGGCTGTTAAACTCACTATATGTAGGCAGTTAAATATGGGCTTCAGCTGACTTTGGTGAAATGTGGGATGACTGCAAAAGCAGAAAGAAATTGAGACCTCACACGAGGAAATCTGCAGATGCTGGAAATTCAAACAGCACACACACGAGACCCTTCGTCAGGACTAACCGAAAGGAAAGATAGTAAGAGATTTGAAAGTAGTGGGGGCGGGGAGAGGGAAACATCTCGGCCCGAAACGTCGACAGCGCTTCTCCCTATCGATGCTGCCTGGCCTGCTGTGTTCCACATCATTTTGTGTGTGTTGTTGTAGAAATTGAAACCTGGCTGAATAGGAGGATAATGAGTAGGAATGGTGAGGGAATAGGCTGAGATCATAGGGGAACCATGGCAATGAGAATATCATTCCCAGGCCAAAAAAAACCAAAATCTGTTCAAGTCCCCATCACCACCAAACCCTGATATCTGGTCAATCTGTGTATAGCTGAGCTTGCTCCTGCATGTACCTTCTCGTCCTGATCCATTCACATTTAGCCAATCATCTCTTAACAAAGAAAATTTTATGGCATTATTTTCATTAAAACTTGGGAAGTTTTAAGGAAGGATCACTGAACTGAAGTGTTAACTTCTTTCTCTGTTTGCTGTCTGACCTTCTGAATATTCCCGATTTTGTGTTTTTGTTTTAGAATTTCCTGCATTCAGACAAGTGGCACATCAGTATTATATTTGTATTGAGAAACCTCAGTGTTTACAAATAAACTGTATCCTTCAAAACTTCTTAAAGGACCGAGAGATTGTTCAAGAGAAAACAGATATGGTATAAACTTGCAGGAAACATTAGGATATACAAATTCGCAGAGCCGGTTGGGATATACCCCAGGTTCCTGCAGAAAGCGAGGAAAGAGATTATTGTACCGTTGGTGATGATCTTTGTGTCTACACTGGCCACAGGAGTAGTACCAGAAGATTGGAGGATGGTAAATATTATTCCTGTCTTCTAGAAAGTTAATGGGAGTAATCTTTGGAATTATAGACCAGTGAGTCTCACATCAGTGGTGGGTAAACTATTGGAGATGATTCCTCAAGGCAAGAATTATGAGCATCCGGAGAAACATAATCAGATTAGGGATATTCAGCATGGTTTGTGAGGGACAGGTTGTTCTTTATGAGCCTGATCGACTTTTTCAAGGAAGTGACTAAACAAATACATGAAGGTAGAGATGTGGATGTGGTGTATATGGATTTTAGTAAGGCATTTGACAAGCTGCCTGGATTCGAAATTGTCCTGGTTTACAATGAGACCCTGGCAGCATGTAAATTTGGGCTGAAAAATGGCAGTTGGAGTTCAATTCAGAAAAGTGTGAAATGATACACTTTGGGAAGTCAAACTTGGAGAGAGAATGCAAGGATAATGGCAGGATTCTTAGCAGTGTGGAGGAACAGAGAGATCTTGGCATCCACGTCCATATATCCCTCAAAGATGCCATGTAAGTTGATAGGGTGGTCAACAAGATATATGGTCTGTTGTAAAAGTTAGAGGTAGGTTACAGAGAATCTCAGGAATGGTGCTAGATAAAGGAAGTTATATTCAGCAAACCTTTGGGAGTTTACTGTGCATGTAATTGTAAAACGGAGGACTGATGGATGTAGTGAATTTGGATTTTGTGATGACATTTGATCAAGTCCAATGTAAGAGGTTAGTATTGAACCAAATTGGATCTGGTTGATACCTAATTAACAGACAGGAATCAGCGAATGAAGGGTCTTTCTTGGGGTAGCAGGCAGGCCAGGTATGGTACTGCAAGAATCAAGACATGGACCCTAAGTATTTACAAGATACAGTACTGATTTGGATGAGGGGACTGAATGTAACATTGATTAGTTTGTTAATATCATAAAATAAAGTCAGATTGTGAGTACTGAGGTTTGATGGAAATTTAGAAAAGTTGGCTGGAGGGGTTGGTGGACAAAAACATGATAGGTACAGGAAGAAAATCAGAGGTTTAGTTAAAAGATGATAGAATGGTAATGGAATCCGAGTGTCCATTTCACTAAGGCCAAACATATGCACACAAGAAGCAGTCAAGGCATGCTGGCTTTCATTCAAAAGATTTTCAGTGCAGTGCAGGAATGTTTTGCAATAATTATACAGAGTCTCAGTGAAACAACCTCGAGCGTATTATATGTACTTTTGGTCTCCTTACCTAAGAACAAATATACTTACCTAAGGGAGTGTGCAGTGAAGATGCATCACACCGATTTTCCGGAATGGTGGGACTATCTGTGTACAGAAGTCAGAATTAGAATCAGGTTTTTTTAATCATTGATATACTTTATGTCATGAAATCTGTTGCTTAGTAACATAATAAGTTACTAAAAGATACAAAAAGAAATATGAAACATAAATAAATAGTGCAAATGAAGAGCAAAACAGTGAGGTAACGTTCATAGACCACTCAGAGATTTGATAACTCCTCCACCTCCGTTGAAAATACCTTTGCAGTCCTCACCACTGGTGCTGTGGTCCTCAGTCTCTGTATGCTGGGAGTAGAAGTGCAGCCGAGTGACTGGACTTGCCAAAACGCAGGGTTTGGATGGGACAGAAACCGCTCTAGATGGTGGTGTAACAGTGTCAAGTGTGTTGGCTCCTCTGGTTCCACAGGTGAAATATTGATGCCAGCTGGTCAGAGACTTCCTCAAGCTGGCTTGGTTGAGGTCACCTGCAATGATTGGGAAAGCATTAGGGTATGCTCTCTCATGACTGCTACTTGTGGTGCTCATCTTCTCCAGTGCCTGCCTGATGTTGCCAGAGTGGAATGTATTCTGCAAGCAGGAAGATGGTGGAAAATTCCCTTGGCAGATAGAATGGATGACACTTCACTGCTGTACGTTCTAGATTGGGCCATCTGGTCCTGTACTGACTGCAGTTTGAAGAATCAGAGGCGATCTAATTGAAACATGCAAAACTCTGACAGGGCTGGTCAGGCTGGACGCAGGAGAATGTTGGCCTCCGCTGGCCGGTCCCGAATCTGGAACCACAATCTCACAGGGCAAGTGACTTAGACAAAGTCAATTTAATAGATAGATAGCCGGCTGGTGGCGCAGTGACATCAGCGCCAGACTCCAGAGCAAAGGTTCCTGAGTTTGAACCCAGTCGGGCCGCTCCTGGACACGCTTCCCATCCATGCTGGTTTCAGTGTCAAGCTCGCAACTCAGCCTCGTAAAAAAAACCGTGCTGTGAGAAGGACATGGGGGACCACTCACAGAATCTTTCCTCCAAGACAAACACTTGAAAAAAAAGAGTGGTCTGGCACAGAATGGCACACAAAAAAAGATAGATAGAGTTGTAAGCATAAAATACTTCAAAGGAAATTGGAAAAGTGCAGATATATGGTTTGAAACAGAAGAGCAGACATGATTAAATTGAAGGGCAGAATGGCCTACTGCACTCCTAAATTTCTTTGATTCTATTCTTCATTGGCTGCATAACACCTTGACATGTCCTGGGATAATGTAAGGAGTCATTTAAAAGCAGACCTTTCCATCATGAGCAATAATGTCAACATTTCTGATAATACTGTTTGACACAATGTGTCTGATTTTTATATGAAATGTAGAGAACAGGGATTCAGGGAAACACAGCAAGATGTAAACAGAACATTCTTGACTCTACAACTGCTGATGGTGCTGTACATTATCAAACAGAGGATGTAAACACAACTCATCAAATAGATTTTACGAGCATTTATTCATGAAATGAACAAAGATATGTCTTCTTTAAAAAAAATTGGGAATGAAACCAAAACAAAGTTTATCCTAAATATCTTTTGAGATAAAGATTGATGGAAACCTATCAGAATCTACTTCCTTTGTGCATATTTGGGTACAAGTAGAGAATATACAGGTGGTTCTGGATGGATCACATCCTCCCATAGTAAATATTACCAGCAGATGAGATTTCAATCATAATTCTCAAAATAAACAAGTTGAGCGGCCTTATCCGTCAGTGATTAATAATTTAACCACAATTATGGTGGTTGTTAATTCTCAGCACAGCAGCTGTTTCTTTCTCTTAGAAAGAGAGAATTCAGAATCAGAATTGGTATCAGGTTTATATCACTGACATGCTTACGTTGTGAGATTTATTGTTTTGCAGCAACCGTACAGCGCAAAACATAAAGATTGCTATAGGTGAATAAATAGTACAAAAGAAAACTAACGAGGTAGTGTTCATGTGTTCATGGACCACTTAGAAATCTGGTGGTGCAGAGGAAGAAGCTGTTTTAAAGCATAGAGTCTGCATCTCCAAGCCCCTGCACCTGCTCCCCAATGGTAATACAACAAAGATGGCATGTCCCAGATGGTGAGGCTTTTTTAATGACGATGCCACTTTCTTGAGGCACCGCCACTTGAAGATGATCTCGCTGGTGGGCAGAGTTGTGCCCGTGATTGAACTGGCAGAGTCTACAACCCTCTTGCAATCATGTGCGTTGGTGCCTCCATACCAAGCTGGGATACAATTTATCAGAATGCTCTTCGTGATTGCATCATTGTGTTGGGCCCTGGATAGATCCTCTGAGATGTCGACACCTAGGAACTTGAAGCTGCCCGTACATGAACTACTCTTTCAGCAACATTCTAAAAACTAGTAACTCCTTGATCTACTCTAAGTGTTGTAGGGCAAAACGGGGTACAAACATGTGTATAGCAAGATCCAACAGACTGCCTGATAAAGTAGAAAATATGGAAATATTAAGGGGTCACATTACAGTAGTGAAGAGAGTAAAATATTTCATATCAGTGATTTTTCATTGGAAATAATAGAAACATAGAAAACCTACAGCACAATACAGGCCCTTCAGCCCACAATGCTTTGCCAAATATGCACTTACTCAGAAATTACCTGAGGTTACCCATAGCCCTCTATTTTTCTAATTCATTTTTGAGATCATGTCAGAGGGATTTAGAGTCGACGTAAAATAAGGCAAATTCTCCCATCCTTAGTGCTTTTATAACTGGTTGTGAGTGTTTTAACATTTCCTTGAGTAAAACCTTAAACTTCTGTGAAAAGGGGTATAACAGCCAAGGCATCCATCATCACCCACTAACTCCCTACTTCTCCCAAGCCAGAGAATGCAGCTTCTCCGTGGTTCTAGACTGAAGCATCATATACTTTTGTCTGTGAAGAAAACTAATCAAAGGAGCATCAAAGGAGCCACACATTTTAATTCCACGTTCCATTCCCATTCTGATATGTCTATCCCTGGCCTCCTCTACTATCAAGATGAATCCACACTCAGGTTGGAGGAACAACACCTGGGTAGCCTCCAACCTGATGGCATGAACATTGACTTCTGTAACTTCCATTAATGCCCTCCTCCCCTTCTTACCCCATCCCTGACATATTTAGTTGTTTGTTTTTTTTTCCTCTCTCTCTCTGCCCGTCACCCTGCCTGTTCTCCATTTCCCTCTGGTGCTCCCCCCTCCCCCTTTCTTTCTCCCGAGGCCTCCCGTCCCATGATCCTTTCCCTTCTCCAGCTCTGTATCATTTTCGCCAATCACCTTGCCAGCTTTTAGCTTCATCCCACCCCCTCCAGTCTTGTCCTATCACTTTGCATTTCCCCCTCCCCCACTACGTTCAAATCTCTTAGTATCTCTCCTTTCAGTTAGTCCTGACGAAGGGTCTCGGCCCAAAACGTCAACAGTGCTTCTCCCTATAGATGCTGCCGGGCCTGCTGTGTTCCACCAGCATTTTGTGTGTTGTTGTTTGAATTTACAGCATCTGCAGATTTCCTTGTGTTTGCAAAGGAGCACCTTAGCTGCTACTGCAATATGGTGGCAAGGAGATGCAGCAATCAGGAACATGTAGGATGGAAGAGCTGAGGTTGAAGATCCACCAGCCTGTTATTATAAGACAGAAAGACCAACATTTGCAGACTTTTTTTTTTACAATGGTGGTCCTAAGAAAAACCCTTTCTGTTTACCAAGAGGGAAAGAAATCGAAATATTAAAGGCCAAAGATCTGAGATCTTAAATATAAAAACAAAAATATAGTAACAAAAAAAATTCAGTGAGTAAATATATTGGTAAGTACTGAAGTACTGATGGGTGAAGTAGTGGACAATTTAGCCATTCAATGCTGTTCTACTATTTAAGGAAAACATGGCTGATCTATGACCCACATCCATGTTTCAGCCCCTGCCCCTGAAAACCATTAATGACTGAAAACATCTACCAGTCCCAAATTTAAAAGTAACCATTGGCCCAGTATCAATCAACATTGGTAGAAGAGGGTTCCAGATTCCTCTCAACGTTGTAGAATTGCCTCCTGACTTCAGTCTTGAAAGCCCTGACTCTGATTTATAGACTTCGGCCTCCATTCTTAATTTGCCCAATCAGTGAATGGAATTGCCCTTGGTTTCCTTACCACCTCAATTTAATATCTTTAATCAAATATGACCTTCCACCATCTAACTTCCAGGGATTCACTAATGGACTTTCCAGTTCATTCTTGGAGTCAAGCTATCCTTACAACAAATTTCAGGCTCCACCATCACCTCTTGGGTCTTCAAAGCCTCCATCTTCCTCCCACCCTACCTTCCTTGAACATCCCAACCCTCCTCCCCTCTCTGACATCTCCAACTTTCTTTCCCACTCAGATTCCACTTCTAATCCCTGTCATGTTTTTGCTATTCCTGTTTCTGTTGCCTCTGTCACAGAGCCCAATTCATTTGCAAGAATTCCCCACACCACACTGATAACCCCTTCTCTCATCTCCATCCCTCCTTCTCTTCTTTGATACCCAGCTCTGGTTCTCTGCCTTCTTTGGATCTTTTAATTTCTAACTGCAGATGAGACATCATCTGACTCAACCTCAGCACTCCTCAGTCCTCCTAGAACCTTAGCCCTCTGAACCCACTGCCCTCCATTCTCTCCACACCAATCACAACCTTAACATCAAACCTGAAGACGAAGGGGGTGCCTTTGTACTGTGGCAGACTGACCTTTACTTGTTGAGCCCAGGTGGTAACTCTCAGACACTTCCTTTTACCTAGCCTTTGAAAAGAACATCACTCTGGACCATCAGAAAATTGTCTACAACACCATCACTAACCTTAACAACTCTAGAGAGCTCCCATCCACTGCCACCAATCTCATAGTTCCCTTACCATGCACTATTCGAATTTACCTCCTACCCAAGATCCACAAACCTAATTATCCAGGTAGGCCCATTGTTTCTGCCTGCCCCACTGAATTCATGTCCACATACCTTGACTCCATTCTATCCCCCTTGGTTCAGAGCCTTCCCACCTACATCTGCAAATTTTACTTTCTCTTGATCTCCTCAACAAATTTCAATTCTCTGGCCTTGACCACCTCATTTTCTCCATGAATGTTCAGTCCCTATACACTTCTGACCCTCATCAAGAAGGCCTTAAAGCTCTCCACTTCTTTCTCAATAAAAGACCCAACCAGTTCCCCTCCACTACCACCCTACTCCATCTGGCAGAATTGGTCCTCACTATAAACAATTTCACCTTTGCTCCTCCAACTTTCTGCATGTTCAGGGGGTAGCCATGGGCACCCACATGGGCCCCAGCTATGGCTGCCTCTTCATTGGCTAGGTAGTCTATTTCAGGTTCCAAACCTTCACTAGAAATACTCCCCAGCTCTTTCTGCACTGCATTGATGACTGCATTGGTGCTGCTTCATACACCCATGCTGTGCATGTAAATTTTTATCAACTTTGTCTCCAACATCCACCCTTAAATTCACATGGTCCATTTCAGACACATCCCTTTCCTTTCTCCATATCTCTGTCTTCATCTCTGGAGACAAGCTATCTACTGACATTTTTTATAAACCTACCAATTCCCATAGTTATCTGGGCTATACCTCTTCCCAGTCTGTCTCCTGTAGTGATGCTATTTCCTTTTCTCAGTTCCTTTGTATCTGCCACATCTGATCCCAGGATGAGGCTTTCCTTTCCAGGACATCAGAAGTGTCTTCCTTCTTCAAAGATCAGGGTTTCCCTTCCTCCACCATTGATGCTCTTCCATTTCCTGGACGTCTGCACCCACTCTATCTTCCTGCTGCCTTAACAGGGATAGAGTTCCAATTGTCCTCACTTACCACTCCATGAGCCTCCGCACCCAACACATCATTCTCTGCAACTTCCACCATTTTCAACGGGGTACTAGTAACAAACACATCTTTACCTCTATCCCTATCCGCTTTCCACAGTGACTGGTCCCACTGTGATGTGGTTCCCTTGTCCATTTGTCCCTCGCCGCTAATCGCTCCACTGCCACATATCCCTAAAAGTGACAGAAATGCTACACTTGCCCATTTCCCTCCTCCCTTACCTCCATCCAGGGCCCCAACCTGTCCTTCCAGGTGAGGCAATACTTCACCAGTGAATCTGTTGAGATTGTCTATTGTATCCAGTGCTCCTGATGTGGTCTTCTCTACATTGGTGAGACCCAACATATACTAGGGAACCACTTTGTCAAGCACCTATGCTCCATCCATCGAAAGTGGAATTAACCAGTGTCCAACCATTTTCATTCCTATCCCCATTCCAGTTCCAGCATGTCTGTCCATGACCTCCTCTTTTGCCATGATGAGGCCCCTCTCAGGATGGAGGAGCAACACATCATATTTTGTCTAGGTAGCCTCCACCCTGACAGCATGAACATCAATTTCTCCTTCTAGTAATTTGTTTCCCCTCTCCTTTCGCTCTTCTTCTATTTCCCACTTTGGCCTCTTAGTTCTTCTCCTCACCTGCCCATCACCTCCCCCTGGTACTCCTCCTTCTTCCCTTTCTCCCATAGTCCGCTCTCCTCTTCCATCAGATTCCTTCCTCTTTAGGTTTCCCATCTATCTGGCTTCACCTATCACCTAGCTAGTCGTCCTTCCCCTCCCGTGCAACCCCCCACACAATTTTATTCTGGCATCTTCTCTGTTCTTTTCTAGTCCTGATGAAGGGCCTTAGCCTAAAATATTGACAGTTTATTCACTTCCATAGATGTTGCCTGGTCTGTTGAGTTCCTCCAGCATTTTATGTATGTTACAGTAAATCTACACTGCCTTTCCTCTCTCAATATACCCTTCAGAAGACACAGTGCCTGGAGCTGAATGCAATATCAGGTGCAGTCTAAGCAGGACTCTGTGGCTGAAACAACATTTTACACATGTCTCCTTGATACTTTCATGCCTTTTGTGCATAAACCTTTAAATTTCTTTGGTCCTCAAATGCTTCCACTTTTGGATCAATCTGCCCTATCCTATATCGGTCTGTAGCACAAGATGAAACTTCTCTCTGCATCTGCAAGTATGTTTACATTGTGACCTAATTGTCAAAATTTGCAACTGGCCTGTAGTGAAAATGAAAGTGTCAGTGAGTAAATAGTTGATACTCTGGGCTGAAAGTAAGCCTCTATCACTTTGTCTCAATGAATTATGAAGACATTATCAGGACATGGTGAACAACTACACACAAGTCCTTGGCTTCTCATAGCAGTTTGCGGTCCTGAGGTGTTCTGTATAACATTGTATTCGTCTTTGAACATTGCCTGTTCTGCTCTCACAAACTCCATTAAGAGTTCTCCAATTTACTGTAATCAGCTTCATTCTTGTCTCATAGATACCAACCCTACCTTCATCTACACTCTAACTACATTTTTTTCCTTTTCAGTATCACTCTGAACTCAAGCTATAATTATCATTAAATATATTTTTGCACAATCAGGCAGTTAAATAAATTACTAAATTTAATATGAACTTGATTCCTACCTTCTTGCTTAAGAAATCTATTCTAATTACATCCTTGGAATTTACCACCTCACTGACGAGTTAGAATGCTCATCCCATTCTACATGGCTAAAATCCTCCATTAAAACTGCTCCGTGTTTGATACTTGCTTGTTTTGCTTCTGCATTTTTCAATCTGCCTCTTCACACATGACTCCTGTTACACGCCTTTCTCTTTTTCGTGAAATAATATGATATACTGAAAACCACGCAGCTGTGATTCCGTTCTGCTAATGCTTCGGATCAGATTGCCTGTTGCCTGTGTCCTGGGCAATGTTGTTTTTTCCAGTGGACTCCAGAGAGTAATCATCCGCAGGAAGATGGTCACCTGTCTTATGCAGATGGCTGGCTGCACTCATCGAATGACTTTTATTACTGGTTATGTTTCTCATGTCACAGAGGTGTACTTTATGGAAACAGATTCTTCCTTCCACCACATCCACATCAAGAACCCATCAATAGGAGTCCTATAATTTTCTTGTATTCTCATCGCAACAATCCACCCCTCCTGATTCCTCGGGCACTCACCCATACTTGAGACAATAAACAGTAACCAAATAACCTACCAACCAGCACATCTTTGGGATACTGAGCACCACGGGGAAACACACACAATCACAGGTGATCATGCAAACTTCACACAGACATCACCCTTGGTCGGGATTGAACCTGGATCTCTGGAAGTTTGAGACAGCAGTGCTAACCACTGCACATTGTGATGTCAAAGCGATCACTACATTCCCAGAATGCATTTAACCCAACTGAACTAAATCAAATAAAAAGCTTTACGTAATTATTCTTCTGGACAAAGGAATTAGTCCCATTCATTTCAATTGTATTTGTACCTACTTAAAATAGCATGCATTCAGAATGCAGATTTGCTCAGACTGAAAGCAGGTAAATCTGTGGGATTCCACTGCCCTATCAGACCTCATGAGCAGTTTATTGATCTAGCATAATTGTCCCATGAACATCCCTCAACTAGGCAGAAAGATGTTTTGCAGCCTCTCCTTGAAAATAGCTTGGTCTAGGTATTAGTACCACCAAGCCATGGGATCCTTAGTCGCAGATTAGCTAGTATATTTTGGATATTTTAGTTCCCAGCTGTTTAAAAAAAGCATCAATTCTTACCACCCCCCCCCCACCCCCGTCAAAGCCTTTTGATCTAGTTGACCTAATGAAACTTTGACAGAGCCAGGCCAATGGTTTGTTAAGCTTGCATATGATACGTGGATTGGAATTCTTTGTCATCTTTACGGCGGACCCTGCTAGAGATGACGGTGCCATGATTAAGTCTATTTTTTGCCTTGGGAATGGTTGGCATTTTTGCTAAAAGAATACATTCCAAGGAAACTATTGGAGCTGAGATTTGGCATGATTTATAGTTTCACTTGAGTTAGGGAGGTAGTAGGCTCCCAAGAGAATTGATGAACTTTTACTGCTAACAGAGAACAAAATAAATAAGGCAGGTGGAAACCAGTCCAATCTGATGAGGTGTTGCACTGCGCCAGTTTGTGAAACAGGCTGTTCTGCTTTTGTCCATTCTTGTGAAAAAAAATCATGCATTTTGTTTGCTGCTTGGAAACTCATTTAACCTTTACACTTGCCACAGAGCCGTGAAGTATTACAAAATCCACATTCATTTCAAACCTTTTCTGAGAACTCACAGTCCCGGTGGAAACCTTCACTGACAAAATGTACATTTCCATAATTTAAATATTTTTGTTCACTTTCTCGTTAAGTGCACTGTTGCTTTCTAAACTGGAACTTCTGAATTTTGCAAAAGAGTGTCTATGGTAACTAATCTCCTGTGTTCTATATTTAGACACAGCACAGATGCTTTCTAACCTCTATTATAAAGGAGTATTGTAAGTAGATGTTTATTCAGTGTTACTGATAGATTTAATCAGAAGCAGAATCAGGTCTATCATCACTGACATATGTCGTGAAATGTGTTGTTTTGCAGCAGCAGCACAAAGCAATACATGAAAAAAAATTACTATAAACTACAGTAAGAAATACATAGTAAATAGATAAATAGTGAGAAAAAGAGAGCAAAATAGTGAGGTGATGTTTTTGGGACAATCAGAAATCTGGTGCTAGAAGTGAAGAAAGAGTTTCTGAAATGCTGAGTGTGCATCTTCAGGCTCTTGTATCTCCTCCCTGATGGCAGGAATGAGAAGGGGGCGTGTCCTGGATGGGAAAGGTCCTTAATGATGGATGTCGGCTTCTTGAGGCATCACCTTGTGAAGATGTTCTCAGTGAAGTAGAGGCGAGAACCTGTGATGGAGCTGGCTGAGTCTGCAGCCCATCTGCTGCTTCTTGCAGTCCTGTATATTGGGGCCTCCATACCAAGCGATGATGCAAACAGTCAGGATGTTCTTCATGTTCTTCAATCTGATAAATTGGATAAAGTCCTTGGTGACATACCAAATCTCCCCAAGCTCCTAATGACCTATAGATCGTGCATTGGTCATGATCGTTCAAGAATCACTTGATTCTGACATGGTCCTGGAGGACTGGAAGTTTGCAAATGTCTCTCCACTTTTTAAGAAGGGAGTAAGGCAAAATAAGGGAATTATAGGGCAGTTAGCCTGACCTCAATGGTTGGGAAAGTGTTGGAGTCTATTACTAAGGATGAGGTTTCGAGGTACTTGGAGACTAATGATAAAATAAGTCAAAATCAGCATAGTTTCTGTAAAGGGAAGTATTGCCTGACAAATCTGTTGGAGTTCTTCAAGGAAGTATCAAGCAGGGCGGACAAAGGAGAGGCAGTGGATGTCACAAACTTGGATTTTCGGAAGGCATTTGATAAGGTGCCACACATGAAGCTGCTTAACAAGATAAAATCCTATGGCTTTACAGGAAAAATGCTGCCATGGATAGCAGAATGGCAGACAGGCAGGAGGTAGCGAGTGGGACTAAAAATGGCCTTTTCTGGTTGGCTGCTGGCGACTAGTGGTGTTCCTCCGGGCTCAGCATTGGGACTGCTACTTTTCACATTGTTTGCCAATGATTTAGATAATGGAATTGATGGCTTATTGGCAAAGTTTGCGGATGATTTGAAGATAGGTGGAAAGATAGGTAGTGCTGAGGAAGAAATGCGATTGCAGCAGAACTTAGACGAATTGGAAGAATGGGCAATAAAGTGGCAGATGGAATAGTGTTGGGAAATGTATGATAATGCATTTTGGTAAAAGGAACTATTATCTTAATGGGGAAAATGTTCAAACATGAGAGGTGCAGGGAGACTTAGGAATCCTCATGCAAGACTCCCAGAAGATTAATTTCCAGGGTGAGTCTGTGGTAAAGAAGGCAAATGCAATGTTGGCATTTATTTCAAGGGGAATAGAATATAAAAACAAGGAGATAACACTGAGCCTTTATAAGACACCTGTCAGGCTGCACTTGGAGTATTGACAACAGTTTTGGGCACCATATCTCAGAAAGATATTGTCGTTGAGGGAGTCCAGCAGAGGTTTACAAGGATGAATCCGGGAGTGAGGGGGTTAACATATGAGGTACATTTTGCAGCTTTGAGCCTGTTCTCACTGGAATTTAGAAGTATGCGGGGGGAATCTCATTGAAACCTACCGAATGTTGAAAGGACTTGATAGGGTGGATGTAGAGAGAATGTTTCCTATGGTGGGGGTATCCAGAAATGGAGGACACAGCCTCAAAATTGAGGGGCGATCCTTTAGAACAGAGGTAAGGAGTAATTTTTTTTAGCCAGAGAGTAGTGAATCTGTGGAATGCTCTGCCGCAGACTGCGGTGGAGGCCAGATCTGTCCATATATTTAAGATGGAAGTTGATAGTTTCCTGATTGGTCAGGGTGTTAAAGGATATGGCGAGAAGGCAGGTGTATGGGGTTGGGTGGGATTCGGGCTTAGCCATGACGGAATGGCAGAGCAGACTCGATGGGCTGAATGGCTTAATTCTGCTCCTATGTCTTATGGTCTTACGGTCTTATAGCTGCTAGCATGCATTCTTCATGATTGCATCAATATGTTGGACCCAGGATCGATCCTCAGATGCTGATGCCCAGAATCTTAAAGCTGCTCACCCTTTTCTCTTCTGAACCCTCGATGAGTGTGTTCTTCCAGCTTCCCCTTCCTGAATCCTTTGGTTTTACTGACGTTGTGGGCAAGGTTTTTGTTGCAACACCACTCAACCAGCTGATCTGTCTCGCTCCTGTATGCCTTCTTGACACTATCTTGATAACCTAAGAAACTCAATAACCATGCAGCAGTATTTTAAATGATGATAACACCAAAAAACACTATTAATAGCCTTTGCTGAGATTGATGTAAAAAAAATACTCATTTGGTTTTATTGAAATTTCATAAAATTCTTAAGTAGCATTGACGTCTGCAGTGAAAATTAGCCACAAAGTCACAGGTTATATTTTGTTTTGAGTGCATCTGAATGCACTAGATTGCACCAGGTACAGGTGCACCAAATAGTAGAAACTCAATAGAATTGATTGAATGCTTTCAAACTTATTTCCATCCATTCATTGAAACAAAATGAAAATTGAGCAGGTCCCTTATTCATTTGGTATTCCTACTGCTCTGTTGCTTTCCACTGGGCACAGCTCATGTTTGATCAAAAGGAAAATTTCTGTCACTATCTATATATGTAAAAATACTTCAGTGCCAGAATGACTATTTGAGCATTTTAATTTATCAAAATTGTATCCATTTATACTTTCTATATTTTCTACTAAAGTTTAAAGTAAATTTATTAACAAAGTACATATACAAGACCATAAGATATAGGAGCAGAATTAGGCCATTTGGCCCATCGAGTCTGCTCCACCATTTCATCATGGCTGATCCATTTTCCCTCTCAGCACCAATCTCCTGCCTTCTCCCCCATATTCCTTCATGCTCTGATGAATCAAGAGTCTAAAAACCTCTGCCTTAAATATCCATAAAGACCTTGCCTCCATAGCTGCCTGTGGCAATGAATTCCACAGGTTCACTACTCTATGGTTAAAGATATTCCTCCTCAACTCCATTCTAAAAGGGTGCCCTGTTATTCTGATGCTGTGTCCTCTGGTCTTAGATACACCCACCATAGGAAACATCCTCTCCACATCCACTCTATCAAGGCCTCTCACCATTCGATAGGTTTAAGACCATAAGACCATAAGATATAGAAGCAGAAGTAGGCCATTCAGCCCATCAAGTCTGCTCCACCATTCAATCATGGGCTGATCCAACTCTTCCAGTCATCCCCACTCCCCTGTCTTCTCCCCATACCCTTTGATGCCCAGTCATTGGAGTTGTCCATTGCTGAGTGCTCAGATGGCCGATCTGAGATCTACATATTCTGGTGCAGTGTGGGCCTGAGTAAGTGGTGGCTGTGTTTTTTGGTAGCTGCTACTTGTTCTCTTTGGCACAGAGGTCACTACATAGTCATCCCTTTCTTATTCCTCAGTTTTATCTGTACAGCCTCAGTAGATGAGTCCTCAAGACCATCCTGTATGAGCATCGCAGTGACATTTTCCCTGAGTAGTAATGCCACCCCTCCCCACTTTAAATCTTCCTGTACTGCCACGTCTAAAGCAATGAAATCTCAGATTACTGAGCTGCCAGTTCTGTCCCTGCAATTAAGTCTCACTAATGGCTACAATGTCACAGTGCCACGTACAGAGCCATGCTCTAAGCTCATCTGCCTTACCTACAATACTCCTTGCATTGAAATAGATGCAACTGAGAACATTATTCCCACCGTGTTTAACCTTTCCATTCATGCCTTTATATGTAGGCTTACCAACATCTTTCCCCACAATCACACCATCTATCTGCCCTGGCACTTTGGTTCCCATCCCCCTGCACCACTAGCTTAAACACGCCCCTCCACCCCCAAATCAGCAGTAGCAAATCTTCCAACAAGGATCTTAGTCCCCCTTCAGTTCAGGTGCAAACCATCTTGTCTGTACAGGTCCCACCTTCCCTGGAGGAGAGCACAATGATCCAAAAATCTGAAGTCCTCCCTCATGTGCCATCTCCTTAGCCATGTGTTGAACTGTATGATCCTCCTATTTCTGGTTTCAATGAGGTCAACACTCAGTCTTCTGAATTCCAATGAATACAGGCACTGAGTCATCAGACACTCTTCATATGATGAGCCATTCAATCCTGGAATCATTTTTGTAAACGTCCTTTGAACCCTCTCCAGATTCAGCACATCCTTTCTAAGATAAGGGGCCCAAAACTGCTCACAATACTCTGTGAGGCTTCACCAGTGCTTTAAAAAGTCTTAACCTTACATCCTTGCTTTTATATTCTAACATCCATGGCCTGGACGGTGGAGATCCTTGATGATGGGTGCTGCTTTCTTGCAATAGCGCTCCCTACAGATTTGCTTGTGGTGGGAAGGGTTTTAACTGGGATGGTCTGGGCCATATCTACTACTTTTTGTAGGCTTTTCCACACAAGGACATTGGTGTTTCCATACCAGGCCGTGATGCAGTCAATATGGTCTCCACCACACATCTATAGAAGTTTGCCAAAGTTTTAGCTGACATGCTGAATCCAAGTAAATTGCTAAGAAAATAGAGGCACTGCTGTGCTTTCTTCATAATGGCACTTATGCAATTCAAGTTTTCACCCTTTCAACTCACTGATTGGTAGTTGAAGTGTCGGTCACAGCTGCTTGGCTATTATCGAATCTCTGACGCGCACTGGTGGCAAAAATAGAAAATGATAGCTACATAGAATTCCAGAAAGTTTTTGGCCACTCAGGAAGATAAGAGAGAAAATTAAAGAGAATGGAATTAAAGAGGCAATATAGATTGCCAACTGATAGAAGGAAGAAAGTAACTTGTTTCTGTATTTGGAGGTGGACAGTTATTTTTTTGCAAAGTTTTGGTTTGGCACTGCCTCAGTTTACTCTGTTCCTCATTAACTGGATTTAAGAGCTAAGATAAAATCATGTGAACTCTGCACCCGATACGTACTGACAGTGACTCAATAGTCAATCCCTCCCTGACATCCCCCCTTTCTGCAGTTGTGATACCGTCCCTGATTAGTAATGACACTGCCCCACCTCTTTTACTTCCCACCTTGTCACTTTGAAACATCTAAACCCCAGAACATTCAGCAACTACTTCTGACCTTGTGGCAGCTAACATTTCATAATGAACATATGGGTGATAGTAACATGGAGGGCTATATAGAAGGGAAGGGTTAGATCGATTTTAGAGTTGCTTAAAGGGTCAGCACAACATTGTGGGCTGAAGGGCCTGTACTGCACTATAATGTCCTCTGTTCCATGCTTAATGCTAAAATAAAAGGCTGCAAATAATAAACATGAGACCACAGTAAGCTGCATGAGGGCATTGATAAAAAGCAAAACTTGAGATCTATAGAGAGATGAAAAATAGCTTTTTTTCTGTAAAATATTGTAAACCTTAATTCATGAAGATAAAAGTATATAAAACTTCAATATGAGTGCATCTATGTTGCCCTCTGATGGAAGGAAGGGGAACAAGACACTCGAGAGGATCATTGCAGCTTCCACCAGGAGACTACCACGTAATACAAAAAAAAAGACTGGAGAAATAAAAAACTGAAAACTTTAGAAATACATTATTCAGTAAGATCACACCTGCTAGTGGGTCTCAACTAGATGTTCCAAATACTCTCCTGTGTCCAAAGACCAGGTGATTTCAGCCTTGGATCAATGAGATGACAGAGTATCTAAAACCCTCCAGGGCAGAGATTGCTGAAGGCTTATAATCACATAGAAAATTCACCTCATGACAGTCCTAATTGGCAAAATGCTTTTGCTCAAAGTGTGCCTCACGGTTCTAGGCCAGGGGTTCCCAATGTGGGATCCACAGGTCCCTGTATGGCATAGAAAAGGTTGGGAATCTCTTTTCTAGACTACTGAGTTAAGTGAAAGAACATTTCATCTGCTGAACTGTTAATCCTTTTCTAATTTCTTATTTGTCTAAACTTCTGTGAGCATAGCTCAGTATCTCTTCACATGATATCCCAAGAAGCTATTTAGTGAAGAACACACTTAGTCAAGGCCAAGTGCATTCTCTCTTTGATACTGAGAGCACACTGCATATAATGAGGTCTCAACAAAGCCTTGCATAATAAGAGCAAAAACTCTTAACTTCTGTATTTCAACCTCCTTGCAGCAAATGTCAACTTAACAAACGCTTTTCAAATTGCTTGCTAATCTAATCATTTATTTCCTGTGTCGCATGAGCCATCACCCTCAGATCCATCTGTGTACCAATATTTTCTACATTTCAAAAAAATACTCTTCTTTTTTTCCACATTCTAAAGTACTCAGTCTCAATTGTTCCTACAATTGGACCCATTTGCCACCAGTTTTCCAGAGGCTGTGCTGTCCACTTCCTTTTACAGTCCCTTTAGCTTGATGGTTGGGGACCACTGCTTTAGCCTATCACTGGATCAATTAACCTTCACAATTAGGCACTAATCATATGAGTTAATATCTTACAAACAATCATTTCCAGGATAAAATCACACTAATCTGATCACTTCTGACTAGTCAGTTCTGGTCATGAACTATTACGCTGTCGCATTGTCCCAATGTTCCCAATGTCAGACATCAGGTATCAGGTTTAATATCTTTGTGCTTGCATATGATACACTACAAAGTTGAGCTCCACAGCACTTGAAGCATATGCCTAAAATTGAAGAATTACAATGCAGACCAATTACCACTGATCATAGAACACATTTAGATCTTCCTCAAGTCATGCTGCAGCCTCTGGGTACAACTGAGAAGAGCATAATGATGGTCAGAAACACATGGAGACCAAACAGCAGGCTGACTGGTTTATGTGCAACATATTATCAGAATCAGGTTTAATATCACTGGCATATGTCATGAAATTCGTTGACCTTGCGGCAGCAGTACAATGCAATACATAATAATTACAGTAAGTATATATATGTTAAATAGTTGAATTAAACAAGTAGTGCAAAAATGGATATTAAAAAGTCGTGAGGTAATGTTCATGGGTTCAATGTCCATTTAGAAATTGGATGGCAGAGGGGGAGAAGCTGAGTCGCTGAGTGTGTGCCTTTGGACTTCTGTACCTCCTTCCTAATGGTAACAATGAGAGGAGGGCATCTCTGGGTGATAAGGATTCTTAATGATGGAAGTCGCCTCCCTAATCTGTAACTGACAACTTCATAATTCACACCATATCTGTTTTTCCCCTGCTGACATAGGCTCTACATAAAGTTCCATATTATGACCAATATGGTACAGGGTCAGTGGAACTTGGACCACATCACACATTATTTAAAGGGACATTTTACTTGGGTGACCTGACAGGACGGCTTTGGAACTGAGAGCAACATTGTCAAACAGCTTCCAGACTCTGTCGGGTGTGGAGATGCTAAGAGTGTGTGCTTTCCACAGCAGACACCTGCTAAGACACTCATTTAGCAGGCACACCACGAGCAATACTCCACTTCTGCAAGTGCTGTTATGAAAATAACTGGCCTCTCAGGGAGTCTGCTATGGAGCTTAGGGCACTCCCAGAGAATCTACAGAGACCTCATATCCTTCCTGGATCTCTGTGATATAGAAGCGCTCAGGATTTCTAAACTCATCTCAGACGTATGTGGCATTTTGTGGGAAGGCCTTCAAGCTCTTTATTGCGCATGAAGTGTTCTTTCCTTGGCGGTCACAATCACCTTGGCTTAAAGCTTCTCACCACAAGACGGAGTTTAACTAGGCCAAATACAAAGTTCTGGACTTTTGGAAATCCATGCTATAACAAGAGGCTGGACAAATTTGGGAGGGCAGATACTGAGTAGCAATCTGATAGAGGTTTATAAAATCATGAGAGGCCTAGATACAGTACACAACCCATATCTTTTTCCCATGGTAGAAATGTCAAATATTACAGGTCATGAAAGGAGGCAGGTTCAAAGGAAAGGTGCAGGGCAGATTTTACATAGAGAGTGTTGGGTGCCTTGAATGCACTACCTGAGGTAGTGATGGAGGCAACTACCACTACCAAGAGGCTCTTAGATAGAGCCAAGAATGTGGAGGAAATGGAAGGATATGGACAAAGAACCTGCCTAGTCAGGCATTCGATTATGAATTTATTCAGTACAATATCGTGGGCCAAGGGGCCTGTTTCTGTGTGGTATTGTTCTATATTCCATGTTCTAGATCATTTGCGGGAAATCTCTGCAAGTCTCTCAGTACCATAGAGAGGTCACAAAGAAGAGGAATTTCAAATAAATGAGTTTGCATATCTTTATTTTTAGTGACTAAAAAGTCATGTCTCAGACACTGTCTTTTGCCAGCACAGCTGTGTTCCCATGAGTGCACAGAGTTATTGGCTCCACTCAGGTGCACAGTGTGACCAGGAAGTTGATCTGAATTAATTAGACATATTCGCTGCTGCATAATGTAGAACAGCTGGAGGCTTCCTTCTCATCAGCATTTTCACGAATCTGGGAATGTTCAGAACAAAGCAGATTTCTGAAGAGGAAATACTGTATTCTTAAAAAGGATTTGTGCTTGCATAACAAAAGCAACACTACATTTCTTCCCATTTTCATTAAAAGAGCCAGTTACAGCCTTAACCTTTGTAATAGAGTTTCACATAAAGGAGGCAGCTCAGTTTCTTCATCAGCTGTGAGATGTTCCATTTCATTTTCAGCAACGGAGGTGGCACCGTGAACACGTTGAAAAATGACACATTTTGTACGATCCATCAAAAGGTACTTTTGTGGAATCTTTCGCAGGCCCTCCACAAAGCACTGTGCATCATATGAAGTTGGTTGCCTGCCTGTATAATTCCTGTGCTTCACAGCATCTTGATCCTCAGGCCGCAAAATTGTTGGTCTGAATTTCACACATCTCCCTGCAGTAGATTTCATTGTGTTCTTCCTGGCCTTCTCACCCTCATGTCGATTTTGTGTGCCTGTGTCATGGAATATTTCCCTAAAGTAGGTACAGTATGTATATATTAGTCATGCAGCAATTGATAAAGATGGCAGCTGTTACTTTGGTAAACATGTGCTTTATACATATCTTGCAGATTATGTACAACATCACCATCTTTCATGAACAGTTGCCATCTTCCTGACTGATTTGTCGTTTTGAACAGGCTCATACCTACATTACTGATATGTTGTTCTGCAGCCTCTCATCCGCGACTGGTCTAGTCGGTTGTGGGATATGAGATTCTGCCATGTGAAGAGATGATTATATGTTGAAACTCAAGACTATCACAGGCAATTAAGATGACATAAATCACAGTGTAAACTCTCTTCAATGTAAATGCCACCTGTGATGACAACACTCCCAGAGCTGTCAAAGGTATGAAACTGTTCCAAGGGCTTTTCCTCACTGAGTTAGCATAAGTTACAGTGAAGACTATTGGGGATTTTTTTTCAGCTGTTATGTCAAGAGAAGCACTTTTATTGACCTATACACTGACCCCTGAGTTACTGTTTTTGACATGGCGGAGTTCTCTCATGAGTGATATGAGCAACAAATATAGCTGGACCACCTAGGGCAGGTCCTGTGAAATAAAACACAGAGGGATTTTAAATTGGTGACACTACCCACCTCTGATGAGGACTGGCACATGGGCATCTGGTTTGCTCCTCCTGAAGTTAAAAATCAGCTCCTTGGTCTTGCTGACATTGAGTAAGTGGTTGCTGTGACACCATTCAGCAAGTCTTTCAATCCCCCTCCGATTTGCTGATTCATCTCCAGCTTTGATTCGGTCTACAAGAGTGGTGACGTCAGCAAAGTTAAATATGGCATTGGAGCTGTGCTTAGCCACACAATCATAAGTGTAAAGCCAATAGAGCAGGGGGCTAAGCACACAGCCTTGAGGACCTGTCCCAGGCCCTGCATGTAAGTGATATCACGGAGAAAACATGGTGGTACTGTAGCAGTGTGCTACACGCAGCGCTGAAATAATGACACGGAGTCGGTGAGCTGCAGTTGCAAAAAGAGATTTATTCAAACTTCGCGGCCTCGCTTTAAAGCCTTCCTGATCCCGCCCTCCCCGGGCAGGAATGCTGCAGGGGGCGCGTATTCACAGTCCCGTCCTGCACGCGGGCTTTTCCCCTTGCTGGTGAAGCAGACTTGGCGCCATTTTTGGGACCGGCCTCAATGCCGGCGCGCGCCACTTTGTGAGCCGGTTCGAGTGCGCTGGGAAGTGGGTCGCCACATAACCCCGACCCCAGAACCAGCGATACACCCCCCAATGTCCACAGTCTGGGTCGGACCCTGTTTGGGAGGTCGGCCTTTGCGCCGCGGTGCTGGAATCTCGACCGGTTGTGCCAGGTCCACATGGGCCGGTTTGAGTCAGTCCACCGTGAAAACCTCCTCTCTCCCCCCAATGTCCAGCACAAATGTGGACCCGTTGTTTCTGATCACCGTAAACAGCCCCTCGTAGGGCCGCTGTAGCGGTGCCCGATGTCCACCCCGTCGTACAAAAACGAACTTACAGTTTTGCAGGTCTTTGGGTACGCAGGTCGGGTTCTGCCCATGCTGCGAAGTGGGTATGGGGGCCAGGTTACCAAGCCTCTCGCGTAGTCTGCCCAGGACTGCCGCGGGTTCTTCCTCTTGCCCCCTTGGGGCTGGTATGAAGTCTCCTGAGACGACCAGGGGTGCGACACCAACTCGGCCGACGAGGTGTGCAGATCTTCTTTGGGTGCCGTGCGGATTCCGAGCAGGACCCAGGGAAGCTCGTCCACCCAGTTAGGCCCCTTGAGGCGGGCCATGAGAGCCGACTTCAGGTGACGGTGGAAACGCTCCACCAGTCCGTTCGACTGTGGGTGGTAGGCAGTGGTGTGGTGCAGCTGAGTCCCCAACAGGCTGGCCATTGCTGACCACAGGCTGGAGGTGAACTGGGCGCCTCTGTCGGAGGTAATGTGGGCCGGTACACCAAAGCGGGATACCCAGGTGGCGATCAGTGCCCGGGCGCAAGATTCGGAGGTGGTGTCGGTGAGTGGGATCGCCTCTGGCCATCTTGTGAACCGGTCCACGATAGTGAGGAGGTGCCGCGCTCTGTGCGACTCTGGCAGGGGGCCCACGATATCCACATGAATGTGGTCGAAACGCCGGTGGGTGGGATGGAACTGCTGCGGCGGGGCTTTAGTGTGCCGCTGCACCTTGGCTGTTTGGCAGTGCATGCATGTTTTGGCCCATTCACTGACCTGCTTGCGGAGTCCGTGCCGAACGAACCTGCTGGAGACCATCCGGACGGTTGTCCTGATGGAGGGGTGCGCTAAGTTGTGAATGGAGTTGAAAACGCGTCACCGCCAGGCTGCCGGGATGACGGGGCGGGATTGGCTGGTGGTGACGTCACAGAGTAGGGTCCTCTCACCTGGGATTACGGGGAGGTCCTGGAGCTGAAAACCGGAGACTGCAGTCCTGTAGCTAGGGATCTCCTCATCTGCCTGCTGCGCCTCTGCCAGTGCTTCATAGTCTACCCCCTGGGACAGGGCTTGGATGTTAGGGCGGGAGAGGGCGTCCGCCACGACATTGTCCTTTCCCGAGACGTGCCGGACATCCGTCGTGTATTCGGAGATGTAGGACAGATGTCGCTGCTGGCGGGATGACCAGGGGTCGGATGCTTTTGTGAACGCAAAGGTAAGAGGTTTGTGGTCCGTGAACGTGGTGAAAGGCCTACCTTCTAAGAAGTACCTGAAATGCCGGACTGCCAGGTATAGCGCCAACAGTTCCTGGTCGAAAGCACTGTATTTGAGCTCGGGTGGTCGTAGGTGTTTGCTGAAAAACGCCAGGGGTTGCCAGCGACTCTCGATGAGTTGTTCCAGCACCCTACCGACTGCCATGTTAGATGCATCCACTGTGAGGGCGGTAGGGACGTCCATTCTGGGGTGCACTAACATTGCGGTGTTTGCTAAGGCTTCTTTGGTTTTAATGAAAGTGGTGGCGGACTCCTCGTCCCAGGTAATGTCTTTGCCCTTACCCGACATCAGGGCGAACAGGGGGTGCATGATTCGGGCAGCCGAAGGGAGGAAATGGTGGTAGAAATTCACCATACCCATGAATTCCTGAAGGCCTTTGATTGTGTTGGGTCAGGGGAAATGGCGGACTGCGTCTACCTTAGCGGGCAGAGAGGTTGCCCTGTCTTTAGTAATCCTGTGGCCCAGGAAGTCGATGGTGTCGAGCCTGAACTGGCATTTGGCCGGGTTGATTGTTAAGCCGTATTCACTCAGTCGGGCGTAGAGTTGTCGGAGGTGGGACAGATGATCCTGACGACTGCTGCTTGCTATGAGGATGTCGTCCAAATAGATGAAAACGAAGTCCAGGTCGCGTCCCACCGCGTCCATTAACCGCTGGAACGTCTGTGCGGCATTCTTCAGGCCGAATGGCATGCGGAGGAACTCGAAAAGGCCAAAAGGGGTGATGAGTGCCATTTTGGGGATGTCGTCCAGATGCATCGGGATTTGATGGTATCCCCAGACGAGGTCTACCTTGGAGAAGATCCGTGCGCCGTGCAGGTTTGCTGCAAAGTCCTGAATGTGTGGCACAGGGTAGCGGTCCGGTGTTGTAGCCTCGTTCAGCCTGCGGTAGTTGCCGCATGGTCTCCAGCCCCCTGTCGCTTTGGGCACCATGTGCAGGGGGGAGGCCCATGGGCTGTCGGACCGCCGTATGATCCCCAATTCCTCCATCCTCTTGAACTCCTCCTTTGCCAGTCGGAGCTTGTCCAGGGGAAGCCTTCGAGCGTGGGCGTGGAGGGGTGTCCTTGTGTCGGGATATGGTGCTGTACGCCGTGTCGGGGCATGGCTGCCGTGAACTGCGGTGCCAGAACCGATGGGAAATCCGCCAGGACTCTGGTGAAGTCGTTGTCGAACAGCGTGATGGAGTCTAGGTGTGGGGCTGGCAACTGGGCTTCACCCAGGGAGAACGTTTGAAAGGTCTCGGCGTGGACCAGTCTCTTCCTTGGCAGGTCGACCAGTAGGCTGTGAGCCCGCAAGAAATCCGCACCCAGGAGCGGTTGGGCTACAGCGGCCAGTGTGAAGTCCCACGTGAACCGGCTGGAGCCAAACTGTAGCCTCACCGTACGGGTGCCGTAGGTCCTTACTGTGCTGCCGTTCGCGGCCCTCAGGGTGGGACCCGGTGCTCTGTTGCGGGTGTCGTAACTCATCGGAGGTAAGACGCTGATCTCGGCTCCGGTGTCGACCAAAAAGCGGCATCCCGACTGCTTGTCCCACACATACAGGAGGCTATCCCGATGGCCAGCCGCCGTAGCCATCAGCGGCGGCTGGCCCTGGTGTTTCCCGGGCACTTGCAGGGCGGGCTACAGCGGCGGGCTTCTGCGCCCCACCGCCGGTGGTAGAAGCACCATTGTTCATTGGTCTCCTCACCCCTGCCTCTGGGGTTAGCGGGCTCTGCTGCCGGGCCTGGTCTGGTCTGCTGCTGGGAGCGTGGCTAGGTGATCAGTGAGATGGACGCCCCACTCTCCTTCTTGGCTTTCCACAGCACGTCCGCCCAGGTCACCACCTTCTGGGGGTCACTGAAATCCGCGTCGGACAGCAGCAGGCGTATGTCCTCGGGCAGCTGCTCCAGGAATGCCTGCTCAAACATGAGGCAGGGCTTGTGTCCTCCGGCCAGGGACAGCATCTCGTTCATCAAAGCCGATGGCGGTCTGTCTCCCAAACCATCCAGGTGCAGTAAGCGGGCAGCTCGCTCGCGCCGTGAGAGTCCGAAAGTCCTTATGAGCAGGGCTTTGAATTCTGTGTATTTGCCATCCGCTGGGGGCGACTGTATGAACTCCTCAACCTGGGCCGTTGTTTCCTGGTCGAGGGAGCTCACCATGTAGTAGTAACGTGTGGCATCCGAGGTTATCTGCTGAATGTGGAATTGGGCTTCTGCTTGCTGGAACCAGAGGTGAGGTTGCAGTGTCCAGAAGCTTGGCAGTTTTAACGAAACTGCATGAACGGATTCGGCGTCATTCATCTTCGGCCCAAATATCGTTTGGGCTGTCGGGGTCACCAATTGTAGTGGTGTGCTACACACGGCGCTGAAATAACGACGCGGAGTCGGTGAGCTGCAGTTGCAAAAAGAGATTTATTCAAACTTCGCGGCCTCACTTTAAAGCCTTCCTGATCCCACCCTCCCCGGGCGGGAATGTTGTAGGGGGCGCATATTCACAGTCCCGTCCCGCGTGCGGGCTTTTCCCCTTGCTGGTGAAGCAGGCTTGGCGCCCTCTTTGGGACCGGCCTCAATGCCGGCGCGCGCCACTTTGTGAGCCGGTTCGAGTGCGCTGGGAAGTGGGTCGCCACAGTACCACTGCTTCATTAGAAGTTTACAAAGAATTGGCATGACATCTAAAGCTTTGACAAACTTCTATAGTGTGGTGGAGAGTATATTGACTGGTTACATCACAGTCTGATATGGAAACGCCAATACATTTGAATGGAAAATCTTACAAAAAGTAGTGGATATGGCCCAGTCCATCGTCAAGGATCCCCACCATCCAGCCAAAGTTCCCTTAGCTCTCTTCTCACTGCTGGCCTCAGGACACACACCACCAAGTTCAACCATCAGCCTCTAGAACCAAAGGAGATAACTTGTTCCATCACTGAACTGTTCCCACAACCTATGGACTCACTTTCAAGGGGTCTTCATTTCATGTTCTCAATAGTAATTGCTTATTTATTATTATTATTATTATTGTTGTTGTTGTTGTTATTATTATTTTCTCTCTTTTGTATTTGCAAAGTTTGTTGTTTGTTGTCCATCCTGTTGGGTGCAGTCTTTCATTGATTCTATTATGTTTCTTGTATTAACTGTATATGCCTGCAAGAAAATGATTCTCAGGGTTGTACATAGATGTACCTTGATAATAAATTTGCCTTGAACTTTGAACGTTGAAGCAGCGAGATCCGTTGACTGCAGCAGTGAGAGACTGAAGTTGTCAGAGATTGAAGGTAGGTGCGTTCCACCTATCCTCGTGCTGCTGACAATTGAGCTCCGTCGACGGATTCGAGTGAAGTTGTCTGCCTTGGTAATTATTTTTTCTTCTGATCCTTCACAACAGCAACTTGAGGTCTTTCTACCTCATCCTCCTTACCCTCTGTAAATGATCTCATTTGTGTCAATCTGAGGAGCATGCAGGGCTGATGAAGCTAGTGCGGGGCCTGTAGCATATGTTATAAAGGGGCCCTAAACTTTTAAAATGCACATAAGTATTAAAACATAAATTACTTACTTACATAGTAAAGTAATTCAATTTTTTCATTTGCTATAAAGCCAGATAATACAACAAATGTCTGAAACTTCAGTTTTAGTATTACTTACATCAATTTCAAATGTCAAAAGTAACAAAACTACAAGTTAAAAGTTACATTTTCTAGATTTAGCATGAGCAAATTTGTTGATGATACTGGAAATGTCTATTTTACGCAGAAGTTCACATTCAGTGCTCATTAGAGTGAGATTGTTCAATCTGTTTTGACCCATGGTGCTCCTTAGTTCATTTCTAAAATATTCTGTCAACTTATGTGATTTTGATAGCACAAGTTCATCTCTTCTTTCTGTTACGTACCCCGTAACTGGGTCACTTACCAGCAAAGATAGAGAGGTCCGTTGAAGTCTGATGGTACTATTTTTAACAGTATTTATTGATAAAAGTACACAAAAATAATATCAATGCAAACATACAGATAATATATGTTGTCAATACTAAATCTAAAAGCGCGGGTATAATAATAATCAATAAGAAATAGCTCTATCGTTGTCTAGGGGATAATGTATTGTCCGATGGAAATATAAAAGTCACTCAAGTTCATTCAGGCTGCAGCTTTTCGTTGGAGAGAGAGACGGAGTTTAGAACTTGCCCGTTTTCCTTTCTATGATGTCGATCCTTCGAAATGTCGTCGGTGTCCTTTCCCTTTTAGCTAAGCCGTCTTCCGTGGTAAAGCCTCAATCCCGGGCAACGGGAAAGGACACACGTGGACCTCCCACTGGCTGTCGCTATTAAACACTGTCACGGGATTCCTAGCGTTTCTCCTGGTGCGTCTGAAGGGGTTGTTCCCCAGACCTTCTTTTATCCTTACTCATGGGGTCTCAGATGTCAATCAGGTTGGGGAGGATGCCATCCCCCAACCAGCCCACGTTGCTCATTCCTTGAGGGCGTCGATGAATAGCGCAGTGCTCAATACACAATTCCGTCTCCAAGAGTCAATGGCCGGTTCCCGTGGCTTTGAAATCGCTGAGGGCCAGGACATTCCAAACCCCTTGTGGATTCTGCGTCTCTCGCTCTCATTTCCTGGGTCTCCTGACCTGAATTAATAGCGATCTTGCGATTCTCAAAAAGGAGGGGGCTACTTTCTACCCTTTGGCCCCTCAGAGTTGGGGCGCAGGAGTAACATTTCTTTTTCTTCATTCGCTTTATGTTTTGCACTTACGGAAGCATAATAACGTCCAATATCTCTGGCTCTATTGCTCATTGCTATCTGCAATGAAAAAAATAATGAAATATGCATTTAAAAACAAATAGTTTATGTTACACAAGCTAAGTAGCGGCATCAACAAAGACTAGTGAACAACAACAAATTTATTTATACTGTTGTGGCTATGAGCGTGTGTGGGTCGTATGCACTCAACAACCAACTAGGAACAGTGTTCTAAAAATTATCTGTTTAGTTGCTTATTGAAGCTTATTTCATTTGGGAAATACAGGTTGAAACTCGCAGTCTTAATCTGATCTTGTATGTTCCTGTGCTGGTTCGTACTACCTAAAATCAGGAAGAAAATGAGGGATCATGAACTGGGTCACAAAAAACTGTTGAGTCGCACATCCCTAGTCGCAGGCTCACCGCGGTGGCGCACGCTCCAGCGGCGTAACATTGCACGCTGCAGTGGCTTGGGAGCGTGGGAGACAGCACAAAGGTCACCACGACACAGCAAGGAGCCAACACACGCCTGCACACACACACACCATGCAGCGTGCAGCTCCCCCGACATGAAAACAATAGATCGTCGTGAGAATACAGTGAGATGCCAATTTCAGCAGACTGCAGCTTGCAAGCATTTAGTGCGGGGCCCTCGAAAATGCGGGGCCCGTAGCATATGATACTTTTGCTACTAGGTTAATCTGGCACTGGAAGCCTGTACAATTTTGTTTGCTTTCCATAGGCTTTAAGTCACAATTGCATTTACACCAGGACAGAGTTCAGAAAATTCATGGATTGCATCAATTTGCCTTAGTCATGCAATAGTAATTGATTTTTGTATTTACTTCTTGCTTGAAAAACGAAACACAATTGTCTTGCAGGTAATATTCTGTTGCAAAGGGAAGAATACAACTAGTCAGTATTCTACTTCTCTGAAATTAGCAGTTGTCACTGATCATACTGTAAGTCACACTACAGTGCAACAGCTGTGGCTTTTTTTCCCTTTTTCCCTTCTTTATCCTTTATTATCCCAAATCCATTCATTGCCCCTCCAAATCTGCCAAGATACTTCCCAGGAAATAAGTGAGCTTCTGGGTATTAGTCCTTTTTTTCCTGCACATTGCGTGTTTGGTGTTTCTCTGAACAGGTTCCATGGTGTTCTTTTGTTTTGTGGCTGTCTGTGGGAAGACAGATCTCAGGGTTGTATACTGCATTCACTTTGATAATAAATGTATTTTGAATCTTTTAATTCAGCAGGTTTAGCAGTGTCGGCGGAGGGAAATGAACAGTCAATGATTTAGATGAGGGGTCATCCGCACACTTGCCCTCTACAGCTGCTGATTGTCCTGCTGAGTTCCTCCAGCAGCTTTTAGCTCCACATTCCAGCACCTGCACTCTCTATGTCCCTTCAGAACCAATGAACACATAGCCAACTTCATGAGGTTAGGCAAGTCTGCCAGCACCACAGCAGAAGTTGCATAAATCTACAGGCATTACTGCTTACACAAACATACATGTTCCACTTACTTGGCCTATATAACCTCCGGTAAGTTGCACTAGGTGCTGGAATCCTCTGATGCTGCAGGACTAGTTGAATTGATTCGGCTATGCAAGGAATCCTACAAACAGAATTAAAAATCAACAGTGAAAGTACCTTCTGCCAGCTCATTAAATAATAAAAATGTTCAGCGTAATAGCAAGTGCCCTTTCAGCTTGTTTATCCTCGGCTCCAGTGTACCCTGCAATGGTAAGCCTCTGAGATCCATCACTAATTAGACAAACTCACTCCGGCACTACCACGGTGACTGCTGGATTTGTTACCTTGCACAAGGTTCTGGGCCTCGTCAGATGCAAACACAATATGCAGATTAGGTTCCTGGAAGGGAAATGTTCCAACACAGCAATAACAGCATTACAAGGCTCTCCTTAATAGTCTTGTCCACTTCATAAAGATAAAGTTCTTTAGTTGTGCAGATTGGTCAGGAAGTATATATCCCAATGGTGAATCTCATGCTTCCAGGAAGCATTTCTCCTTCGTCATAAGGAATTTAGCACTGCCTGATACTTTCGCCGACTGACAGTTCATTTGCTCATTATGTGCTGTGTCGTATGACATGGGCGATCACGGTCTTTCCATGGCCATGATTGTTTTTGGCAAACTTCTCTACAAAAGTGGTTTGCGATTGCCTTCTTCTGGGCAGTGCTTTTACAAGACGGGTGACACTGGCTATTATCAATACTCTTCAGAGGTTGTCTGCCTGGTGTCTGTGGTCGTATAACCAAGGCTTGTGATATACGCCAGCTGCTCACACGACCATTCACCACCTGCTACCATGGCTTCACATGACCCTGATTGTAGCTGAGTAGGGTGACCTGCAGGTCAGCAGAGGGAAAGAGCAACATAGACCTCCTTTGCTAGAGGTAATCTCCACCTGCCACACTAGACTGACAGTACTCTGAGTACCGAATCCTGGGCGCCAATGCCACATGGTACTTTGATGTTATTCACAGATGCCCCCTGGTGGTGGATACAATAAGAACCACCAAATGACAAGCAGAGTACAGTAGTGGGAAATGTGAAAGATCTTGTGAAGATCAAACTCTGTTGCCTGCACCAGTCTTGCAGACCGTGTCAAGTCAGCTGTGGAGACTTGCAGCATTTCCATATGCAAACTCGAAAATCACAGCAGCAGCCAGTGCTGGAAGAAGAGAAGCAGGGAGAAAACCTAACCAGGGTAATGGGAATTCAAACTACAGTGCTGTGAATTCAAACCTGGATGGGACATAACAATGAACGATTGGGCTCTGGTAAGTACTATGGAACAGAGTACAAGTACACAGTTTGCTGAAAGTGGCCTCACAGCCAGATGCGGTAGGGAAAACAGTATCTGTCACACTAGACCATCATTCAGGGCACTGTGTGTAGAAGCAGGGACATTATGCCACAGCTCTACGAGGCATTGGCGAGACCATACTAGCAGTATTGTGTATAAATTTATAGGATAAACCCTATTATAGAATAAACATCATTAAACTGAAAAGAGCACAGAGATTTACATGGATTCTGTGAGAACTCAAGGCCTGAGTTCCAGGGAGAGGTTGGACAAACTAATACTTTATTCTTTGGAGCATGGGAGATTGAGGATCACTGATAGGGTGGATGGACATAACTTTTTCCCAGGGAGGGGGAACTAAAGACTAGATGACATAGTTTTAAGGTGAGAGGTAAGCTTTGAGGTAGATTCTAAGAAAGAAATCTTATTCCCACATTTTACTTCAAAGCCAATAATAATGAACTAATTTTAAATAATTTTATACAGTAACTTTACTAGAGGGAAATTTACTTAGCTCATAAGGTATTGCAAACTTTTGCATTTATTTTATAGCTGATAAAGATTAGGGCAGAAGTTCACATTTAGGAATCATAGAACGATAGAACACTACGGCACAGTACAGGCCCTTCAGCCCTCCATGTTGTGGCCACCCAAATAATCCTAAACAAAAAGTACTAAACCCACACTACCCCATAACCCTCCATTTTTGGAGAATTTCCTCCATGGAGAAAGAAGAAAAAGAAAAAAACCATCTTGAAAAATTATTCTCATTAAAAAAAACTTATCTGATAACAAATTCATTTTTCCAGATTTTTTTAAAAAAATGTTGTATAATAAGTTTTAATTTTTGCCTGCTCTTAAAATGAACAAGGAATGATCTTCAAGTTAAAGTATAATTAAAGTTAAAAAAAATCAATCACACACAGTTGAATAAAATATGATACACTATGAAGACCAATGAGAATCAGCCACACAGACTTCAGAAAGCCTGCACGTTACGACAAGCGTGTATTTTTTTTCCGTAAAAATTGAATTGGACAGAATATATTAATATATATTAAAGGAATTATAATGCCTTCTATAGTGAAGTTTGTAGCTCCATGCTTGGAAATCGTATCAGCTCCGGTGTTTATTACATTAAGTAATTCATACCTGGAAGTGATGTTTAGCCAACTTCACAAGCGTCAAGTAGCAACGCTTGTACATGACTGAAATTGTAACCCCTGTACACAGCAGTGAATCACCTCATCACCTCAAACGGAATATCTTTGCAAGTTCTCTTCTCTAATAATAACTAAACACGTTACTCATTGCAACATTTATTGCATTTATTAATCATTAACCACGGTCTCCTTAAGGACGTTATGCAGTGCTGGTGACCTGATACACGCTAACATGGTCCTTTCAGAAAGCAGATTAAGACAGGTCACCGTGTGATAATTGAGAACGCAATTTAATTGTTTTCAGCTTCATTAAATTGCAAGTATCTAAAGAGCTGGATTTGGCTTCACAAATCCTTAGGGTCACTATGTACAAGTCAAAACTGATGTCTACTTAGCTCTTTAACGGACACTGAATGACTCAGTAGTGAGTGTATTAAGTCCGTGCTGTTGTAAAGTCTCTGGCCTTGCAACCCAATTATAGCATAGAACAGTACAGAACAGAACCAGACCCTTCAGCCCATCGCATTTGTGCTGACCATTCTAATTAACCCATTTGTCTGCACCTGCTCGATATCTCTCTATTTCTCCACTTGTTCATGTGTACATCTAAACTCACCTTGAGACTTGCTGGCATATCTGCTTCCATCACCTACCCTGCCAGTGTGTTCTAGGTACATACTACTCTCTGTATAAATAAAACTTGCCTTGCTAATCTACTCTAAACTTTAAACGTCTAAACATATGCCCTCTGGTATTTGAAAGGATTCTGGCTGCCTACATGATGTATGTCTCTCATAATTTTATGTAGTTCCACAAGTTGCACCTCAGTCTCTGGGCCTCCAATGATAACAAAGTATCTCTGCCTTATCTCAGCAATGTAGATCATACTTTACAATGTAGGCATCCTGGAGAACCTCTTCAGCATTCTCTCCAAAGCCCCCACTCCCTTCCTGTAGTGCAGTGATCAGAACATATTATTCCAAATGTGGCCAAACCGAATTTTATTCCAGTGCCATCATTGCCTCCCATGCTGATACTCACTGCCACGGCAATAGAGATACGAATACTCTATGACCAGCCTATACACTTGTGCTGCCAATTTCAGGGAGCATCCCAATATCCCACTGTACTTCAGTGCTCCTGTCATTTACCAGAAACTAACAAAACAAACTTAAATATTGGCAATGTGTCTGTAGTTTCTTACCGGACATAAGCCTAAGCATAAGCCTAGAACGGTGACCTTCTGTGCAGTACTGAGGATGTGCTGCATTGTACGTGGTGCTTCCTACATATAAATTGAAAACTCTGTCACTTCAGTTGGATATTGAAAATTCCGTTATACTCTTCCCCTCCCACACTTTAATATCTCACACCATTTCATCACCGGTGCATGATTAAAGGGGGGGGGGGGTGAATACCTGTGTTATCAATTATTCTGTGTTTTATATTTGTAATTAATTTAGATCACTTTGTAGAGATCTGTTTTCACTTTGCCATGGGTCTTTTACTGTTGATCAGTGTCAAAAGAGCCAAATTAACTCCATTGTGATTCAATGTTGTAAAACAATGAAACATAAAAACTTCCGGGGTGGGGGGGGGGGTGGTAAATGCTTTTTATAGGCATTGTAAGAATAGAGGTTCAATCCCAACCTCGAGTAAAGCCATTTTAGAATCGGCACATTCTCACTGTGACATGGGGACACTTCTTGAGAGAGAGAGAGAGAGAGAGAGAGAGAGAGAGAGAGAGAGAGAGAGAGAGAGATAAATGTCAAATTACCGGGTGAACGAATAGTCTTTGGAGTACTGCAAGTCTGTGTTTTTATTGGTGCATTGCTGCACGTTGAGTGCTTGGCGGAGGGTGCCGTTGCTTTTTTGCTGGTGGGGGGGTCATTGCTTTGCTGCTGCTTATGTGTGGGAGGGGGGAGTTGGGGTGGTTTTGGGGTTCTAACATTTAACTGTTATTTATTCTTTGGGGGCACTCCTCTGTTTTCGTGGATGTTTGCGACGAAAAAGAATTTCAGGATGTACATTGCATACATTTCTCTGACATTAAACGTACCGATTGAAACCTGTTGACTGTAATGGTTTCCTCTGGTTCTCCTCGTACATCAAAGACCTTTTGGCTGGTAGATGGATTAGCCCTTCTAAATAGGTAAGTGGTAGAATCCCAAGGGAGTTGATGAGAATGTCAAAAAATTAAAAATGGTATTAATGTAGGATCAGTATAATTGGGTGGTTAACAATCACTGGGCCAAAGATCCGATTTCTATGAGTGTAACTCTGAACTGGGGAGAATCACGTAAGTTGGATCCCAAACTTTAGTGTTATTATTGATAGAAAGGAGCGCCCAACAATGGGCAGTTCAAGGGCAACCTGGTGTTATTTCCTTCCTTGTTGCTGATACTTGAAAAGGATTAGTGGATGGGCAGGTGCATCTGATGTAATTACCATGTCAGGTTTGCAAGTGTAACTCAAATGACAGCACCTCCTGCCTCTACCACACAGAATCCCCGCTGTTTGCAAAGCGCTCCGTTTCACACCTCCCTGTGAGGTCACTTAGTTCATCAGCAGACACCCTCTCCTCATGTTGCCCAGTGTAAATTATGTTTATTTATGTTCTTGTGAACTCTTTCAGGACATATTTCTATTTTAAAAGCTCGAGATCAATGCAACTTATTGAAACGTTACATGTCAATTATCCCTATGAAAAACAAATCTATTAGATAGAAAGGGCATCTATATTGTAAAGAAAAAGGTAAAAATTGATGCATTTATTTTGCAAACAGGAGAAATGTTTGCAGAAGAAACAGACTGTTTGAAATGTAAAGAGTTGTTAATCATGTGTGGGCACTGATGATTTATTGTGACAGCGCTGAACCACTGTGTTAGGTTGTCATGGAAAGCAGATCAACGTACAACCTTCGGCACAGAGGTTCCAAAGAAGTCTAGTGTTAAAAAAAGCACAAGTTTTATCAGTCATATGAGCTATGAGCTGGTCAATGTGAAAACTAGGTCAGTGGGAAATAATTGAGTTGATATATTTCTAGTAATAAAAGGTAAGACTACGAAATGAAGGGAAACAAAGGGATCTTGCAGGATAGGTTGATATGACAATGAAAAAGACACAAGAAATGCATCCCTTGATTAGCAGAGGTACAGTACAAGAGTACAGAATTCATGCAAAAACCATATAAAACTCTAGACCTAAACTGGTGATAGAATGATACATCCTGTGATGCACTCGGGCACGTCATCAGTGATATAACTCAGGGTCACGGGGATTTTTTTGGGTCATCCAGCATCAGACACCCTTGCCCTGGTGACCCAGCCGATGTTGATCAAGCCCCAACATGTCTGAGTAGCATTCTGCCATGGATCACTCCTCCTGATCCACAGCATCTCGAGGGTCACTCTGCTGACTCTGTTATTCCTTATGCCTTTCTTCTTCTGGGCTCCTGAGATGTCCATCTGGCTGTAGGCTCGGCAGAGGGATTGACTAGCAAGCCTTCTATGGTCAACCCTATGGTCATAGAGTGCGCCCACCACCCTCTGATGCAGCACTCCTCCACCAAGTCTCAGTACTTTGTCATTTTTCCTTTCAAGGGCCTCCTCCATCCTGTCTTTTCAGGGAACAGCCAACTCCAACATGACCGCCTGTCCAGATAACCCTGACTGCACCACCATGCCTGGCCTAAGCATGGTCATGGAGATGTGCTCAGGGAATGTGAGCTGTTTCCCTAGGCAATGTACCTGCCCATCCTTTGCTGTTCCTCGAAGGCCGGCAGGCGCCTTGGGTTGGATTTGAGCCTTCTCCCCTGCCTTAATAAACAATTGCTTGCTTTGCTGGGCGATGGTGTTTGGCCTGGGCGGTGGCTGTGCACAAAGCGTCTGCCACTGTCTTCAGCACCTGGTTGAGGCGCCAACAATAACACCCCACCCCCAGGGCTTTTGGGCAACAGCTGAGGATGTGTCCCCTTCCCTCGGGACAGGGAGTATGCTGGTATTTCGACCTTGCCCCAGCAGTTGACGCTCGCTGGGCTTGGTAAGACATTGTAGGCTGAATGGATCAGGAACTTGATGCGATGGGGTTCAGCAAAATTTCCCCCCACAAGAAGCTGTGCTCCATTACCTGGTCCCATCTCGTCCACGTGCCTGTTGCCACAAGCCAGCAATCTTGCCGGCACTTACTGTAGCTCCTCCGCAGTAGCTCGCACCTCCTGCTGGACCGGCTGGCGCCTCACTCTTCCTTGCACCTTATCGTAGCAGACCGTTGGGAAACAACCCAAACCCACCCATCTCGATGCCACTGAGCCCAGCAGCACCCTATGGCGCAGCCATGCTTCGGCCTGATCAACTGCATCCTGCACCCTCCACCTCCTGGCCGTCCTCACCTCAGTGCCGGTGTGTGAGATATTTGGGTTGCTGGACTCTCTGTATTGCACTGCTACCCTTGCACGGGTGACCATGAACACCTCATGATGGGGAGTTTCAGTCTGTTTTCCTCCCCGGACAAGGCAACGCTGCTTAGGGTCCTTGGCAGGCCCAGCCACCTCCTTAGGTGCTGGCTGATGTTTCTCTCAAACGTCCCAACTGTTGATAGTCAGACATCACAGTCTAGTAGAGGCCACAGGATCCAAGGGAGAATACCAAGCTGGTAAATTCAAGCCTTGGATTTGCCCAGTGTCCTTGACGTGTCCACAGCAGTCAACATTGCTGCCGCTCTTCCCCAGATGCTTTGATGGATGCTGTGTCCTTCAGTGAGCTGTTAAACACCTTGCCAAGCTCTTCACCCACTTCTCTGTTAGGCTTGTAACTTAGGCAGAATTTGTCAACCACCTTTCCTATCATAAGTACCATAGACTTTGATTTCTTATATTGAAGCTCATCCTTGCCCAAGCAGTGAGCTTCTCCAGACCCTGCAGGATCCATCACTGACGCTGGTTCAGTGAACTCATTTCCGCATACCTTGACACTGTCTTATCCCCCCTTGTTCAATGTCTTCCCACCAATGTTCGTGACACTTCTCATGCTTTGAATTTTTTCAATGATTTTAAGTTCCCTGGCCCCCACCGTCTTATTTTCACCATGGACGTCCAGTCCCTATATACCTCCATCCCCCACCGAGATGGTCTCGAAGCTCTTCACTTTTTTTTGGATTCCAGACCTAACCAATTCCCCTCTACCACCACTCTCCTCCGTCTAGCGGAATTAGTTCTTACTCTCAATAATTTCTCCTTTGGCTCCTCCCACTTCCTCCAAACCAAGCGTGTAGCCATGGGCACCCATATGGGTCCCAGTTATGCCTGCCTTTTTGTTGGCTTTGTGGAACAGTCCATGTTCCAAGTCTATACAGGTATCCGTCTCCCTCTTTTCCTTCGCTACATCCACGACTGCATTGGTGCTGCCTCCTGCATGCATGATGAGCTCGTTGACTTCATTAATTTTGCCTCCAACTTTCACCCTGCCCTCAAATTTACCTGGTCCATTTCCAACACCTCCCTCCCCTTTCTTGATCTTTCTGTCCCCATCTCTGGAGACGGCCTATCTACTGATATCTACTATAAGCCTACAGACTCTCACAGCTACCTGGACTATTCCTCTTCCCACCCTGTCTCTTGCAAAAAGGCTATCCCCTTCTCACAATTCCTCTGTCTCCGCCGCATCTGCTCTCAGGATGAGGCTTTTCATTCCAGGACAAAGGAGATGTCTTCCTTTTTTAAACAAAGGGGCTTCCCGTCATCCACCATCAACTCTGCTCTCAAACGCATCTCTCCCATTTCCCGCACATCTGCCCTCACCCCATCCACCCGCCACCCCACTCAGGATAAGGTTCCCCTTGTCCTTACCTACCACCCCACCAGCCTCCAGGTCCAACGTATAATTCTCTGTAAGTTCCGCCACCTCCAACGGAATCCAACTACCAAACACATTTTTCCCTCCCCCCCCCTTTTTCTGCTTTTCACAGGGATTGCTCCCTACGCGACTCCCTCATCCACTCGTCCCCCCCATCCCTTCCCACCGATCTCCCTCCTGGCACTTATCCTTGTAAACGGAACAAGTGCTACACCTGCCCTTACACTTCCTCCCTCACCACCATTCAGGGTCCCAGACAGTCCTTCCAGGTGAGGCGACACTTCACCTGTGAGTCGGCTGGTGTGGTATACTGCGTCCAGTGCTCCTGGTGTGGCCTTTTATATATTGGTGAGACCTGACGCAGACTGGGAGACCGTTTCACGGAACACCTACGCTCGGTCCGCCAGAAAAAGCAGGATCTCCCAGTGGCCACACATTTTAATTCCACATCCCATTCCCAGTCTGATATGTCTATCCATGGCCTCCTCTATTGTCAAAATGAATCCAACCTCAGGTTGGAGGAACAACACCTTATATACCGGCTGGGTAGCCTCCAACTTGATGGCATGAATATTGACTTCTCTAACTTCCGTTAATGCCCCTCCTCCCCTTCTTACCCCATCCCTGACATATTTAGTTGTTTGCCTGTTCTCCATCTCCCTCTGGTGCTCCCCCCCCCCCTTTCTTTCTCCTGAGGCCTCCCGTCCCATGATCCTTTCCCTTCTCCAGCTCTGTATCACTTTCGCCAATCACCTTTCCAGCTCTTAGCTTCATCCCACCCTCTCCGGTCTTCTCCTATCATTTTGCATTTCCCCCTCCCCCCACTACTTTCAAATCTCTTACTATCTTTCCTTTCAGATAGTCCTGACGAAGGGTCTCGGCCCGAAACGTCGACAGTGCTTCTCCCTATAGATGCTGCCTGGCCTGCTGTGTTCCACCAGCATTTTGTGTGTGTTGCTTGGATTTCCAGCATCTGCAGATTTCCTCGTGATTACACAGTCCTCTATCATCAAGTCATGCAACATGCATCAGAAGCAGGCATTATCAAAGCTTATAATTAGGCTGCATATGTTGGTAAGTATTTGACTCTGCATAGTGCCTTTCGTGGTCTAGACTGCTTTAATGCATACAATTGCATGTAAACATCCTCTACACACTGCAGTTTTCTGCAGTATCTGTTTGATTTTAATGAGAGTAATTCCTATAAATTCCTTTTTTTTCATCTTAATTGGCAGCAGAGTGATAGGGCTTTGGCTCAATGGGCTTAGGTGATAACGGGACGAGGCGAGGTAGGTTTACCTGTGTTATTTGCGGAAAGGAAGTAATATGTGTGTGAGGCCGATGTTCTGTGCTCGGTGTCAGATGTGGGAGGTCCTGGAGTCTCCCAGCCTCCCGGACGGCCATATCTGCACCCGGTGTGTCAAGCTGCAGCTCCTGAGGGACCGAGTTAGGGAACTGGAGATGCAACTCGATATCCTACGTCTGGTCAGGGAGAGCGAGGAGGTGATAGAGAGGAGTTATAGGCAGGTGGTCACTCCGGGGCCACGGGAGACAGACAAGTGTGTCATAGTCAGGTGGGGGAAGGGAAAGAGTCAGGTACTAGAGCGTACCCCTGTGGCTGTACCACTTCACAATAAGTACTCCTGTTTGAGTACTGTTGGCGGGGAGACAGCCTACCTGGGGGAAGCAACAGTGGCCGTGCCTTCGGCACAGAGTCCAGCCCTGTGGCTCAGAAGGGTAGGGAAAGGAAGAGGAAGGCAGTAGTGATAGGGGACTCTATAGTTAGGAGGTCAGACAGGCGATTCTGTGGACGCAGGAAAGAAACCCGGATAGTAGTTTGCCTCCCAGGTGCCAGGGTCCGGGATGTTTCAAATCACGTCTAAGATATCCTGCAGTGGGAGGGAGAAAAGCCAGAGGCCGTGGTACATATTGGTACCAATGACATAGGTAGGAAAAGGGAAGCGCTCCTGAAAAAAGACTACAGGGAGTTAGGAAGGAAGTTGAGAAGCAGGACCACAAAGGTGGTAATCTGGGGATTACTGCCTGTGCCACGCGACAGTGAGAATAGGAATAGGATGAGGTGGAGGATAAATGCATGGCTGAGGGATTGGAGCAGGGGGCAGGGATTCAGATTTCTGGATCATTGAGACCCCTTTTGGGGCAGGTATGACCTGTACAAAAAGGACGGGTTGCACTTGAATCCCAGGGGGACCAATATCCTGGCAGGGAGGTTTGCTAAGGCTACTGGATAGTCAGAGGCTTTTTCCCAGGGCTGAAAGGGTCGCCACAAGAGGACACAGGTTTAAGGTGCTGGGGAGTAGGTACAGAGGAGATGTCAGGGCTAAGTTTTTTACTCAGAGAGTGGTGCGAGTGTGGAATGGGCTGCCGGCAACGGTGGTGGAGACAGATACGATAGGGTCTTTTAAGAGACTCCTGGACAGCTACATGGAGCTTAGAAAAATAGAGGGCTATAGGTAACGCTAGGTAATTTCTAAGGTAAGGACATGTTCGGCACAGCTTTGTGGGCCAAAGGGCCTGTATTGTGCTGTAGGTTTTCTATGTTTCTATGTTTAATTAAAATAGACATGGTTTATGAAGTGAATTAATTTTGTTTGATCTACAACTAATAGTTTACATGGAGTGATAATTTATTGGTTCATTATCATATAAATTATATGTTCTATCCATAATAAGATATAACTCTTTCCCCATTGAACAGACAAGTACTTCTGACGCACACCTACTTTAGACACTGTTTCTTGGCCTTCTCCCACTCTTCACTGAATAGAGAAATTAGTATTGGTCCAGACTAGCTTCTAAATTTGACAGCAAAGTCAGGGTGATATTAACACTTAAAAATTTTAATTTTATGGCCTTGAAGGATTACTTATCTTGATGTGCACCTCTCTACCACTAGCTAATCTCACCTGTGTTCCTGCACAGGCAACAATAGATGGATAATTTATCGATCCCAAAGGAAATTACACTGTCACTGTAGCATAACCTGTGCACAGAGATGTAGAAAGAGTAAAAAATAAGTCACCACAAACAGTCTAACAAGAGGGGTTCGTCACTTCCCAGGCTGTAGGTTGATGGAGCCTAATGACGGAAAGTGCAAATGAGCTCTTTGGAGCAGCTCAGTCATCTTAGTCAATAACAAAATTGCTCCTCTGTTCAGCCAAGGTGGCACGCAGAGGGTGAGAAACATTGTCCAGAATTGCCAGGATTTTCTGTAGAGTTCTCTGTTCTTCCTCAGCCTCCACTGTGTCCAGTTTGACTCCTCTAACAGAGCCAGCCTTTCTAATCAGTTTTACAGATCCTGTTGGCATCACCCGTAATTGATGCCAAAGTGCTTCTAAATCTGGTTTTCTTTGATATCAATATCCATCACCCAGCCAAGCTCATATCATTTTGCCATCTTGTCTTTGTCCCACAGAATGCAGTCCCATCAAGTAATGACTTTCCAGTGCCTTTTACCACTGCGACCCTCTGCAGTTCCGGAGCACCAAACAGCAAAGTTACTTTATGATAGATTTGTATATGCAAAATCCAAAGCAAGGATTTGATTTATAAATCCGAGGAAAATGGGCGAGGAAGAATAGAAAAGCATATGTCAAAGCTATGAAACTGTTGAAAGAGGTGGACAACGATAGAATGAGAAATGACGGATTGAACTTGCAGAATCTTGAAGTTTTTTCTCTTCTCAGTGCAATGATTGGGCACCCCCTGGTGGTTGTGTCTGGTAGTGTAGTTTTGACATTAAAATCAAGTTGAGATTATTGCCGCATATAGAAGTACAGTGAGGTACAGCTACAATGAAAAACACGTGATTCTGGCATGTCGTTTCAGACAATTAAACATAATTTATACAGAAACTACATAAGACTGCGAAGAAAGAGACTGCGCAAAACAAAACACAACCTGAGATATATCCATGTTAGTGCAAGAGGTATTTCATAATGTTCTGCTACTGAGAGAAAGTTAGGGTGCTAAACAATGGTTCAGGATAATGAAGGTTGTAGGAAATAATTCCGATTTTTCAGTCCCTGGAAGTGCTCCCAGAATCAAACTGTTAAGCCAGCCCGCAAACATTGTGGAATCCCCTCTTATGTGTTCTGAGTTATGAGTTCAAGGGGCATAAGGTAATGTTACATTTATATAAGACCTTGGTCAGACCCTACTTGGAGTACTGTGTTCAGTTCTGGTCACCTCACTACAGGAAGGATGTGGATACTATAGAGAGCGTGCAGAGGAGATTTACAAGGATGTTGCCTGGATTGGGGAGCATTCCTTTTGAGAATACATTGAGTGAACTTGACCTTTACTACTTGGAGTGACGGAGGATGAGAGGTGATCTGATAGAGGTGTACAGGATGATGAGAGGCATTGACCATGTAGATAGCCAGAGGCTTTTTCCCAGGACTGGCATAGTTTTAAGCTGCTTGGAAGTAGGTACAGTGAGGATGTCAGGGGTAAGTTTTTCACACAGTGGATGCATGGAATGCACTGTCGGTAACAGTGGTGGAGGCGGATACAATAGGGTCTTTTAAGAGACTCTTAGATAGGTACATGGAGTTTAGCAAAATAGAGGGCTATGTGGTAGGATAATTCTAGGCAGTTCCTAAAGTAGGTTCCATGGTCGGCACAAAATTATGGGCCGAAGGGCCTGTAAAATCTGTAGATTTCTATGTTATGTGAATAAAGAGATATTTTCGCAACTTTCAGTTGATTTATTCTGAGAGAGAACTAGCACAATTATGTGAATATTTCATAGAATTTTAATATGAATCAATGTTTATTGATGAGAAATGTGAACCTGGCTTGATTTTTTGCTCACTTGTCTCGGAATAGTGAGATTGATTTCTTTATAGCTTCTTCCTCTAGTTAAATTAATTATCTAAGCAAGGATTAAGCAGTGGGGTGGGATCTTCCTGGCCAACTGGACCTTGTGACTAATTGGCTTATCTAGGTGAACTTTTGGAAAGGGTGTATAAACAGGATTGAATAAGAAACAGTTTATCCTTTTAATTATTATTTATTGCATTCAGTACTTACTTAAGATAATAACCTGTGAGGCAATGTCAGGTCAACAAGGGCCATTGCACGACCAGAATGAGCCAGAGCTGTGGATTAGTTCTACTGATTTCGAGAGGACCAATGCTTGTGAAGAGAGGGGTGTTACATTACACTGCACTGCTTGGTAAAAATAACCATGATGCAAATATACCAAGGTTCCAAACTTCTGAGGCATCCACTTTTATCATCCTGCACTTGAATGAGGAGCACTAGTTATTGGACCTGGAACCACATTGCCACAAACTGGGTTGAGTGGAAACTTCCCCAAATGAAATGATATATTAGGCTACTGCAAAAATTGAAGAAAACTTTGTTCAAGACAAAGACGGGTATGAACTGAGGCCAATGGTTTTGGAGAGAGAGATATGTTCTTGGAAGGAGCTTGTTCTGTGGAACAGAGAAATCTTGAAGAGATCAGAGAGATCCATAGATCTCTCAAAGTTGCCATGCACGTTGATAGGGTGGTCACAAAGGCATATGGTGTGTTGGCCTCCTTTCGTCAGGGGATTAAGTTCAACAGCCATGAGGTACAGTTGTGGCTCTATAAAACATTGGTTAGACAAAACTTGGAGTATTGCATTCTGTTCTGGTCACCTCATTATAGGAAAGATTGGTAGCTTTAGGGACGGTGCAGAGGAGAGTTATCAGGAACACCTGGATTGTAGGGTAAATCTAATGAGGATAGGTTGAGCAAGCTAAGGCTTTTCTCTTTGAAGTGTTGGAGAATGAGAGGTGACTTGACAGAGGTATATAAGATGATAGAAGTACAGACAGAGTGTACAGCCAATGGCTTTTTCCAGTGCGACAATGACTAATATGTGTCAGGGTCCGGTCCGGTCCGGAATCCGCGTTCCGGGTCTCGATCCAGTCTGAGGGCTCCAGACTCTGGGTCCTGCAGTTGTCCCTCCCTTCACCTGTGATCTAGTTAGGACCCTCCTGGCTCAAGGAGGCACACCTGTGACTCATTGAGCTGCAGGTGTTTATAAGGGGCCTTGGGACTGGGACCAGGCAGGTGGTTGTTTTGTTCTGTTTCTCTGCTGGATCCAAACTCTTCTCTGCATTCTGTTATCCTGCCCGGGCTCAGATCAACTCCTCATCATGCTTCTCTGCCCCGTACCAGTACTGCCAGGTTGGTCCTCTCCCCCACCTTTCTTCCCATGCGCTGGTCCCACTTCTCCGCTCGTTTGTTTTGTTCGTGTGGTCACGCTGTCTGCCGGCCATTCCCGATTTTCCTGTTATCATGACTGTTGTGTTGGTCACCCTGGACCTATGCCCGTTCCTATTCCTTGCCTCTGTTGGGCAGGCTCGGCCAGTCTGCCGCTGCCCGGTGGTGGTTCTGCCCTGTCCTCCTCTTTCACCTGAACCCTGGGCTTGTGCCCCGCACCTGCCTAGGGGTCCGTGTCATGCCCAGGCCTCCAGTGTTTCCGCCTAGGAGGTGGCCCTTCCCGGGATATATGCGGCCCGCCCAGGGAGGGCTCTCCGCCAGCCTATCTAGCCACCTAGACCTGTCTGCCTGCCTGCCTGAACCCCGGGGACCTGTCTGCCTGCCTGCCTGAACCCCCAGGGACCTGTCTGCCTGCCTGAACCCCGGGAGCCCGTCTACCTGAACTCGAACTCCGGGAGCCCGCTCCGCTCCGCCTGCCTGACACTCTATCAACCTGAACCCCAGTTCTACCCTTAAATGCCATGGCATCCTCATCCTGTCCTCCCCCCTAGTACTTCAGTGTCTGCGTCCTGCGTTTGGGTCCATCCGGCCTCGTTCCTGACAATATGAGAGGACATAAAGTTAAGGTGATTGGAGGAAAGTATAGGGGAGGCCAGAAGTAGTTTTTTTTTTACACAGAGAGTGGTAAATGTGTGGAATACACTGCCTGGGTTTGTAGTAGAGTCAGAAACAATAGGAACATTTACGAGTCCCTTATAAAGGCACATGGGAGAGAAGGGTTATGTTGATTTTAGAGTAGGTTAAGAATTCAGCACATCATGGACTGAAGGGCCCATACTGGGCTGTACTGCTCTTTGTTCTATATTTAATAGAAGAAAGACTTTGGGCTTATACAACATTTTCCTTTTGCTAAGTGAGATCCTATGAAGTATGGCTAATGGATATGATGTGGGAAACATCTGATCTCAGTAAATTCTCTTAAAGAGCAAAATAGTCTCTTCATTAGTCAAATAATCTCTTGGTAATGTTCAGAAGGAAACGGGTATTGGCCAGGATCATAGAAATTTCTGCCTTTCAAATTATTGCATAAGATCATTTATATCAGGCCTTTACATACAGTGTAGTCATAACTTAGATTTATCATCCCCTCCAATGGACAACATCCAAGACAGCATTGAAGTTCTGTCCATTGGATGGGATGATAAATCAAAGTCCTTACTACTCTCTATGTAAAGGCCTGATGTAAATTATCTCATGCCATAACTTAAAAGGAGAGAAAGGCAGACATTTCTCAGTACTGCACTTGATTGCTTAAACCTTTATCTGAAACCATCAGCTTTCTGACTCAAAGATGTTGGAGAGTGAAATGCTTGAAGGAATGGTGCTTGGAAGTAAGTGTTAACTCATGTTGTATATAACTTTTCAGATTGATGGTAGCAGTAACAGTGGTACAGGACTGGTGAGAAGCCAAAATAGTCTAAGCTAAGAATGAGAGTTAAAACTGGGTCTGTTTTATCAAAGTGAATAAAAAGATAAAGACTGTATTATATATTTAACAGCTGATGGACTGGAGTAATTTTCAGTTCCATTGCCTGATTGCAAAGCTGGAGAATGGGATTAATTGCCCATTTAAAGAAAAAAAATTTCTGGGACATATGTGTGATCAGTTTAACCAAAGTCAACATTGGAAGAACTCAATGGGTCAAGCAGTACTTGTGGAGGTAAAAGATGCAGATTGACAATTCAAGTGGAATTGGAGTTGGTTTATTATTGTCTTACATTCTGTTCATACAGCCATGTTTCCAGAAGAATGAAGACATTTCAGTAGCCAGAGCAGAAGACCTCATCTAAAGAACAGATATGGCTAAGAGAGAGAAGCTGAAAAAATTGGATGATATCCTTAGGGCAAAAGGAGATACAGTCATATTGATTGTGGGAGTCAGTGGGCTTATATAAGTTATTAGTGCAAATTTATTTCCTGAAATGGCCTCAGAGAGATCCTGATATGGAAAAAATCTAGGCAAGAACTTGAGGATAGGATGGAAATTAATAGCAAAGTTGATGAAAATGATGGAATCTGCATGAGTGCCAGAAGCAGCAATGATGGAGCAAAGGTAAGAGTTGGGAGTACAGGTGTGCCAGGATAGATTTGGAACAGAAATGTTCCGTGGAGCCAACAAAAAGACAAACATAGTTAAGGTCTGTGCCAATGCGTTTGGCTCCAACGAAGGTCTCAGGTGTGAGAAATTGAACGAGCAATTTTTAAGTGCAAGGACAGCAGATGAGTGTTATTGGAGAGGAACTGGTTGCATCTTTGTTCAACAAAGATAAAGAGTGTACTAAGATCTTGCTAGGGATGTAGGTGTATAAAGACTGGACATCTATGATAAAGATGAACCACTTGAGAACAGGAAAATGAAAGCTATCAAAATGGAGGAGGGTATGAGAATTGTCTTGGATGCAAGTGGAGAGGGACTGGATGAGAGGAGACAAGATATTTTCTAGGTATGAAGAAATGAGTTAAGTAGAACAAGAGCAGGCAGAAACAATGAGTTGATCTGAGCAGTGTACGTTATAGACCTCTGTATAGGGATAGAATCAATATAGACAGTATAGGTACTGAATCCATTTGTTAGACATGGGAAGCATGAAGAAAATTGACAAACTAGCTTAGGGTATACATGAGTTCATGAAATAATGAGAGAAATCAAGAGAGAGAGAAATGAGAGGGAGAATGAGACAGTGAAAGACAGACAGATTTACAGAGGGAGGGAGAGAGGGTGGGGGAGGGAGAGAGAGAGAGAGAGAGAGAGAGAGAGAAAAAACAAACAATGCTCTTGTTTATATACAAGAATTTCAAAGACTTGGACATGGTATTGCTGGGTTAAATTTCCAAGCTTCTAGCTGAGACAAATCTTGGCAGTGTGGTCAAAAGTGAGGAGAATATTGGTAGAGGTGAGTTGTGCAGAAGGTCATAAACAAATTGGCTGAATGGGCAAACAAATGGCAGATGATGTTTAATATAGAGAAGTGATAGGTGATACACTTTGGTAGAAATAATAAGGAGAAACAATAAACCAAAGGGTAACTCATTGAACGTGGAGGTTGATGAAGTGGGCGTGAGAGAAAGAAGTGTTGTTGTGTTCGGTAGAAAGTGGAGGGGATAAGGCAGAGTAGCATTAAATGAGGGTCCTTCCAATCTTGCTGAAGGGAAGTCCTGGGTGAGGAAGTAAGTATGGGTGTGAAAGATGGCATTGTCAGAGCAGATGCACAGGAGATAAGAATTGGAAAAATGTAATTCCTTACTGGAAAAGGGAACACAGAAAGCAGTGGGAGCCTGTGAGTTTATAGTGCATTTGACTGACAATCTCTTCCACAAAGAACAACTTGGTTGGATTCATTTTGTTTTATACCTTGGCAAGCAAATTCCCACTTCTCTAGGATGACTACTATAGCCAATATGCTGGAAAAGTCTATGATCTGGGAACAGTTTTACACATTTCAATTATACTAGCTGCAAAATAGGGACAATGATTTGGAAGGACAGTGTAACTTTGTTCAGCAGATCTGTGATTTAAAAACACTGAAAAAGACGGTAATTAAACCTTGATAACTAAGTTACAAGTGAAATCTTTTATTTCCTTCCACAGAACTGTGAGCATCAAAGAGCTCAGCATTTGCACACTTCGCAGGAACAATAATTCCCAGGAGAAATATTTCTCAGTGAATGCAAAATCCACAGAAATAAAGGACGTACTTACTGACGTGCATTATTTCATTTTGTGACAAATAATTGGTTTCCTCTGCGCACATGCTATATACAAGAATTTGTGTTTATAGAAATATGTTATACTGATTTTGCAGTTCAGCCATAAGCTGACACCTGTAAATAACGCAACGCTGCATTGCAGCTTTGTCAAAATAAGATAATGCTGAATTCAGTAAACAGGAGTTCCTCCATTTTCTGCTTCTGTGTCCCAGCCACAGAGGAGATTTAAATGGTAGGAATCATTTCCTACAAAAGCAAGGGCTGTGTTTATCTTTGTATGCTAGTTGAGGCTCTAATAGCTGTATTTACCTTTTTTATGAATTTTCATTTAGTCCTTTTGTAGCTTAGGAAAAATATCAATAACAGTTTATTGCTGTTCCTAGTTGCTGCTAAAATATTGAATATGTTAGGTGCAGATAAAAAGAAATATTAAACACCACATTATTTTAATCAGTCCTAAGTGTAAAAACATTTTAACCCAATTAAAAAAAAATATTATTCATCAGCAATTCATCCATAGCTGTTGTTGACAAGGTTGAGCCTCTGTGGGAGCATTTTAGAAGAGATTAGATAGGCTGCATTTGTTTTCCCTGGAGAGGGGCATGATGGAGATCATCTGATGGAGCTTGTTGTGACTGCTGATCTGAACCACACAGAAGCTATAGCTGAGAGATATAAAAGGTCTTTATTCAACTCAGCAGATCTTCTGGGGAACCTAGCTCTTTCCCAGCACAATGTTTCATACTTTTTGCACACAAAGACAATAATAAACCATTAATGACATTTTCAATGGCTATAATTACCCGCTTTTTTAAGTGTAAATAGCTAGCTTTGTGAATTACATATTTACAATAGGACATGAGAAAATCTGCAGATGCTGGAAATCCAGAGCAACACACACAAAATTCTGGTGGAACTCAGCAGGCTAAGAGTATCTATTGGAAAGGGTAAACAGTTAATGTTTCAGGCCAACATCCTGAATGCTTTCCAGAGATGCTGCCTGACCTGCTGCGTTCCTCCAGCATTTTGTGTGTGTTGCTTTACAATGGGAACACATTTCAACTAGAAGAACCATTTGAATGTTCAAATACCAGTGGCTGGTCTAAATGCTTCCAGGCAGAACCTCTGCCTCTTTTGTTGCAGTGTTGAAGGATGGCTCCCTGATCATCAATTAACATGGACATTTGATCTATTGTTTTCCTCTGTGTAGTTTCAATGGTACAGAATTAGAATGTCCCACATCCAGTGACTGGTTTCAATGGCTTTAAAGTATCAATTGAAACTAAATTGGGAACAGCTTTTATTTCCTGAAGACTAGTTCTCATTTGAATTACTCTCTGTTGTCCATAATTTTGTAACCCTAGAATAATCCCCAACAGAGGTAATCAAAATTATGACAGATATAGATAACACAGTAAAATTATTTTCCACATAGTGGGTGTCCAAAAGAAGATGTTATAGATCAGGGGTTCCCAACTTCTTTTATGCCATGGACCCCTACCATTAACCAAAAGGTCCGTGGATCCCATGTTGGGAACCCCTGCTACAGGTAAAGTCCGGGAGGTAGGAGGTTTGCTGTCTGGTGCTATGACTCTGTCTAAGCCAGGTGATTGTATTAAGCTACTGAAGTAGTACACCAAAGGTGTCCCTACAGTAAAATTAGGCAAGCAGCTCTAGGATTTTGATCCTGTGACAATGTAAGGTCTGGAGGAAAAAGACAGGAAACCCAGGGCTTTCATGTTCAAAGCTGTGAGGGGCACAGTTCTGTGGAGTATGACCAAAGCTGGCAACGCACTCTGAGGTTAGTACGGATGACAGTGGTGGAAGTGTGATGGCTATTCAAGCTGATTGATCAAGTGCACAAGTAGTTGAGTATCTTGTCAGTCAATGAAGATACACATCCAGATAAACTGAGACTATTTAAGTATGCTGGAGATACTGTGGGCAATCATAAAAATCTCAGAACTGCTGTTGAAACACACACAAAATGCTGGAGGAACTCAGCTGGCCAGGCAGCATCGATGGAAAGAAGTACAGTCCAAGTTTCAGGTTGAGGCAGGTCCAGTACATTTTTTCCATAGATGCTGTCTGGCCTGCTGAGTTCCTCCAGCATTTTGTGTGTGTTGCTTGGATTTCTAGCATCTACAGATTTTCTCGTGTTTGTGAATTGCTGTTGTAGTTGTGGTAAGTATGTGCGTGATCCTTCTGAGTCAGTTGATCCTAGAAATTTGCTATCCTATAGACCTGTTAAATCCATGTTTGGTGGCTGATAGTGAACTTGTTTGGTATGAGAGTCATTTGCTATTTATCAGAACATTATCTTGTTTTTTTCCATGTAGACAAGTGGACTAGAACACTAATCATTAATGAAATTGCTGAATATTATTGAGCTAAAAATTTGAGGAACTTTTGTAGAAATATCCCAGGGATGAGATAGTTGGTGCCATGTTATCTACGATACCAATCTACTGGAATATTTTCTCCTAATTCATCCAAACAAGAGCCATGTTTGATTAAGTACCACCTGAATATCAAAGTAGAACTGGGAGGAGCAAGGCAAGATGGCACCAGCAGAATTTGAAGACCCAGGTCTTCAAATTCAGTTTTGTCCATGAAACAGCTTATTTTTCTTCTCTTATGTCTTTCTTTCCTTTTCAAGGTGGTTGGGGTTCTGTTGGAGTCCATGATCTACATTTCAAGCTGCGGTTCTTCGCAAACAATGAGTTTTCAGACCTACTGTGGGGCCCAACGCTTCACTATCTCCAGGAAGACACGTACCCTCGGGTTGATGACCCAGTCCCTTCCCAATTTTGCCAACTGAAGCGTTGTGGGAGACTGAAACATCAAGAGTGGAACAGCGAGCAGCAAGTGGTGAGTTTGCTAATCGTGGGCTGCTGTCAGAGCTAGTCCCCTCAACCCAAGCAATCCTTCTCTTGCTCTTTTGACGAAGAGTGAGAGCCTGTCGGTCCTCAAGAAGGGGTGGGGGGAGGTACTTGGAGGAGCATCGCGGAAGATTGTAACATTGGACAGCAAGTTGCTGGTCTCCACTCTTGTTACAGGAGCGATCTCTCTCTCTCCCTTGATGGAAAGAGAGAGCCTGTCTGAGATATCAAAGTGCTGGGTTATGGACTGTAGTTTTGATGGACTCTGGATCAAGGACTCTTTGGGGGGCTTCTGCTGTTGTTTGCATGATGGGGGGGTCGATGCTTTTGATACTGCTTGTGCAAAGGGAGGGGGAGGGGGTCTTCGGGTCTATGCTTCTATCATTCATTTTAAGGGATTCTTGTTTAGTGGATGTCTGTGGAGAGTATGAATTTCAGGTTGTATACTATATACATTCTCTGATATTAACCTTTGAATATGCCGTTCAATCCTTTGACCCTGGACTATCACTGTTTCATAACCTCTACTGCATGCAACTTCAATCACCTGAACCTGACTAGCTTTGTTCAAACTCAGTTTTGAAATGTACAATTGTGCTAAATTAATTTGGATGGATTTGAGATAGGTGATGGCAAAGTAGAGATGGGAGTCATCAACTCAAGTTGGATTAGACTAGAACCAGAGGTCATAAGTTTAGGGTGAAAGCTGAAATATTTATGGGGAATCTGAGAGAAAATTATTTCACTGAGGGTGGTGCTAGTGTGAATCAAACTGCCAACGGAGGTGGTAGATGTGGGTTCAGTTGTGATAGTTAAAGGAAGTTTCATTAGGTACATGGATGAGAGAAGTATGGAGGGCTATGGCCCAGGTGGAGGTAGATGGGTCTAGGCAGAAGACGAGGCTGGCATGGATTAGATGGGCCAAAGCGCACGTTTCTGTGTTGTAGTGCTCTAGTTCTCTATGATTCTCTGACTAGTCTGGAGATGCTGGCACAGGCAAATCACAATGAGGACATAAAGAAGTAAAAAGGGCAAAAGAGAGGGTCTAAGGCAACGTAAGCAAAGCTAAGCCCTTTGGCCACAACTTAATAGGCAAAGCAGAAACCAGAAAAAAAACAATGGACACATTCTGACTAACATTGGAGCGGTTAACATGTCAATCATGCAGATTTGGTTCAGAGAGTTTAGATTGGGAGAAGTTATTCATATTGGCTGTGTCTTGCTACTGAATAACATGGTGGTCAGGACTGGTTCAGTTTGGTCGTGCAGTGTTACTATGCATCCAGAGCTTTGGTCATATGAGACTGGATTCAGTTCAGTTCAGTTCAAGAGCATATCCTGACCAGTTTCTCTTCAATCCATTACTACAACAGGAACATTCTGACTTTACACAAGCTTCTCATTAAAATGTTTATATTAACATTAGTATCCACATTCATTACTCCATCTCCTGTTTTCAGGCAAGCTGACAAAAAGAGATGAACAACTTTTCTGAGGATGAACATCAGATTATTATCATACATTCAATAATGCCCAAGTGCTTTTACATTCCACCATATGTACTTGGGTCTATTGTACAAAGCGAACAATGTTTTTCTACGTAGATGGTTCTTTTAAATCTGTTTTTTGATTCTATAATTGTTCATCCCTATGACCTTTTATCCCATTGTTCTGGAAGCAGAGACATAATTACACATTAGTATGTATGTAATTGGCCTCCAGGTTAATAGCTTCAAAAGGAGTTTAAATCATTTTTCTTAATTATTCTTTTTTCAATAAACTACCTGTTATTTTACTGTGATTTGAATGGAATTTGTGTAAACATCTAAGCTCTAAATTTAGAAAGATCTGTTTTCAGTTCTCAAAAATACCTGGTATGAGTTGGATAAGAAGTTGAAATTTTGGGGCTGACCAAGCTTCCTAATTTTGCATTTGACAGAGACTAATCTGCCCTCAGGAGGTGACTCAATAGGTAAGAGACCTACGATGGCTGAATGGCAGAATTTGGATAAGATTTTTATTTTGATCTTCATTCTCTGTGTGTTTCCTTTGTTCTGGGAATCCAGCAAATAAAAGAAGGCAAAAGGGGCATTTACAGCAATGCTCAAGGGCAAGGAAGAATGAGAATGTTCCTCACTCTGATTGGCCATATTTACTTTTTACCAGCTCCAGTGCTGTTATCTCTCTCAATCTCAGCTTTGGTAACCTAGCTGCGGTATGTCCCTGCCCCTTCACCCTCTGGAACCCTCAGTTACAATCTCCCTCTCTCTGTTATGGAATTTTCTCTGCACCATACTGAGGTAGCTAAGCAGCTCACCCCTAACATCATCTCCTCTGGTGATCCCTTTATCCCTCCTAATATGTTGTCTGTCATCCTGCTACACCTTTGTGCAACAGGCTTTCTTGTCAAACAGCTCGCCAGACTGAAAAGCTTGAGCATGTAGATATTAAGATAGAGGATATGCTGGAGCTTTTGGAAAGCATCAAGTTGGATAAGTCACCGGGACCGGACAAGATGTACCCCAGGTTACTGTGGGAGGTGAGGGACGAGATTGCTGAGACTCTGACTATGATCTTTGCATTATCAATGAGTTCGGGAGAGGTTCCGGAGGATTGGAGGGTTGCAGATGTTCTTCCATTATTCAAGAAAGGGAGTAGAGATAGCCCAGGAAATTATAGACCAGTGAGTCTTACTTCAGTGGTTGGTAAATTGATGGAGAAGATCCTGAGAGGCAGGATTTATGAACATTTGGAGAGGGATAATGTGATTAGGAATAGTCAGTGTGGCTTTGTCAAAGGCAGCTTGTGCCTTATGGGGCCTGATAGAATTTTTTGAGGATGTGACTAAACACATTGATGAAGGTAGAGCAGTTGATGTAGAGTAGTAGGTGGATTTCAGCAAGGCATTTGACAAGGTACCCTATGCAACACTTATTGAGAAAGTAAGGAGGCATGGGATCCAATGGGACCTTGCTTTGTGGATCCAGAACTGGCTTGCCCACAGAAGGCAAAGAGTAGTTGTAGATGGGTCATATTCAGCATGGAGGTCGGTGACGAGTGGAGTGCCTCAGGGATCTGTTCTGGGACCCCTACTCGTTGTGATTTTTATAAATGACTTGGATGAGGAAGTGGAGCGATGGGTTAGTAAGTTTGCTGATGACACAAAAGTTGGAGGTGTTGTGGATAGTGTGGATGGCTGTCAGAGGTTACAGCAGGACATTGATAGGATGCAAAACTGGGCTGAAAAGTGGCAGAGCTTTTTATTTCTGTTTCATTAATTATTGTTAACATTTTTAGTGATTTTCATATGAGTGAATTTTGTTTTTTAGTCTATTTTTAAAATAATAGGCAATGCTTTATATTACTTTTAGTTTTTCAATAGAACTCAATCAGCATTGAACATTAATGAATTTCAAAGAGATTCTGATCAAAAGTCATCACCTGAATTAACTCAACTTCATTCCCCAAACATTGTTGTAAATATGGAAACCAGCCTCCCCTCCACTTCTTGCTGCCTCAGTGAAGCAACCAACAGAATTGAAGACCCCATCCAGCCCAGACGTTCTCTGTTCTCTCCCTTTCCCCTGGTAGAAGATACAAATGCCTGAAAACACGTACCACCGGGGTCAAAAATATCTTCTATCCCACTGTTATAAGACTATTGAATGGTCCCTTAATACAATAAGATGAACCCTTGACCTTGCAATGACTTGGCTTATTATCGACTATCTGAACTGGTTTCTCTAGAACTGTAACACTTTGTACTGCATTTTGTCATTATGCTCCCTTAATTCACTGATGTGATGTATGATTTGTATGGAATGGCATAAAAGCTAAGATTTTCACAGTTCTTCAGTACATGTGACAATAATTAAACCAATTTACCAAATGCTGCCTTACTTGTTTAATATCTACATTTTCTGTTCTATTCCCAGTTTCCCTGGTTTGCAGATGTTAGCTTCTGGATTCATCAACAATGACAGCGTTGACAACCAGTGAATATGGGGCCAGGCCTCACCATGTCAAAACATTCTGCCTACTAGCACTGGGAGAGGCAATGAGCCCAGCAATGGAAAGCTACACCCAGGACCAAGAAGGAAGAGGGTAGAATGCCAGTGATCTGCAGGCAGCATTTGACCTGCTCAGGGCATCTGTACTGCCAATGCCTCCAGCAATCTGCAATACTTCTCTTAAATATCAAGGCTATGAAAGTAGGTATAGCTTTTACTGCCTGCATTTACAGCATCATAAGGTTTACTTTCAGCCATGCCAAGATACTGAGCAATTCCAATTTCTAGTTGTTTTTATCAAATTATTCAAAGAGTTAAGGATTTCCTCCCAATTAACCAGCATAGTAAACTCTAAGTGAGGCAGTAATTTAAGCTAATGCACATAATGGTGTTCATAATTAGCTATAGTGCCAGCAGATAGAATCCTCTGGATTCCAGTCTCTGATTATTTATATTAAATAGAAGATCTGGAAAATTGCCCAGTCTATCCAGTTAACAAAAGGGCAGTCTGGATCGAATTCAACTGTTGATTTCCCTTCATTGATGCTGTTGAATTGCTCCAGCAGTTTGTGTTTGCTTTACTTTCCGTCATCTGTGCTCTCCTGTGTCTCTAAGGATACATAATACATAGCAACCTCACCTTAGAGTTATAGAGTAATACAAAACTACTACAGGTACTTTGGCCTAAAGAGAGAGTGTCCATCTAGTCCCAATTTCCTGTGTTTGGCCAATATCCCTTTAAACCCTGCCCTTGCATGTACCTACCCAAGTGTTTCTCAATTGATACTATTGTAACTGCCTCAACCACTTCCTCTGGCAGTATATTCCATTTACCCTCTCTGCATGAAAAAAATTGCCCCTCAAGTCTCTTTGCCCTCTCACCCTAAAAATATCCCCCTAATTTTGAACCCTCTACCTTTGGAAAAGACTGTTAACATCCACCTTATCTACACACTGTGATTTTATAACACTCTGTAAGGTCACCTCTTATTCTCTTGCACTCCAAGGAATAAAAACCTAGGCAAGCTAACTTCTCTAATTTATACCCTCTAGTCCTGGAGACTCCATTTAAGTCTTTTCTGCTCCCTTTCCAGTTTAACCATACATTTCTTATAACAAGCTGACCAAAACTCTACTCGGTAATTCAACTGTGGCCTCAACTTTTACAATTGCAACAAAATGTCCCAACTCCTATACTCAGCGCCCTGATAAATGAAGGTAATTGATCTAACACCTTTTACATGACCCTGTTTACCTGTGAAGTTGTTTTCAGTGAACCGTGCAGTTCCATTCCTATGTCCCTGTGTTCCATTGAACTCCCTAGTGCCCTACCATTCATAGTTTAAGTCCAACACTAGTTTGACATTCCAAAATACATCATTTCACATTTATCTGTATTGAAATCTATTTGGCTCCTCTCCAAACTATGTACCCACCCCCCCGCCCTGAAAACACATCTCCATCACTTTCATTACTTCTTGCCATACATGTTGGAAATCCCTCCCCAGCAATAATCTGTGACCACCTTCACACAAAAGATTGCAACAATTCAAAGCAGTTGCTCCACGTCACCTTCTCAAGGGCAATTAGGCATAAATAATAAATGTTGACCTTAATATTAACTTTTCCCACAGATCCTAACTGATCTGCAGAGTGTTCTCATTGTTCTCTGTATTTATTTCAGATTTTCAGCATCTGCTGGATTTTTTAATATTTTCATTCATCAGCTCTGTGATAATTTACACTTTTTCTTATGACTTAGAATGATAAATTTGATTGGACAAGGATTGCTACCTACGAAGATAAAAGTAAAAACTGGAAACATTAACTATTAAAGGAAAAACACAAATGCTCATGGACAAATACCTTGAAAAACAATTAAAGACACAAACCTCAGTGTTACTGAGTCTATGGGGCAAAATCTTTGCCCTTTGTTCACATGTGTTCCATGCTATGGGAATGGGAATATTTTAATAAAAGGCATGTTTCCACAGTGGCACGGTAAAGGAAAACCAGAAAACTGAATCAGTGCTAGCAATTCATGAAATCTCCAATTCCCAAATGATTATGGAAAATATACATATTTTATAACAATTTATGCTCCCAGGTAACAATTAAAACTAAATAAACACTATCACTAAAAACGTGAAAACTTAATGAGGGACATAATAAGAGAACTATAAATATAGTGTCCCATTCTCATATGTACTCTACCTCTCAAACATTGATCATATGTGTTCCCTCACTCTAATTTTAGCACAATAGCTTTTTCTTATTTGAAACAGCTCCAAAAATAATCCAGAACAAATAACTGTTTGTACACTTTCTGTGCAATTTAACTCAGATTACATGTTCAATAGTAAATCATGGGTAAATTTATTTTGCAAAACAAAATATGGCTGTTGAGTCACATCATAACTTGAGATCTGAAAGTACATTGGAACAGAGAAAATAATTAGAACTAAGTAGTACTTAAGAGAAAGAACAGACAGGCAGCAATTCCTTTTACAATCTGAACAAAATAGAATGACATTTAAGATTTGTTTTCCTAATAAGTTCTTGTTCTAATCGTATCTTTGATTATGATATACAAGTCATTCAGCGTAAAAGGGCATAATGGCCTTGTGCAAATCACATAGCCCATTACTCCAGCTTACACTACATGGCAAGCAGTTCCCCACCATCAAACTCAAGTCGTCAATCACTCTTGTAGCACCCATATTTTGAGTCCAGGCATTAGTTGAATTTTATGGTTCATGCCATTTATTAACTTAATCTGCAGCTTTTTTTTTTAAACTATTGTTTATGCATTACACCTTCAGGCTACTGACTTAAACTACTTAGCATCGAGAAATATTAAAACACGTTTATTTATGTTATGTTGGCAGAATCCATAGACCCCAATCCTTCCAGCAGCATGGTTTTTGAGTTTCCAAACAAGGAGAGAGGGTGTGGGCAATGGGCTAAGCTGGAATCTGCTAATACATTTATAGGGCTTGTATTTTTCTTTTCAAATGATTTTTCACTTGGAGGTAGACAGATCAGTCTCTGTTGTAAATGGGGAAGATTGCAATAGTGGTCACATGCTGGGAGGATACAGATGGCTTGCCGCTGGAGTAGAGAAATGAGAGGGTGGATGAATGCCATGTGGTTGAAAAAAAATGGTGGGCTGATTATTGGGGTGTTGTTGAGCTATACGACAAGGGATCAAGGTGTCTTGGAGTTTCTAATGATGAGGGGGATTGGATAGTGGCGAGTAACCACCAGGAGATGTTCTAACTATAGGAGACACTCTGCATGGAGGAAGGCCTGATCACTGAGCGGTAGGACTGATCACATGATGAGGAGTATATCTTTAGGGGAGATTCAAATCCAGGAGGAGAGATAGGTTGTAAATAGTTTGAGTCTGATCCCAGGATGGAAAACTAGCTAGCTTGGAAATGTTAGGAGGAAACACTCTTGCTTGTTTTCAGCCACAAGCAACAAGCAATGTTTGAAAACAAAGCTTATTTCCTCTACCCAAAGACCTTATCTCCCTTCTACTATTATGTTTCCCAAAGCCCAGGTCTAACTATCATTAAACCTAGAAGAGATGCTGACCATTTCTGATGATCTACAGTCCTTAACCCTCTGAGATCTTCATGATGTTTCAATCCCTGATGATAATCATTGCTCAATCAGTGGACCCAGCTTCAGCTGCCTGGGCCAATGCTCTGGAGGTCTCTTCCTAAATCTATCTCTCTCTTTTCCCTTTTAAACCCAAGATTTTTCTTGTCAGTCTCAACATCTTGAAACATAGAATTGTAATCGTGACTTGGGATATTTTGCTATGTTAAGGATACTCCATTTCTGCAAAGATGCCCTCCCTTTCTTTGGATGTGTTAAATGCTGGAATTTAGAAGTCCAAATACACTCTGACTTCATAATCAATTTCACAGGGATGGGCCAGAATCCACAACCCTGTACTCCTTCAGTTAGATTTACGTAAAAGAAGCATATCATGGCAATGCAGCTTGTGATTTGCTATTGATTAAATTTAAATTTTGGATTGTTGGTGGCAGCTTGACTACAATTTTGAATTGCCCTTCTTTAAAGATTGCAAAGTTTAATCATTTTTAGCATTACGATTACTGATTCCTTGAATACAAAATCAAATCAAAGCTAGTTTCATGCTCATGTAAGATTAACTTCTCAGAATATGCCCCAGGTTTTGGAACAACTTGGTCTTCTTTTCCCGCAAAGGAAATTGGGCCACAGAGCAAATCGGCACTGATATGCCGCCTTCTTTAAACATTTTGACAATCGTACGTCACAGTCACAAGTCATCTTCTCACAATTGTTATACAGTTTTCCTGGAGTCAGAAAAAGAAGTTAAAAGATCAATACTTGAATGCTAGATAATTTATGTTCTAAACTTCAGTGATAGTCTCAGCAAACTCTCATGCAAAGATTTGAGTGCACAACTCACACCAGTTCATCAGTGCTGTAAAGTCGAAGATGTGATAATATCTGTTGAGGTGTTAAACACAATTGCCTCCTGTTGGTTGGGTAGGTGTAATCAACCACTGATGTGATCACTGTGGTTATTTTGATAACCAAGCCAACAATCACAGCTCAATCAATATTTTGGGATGTCCTGGATAAGGGTAATATGCTTTAAAATGCAACTTGTATTGCTTCTTCATTTGATTCAAGAACTTATCTATGAATTTGTCTTGGCTGCAGGTGGAAGATTCTGGCATGATTACTTAAGATTTATATGTCTATAAGGTGAACCCACTGAAATTTGTGATTCATGCTGTCTTCTGCATATCAGATTACATTTGGGATTATTTCCAGTTCATTTCATGACAATCAGGAAGTTTGCTCGGGTACTGTCGGGGATGATTCACCTTGGTGTGCTTGATCTACGCCCAATATTTGATACACATTTAATGCCATCACCTGGCATGTGATAGTGCTTTCATATTTACCTGCATAGGTTGTCCATTAATGGTGCAGCCTATCACCTGGGCTTTGCATTCATAGCAAATGCAAAGTATCTTGGATTCCAGGACAAGACACTGCAACTACTGTTTCCTTAGAGAGTCATTACCTTGCACCAAAGAAGTCATAAATCCATAGATGGTGCCAGGAATTACAGAGGGGAGTGTCACGTTTCTCCCGTCTCTCCTTTGTGCTCTGTACTGTGGCTGCCATGGATAGGGTTTACTAAGAGTCAACTTGTTTCTTATTAGTCAGCATGCCAAAAATACAGTGACTGAAAACTCTGCAGTCACCTGCTGTCAGGAAATGTGCCAGTAAAATGTTTGTGCACGATTCAAGGTTTAAAGTGCCTTAATGGAAGCTAACCAGGTCTTTCACCAGCTTTTGGCTTCCTTTCAGGTCACCCATCTGGTCATGAGTACTTCACTCAATTCCTGTTTACACAAAAAACTGGCTGTTCTGCAAGTTTTAGGCACCATTGTTCATAATGTAGAAGAAACTCTCAGTGTTTTAGACTGTACCTTTGGAAATGATAAATGCAATGTACCTCAGTGCATAATTCAATAAATATACCTTTGATACCATTTCTTTACTTTGACAAGCACTATCTTACAAATGAGATCAAATAAAATTAAAATTATTATGAGTTCTCATTTTTTAAATGATCTGATTGGTGTATTTTGCAAGCTCAGTTGATTTACTTCAACAATCTATACTAAGAGATCTTCTTATAAAATCTAACATGAAACAAAGGATTTGGGAATTAGATTGGTTGAAAGAGATATATCAATCTATGTAACATCAATATATTGCTGATCACTCAGTAGTTAAGGGAAATGGATGTTGAATAAAGTTAAAATACCAGCAATAAGACTCATATGTAAATGGCTGATAAAGTGGTGCTGTGTTTCAGTCTGATGCTTTCAAGGTAGAAGTTATTTAAACAGTGCTGCCATAATTGTTCTGCACAGAGAGACAAAAGGAAGCAACAGGGTTTCATTTCCAGCAATCTCATTAAAAAGAAGCTTACTTTGAAGAATTGAGCATTAACTTCCAGTGGAAAGATTGGTTCTTTCCATGCTTGCCCGGCCCTCAGTCTGAGCTGTAAAAATTCAAACATTCCAAGTGGGATCTCGCTTTCTGGCAAGAAAGCAAAATAATGGCGAGACCCAGCTGGGTAATCTGATCTCAAGCACTCAATATCACTGCCTGGAAAATAACGGCTTAATTCTATAGGACATTTTTATTTTATGACACCCACTTTAAACTTTATCCGTATCAGTTAATCTGCAGAACAAACATGGGTGTACAAGACATAACTTATTTTCTTACATATTTAGAAATCAGCATGTGTTCTTGATTACAGGTCAAATAATTTATGATCAAATCCATATTTCTTTGTTCTTTCAAATCTTGTACAAGAAATAAAAGCGAGTTTAGAATATTTTACTAATAGATGTGAATGTAATGGACCTCTGTAAATTGGCTTGTAGAAATAAATATTAAATACAAAACCAAAAATAATTCTGGAATATTTTGGGTCAGTGAACATATCTTTTAATATTAATTTAACTGTTTGGTGCTCCAGCTTACACAAACCAGTTCCTTTTATACCATTAGTACTTTATGTTCGATAACAATCAGAAGGTTAGAAGAAATAAATTAATGAAGCATGTATGTTCTTAAGAACGCTTGCAAACTAAGATTTAAAAATAATTCTTTTATGGTTAAATTGCCTGCAAATTCAGCTAGTAGGAAGTATTCAAAAATATCATTTTTGAAAATACTGCATTGTTCAAACATTTGGGAATTCTCAGCAATTACTTCCAAGTGTTATGCTCATTAGAGGACACCACCCTAAGTATGAATATGTTTCTAATACTTTCTCTTGGGTACTGAATGCCCTGTTCAATACTCGTCATGTTCTCCACCATAAACTTAATGAGCCAAAACAATTCTCAGTGTTTTATCTCGATGTTCTAACTGTGCCTCTGTGCAGCTCAACTAGCCTAAACAACTAAAAAGGGAGTTGAATACCATTGGACATTAGATTCCAAGTGTTTTATCGTCCCTCCCCTTCAAACACATTGGCCCGCTCTCATTAGTAATAAAGCCCATCCGTTTTGTGTCTTGCCAGCTCTGATCCAATGCTAAATATTTTAAAATCTGCAGGGAACTTTCAATTCCCAAATATTTGCATCCCTTTCTAAAATATTAGTTATAATTCAGATTTAAAAAAGAATAAATTTAATTACCAAATAGAAGACCTACAAATGCTGCCAAAACTTGCTGCACAGGACAAGTATACTATAGTACGAACGGTATGGAAGCCATTGTGAATTTAGTCACCAGAAAATGAGAGAAAAAATAAACTGAACTGGTCAGACACCAACTACAAGAGGACCTCAACCTTGTCATTGGGTTTGGAGATTTGCGTGCCTCAATGACCTGAAGAGCTATTTTCACTGGAGTCAGGGCTTTATGCTTTTGATCTCGGTAGGGTCACCCATGCCAAAAAGGTCAAAGGGTAGAGGCCAGACTAAAAGTGATCCACTGGATCTCCGGGTTCAGGGTTTCAGCTCAGGGCTAACAAACCTGACTGGTAAAACAAAACTGCTCCAGAATCAGCAATGAGGAATCCTTCTACATCTGAGTGCGACAGTATTCCTGAGTCTCCACCCAGGACTTGTGTGACTGACAGTAGTGAAAACCAAGAGGAAGCTACTGAAGTGATGAAGGAAACCCTGAACACCACCTGAGATGGAGGACCTTCATTGCTGCCTTAAACGCCAGCAGCGTAACAGGCAGTAAGGTAAGTTCATGCACCAACATTCAGGATGTTAAAATGTTTCTGTTTTCAGAATGAAATATTCATTAGCATATTTTGCTTATTAATAGTGAAATCTGGAACACATTTTAACTCTGTCTTATTTATTATACTAAATGAATACACTGTATGCAACTTGTTTGTTGATAATCATGTTTTTTTTTTCCCAATCACTATATTTTTATTCCTATTGCTATGATTTCTTCCACTTTCCTCCTATGTGACTAGTGGGGAATACTGGTCACTTCTTACCTGAACAAGCTTGTGAATCAATGTTCAGAAGTTGCTCAGATGAATATGACATTTCTTGAACTAGATGAGCTAGGTGTGTAATGTGCCCACAGCTATTTTCAGCAGATACATGTTACCTTCTCTGCCTTGGGCTTCTCCTGACTATCCATCAGCTGTTTTGGTAGAGGTCAATGGAGGCTCCCAAAAAAAAAATATTGCTCCCAAAACTATTGAATAATGGGTTCACTAGAAAGCAAAAATTTCCACACGTGTATGGACCGGCTTTGCTTAGTTCTTAACTTCCAGGTGCACTGCACACTTCAAGCCTCCCCCGTCCTTGCCTCCTGATGATGTTTTCTGGAGATGTTAAGAACTACCTCTTCTTGAAATACTCACCACATCCAGGTGTACCATTTTGGCAATACCAATCATAATGATCAAACTTGGGCTGACAACCAGCCTGCTCTACTCTGTCATAACAGCAGTCATGAGCAAAGCAGCACCTTAAAAGAAAAGAAGGAATAACTGAGTGAGTAACTGAATAATTTTCTGGGTGCTCAGTTAACATGGGGGTGGGGGGGGGGTGCAAAATACATTATTAGAGACACTCTAAATTATTTCTTTCTACAAATGCTAGTATCTGCCAACGGAAGCAAATGAGAAGTGATGTTTTGTTCCTCAACACTTTCATTCCCTCTGGGTGAAGTTTGATTAGTACCTTAAAACCCACACTCGTTTGTGTGAACCCCAGTGCAACTGTATCAGTATTGACAAATACAGATCTCAATCAACGTCCTCATACCAAGCACTGAGCAGAAGAACTCTCAGACAAAGCAAATAATAAAATGTAGGGTATTTCATATTTACTTGCAGACATCTTTGCCTTCAATGTCCCAGCACAGACTTTGACAGATATGGGGAGGACTGAAGATCAAAACTTCAACCTGATGCAAAACTCCTTGTCTATCCGGTAGCAGTGATCCTGGCTTTTCTACACATTTCTGAACCATGGACCATCTAAAATCACTAAAAAAAATACTAATACCGTTCTTGCAAAATCTTCTAAATTCATTGGAAGGACAAATGAATCAACATTAACTTCCTCTCTCAGACCCAGTATCACTCTCTGTTGAGCAGGCCAAGCCATTCATTTGCCTGAAGTCAGTCGCATAACAGGCTCTTCATTTCCTATTCGGAAATGGAAAAATATTATCAGGTGGACAGAGGAAAAGATTGAAGGATCTACCCAAAGTTTCTTTGAAGGTACCCAATATCCCCATTGCTTCCTCTAACATGACTTTCAAATTAGAGAAGGATTTGCGATTCTATTGAGAACCTGAAGCTGTTCCAGTTGATCACATAGAAGCCCTGCATTAGTGACAGAAGTAGTGAAGACCTTTAGAAATCATGTCATTCAATACAACAAATTCACCACCACCAATGTTCTAAGGGCCATCATTGACCACAGACTCAATTTGACCAACTGTAAATGCTGTGGCTTTAGGAAGAGGTTGGAGGAGTTGTGTTTAGCAGCAGATCTAGGCTTCCTAGAAACATTCTACCATCTACAAGGTACAAGTCAGGAGTATGATGTGATACTCTCTGCAACTCCAATAATTCTCCAACACAGTTGTCATTATACATTGTTTGATTGGCCATCCATTCACCACATTACAAAAATGACTCCCACAACTATGGTGCACCATTTCTGCATATATTAGATGTACTGCAAGTTTGCCAATGCTTCTTTGAGAGCATGTCCCAACCCAGTACATTTTGCTTTTCAAAGAACAAAGCTAGCAAGTGCATGGGAATACAACATTTTCTTATTCACAGCCAATTAGTGATTTTTAAAGGCTTAAGTGCAGAAACTAGAAATTGGAACTGTCACTTAAAACTGAAATGAGATGTTTCTTCACTGAGGGCTGTGCTGAATTCTCCATGAGATCTTATGGATTCTTATTGTCTGAGTGTATTCAAAACTAATACCATAGATTTTTGGTACAAAGTTAATTAAACGGCAGTAAAATTGAGCTGACTGAGAGTTTCATTTTATTGCCATATAGCATTATGGAGCAAAATAGCCTTCTACTGTTCCTATTTCATATATTCATATGTTCTCTATGAATCAGTAATGAAGTGCTTTAATTTGCTGGGTCATGAGGAAATTCTTCAGTGCAGTGATTACTTTAAACATTGATTTAAAGTTATTTTTAAGCTGGACCTGAGAAAATCATACTATATCGGAAGAAGACGGTTGAAATTCCAGCTGAATTTCAACTAAGTGTCAAGATTAACTCAGATGAATTAGTTTTGCCAGCAGTAACTGTCTCGATACTAATTTTTTTTCTGGTAACAAGTAAAATATTATTTTTGAAAGAAATTATGTATTTTCACTTTTATAGCCAGGAGAAAAAGATTAGGTCACCTTAGACCATTTTTGGAACAACTGATCCCTGAGGAATGGGAGGGAATAGGGTAAACAGTGCTGACATTTTTAAGAACACACATAAGATGTTTGGATATTATACCCTGCTTTCAACCTCCTTTTGAAAATTTCTTTCTGGATTAAAAGTTAGGATGGGGAAAGTTGTCACATTGCTGAAAGTCCAGAGAATGGTGTAAAAAATTGCGGATACAATAGGGTCTTTTAAGAGATTCTTGGATAGGTATATAGAACTTAGAAAAAAAGAGGGCTAAGGGTATCCCTGGGTAATTTCTAAAGTAAGTACATGTTTGGCACAGCATTGTGGGCCAAAGGGCCTGTACTGTGCTGTAGGTTTTCTATGTTTCTAGAATTGATTTCAGGCACTTCTGATGGATAATAATGCATGCAGCATATAGTGTGAATATTAAAACATGCAAATATCTGAAAATTTGGAAATCCTCATGATAAGTAATTATTACTATTAAGGGCATTGCAGCACAACCTGTGTGCTTCATAGATGGCAGGTTCTTTGATATTTTTACAATGACCAAATGGAAAGGGATTTCTCCTTACTGCCACAAACTTCAGGGTAAATCATGAGACACAGGTGTAGAAAATGGAGGCAAGGAGGAGTAAACTGGACATAAGGGAAGGAAGGAGAAAGCAGTACAACGATCTCCCAGGGAGACTGTCCTTGATGTGGAATAGACCTGATGGTACCCTATGTCCAAGGATAAACACAGCCCCCACTATCAGTGGTGGATGTGGAAACTACAAATTAAGAAGTTTGTGAAATACATTTATTGGTTCACAGAAGCCTCGAATTTCACAAAGGCTTGCCAGCATCGATTTTTATTTCTCATAAAAGTCTGCCTCACAGCTTCAGGAACCCAGATTTGATCCAGACCCACATGGAGTTTAGATGCTCTCTCCATGACTATATGGGTTTTCACCAGGTGCTCTGGTTTTCTCCCAAGCTCATGCTGGTAAATTGACAGGCCATTATAAATTATCTCTCAGTGTAGGGTAACAGTAAAAGAATATCAAGGGATGATGATGGGCAAGTGTGAGACAGAATATTGAAGAGGTACAGGGAAGTAAAGGTGTGAGGAGGCAGTACGCCGTTATAGTAACATTGGAGACAATCCTAAGTGCTCAGGCTGATCCCTAGTATTCTAACCCAATCTAGTCCACTGTTCCTTGGCTGTTCTTTGCTGCAATGCAGGTTACTACTGCCTGAACCCTGGTCGATCTCTGAGGAGCAGGTAAAGATGGTCCATGATGTCTGGGTCTGGCGCTGGGTGGATGCCATGTCTTACAATGCTGAGAACTGAGCAGGAGGTGAGCCCAGCCCCGAGTGTTCAGCTGTAGCCTCCACAGTGTTCGTTCAGGTCACGGAGGTTACTGAGGACATGATATCACTGATCACTCCTTTTAAAAGAATAGTGAATGTGCTGGGAGAATTCAGACCACCCCCATGATCTCGTCTGGTTTTATGGAGAAATGAATATCCTTTATTAAAATGTCAAAATGGTCATTGTGACACGTCTAGTGTGGTAGTGTAGTGGGTGGTGCCTGTCGCTCTCACTTTCAGCTTCCACCACTGGCTAGCAATCTTGCGAAAAGGAGAGCTGAACGTGTAAGTGGCTCCCTGCCAGTACATAGCATCCCCAACAGCAAGCTTCATGTAGTGTCTCCTCGCTGGCAACACATGGAAACTGAACTCATTTTGGACTCAGGGTGAACTACAGAGGACAGGGAGGAGGTCTGGCCCCTGCACACACAGCACGCAGGCCCACTGGTGTCTGGACGTGCCCTGGTGCTCATGAACCTCATCTCCAGCTGGGGGTAAATAGACCCACTGCCTCATGGGCAGCATCGGGAGAGACGACGGCTACAGGAGTAAACCTAGACAGCAAATGCCTAAGGCAGCTGGACGTCATTGAACATCCTTCCAGCAGCTTCTGCAGCCAAGCTGGTGTCAAACGTATTGTTTCACAGCTTTCCTTTGGGCTACTCTGGTGAAGCTGAGAGGGGGATCTTGATGACTGGGCATCTCAGGATCTCCATACCTTCTGCCTAGGCTTGTGATGATGGTCATCATCTCTATTTGTCCCTTGAGACAGATGGATGCCAACCAACCAATGTCCTATATTAATGCCAAACATGACAAATTATTTTCCTTCTAAATACTAGATGTACCATGGGATACATGACTATTGACAACTCAGACAACTCAGATGTGTGGAGTCTATTTCCCCATGGGCAGAATGTCTACTCAAAATAAGAGCCAAATATATCAAAATAAGTATGTTTCAACTATGGTACATCAGAATAAAACATCATATTAGAACACCGAACACAGAACAGTACAGCACAGGAACCGGCCCTTCAACCCACAATGGTCTGCTGAACTAGCTAAAAAGCAAATCAAAAGCCCCCAAACAATAACCCCACCTACCTACACAATGTCCGTATCCCTCCATCTTCCTACCATGTGCCAATGTAAATGTCTTTTAAAACCTCTAATGTATTTGCCTTTACCACCACACCATGGTGCATATTCCAGGAATCCACCACTCAGAGTAAAACACTTACCCCTCACATCCCCTTTGAACCTACCCTCTCTCACCTTCGATGTATGGCCTCTGGCATTAGACATTTCAACCCTGGGAAACAGACACAGGCACTCCCTGTCTACTCTACCTATGCCTCACATAATCTTATAAACCTCTTATCAGATTTATCAGCCTCCGGCACTCCAGACAACAACCTAAGTTTATCCAGCCTCTGGTGATAGCACATGCCCTCTAAACTAGGCAGCATCCTGGTAAACCTCTCCGAAGCCCCAACATCCTTCATATACTGGGGTGACTAATGCTGTATGCAATGCTCCAGATTGAATTGAATTGACTTTATTTCTTACAACCTTCATATACATGAGGAGTAAAAATCTTGGCCTAACGGCTTGACTTTTGAACTCAGTGCCTCGACTAATAACAGCAAGCATTCCATAACACTTCTCAACCACCAGATCGACCTGTGTAGCCACTTTCAAGGACCTATGAACTTGGATCTCAAGATCTCTCTGCTCAGCAACACTGTTAAGGATCTTGTTCTTAGCAGTGTACTTTCTCCTTGCATTTGCCCTACCAAGGTGCAACACCTCACATTTACGAAGGTAGGGTAGTGGATGTTGTCTACTCCTTCTGCCATTTCTCTGTCCATATCTGAAACTGATCTATATCATGCTGTATTCTTTGCCAGCCTTCTACACTATCCACAACTCCACCAATCTTGCTTTTATCTCCAAACTTACTAACCCACTGTTGTGATGGAAAGTAGAAAGATTCTTTGGGTCTCAAAGGCAAGAGTTCTGGACACACAGTTTTAATAATAAGGAGTTTATTTACAAGGGGAGAAAAAGCTTGGGAACAACACAAGTGGCTACAGTATTCATACAAACGTGCTTAAAATAGAGGAGTGTGGGAAAAGTCGGGTCTGCAGTACAATACACGGGAAAACAGTGTGGTGACGGAGTACAGGTACACATACAAGCAAGGGAAAAGTAATTACAATACTTGCCCTCCTTGGCTATGGGCAAGCTCGGCTCTTTGCTAAAGGGACAACAATGAACGCTCCCACAACCCTGTTCAATGCACACTTTACCACGTGTCTCCAGCACTGTTCTGCAGTCTTCAGCCTGGAGTGAAGCAGGGTGGTCCCTCGAGGATGGCAAAAAAGAGCGAGCCAAGCACATGTAGCACCTTTTATAGGTCAGGGGGCCAACGGCTTGGTGCTAGACAGGTTAATCCAATTAAGGTGGCCAATGGTTAAGTGTGCATTGATTAGTTGGGAGGGGCGAAATGTTGACTTACAGGTGGTGTGACCTCCAACCAGGTGAGGGCAGTGTTGTCATGTGACAGGCACGGCTGTCTGGTTACACCCACCCATCCACATTTTCATCCAGGTCATTTATATACATCACAAACAGCAGAGGTCACAGCACAGATCCCTGAGGAACAGACCTCCAGCTCGAATAATTCCCTTCAACCACTACCCTTTGTCTTCTAAGTGCAAGCCAGTTCTGAATCCAAACAGCCAATTCGCTGTGGACCCCATACTTCTTCATCTTTTGGAGTAGCCTTACTAAAATCCATGTAGACAACATCCAATACCCTACCTTCATCAATCTCTCTTGTTAAAAAACTCAATCAAGTTGCTAAGACCCAACCTGCCCCACACAAAGCCATGCTGGCTCTCCCTAGATAGGCCAAGGGTTTCCAATACTCATATATCCTATCCCTAAAAATATTCTCCAGCAATTTCCCTCCAACTGACATGAGACTCACTGGTCTATAGTTCCCAGGATTTTTCTCTGTAAATAGAGGTACAATATTAGCCACTCACCAGTCCTCTGGTGCCTAGAGTGTTCACGAAGATACTGGTCAAAACTTCCTGCAATAACTTGTGGTAAATCCCATCAGGCCCTGGGGACTTAATCATCTTTTACTCATTAGGAGGCCCAACAATTCCTCCTCCTTGACCTCTAAATGCCCTAACAAATTTATACACTCAGCACTGAACTCCTAGTCCTCCATATCCTTTTCCTTGGTAACTACTGAAGCAGAGTACTCATTAAGTACCTCACTCACATTCTTCACATCCAAGCAAATGTTCCTCTCTTTATTGTTGAGTTGTCTTACCCTGTCCCTAGTTACCCTCCTGCTTTTGATATAAGTGTAGAATGCCTTGATCCTACTTGCCAAGGACTTCCATGGTCCCTCCTGGCTTTCCGGATTCCCTTCTCCTCATGTGCTTTGTTTAATCCTAACTTCCAAAGCTTTACACACTTTTTTTTTCCTTTTGTAAAATTCATCATCTCTCTGCATATCCAAGGTTCTCTTATCTTTCCATCCCTGTCCTTTCTTCAGACAGGAACTTAACTTCCCTGTACTCTGCGCAATTGATCTTTTAACACCCTCCACACGTCTGATGTGGACTTGCCAGAAAAAAAGGTGTTCCTAATTAACTCTTCTTAGTTCCTGCTTAATGCCCTCGTAATTTGCTCTACTCCAATTTAAAACTCTCCTGCAAGGACCGTAACTGGCTATCCTGAAAGTTGAGGAGCTGTGGTCACTGTCCCCTAACTGCTCACCCACTCAGGCTCATTACCCAACACCAAGTCTCGTACAGCCCCTCCTCTTGTTGGACCATCCACATATTGATTTAGGAAACCCTCCTGGATACACTTAACAAACTCTGCCCCATCTAAACCCCTTCCACTAAGAAAGTCCCAGTTTATATTTGGGAAGCTGAAATCCCCCATGACAACAACCCTGTTATTTTTACACATTTCCTTAATCTGATTACATACCTGTTCCTCAATATTGGCAGACAGCAATCTCTCGTGTGTAATAATCTGTTATTTATTAATTATGTTATGTTCTTTATGGGATAACTGTTATTCAAGGTACTGGGGATAACTCTCCTGCTCAATCCTGAAATAGTGAGAAGAACAATCAGTGCATAGAGTAAAAGATCCATAGGATCTTTCAGATCCTTTCTTCAGCAGACAGGACCTCATTTTATGCTGAAGGCACTGAAGGTCTTTAACCTAGAATCTTCTGAATTAGTGGTGACACCACCACCAGCAGAGCCAGTGCTGACACTGAAGTGCTTGTAGGCAGTATTGATTTTGGAAGGGTGAACCATCTGGGAGGAGGTACTAGTGGTAGTTAGGTATGTGGCAAGCATTTGGTGATCCAGGAGGCTGGATGTTCGTGTACAATGCTGTTTTTGTCAGATTACTTACACTGTCAGCTTAAGTATTTGGTTTTGATTCCATAAATAACTCTGATGGCTAAATCCAAAGATAACAAATATAGTGACTGTAGTTATAAAGTTAAAGTACAGTAGTCTTCCTTACCAGTCTGTACTATCCCGTGGCCAGCCTTTCCCTCCAAGTCCACAGTAACAACCGTACACCATGTACGATATGGAGCGGCCTGTGCTGCACTTAATCATACTGGCCAAGTTCAAAATACTTCTCCTTTTCAGTCTGTTATGTCCTTTCACAGTTGTAGCATACACTGGATCAAAATCACAAACATGGTTACATCCTAACACATTCTGCTCTTGACCCGAAACATCAACTATCCCTCTGCCTCTACTGGTGTTATTTGTCTTGTTGAGTGCCTCTGCCACTCTGCCTCTGCTCCATATCCTAGCTTTAGAAGTCTCTTGTCTACATCCCAAATCTGATGTGCAAAATATTGTATTTTTGTGGCTTAAATAACACTATTAAATTTAAACCACAAATAATCCAATATTTTTAATGTATATTAGAATTAAGCTGCCCCTGCATCAGATCATAATCCCCACTCCCATTGACAATGGGAATGAAACTGGGCATACAAAACAGGTAAAATTACATTTGCCTACCATTGAATGCCACAATTAATTTTTAATTCCATTGAAACGGAATTGAATATTGGACCAAGTACACAAATGGTGTGACAGGTGTGGATTCCCTTATTTAAATCAAAACATTTTTTCTGAGTTTGGTTAAGATAAATAAGGGTAATAGCACAAGTTTTCACAATGTTACCTCATATGACTCACATCCACCCCCACTTCCTTCTTTCCGATCTACTCAACCTCACTTTGATCTCTCCTGTCCATATCTGCCTTTCCTGCTGGGAATGGTTTCTGCACCTTTTGATTTGAACCTGCCTGAAGCCAATAAACAATTCTTTTTCACCAATTGTTTTGGTCAGCATGTGGCTGCTGCAAATGAAGCTCTTCAATTAAAACAGCCAAACATAAAGTGTTTGTATTCCATACTTTGCCTATGGCCCAGTTAAAAGCCAGGCAAGAAATCTGAACGTTTTAAGGAAAGTACTCATAAAGTTCTCAGAACATTAATCTGTCTTTGGCTTTCAGACAGATGATTAAATGTTAACTATTACCAGCATGTAACATGCAAAAATACAGCTGCATAAAGTCTCTCTACAAAAGTAGAAATTTGATAAATATCATCTTTTTTCAAACATATTTATTTTTCAACCAAGATTCGAATTTCTTAAGTGAGCATTGACATGAAACAAAGTTAAAGAGCTAACTAGATAGGACATAGCTGATTTTCAGATTCAGCAACATAAGGGCTAATAGAAATTTCTCAAAAATGCTTTTCTTAGGTTGGAGTTTGCTGGTTGGATTTTCCTTGTTTCAGTATTTTTACCTAGTGTTAGTACAAAGCATTTCACGCCTAGTTTTGCTAAACTTACTGCAGGGAGACATGCTTATATTATTTGGGAGGAAACCTTTCAGCTGGCAGAGAGACAAAGCTTTCTTCCCACTCATAAAAAGCCTAATTCATAAATGGACAGCATGCAAACTCATGGCAGTTTTTAAATTCATTTGAACTTCAAGGAGTTTACAGAATACTGGGCAAAGAAATCTGAATCGCAGGCAGAATAAAGTGCACTTTACACACTAAGGTAGAATAAAAGGACCTGTAAGAATGTGGATGCAATATTACTTAAAAATTGACAGCTGTTTGGCTGTATTGAGATGTAGGATAACAGACTTAGATGTCAAATTTGGGAATTCTTCATCATTCAAAGGGTGAAATTTTTCCAACAACAAGCAGGGCATATTAGTCCAACTACTTATGTTAACTCTGTTAGTGATAGATTTTTTTCCTAGACAAGGACGGTGGAATGGATACAGATCAAGTACAATCTCATTGAATGGTGGAATAGACAAGAGGAGCTGAGTGACAAACCCATGTTATTAAGCATTAGGTTTTGTAACTCTATAGACATTTTTCCTTCCTGGTCTTGCACCCCACCCGCCTGTGTTTCACATTGCATTCTAACAGCAGCGCTTTCAACATCAGAAAACGTCTCTTGAATACACGAGGTCATAGATTCTGTCCAGCTAGTTGTACAATTTAACCACTGAAATCTATCCCAAATTTAAAAAAAAATAAGATTTTCTAGTGCTGTTTGGAATCTCACTGATGAAATTAAGTGCATTTCAGTGAATTTAAGCTGTTTAGCATAACTGGCGATACATAATAAAACAGTTACGAAACAAAGGTAGCTTGGGGAAAGCATACACAATTAAAGTATACATAATGAATCCTAATTAAAGTAAAAACAAAAAAAGTCAAAGTTAAGGGGCAGTATGTTGATAAACCCTTCATTTCAGAACACTCACCTGCATATCTGACTGTCTCTGCGGAACATATTTAACTGTTTAGAGATAAATATTGGTGAATGCATGGAAACTGAAAATGGTAATCTTGCCAGCATGCTAAAATGAATTTTTTTTTGTTTCTTCCTATTGCCTTCCTAATTATATCTTGACATTTTCACAGAATGATGCATTGTTGGATTCTCCAAAAAGATTCAGCCATTTCACTCCTCTGAAAAATCAAGTTCAATGTGTTACTTTTCATGCCCCATATTTCAGATCAGAATTCAGGAACACTGAATTATCCACATCTCTGTGGATTCCTCCATTATTGTTGAGAACTGCGGTAAAATTCCTGCCTAAATTTTCTGTGAAATGCACTCTTCTTTTCTTAGTTATTATCTTCATGTTTCTTTTAGAACTTTAAATGCAGTATACTTAATAATGTATAAGTAAAAATATTTCTCATAGCAGTCTTTGTCCTTAATTGTCTCCAAATAATATTTTAACAAAATATACAAATGATAATTCAGTTTACCTGATAGCAGTAAAAATAGCCAAAAGATTATGGAATGCATAGATGAAATTGAAGCTGCTCCAGTTACAGACTCAGAATAAGAAGTTGTCATATATCTGGCTTCTTCAAGTGTCTTGAAGCTAATATCCGCTTAAAACTCTTCTGGACCTCACTTCTTGAAAGCAAGCATATAATAACAGCAATTTCAGCACTTCTACCATTTCCACAGTGAAACTAAATGGCAATTTCACAAATCACAGAATAACTGTAGCCACAAATATCCTAGTGGTCAAGTTGTGGGAAAACTTCCAAAGTTTTTTTTAAATGCCAAATTGTGCGATACAAGATGATTTTAACTTATCTACTTAACTGATGAAAAAGATTATCTCTGTCAGCACCCATATGATATGATGTTTCCAAAATTTTACAGTAAGGTAAAATTACCCTTTAGGACCCGACTTAACACTTCCCTGCAATAATAACCATTAACACTGATGTAGTGGTATCCCAGAAATAATAATAAATAGTTTGTGAAGTTTTAACCCCAAGGGGGGTAGTTACTGTGAGGAATGGAAAGTCTTAGCCATACATTCAGCAACATGTATTCCTCGCCAACAGCAACATGAAGCATGCTACATTTCAGTTGTGTAGTTAACATGCCCACCTTGTAACAGCAATGATCGCTGCACTGGTGCAAGCAGTTTTCACCTGTAACGAAGGAGGAGCAACTCTGATGGGCAGAAGGGTGCAAAGTCGCCCCCCCTTTTTGAGAATCGCAAAATCGCTATTATTTCGGCTCTGATACCAAGGAGATGAGAGAAATAAACAGCTCATACAAATTTATGAGAGAGAGGCACAGCACAGGTTGGAATGTCTCCTATTGACAAAGAGAGAGATTACTGCTATTGTCTCTTGGAGAAAGAATTGTGTATTGAGTACTGTTCTATTCATTGAAACCCCTCAGGGGGCAACCAGAGTGGGTTGGTGGAGGGATTGCATCATCCCAACCTGATTGACACCTGAGACCCCGTGAGTGGGGATAAAAGTAGGGTCTGGGGAAACACCCCTCAGATGCACCAGGAGAGACGCTACGAGACCGGTAGGGGGGCTTGTGTGTGTGTCCACCCTTGCCTGGGTGACGAGTCCTCCATGGAACGGTCTAGCTAAAGGACGGAGGGGTCATACGTGAATGGCCACAACAACAACGCATTGACGGATCAAGATCATAAAAAGGAAAGTCGGCAAGTTACTCTCTCTCTCTCTCTCTCTCTCTCTCCAACAATTGCAACACAGTGATCAGCAACTACCGCAGCCTGCATGAACTGAACTGAACTTTATATTTCTATCGGACAATTCATTATCCCCTAGACAACGATAGAGCTTATTTCTTATTGATTATTATTATACCCGCACTTTTAGGTTTAGTATTGATGACATATATTATCTGTATATTTGCATTGATATTATTTTTGTGTATTTTTACTAATAAATACTGTTAAAAATAGTATCATCAGACTTCAACGGATACTCCTATCTTTGCTGGTAAGATACCCAGTTACGGGGTTCGTAACACACCTCATCAGCTATTCTTCTGACTTAGTTTCTGAATGATAGCATCACTTAGATTAGAGGAAGTTTCATTCTGTCAAACCACATCTTCTGGGAAGTAGATTAAAATTCCCCAAACTCATTTTATATTAGTTTCTGTCAAACATATTGTGCTGACTATTACCATAAACACTGGAAACACAAGAGGCCACAGGTGCTGGTAGCTGGAGCAACAAAAAATATCTGCTAAAAGCATTCAGCAGCATCAATGGGGAGGAAGATTACTTTTTGGTTCAGGTCAAACCCTGGCATAAAGACTCCTCTCAAACCTCAGTCCCTATGTGGGGTTTCAACCAAGATCATCTCACTTTCTTTACCCCTACAAATGCTGCTCAACCTACTGAATTCCTCCAGCAGATTGTTTGTTGCCATAAACTCCGATGATTTCGTTTCCTAGTGATTAAGCACGCATATTGTTGCTCAGACTGAGCTACTGCATCTGTTCCAATCAAAACATTTTTTTTCAAGATGGCACTCAGCTGCAGTCTCTGTTGAGATCATTGGCTAGACCTAGGTAGTTTTTTTAACTTTATTTTAGGTTTGTAGGTATGGTTTTGGTGACAGTGAAGGCAGTTAGGGGTCAGGTTAGGGTTTAGGGACAGAGATGTGACAGAATTAGAGGACAAGCTGGAATGTAAGCCTCCACTCCACATTCAAAAGCCAGTGACGAAGGCATGGTCAGACCAACGAGGACATTCAGGGTCCTGTCATTGACAAGAATGAAGTTTGAGACCTCGTTATCGGGGTCCCGTGGAGTGGAGGCCCGATGGCCAGAGGAGGAACAGGATTTGTTTCTCTGTGGTTGCCTTGTTACTTGGTGTTTTGTGTTTTGTTGTGTTCTGTGTTGTGCTGCCGGGTATGATGAGCATATGCTATGTTGGCACTGGAATGTGAGGCAACACTTACCGGCTGCCCCCAGCACATCCTTGAGAGTGCTGGTTGTTAACACAAGACACATTTCACTGTATGTTTCCACATACATGTGATAAATAAATCTAAATGTAAATCTGAATCTGATACAGTTGTTAAATAGGATTTTTGACTCCCTGACCAACAAGCCACTATCGCTGAGGATAAACAGCCGCAATTGTCCTCAACACTGGTGGGAAGGCAGCAGAGAGAGGAGAATCATAGTTGGAAAAGGGGGCAGGGAGAGGGGAGGGAGCAGGAAACACCAGAGAGACGCTCTGTAATGATCAAATAACCATTTGTTTGGATTCAAATGACCCTGCCTAGTGTCTGGACCCACACCACCAACCCTGCCACCTTGGCATTTCTTCTCTGCCACCTGTCCCACACTCTCCCGCTTCGCCCCACCCTCACTAGTCCCAACATCCTTTGCTCCCTCCGGATTACAAACTCACTGTCTGGTCCACGTTGACAAAGACAGCACTGTGCAAAATAACTAAGTAGTGCAGAAAGGGAGCAAAAACAGTGAGGGAGTATCCATGGCTGAACTGTTCAGAAATCTGATGACAGATGTAAAAGAAGCTGTTCTTAAAACATTGAGTGTGTGTATTCAAATTCTTGTACCTCATCATTGACGATAGTAATGTGAAGAGGGCACGTCCTACATGTGAGATCCTTAATGATGGATGCTGCCTTCTTGAGAATCGCCTTTTGAAGATGGCTCAATGGTCAGGAGACTTAACAACAGTGCTTAAGTTGAGGGGATTCAGTGCTTTAAGTTTGTAGGAGAGATCGAGGCCAATAGCCTGTCCTGGTCCAAACCCATAAATAACATGACCAAGTACACCAGTGCCTCTACTTCCTTGGAGACAAAAGAAATTTGGCCTGCCCCTATTGACCAACACTAATTTTTATAGACACACCATAGGAAGCATTTTATCCATATGCATAAACACAAGAGATTCTGCAAGTGCTGGAAATCCAAAGCAACAGAGACAAAGTGCTGGAGGAACTCAGCAGGTCACGCAGCATCTATGGAAATGAACAAACAGTTGATAATTCAGGCCGAGGCCCTTTTTCAAGACGGGAATGGAAGGGTGAAACATTAGAATAAAAGGTGAGAGGAAGGGGAGGAGGATAGCTAGAAGGTGATTGGTGAAGCCAGGTAGGTGGGAAAGGTAAAGGATTGGAGAGGAAGGAATCTGATAGGAGAGGAGAGTGAACCACAGAAGGGGAAGGAGGGGGGACACGAGGGGTGGGTGATCAGCAGGTGAGAAAAGGTAAGAGGCCAGAGTGGGGAATAGGAGAAGAGGGGAGTGGGTGGGAAAATTTCTTTACCAGAACGAGAAATCAATATTCATGCTAACAGGTTGGAGGCTACCCAGGCGGAATATAAAGTGTTGCTCCTCCACCCTGAGGCTGTTTAGGTACTTACGAGAAAGCTGTGCACACATTTATTTAAGAACGAGAGCAGCAAGTTTAGCAAGTACCGCAGTTCAGTGACCGTGAGATCTGGGGCCAGGAGGTACATAATGAAGACATTTCAGCTGAGGTAAATTGAAAGGCCAAATAAAGGGAAGTAGCATGAAATGAGCCAGAATCCCAGAGTAAGATGAATTACCCTGGACAATTGAACAGTCCCTGATTATCAGTTTGTGTCTGAGCTATGGCGGAGGCTTTATTAGAACAACGGAAATGTTTGCAGTTCTTGGTAGCAGGATGAGTCTGTGACTTGTTTGGATGATACAAGACAGCTGTTTTGCAGAGCTTTTGGGATGATAATTGTTCCATTAACAAAGTTCTCTGATAAGGTGGAAGGTAAAAGCTCAGCATGGGATGTTGACATCAATCAAATCTGATGATGTCGCTGCAGTAGACAGGACCTACTAGGCTTAAATCAAATTCAGACTGATCGATGACTGTGTTGTGCTGTGGAAGTGATTCAAAGATTCTGAAGCTCCCATGAATGATGTTACGCCAGATAGAGCTCAAGCATGGCAAGATAGGCTGAAAACAGTTAAGACCAGTGTGAACAGTGGAAGCATTCCAGAAAGGGAAAGTCAAAGACAACATCTTTCTAACTTCAAATCAAACAGCACAGAATAAGAAAGCTGAAGGTTATATGCAGTTAATCAGAGAACTTAGAACAGTACAGCAGAGTATAGGCACTTCAGCCCATGATGTTGTGCTGACCTTTTAGATCAATCTAAGCATTCCCTCCCATATGTAGCCTCCGTCAGTCATGGTCAACTATGGGTACTGCGCTTCTGGTAGTCACTGGGAGTGGCTTTTCCAGGGTGCAAGCCAGGGCAGAGTCGATATGGAGATCTGTCTGTTGCCCATGCAGTCTCGACCCCCCTCTCCATGCTGACGACAGGTCCACAGGAACGATGAAAGTCGATACAGTTTGGTGCCAGCAGCATCGCAGGAGTTGCCGTGCCAGTGCTGGGTACAGCAGTCAGCCGCCTTCGGGACTCTGACTCCGGATTTTTCCTCAGGGTTGACTCCCAAAGCTTCTCCCATGAGTGGGTATAGCCACAAGGCAGCAGAGGTTTGAAATCGGAGTTTTCCCTCTCCTAGATGAGCTACCATCCGTGGTTAATGAGCCCCATCTGCCCAGAGCAACTGGTTTTAAGGCGCCAGTGGCCCACCTTTGCCCCTTCTGTCAGTGAGAACAGCTCCGCCGGGCATCAGAACTATGCCACACGTGAAGGCCAGGAGTTGGACTTGGTTGTCAGAGGCTGTTTGAGATGCACACCATGAAGAGCATTTGTTTAGCAGTGGGAGCTCATCCCCACTACCACCCTTCGGCTATGACTACCCTTGGAGCCTCCCTCCCATATAACCTTCCATTTTTTTCTCATCCATGTGCCTGCCTAAGAGATTCTTAAATGTATCCGCATCAAAAGAGATGGTTGTTGACTTCAGGAGGGCATGGAGCGACCACTCCCCGCTGAACATTGACGGCTCTTCAGTAAAGATTGTTAACAGCACCAAATTTCTTGGTGTTCACCTGGCGGAGAATCTCACCTGGTCCCTCAACACCAGCTCCATAGCAAAGAAAGCCCAGCAGCGTCTCTACTATCTGCGAAGGCTGAGGAAAGTCCATCTCCCACACCTCCATCCTCATCACATTCTACAGGGGTTGTATTGAGAGCATCCTGAACAGCTGCATCACTGCCTGGTTCGGAAATTGCACTATCTCCGATCGCAAGACCCTGCAGCGGATAGTGAGGTCAGCTGAGAAGATCATCGAGGTCTCTCTTCCTGCCATCACGGACATTTACACTACACGCTGCTTCCGCAAAGGAAACAGCATTATGAAGGACCCCATGCACCCCTCATACAATCTCTTCTCCCTCCTGCCGTCTGGGAAAAGGCTCCGAAGCATTCGGGCTCTCACGACCAGACTATGTAACAGTTTCTTCCCCCAAGCTATCGGACTCCTCAACACCCAGAGCCTGGACTGACACCTTGCCCTACTGTCCTGTTTATTATTTATTGTAATGCCTGCAATGTTTTTGTGCACTTTATGCAGTCCAGTGTAGGTCTGTAGTCTAGTGTAGCTTTCTCTGTTTTTTTTTATTACGTTGTTCAGTCTAGTTTCATGTAACACCATGGTCCTGAAAAACATTGTCTCATTCTTACTATGCACTGTACCAGCAGTTATGGTTGAAATGACAATAAAAGTGACTTGACTTGACTTGATCTCCCACCACCTCCAGCACTGTGTTCCATGCACTTACCATTCTCTGTATAAAAACCTACTTCTGACATCTCTCTTATAATTTCCTCTAATCACCTTAAAAGTATGTCTTCTCATTTTAGCCATTGCCACCCTGGGGAAAAGGTGCTGTCCGTCCAATCTATCTATGCCCCTTATTATCTTATACGTCTCTATCAAGTCCTTTCTTATCATCCTTCCGTCCAAAGAGAAAAGCCATTGCTCATAAGACATGCTCTCTAATCCAGTAGCATTCTGGTAAATCACCTCTGCACCCTCTCTAAAGCTTCCACATCCTTCCTATAATGAGGAGACCAGAACTGAAGCAGAATACTCCAAGTGTGTCTGACCAGGGTATTATAAAGCTGCAACATTACCTCATGGCTCTTGAACTTAATCTTTAAACTAACAAAGGCCAACACACCATATACCTTCTTAACTACTCTATCAACTTGCATGACAACATTGAGGGACCTATGGACTTGGACCCGAATACTCCTCTGTTCCTCCACATTGCTAAGAATCCTGCTTAACTCTGGAACATCCAGTAGCTATTCCTGCCCACGTGACAGCCACGTCTCTGTAATGGCCACAGTGTATATGAGTAAACCCATTTCAACCCATCCAAATGACTACATTTATGCCCTATCCACTGCCTATCCTTCTGTCCCAGGAAGTGGCCACAAATGAAGAAGACACTGACCTCGAGGAATATGCCTCATCTTTCACAAGCTGCATCAGTAAGTGTGTAGATGGCATTGGTACCTCAAGAACGGTCATTTGATGGCCCAACCAGAAGCCCTGGCTGAACACAGAAGTGCACTCCCTATTCTAAGTGCAGAATGCAGCCTTCAAATCCGGTGACAGAACAGTCAGGAGAAACCTCACCTTAGGCATCTTTGAACTGTTCCCACCTTCCCTATGGTCTTACTTTCAAGAAATCTTCATCTCATGTTCTCAATATTTATTGCTTATTTTTTTCTCTTTTGAATTTGCACAATTTGTCTTTTGCTCATTAATTATGGTTCTTAGATTTACTAAGTATGTCTGCAAGAAAATCTCATCAATGCCTCTACTGTACTTTCTGCAGAGGCTGAAGAGAACAGGACTATGCACATCCATAGTCACATCATTCTACAGATGTGTAGAAGCTTCTACAATGGCTAGTAAAAACTGTCTAATGCATCACCAGCACCAGCCTAATCATCAAGGACATATACACAGAAGGGTGCCAGAAAAGGGCCAGTAACATGATGAAGGACCCCACCCTCCTTACCCATGGACTCTCTGTCTCACTCCCATCTGGAAGGAGGCTATGTAGCATCCATGCCAGGGTTGTCAGACTCAAAGCAGTTACTTTCCCCGAGCAGTATGGCTGATCAACACCTCCACCCATTAACCAACCCTTTCACACACTCAGCCACTATCATTTTATCACTTTCCATCAGCCACCTTATGTACAGACAGTTCTGGGCCTAAGTATCACCTTATGGACATACAATTAATCTATGTATACAAGTCAGCTTATGTATTTATATTTATAGTATTATTATTGTGCTCTTTATCTTATTGTGTTTTTTTTGTGCTGCATCAGATCTGGTTTAGCAATTGTTATGTTCTCCTTTATACTTGTGCACAGAAAATGATTTAAACAATCTTAAATCTTGAATCTCCACAGAATCTCTAAACATTGCATCCATCTTTATACAAACTCCATTATCTGACATACCACTCTGGTTCCCATACCCCTGCCAACCTTGTTTAAACTCGCCCCAGCAGTGCTAGCAAACTTGCTCTCAAGGACGTTGGTCCCTCACATGTTCAGGTGTAATATGTACCTTTTGTACTGATACCTTTCCCAGAAGAGATCGCAATATCCTCAAATCTGAAACATTGCCCCCGTTTCAATTCTTCAGCCACATATGCATCTGCCATATCATCCTATCCCTACCCTCAATGGCACATGACGCTGAGAGCAATCCTGAGATCACTGGCACTGAGGTCCTGCTCTTTAGCTTCTTTCCTTGCTCCCTACACTTGCGATTCAGGACTTCAAGAAAGTAATAATAGTAGTATGGAATGTGAGATTAATTATGCGTAATATTTTTTATAAATAATTTATGGAAATGATCAGAAATTGACAGATATTGTTGGAGTGTTAAATTAGTTTATTAACTAGATTTTCTCGTAGAAAGAACTAAAGAGATGCATAAATTTACGTGTGCTTAAGTTTTGGAACTGTGTAGCTAATATACAGGTCTATTACCAGGTTTTGGCAGCATAATGTCACATACATAAATAGTTAATCACTGGTAGAATTTAATGTACACAAAAGTCAACTTCAAGAACTGGGATGTACTGTGTGGAATGTCTTTGGTTGTTCCAAACATTATCATTTTGTTGGGTGTTGGCAATGTTAAGGAAAGGATTTTATTTTGTGTGATTGATAGCTCTGTTCTTGTCTTAATGAGCAGCAGCACAAAAGAGTCAAAAGACACTACAAGAGGGAGATGAATTTAATGATGAAACAGAACATATCAAGAAGTATGCAGAAGTTGATAATATTATCAAACTAATGGATCGAAAAGGATTCAAGACTCAAGAAGTTATATGTCTCATTAGCAGTTGTAATGAAGTGAAGGATTACAAAAATGGAGTAATTATTCAAGTAGACTTCGTCCATCTGCCTTTCAACCACAGCACCACCCCACCACCCCCCACCCCCTGTCCTCTCACCCACATCCATATCGCCTGCTAACTCTTGTTCCATCCCTTTCCTCCACTTTCTTACATTGGCTATCTCCCTTCTATTTCTCATTCTTGATGAAGGGCGTCAACCCCAAATGTCAACTGTCCATTTTCCCTCCATGGATGCTGCCTGATCAGTTGGGTTCCTCCACCTTTTGTGTATAACCAAGAAGGGTAGTTTTAATGGTGTATTATAATTTTAATTTAGTTTGGACAAGTACACTAACTCGTATCTGAATGCTAGAGAATTTCTAGGGTTTGTTCAGGGTAGGTTACTGCAATAACACATTCTAAAACTAGTTAGGGGTAGGTAATTATAGATTTAGCTGTAATAAATGTGCAAGATTTAGCTTTCGTTCCAGTGTTCCATTTCCATTTATTGGATTGTCATCATAATATAATTGGGTTCACTATGATGTCAAAATGTGGCTAATAAGCCCCACAGTGTTCCCATTGGCCATCCTAATCCTCACAAAATGGAGTGGAAGTCATCCATCCTCCATCCTGAGGGACTGCTGAAGAAGTGCCAAAAGGGAGAAGTGCAAAATAGCTACTCCACGTTTCCCATTTTGATGAAGCAGTGAAGCAAGAGTCTGTCCACAGTAAACTAAAACTATTTACCAGTAATGTTACAGGAAGTCTGGGTTTGTCAAAGCTCACCAATGATGCATTGTGTGCAATATACCTGGGAACATTAAATTAAATTACAAGAACTTACTAATACATTAATTAAATGAATCTAACTGTTCTTTTTAAACTTTAAATGGTTAACCGCGCATTATCTGTCAGAACACAACATTTTCTCAAATATTAATGGTGGTGATCCAAAGAGAATTAGAGGTCTGTATATATAGATTGTTAGAATGCTATATAGAACTTGCAAAACAATGATCAAAACATTTAATGTCATGCTGGGCTTTGTACCCAGAGGCCTGGAACATAAGGAAGCAGATGGGAACTAAATTAAATCTGGGCAGCTCACATCTGGAATACAGCAGACAGTTCTACTTTAGAAAAGATATATGTATATGGAAAGAACACAATGCTTAATTACTTGTGAATTCTGGTAGTTGGGTCACTGGAAGAGATAATATACAGTAGAAAGCTATGCTCAAAATCAAAAGCAAGAGTCAAAATCAAGTTTATCGTATGTACACGTATGCAGTGAAAAATTTACTTGCAGAAGCATTACAGTAACATAGCATCAATATAAGCAGCATTCACAAGAAAAAATAAAATATACATAATTTTTACAAGAAAAAACACAATTAGACTCAAAAAAGGCAATTTTAGTGCACAGTTCTCCAATGGTCATAGTGTTGCTAAATTATAATTATCAGGGCTTTACCATTTGGTTCAAGAGCCACTTCAGGCTTCTGTAGCTCCAGCCCAGTGCTGGCTGCAAGAAAATGGCATGGCCCATTTGGTGCCACTTAGCTGAATTTTTCAAGAATATTAACTGAATTATACTATACCTAGCTCACTGTGTAGACTTGCTGCTAACTTTTCTTGTCCGTAGACACTTAGTTTCTCTGATGCAGATGCTTCCTGCCTGACTGTGTCCCTTGAAATGGCAGAGAGACCAAAAAACATTTTAATATTTTTAAAAGTCTTCAATGACCAATTTGATTAAAACCTTTTCTTTCTAAAAAGCATGATTTAGAGCTAACAATTTTCATAAAAGCAGGGCTTTCTTGCTTTTCCTGTTCAATGACTTGGAACACTAACTCTGTTTCTCCCTCTACAGATACTATCTGAGTTGCTGAGTGTCCCCAGGTTTTTCTGTTCTTATACGGTTAAAAACACATTGCTCTACGAACCAGCCATCAGAAAAGTGATGTTGACAATCAATGTGGTCACAAAGTTTGGGTGTTGTGTCACTTGATGACATTAGTTAAGAAAGTTTTCTGCCAGAGAAGACGTGCAAACGTAAATACAATTGGAAATTTAGAATTGTATTTCCAACACATGCTAAATTGCCAGGAAGTGGGGTAATATTGTTCTATTCTGGGCTGAGATGATTTACCTGTACAACACCTCATTTTAATTACATACCTACTTTATATATATATATATATATATATATATATTTATTTATTTACCTATCTATCTATTTATTTATTTAGCAATACAGCGTGAAGTAGGCCCTCTTGGTCCTTTGAGCCACGCCCCCCCAGCAACACCTGACCAACCCGATTAACCCTAAACTAATCCCTAAACATACAACTTACCTGGTAGGTCTTTAGACTGTGGGGGGAAACCTGTGCATTCCACAGACTCCTTACAGGAAAGTGCGAGAATTGAACTCCAAACTCTGGAACATCCTGAGCTGTAATAGTGTTGTGCCAACCCCCAGGCTACCATGGCTGATCTAGGTTTATTCTGCAGTATAGACTTAGTGGACCTGAATTATTGCAATTCTGCTCAGACCAAAAAGCAGGATTCATTGGCAATGATGCTTAGTTCAACCCAAGCAGAGAATGGGGTTGTTGAGAAAAGGAGGTTACAATTCCCTTCATATCTTGCTAAATTTAATGACAACATGTTTTGAAGTATTCATACTAACAATACACTGGATTAACAGGCAGCGGGGGCAGGTGTGGAGCTAATTCTGTAGCATGGGAAAGTTGGGGCATTTATATACCCTGGAGGAGAACAAAACCTTAGAGGGACAAACATCCCTCACATTTTTGGGGACTAACATTTTCCAATATCCTAAATACATACATCTTATAAATTATAGAATAACTTGGACTTAAGACTACACAATAATTTTCAGGTTAATATAACATAGCTTGTCTACAGAGATGCTATGGCCAAGAAGACATACCGGCGCATCTACTGCCTCAAAAGGCTAAGGAAATTTGGCACGTCCCTCTCCTCTCCAAATTTTACAGATGTACCATAGAATGCATCCTATCCAGATGTATCAGAGCTTGTAATGGCAACTGCGCTGCCAAAGATTACAAGGAATTGCAGAGTTGGCAACACAATCCACTTCATCACAAAAAACGCCCTTCCTTCCCCTTGCTCTGTCTACAAAATAATCAAAGAATCCAGTCATTCTCTCTTCTCCGCCTTCCATCACACTGTTGATAACAAAAGCTTGAGAACATGTTACACTAGGCTTGTCAGCTTCTATCCTGCTGTTATAATACACTTGAATGATAAAGATGAACTCCTGATATCACAATCCATGATATCACTTGTCATGGCTGTTGCACCTTATTTGGATTTTCCATTGGGGCTCCTATGCCCCAAGCTCTCTCTTTTGTATCTCTTCTGCTCCTCCTTTCTCCAAAGTTAGAACAGAGTTATTAACATCTCATTGAATTTATCAATATTTTCATTTGCTGAGAGAGATGAAGGTCATACCATTGGAAAAGAGCTCAGTATTTTGTTGTCCATGTACTGCAGTACTTTTCACTTGTTTATACCCATTGCACCTGAAGCTCTATTCCCTTCCAACCAGCAGCAGCTTTTAATCTTTTCTTCAAACTTTTTGTTGGGCAAAATTAAGAACATCATAATGATTGTATTTTCTGTTTAACTGCAGAAGCTGATTTTTTTTAGTTATATTTAATATTTCATCACTTAGAAAGGAGCCGGACATTAATAATTAGTAATGAGTTTATTATTTTCACATGTACGAGATAGTGAAACGCTTTAGTTTATAAACCACCTGGACAGATCAGTCACTTCATAAGTCCACAAGAAAGCAACAACAGAATACAGAGTAGGGTGTTATATTTACAGAGAAAGTGCATTGCAAAGGGAGAGTTTGGGGCACAGGGATCCAAATGGAAAACTCAATTTATAATTGCCATTTTCACTGTTGGCATCATTTTAACCAAGCATTCCTCCATATTCTTTCAAGTTATAAATAACTACACTCCCTGAAATACTTTCTCACTGAATTAATTACAGTTTGCATGTTCTCATTGTGACGACATGGGTTTCCTCCTGGTGCTCCAGTTTCCTCCCACATACCAAGGGGTAGTTTAATTGGCCATTGCAAATTGCTCCCAGTGTGTCTGAGAATAGTAGAACCAGGAAGGAGCTGATAAGAAAGTGGAGAGAGTTTTTAAAAAGCTGGAAGTAGTGTAGGATTAGGGCAAATGGGTTTTTGATCGTTGGAATTGACTTGATGCAGCAAAGGGGTGTTTCTATGCTGTACCTCTGTATAATGTTTCCACTATCAAGTTCTTTTCAGTGTAAGACATCTCATTATAAAGAATACTCAAACACATCTTTGTGTGTGTATATCACTTTCAACTTTAAGAATCCTTGAAACTCTTGAATGAAAACAGAAAATGCTGAAATAATCAACCGGTTGGTTTGCATCTGTGCAGAGGGCAATGATTCAGATTGATGGCCTAAATAATTTACTGGAGAGCTAGATATGTAAATATGAGAGAAATGAATAATAAATAAAAGGGTATTCTTTCAGTGCTAGATGACATGGAATGGAAAGATGGTCATGTGGAGCATATCACAGGCCTGTCAGTCTTTTTCCAGTCAGGTTAATTCTATGTATTACAGAAAATAAATTTATTTTCAATTGTCCCATGCAGTAGCAACTTCCACATTCTTCCCACTCCATGGTAACAATAGTTTTCCTCAATTCTTTGTTGTATTTATCTTACCCTTAAAATGACAGATTTTGAAACTTCACTGTATCTATGCATGAAATGCAAAAGGTTGGTTTGCAGGTGCAGCAGGCTATCAAGAAGGCAAATAGAATGCTAGAGAGATTGAATTTAAGGGCGGGGAAGTTATGCTGTAACTGTACAGGGTATTGGTGAGGTCACACCTGGAGTACTGCATACGGTTCTGGTCTCCTTACTTGAGGAAGGATATACTGGCTTTGGAGATGGTGCAGAGTAGGTTCACCAGGTTGATTTCAGAGATGAGGGGGTTAGACTATGAGGAGAGATTGAGTCGCCTGGGACTGTACTCGCTGGAATTCAGAAGAATGAGAGGAGATCTGAAAGAAGCATATAAAATTATGAAAGGGATAAATAAGATAGAGGCAGGAAAGTTGTTTCCAGTGGTAGGTGAGACAAGAACTAGGGAACATTGCCTCAAGATTCAGGAGAATAGAGTTAGGACAGAGATGAAGAGGAACTGCTTTTCCCAAAGGGGGTGAATCTGTGCAATTCTCTGCCCAATGAAGCAGTGGAGGCCTCCTCAGTAAATATATTTAAGACAAGGTTGGATAGATTTTTGCATAGTAGGGGAATGAAGGGTTATGGGGAAAAGGCAGGTAGGTGGAGATGAGTCCATGGTCAAATCAGCCATGATCTTATTGAATGGCAGAACAGGCTCGACAGGCCAGATGGCCCACTCCTGCTCTGATTTTTTATGTTCTTATGTTCTGATCTAGCCTATCAAAACCCATATGAATTTTAAAGATCACAGGGTTAGCAGAAATACTGCCTTTCTAGAGCCCCAGTTGTTTGAATAGGTGTTCTTATTGATTGAACACTCCTTAAAATAGCAATGATTAATATTGATTGTAGACTTTCACAGATTTATTAAATACACTGTAATAACTATTATTAATAATAATTAAATACAGATTGAACAGCAAAACTTACAGAATTGTGTGAGATTTACCCAGGAAGTAGAAAACAGGTTAAAGCTGTGTCCTGTGTACTTGACCGGTCAAGGTATCAGTTCAAATACCTACAATTTATATTCCTTGTTCTCAGTTGTACTTAGTAATTCACATTACCTATTACAGAGTTAAAATTTAAGATTAATTATATTATATTATATTTGTAATACATATTCAACTCCCTAAACATGTTACACTTCTTAATTTTCCCAGGTACACTGAGTCCTTCAAAGGTTGAGTGAACAAAGCTTGTGCAGAATACTTGATGACTGATGGAGGCAAGGACATTGAGAACTATGGATTTCCTGAAGACAGACACTAATCTGATTCAACAATAGCCTTCTATTTATCTTCAAGTAGGAAATAAGGACACTTAATAATATTAGTCTTCAGTTCCATTCACAGCTCCTCAGATAATAAAGCAGTTTGCATTCCCATTCAGCAAAACCTGGGTAATATTCACGGTCTAGAAGTGGCCAGACAATGAGTGACTCAATAAGAATCAATTGCAGTTACAGTACACACTACAATTGAAGGCAAAAGTTCTTCACTGGAACAATACTGCATGAAATTTAGTACCAATCCACATAGTAACTGACCATTGTTGTTAATTGTACAGTAAATTAATTTGGGGTGAATTGGTGAAGTGCAGATAACTTTGAGGGTTACAGTGACAGATACTAAGGTTCTTAAGAAATGCAGGAACATAAAGAGGAGAATGAGAAAAGATGTTATGGTCCGGTCCGGAGCCCATATTCCGGTTCTTGATCCGGTCCACGGACCCCGGACTCCGGGTCTTGTAGTCGTCCCTCCTTTCACCCTTCAGCCCAAGTAGTCACACCTGTGGATCATCGTGGCTTGTTTGGACTCAAGGAGGCGCACCTGATGCCCATTGGCTGGCGGTGTATATAGGGGTCTCTGGGACTGGGGTGGGGGTTGTCGTCCCGCCTATCCTGTTCCTCTGGCTTGGAGTTCCCCTCGTTAAAGACGAGTTCTTTGAGTAAGTCTGGCAGTCACCCTGGACCTAATTCCTTTCCTATCCCTTGCCTCTGTTGGGCAAGCCTGGCTGGACTGCAGTTGCTTGGCAGGGGACTCTGCCCCTTTCTATCCCTCACTGCTGATGGGTTGTGCCCCGCAACCTACCCAGGTGCCCTGTGACCTGCTCAGGCCCCCTGTGTTCCTGCCTGGGAGGTCCGGGCTCTGCCTAGGAGTTAAGCGGCCCACCCAGTGAACTCCAAGATCCTGCCTCGCCTGAACTCCAAGACTCTCCCAGAACCCCAGAATCACCTTGAACGTCACGTCCCTCACGCACACCACGGTCACCACATCTTGTCTATCGTTTAGTTGTTCCCGTCCTGTCCCTAGTACTTCAGTGCCTGTGTCCTGCACTTGGGTCCAGCCTCCTGTCCCCTTATGACAAAAGATTCTGGGGGATGTTCAAAAGAACATCATCAACTTCAACTTCCAGCAATGTGGTGCTGAGTGCTATGACTTCAAAGTCCATCATACTCTCCTGATGTAAGGTTTTAATAAGCTGCCTGCTAAATCCTTGTCTCCAATACAGACACAGCAACCTTCTCCAGCCTTACAGCACTAAGTCAATGTACTTTAGTTCACCAACAATCAGCTAAGAGAGCCTGGATTTCATAAACTAAACTCTCACATTCTACCTTACAGGACCACCTACCCTAATCATAATGTGTCAATGACCGGAATGGCTCACTACAACCAGTGATGGACAACCCAATGTGAAGCATATTTGCACAGCCGTACAGGATTTACCTCACTACTAACAATGGTGTGCTAAATCCAGAGGGTATTCCTCTACTAACCCCCCCACCCCGCAACCTGTTTCTCCACCATCTTTTGCAACAGCAGGGACAGGTAGAATGCACTGGTATTTGTGTACTCAGGGTTCAAAGTAAATTTATTATCAAATTACATATATGTCATCATATACAACCTTGAGATTCATTTTCTTGCGGGCAAACACAGTAATCACAAGAAACACAATATAAGCAATGAAACAAGATGGACGAAGAATCAGTGTGCAAATACAAAATGATAGAGAAAAAGAGAAATAATAATAATAACTAAACAATAAACATCAAAAGCATGAGATGAAAAGTCCTTGAAAGTGAGTCCATAAGTTGTGGGAACAGTTTAGTGATGGGGCAAGTGAAGTTATCCCCTCTGGTTCAAGAGCCTGATGGTTGAGGGGTAATAGCTGTTCCTGGAGCTGAGGGCGCTGATCCGAGGCACCTGTACCTGCTTCCTGATGGCAGCAGCGTGATGAGAGCATGGCCTGGATTGTGGGTGGCCTTGATAATAGATGCTGTTTCCCTGCAGCATCACTCTGTATAGGTGTGCTCAATGGTGAGGCTTTACCAGTGATGGACTGGGCCGTATTCATTACTTTTCCATACAACTCTGAAATGATAACACTGAGGGATTTGAAGCCGCTGACTTTCTACACCCCTGATCCCCCAACGAGGACTGGTTCATGGACCTCTGACTTCTTCCTGCTGAAGTCAATAATCATCTTCTTGACCTTGCTGGTATTGAGTGAGAGGTTTCTGCTGTGGCACCACTCAGCCAGATTTTCAAAGTCCCTCCTATAGGCTGATTCGCCACCACCTTTAACTCAACCAGTGACAGTGGTGTTGTCAGTGACTTAAATATGGCATTGGAGCTGTGCTTAGCCTCACAGTCATAGGTGTAAAATTAATACAACAGCCACTCGCATCAGGATGAGGTTTATGTTGTGCACTCTTCTCTCCCTTTGCAGACTCGTACATCATGGCCCAATGCATGAAATGCATTCTGATGAAATATGGCATGAGCCAAACCCCACCATATGCTCCAGTGATGAGAGAACTTTACATGTTATTGCCTGCCTAGAAGAATAAGTTACAGGGAAATTAGTAGTGGGGGTGGGGGGAGGTTTGAAATAGGATTACTCTTTGAACTGGTACTGACTCAATGAGCTGAATGGCCGCTTTCTATGTCATAAGGAAAGATATGAAAAATATGGAAAGAAAAATGCAGCAATCAAATTACAAAAGTTTAACTGTACAATTTGGCTTAAATGGAATTTCATGGCTGAGTAAGGGACAGGGAGAAAAAGATCTTCATTCAGCGAGTGTTGAGAATATGGAGAGCTATCAATGCTGAGATAAACATTTGAAGAGATGAGGACTGGTTATTGATGCAGATTGATGTAGATGAAAAGGGATGTGCTTCAAATGGACCATAAGTGCTATTGAGAAGTTTTTTTGGGTCAGGTGGCCTATTTACAGTACCTGCTGGATTGTCTGTCACTAAACAAGCAGTGGAACAAAAAGCGTCAACGTAATGGGAACAAGCTTGAGTTAGCATGAAAGACTTCATTTATCATCGTGTGAATTAACTTCAGCTCCGAAATGACTGCACCTTATAAAACTTATAATAGGAATGAACTATGCAGCTGTGATAAAGGATTTAGCTATGAAATTCCCTGAGGCTTTCAGTAAACCTTGTGTACTACATCAGGGCAAGGCATTTCTGGCCACAATTTCAGTGGAAGCCAATTCTGCGATATCTCTGCTCCAAATTCAATCCACCTAAATTTCTCAGCATGCATTCCTCCCCCAAAGGACCTACCTACTGTCTATTAAAGTATATGTAAGTGCACTCTCAAACTAGCAGTATCCTAGGAGAAAGTATGCCTGTTGCTAGGATACATGTGCACTGACAGCTCGGTTGTTAAATGCTACCACTGGGAAGGGTGTTTCACACCAATCTTTTTGTCCTTAAATTTGTTCCTGATTATCTGTGCGAGATCACTGAAAAATGGTCACTCCACAAAGCAGTACACTCACCCAAGGGAAAGCACTTAAGCAGAAAGGATGGTAATTACGCATATATCTGTGCAAATATTTACAATGGAAGAGGCTAATAAAGATTGAGGGAGTTTTTAAAATCCCAGGGGTTATACACAACTCCCTCTACATTCCATTTACAATGCAAACATAGATGATATTTTCTTAAGAACTTTGTGAAATGGTGTGTATTTCACTAGTTAACACCACCCTTGTAACTAACAAACATGACAGCCTAAAGCGCGTTTATGAATTTTCAATTACACTAAAACAATGTTCTGTGTCAGCCTAACATGGTTATAAAAAACAAAATCACATGAAATATCCCTGTAATGTTTTGTGCTTAGTCATTTCCAGCATATACTGTTCTGTTGATCTCACATGCCGACACAGAGCCATGCAGCTGCGACTTCAGGAACCGGATCAGAAACAGAACCAGGTTTAGCATCACTGGCATACATTGTGAAATTCACTGCTTTGTAGTGGCAGTACATTGCAATACGTGATAATAAAAATGCTGCAGGAACTCAGCAGGTCAGGCAGCAACTGGGGCGATGAACAAAAAGTTGATGTTTTGGGCTGAGACCCATCCCCAGGATTGGAAAGGAAGAGGCAAGACTCCAAGATAGAAAGATGTGGCAAGGAGGAGGATAGCGAGAAGATGTAAGGTGAAGCCAGATGGGTAGGAAAGATAAAGGGCTGGAACAGAAAGAACCTGATAGGAGAGGAGAGTGGGAGAAAGGGAGTGGGAGAAAGGGAAGGTGGAGGGACCATAAGGCAGATAAGAAGAGGGGAGGGAGTGAGGGAATCACTTTTTTACTTGAAGGGGTAATCGATATTCGTGCCTCCAGTTTGGAGGTTATCCAGATGGAATATAACGCTCATCCATACTGAGGGTGGCTTCTTCTTGGCACAAGTGGAGGCCATGGACCAACATATCGGAAAATGGGAATGGGAAATAAAATGTTTGGCCACTGGGAAGTTCCACTTTGAGGATGGAGCAGGGATGCTCAATGAAGCAGTCCCCCAATTTACGATGGGCCTGAACAATGTAGAGGAGGCCACATCAGGAGCACCAGACACACCGGATGACCCCAGCAGATTCACAGGTAAAGTATTGCCTCACTTGGGAGGACTGAATGGAGGTGAATGGGCAGGTGTACCACTTAGGCCACTTGAAATGTTAAGTGCCAGGAGTGGGGAGGGACAAATGGGCAAGGGAATCATGGAGAGAGTGATCCCTGTGGAACGCGGGGGCGGGGGGGGGGGGTAAAGATGTTTGGTGGTAGGATTCTGTTGAAGATGGTGGAAGTTGCAGAGAATTATGTGTTGGGTGCAGAGGCTGGTGGGTTGGTAGGTAAGGATGAGAAACTCTATTTCTATTAAGGCGGCAGAAAGATAGGGTGAGAGCAGATGTTCAGGAAATGGGGGAGATGCGGGGGAGGTCATAAGCAGAACTTCCTGGTGGATAAACATCTTAATTCCGATTCCCATTCTCTGAGGCCACCCTCAGGGTGAGGAGTAACACCTCATATTCCATCTGCGTAAGCTCTAACCAGATGGCATGAGTATCAATTTCTCCCTCCTGTTAAAAAAAATTCCCTCCATCTCTCCTCTTCTACTCACCTCTCTGGACTCTTACCTCTTCTCATCTGCCTATCACCTTGCCCTGGGTCCCCTCCTCCTCCCCTTTCTCCGATGGTCCACTGTCCTCTCCTATCCGATTCCTTCTTCTCCATTTATCTCTCCAACACACCTGGCTTCACCTATCACATTCTAACTATCCTTTTTCCCCTCCATCAAACTTTTTACTCTGGCATTTTCCCCCCTTCCTTTCCAGTACTGAAGAAGGGTCTCAGTCCAAAACGTCAACTGCTTATCCATTTCCATGGATGCTGTCTGACCTGCTGAGTTCCTCCAGCGTTTTGTGTGCAGCTGCAGACTTACTCATGTTTATGTAAATATAATTAAATACATAGTACAAAAAGAAAGGAAAAATCCATACTGAGGTAGTGTACAGTGGTCATTCAGAAATCTGATGATGGGGAAGAAGCTGTTCCTTTAGCATAGAGTGTGTGTCTTCAGGCTTCTGCAGTTCCTCGATGGTAACAATGAGGAGAGGGCATGTCTTGGGTGATGGGGGCCCTTAATGATGAATGCCACCTTTCTGAGGCATCGCCTTTTGAAGATTCCTCGATGCTGAAGAGGTTAGCTGCTATGCTGGAGGAGGCAGGCGGGAGAGGAGAGTGCTTCCAAGGTCTCGGAGAATCCTGGATGGGCTAGTATAAAACAGAATCGACAGAAGACAAGTTGCTTGTCCAAGGGCACCACTGAGATCATCTAGTGCTACAGCCAAGAGTTTACCAGGCAGCTCTCTAAAGGGATAATTCTCCACGGATACCGACCCTGGTATCTTGGTTCTCTCCGGTGTTCAGTGGGCTGCTCAAATTTACATTCATAATTAACTATCTACCTCAGTATCAGAAAAACAATCCTAAAGTTGAACTAAAACAATCATAACCCTCTGTGGGGCTTCGAAGAATATGGGCCAAATGCAGGAAATTGGGATGTTGGATGGGCATCTTGACCAGCAAAGGCTCATGGGGACAAAGGGTCTGTATTTGCGTGATATTGCTCTAAGTCTCTAAGAGTGAAATTGTGAGGTTTGTGGTAATTGATCATGGAGTAGGATTTACTGGGTTTTAACATGTTGATTTCCGTGTTCCATCCTCTCCCTCATCATTGCCAGGTGTGCTGGAAACGACCGTGCAGCCAGGACTGTGTGAGGGATGTCCTTTCATGATTCCACACTGGGGAAAGGTGGGGAAGCCTGTGTGCCACTTCACAGAGTTGTCACAATAACCGTACCATTAACCCAGCATTAACCGGATTCGTTTCAGTGGAAGGAAAATCAGACAGCTTTGTTTCTATTCCTGCTACAATTCCTTTCTGATTCAGTCAGCCATTAAAATGAAAATCACTCTCAAACTGTGATTCATTTAGAGTAATGAAAACAACCGTTGTCAAAAGTTTTTCAAACACACTGGATCAATTTCATTGAATCAGACAATTTGGTTATATAAAAATAAATATTCTGAAGTGCGCAAAGCTGTAATATTGATTTCTATTAATCTTACTGTTAACTTGGGATCGTTGGAACAAGCAGATTACTAATAAACAAATTTTAACTATCAAGACTCTGAAATTGATGGTAGTCTTGGCATGTTAAAAATAGCACTTCTAAAATTGCTTTCTAAATCAGTAAGTGTGACTCAGAGCTTATCCCTGGCACTTGAGAAGTGGTACACAGAGAGCGGTACTCAAAGTGCATCTACTTTTTAAGGCAAATTTCTACAGCTTGTCTCCAGCCATGCAGAATATAATTTAGGATGTGTTTCCTACTAATGAGAGATGTGCTGAGAAAGCTAAAGGTTTATTTAATACAGCAGCATCTGCAATTGAGTTGTCTGCAACCATTATCACACTTCAAGATACAGAGGCAAAAAAGATCTCTGACGAAAGGCTCGTGTAACAAGAGAGTATGAACCAAACACTTCACTCAACTAAACAATATCACCTATGTAGATTAGATACTCTCCTGACATCAGCTGACAAGAACGCAGACAAAATCTCCTATTGTTGAGTATAGATGAATTTTATTAATTTCTGGAATGACCACCATTTATTGAACATCTCTAATTTTCTTTGACAAGGTGGTGCTGAGCTTCTTAAAACATAGCAGTCCTTCTGATGAAGGTACTTTCATAGTGTTGTTGAAGAGGGAGTACCAGGACTTAGACCCAGCAACTTTGAAGGACTAGTGATATACAGATAATTCCAAGCCACAATGGAAACAGCAGTCCGTAGTGGTGTCAGGCACCTACTCCCCTGATCTTTGCTTGTGGAGTTCACAAGTTAGAGAAGTGCTATCACAATAGTCTGAGCAACAACTTCTGCAGATCATACATTCTAGTCTAGAGCCACTCTGTGCAAATGGTGAAGAAAATGAATCTTTGTAGAGGTTAATGGATGCCAGTCACTCCCTTCCTCCCTCTGCCCTTTCACAAATACTGCCGCTCCCGCACTTACCATTCCATCCACAGCCCTCCTTCCTCAGGCATTCAATCTTGTCTGCTATTACTACTCCTGCGCATTTTTCAATCATTCCCTTGCCAAGGATCGACCCAACCCTCTACCAAGATGAAATATATTTCAGTTATGAACTATCAGAAGCTCCTGGGAGGCGCTGGCCCTCTGGATGAAGCTTGCAAATGCACAGATTGGAAGGGTGAAATCCATGTCCTTGTAGACCTGTTCACTAAAGAATAGATGAGAATGGGTTTTGAACTTAACATCCACAAGGCAAAGGTCCTTTAATCAGCCTGCCCCTGCTATACAAACCACCTTCTGACAATAGCTGTCCTCCCTTTTGCACCTGACACTGTTACGTACCCCGTAACTGGGTCACTTACCACCAAAGATAGAGAGGTCCATTGAAGTCTGATGGTACTATTTTTAACAGTATTTATTGATAGAAATACACAAAAAGTAATATCAATGCAAACACACAGATAATATACATCATCAATACTAAATCTAAAAGCGCAGGTATAATAATAATCAATAAGAAATAGCTCTATTGTTGTCTAGGGGATAATGTATTGTCCAATGGAAATATAAAAGTCACTTTCGTTCAGTCAAGCTGTAGGCTGCAGCCTTTGGTTGGAGAGAAAGACGGGTTAAAACTTGCCCATTCCTTTTATGATGTCAATCCTTCGAGAGTCGTTGGGAGTTGAGTTCCCCGTTGTTAGCTAAAAACCGTTTTTCCGTGGCAAAGGCCACAGATTCCGGGCAAATGGAAGCGGACGCACGTGGCCTTCCATCGGCTTTCGCTATTACGGGATCGCTAGCGTTTCTTCTGGTGCGTCTGAGGGGCTGTTCTCACAGACCCTCTTTTTATCCTGACTCACAGGGTCGCAGATGTCGATCAGGTTGGGATGATGCAATCCCTCCACCAACCTCCCCCTCGGTTCATTGCCTGGGGGGGGGCTTCGATGCATTGTGCAAGGATGCAATACACAAGTCCGTCTCCAAGAGACAATAGCTGGTATCAATGGGTCTGCCTTTCGGAGGCCAGGACACATTCCAACCCTTTTGTGGATTCTGCATGTCTTTCTCTCATTTCCTGTGTCCCCTGAACTGACTTAATAGTGATCTTGTGATTCTCACAAAGGAAGGGGCTACCCCACACCCTTCGGCCCCTCAGAGCTGTGGCACATTCGTAACAACACTAAGACGAGTGGGCACTTCAAGGTACCGCAGAGGTCCATCAGTACCAACACAAATCCTGCAAATCTAAACTAAATCAAAACTGCAGGTATAGAAACCCAGATGAACTCATCTCTTTGTTTAAAATGTTCTGACAGAAGTTCAGCAATCTATGGATCAGTTGAAAATTTGGGCGAGAAATGGCAGCTGCGGTTTAATTCAGGTAAGTGTGAGGTGATGCATTTTTGGAGGTCAAATGAAAGAAGAAAGTAAGTGAAACATAAGCATAAGAGATTCTGAAGATGCTGGAAATGAGGAACAAGTTCTGGAGTGACTCAGCAGGTCAAGCAGCATCTATAGAGTCAAATCAACAGTCAATGTTCATCAGGGCTGGAAAGGAAGGAGAAAGAGGCAGGATAAGAAGGTTGAGGAGGGGAAGGAGTACCAGGTGGTAGATGATGGATGAAATCAAGAGGGTGAAATAAGTGAATGACTGAAGAAGGAAGGAATCTGAAAGGAGAGGGCAGTGAACCACAGAAAAAATGGAAGGAGGATGGGCATCAGAGGGCGGTGATGGGCAGGTGAGAAGAGAAAGAGGTGAGAGGGGAACATAGAATGGAGAATGGAAAAAAGAGAGAAGGGTGAAATTACCAGAAGTTTGAGAAATCAATGTTCATGCTATCAAGTTGGAGGCTACCAGACTGAAATCTGGCCTTATCGTGCAATACTCAAGGCCATGGACCATCATGTAGTAAATGGAATGATCCTTAGGAGGAACGATATACACCGAATTCGTAAGCTGCAAGTCCAAAGCTCCGTGAAAGTGGGAACACAAGTGGGCAGACTGGTAAAGAAGGTGTGTGACAAACTTGCCTTCATTAGTTGGAACATTGAGTACAAAAGCTGGGAGGCCATGTTGCAGATGTGTAAAACTTTCACCATGGCACATTTGGAGTACTGTGTGTCACAGTAAAGATAGGTGTGGAGGATGCAGCAGAAGAGGTTTGGAATGGAGTATATTGACTACAAGCTTCTCTGGAACAGTGAAAGTTGTGGGGTGACCAGACAGAAGTACGTAAAATTAGATAGGTTAGACTGAGTCTTCTTTATGGGATGGAAATATCAAATACTAAGTTTAAGGTGAAAATTTGTGAGGCAAGCTTTAGGGGTCAGAAAAACTCTGCCAGGGAATATGGAAGAAACAGATAGCAAATTTAAGAGGCATTTAGACAGGTACATGAGCAAGCAGGTAAAAGAGGGATACCCACCATATGCAGGTAGATGGGATTAGTTTAGATTGGCATCATGGTCACTCCAGACATGGTGGGACAAGGAGCTTGCTCCTCTGCTGTATTGTTTTAGGTTTTTTTTAATGTTACAGCATTTTAACTCTGCTTCTGTATTTCTAGAGATGCTGTTTGACCTGTTTTCAATCCTGACCATTTCTCCATATTTTGGATATTCTTGCCCTACAGAGGAATTCAAGCAATTTCGGTTGTGTTCAGAATTTTCTGTGGTTTGCACCCACAGGGCAAACTGACATTGAAACTTCCGAATGAAGAACAGAGGGATATATGTATTCAAGTGCATGAATCATGAAATATTAGCAGGCAGATCATTAAGAAGGCAAATAAAACCGAGCCATTTATTTGAAAGGGGTTGGAATTTAGAAATAGGGAAGGTTTTATTTTTCAATTGCACAAGATGAGCCCACCCCTGCAGTATTGCATAATCTTTCCCTTAACCTAAAAAAAAGGATAGTAGCATTGAAAACAGTCCAAATTAGATTAATCAAGCTAATCCTAAAATAAGAATGACCAAGAAAGTTACGACTGTATTCCTTGTACTTCAGTAATGAGAGGATCACCATGTTGAGTAATTTGAGGCAGTGTTCAGATGTTTTCACTAGGACAGTACGAACTAGGGTCATAGTTGCAAGGGACTGGTCATTTAGAACAGATGGTTGAAATTTATAATTGTAGATGCTGGTGAATCGCTGGAGTTTGCTACCCCAGCGGGTTGTGGAGGCAGATTATTAGATATACAAGGATGGAGGTAGGGATAACGTTTAGGGAATTGAAAGCTATGGGGAACTGGCAGAGAATAACTACAGAGGGTAGTATAGATCAACGATAAACTTACTGATTTGCAAAACAAGTTTCAGGGACCTTATGGCTACCATCTCCTCCGATTTTATGTTCCCTTGCAGCTGTTCCTGCCCCAGATAAATCCTCGCCAGGACGCGAGAGCACAACACCGGGTGGTGGAACTATTCTACAGGAGTGGCGGGGGAGGGGGACAAGTTTGAGTGTTACAAGGGGCGTCCGGTGTTCCCCTTTTCAGAGTCCGGGTGCCGGTAGGAAGGTGGCGGTGGATTTGGCGAAGGTTGCCGGCCACATCGCCGAGCCATGGCTCGCAAGAAGAAGTTCCGCGCCATCGCCGCTATGGCCCGCAAAGTACGTGAGTACTGGGCGCTCAAGTCGCAGCCGCGGGACAGTGAGCGCTATGCCCTGGACTACGAGAACATGAGGCGGCCGTACAGCGGCAAGAAGCTGCCGGTGCTAGCGCACCGTGACATCCGCACCGAGAGCCGCCTCTTCCAGATCCTCAACCGCCTGCCCCTCTTCGGCATCGGCCGCCTCGTCACGAAGAAGTCCTGGCTCCATGCTTACGACGAGCCCTGCTACTGGGTCATCAACAAGGTCAAGGTGGATTACACCGCTCAGGTCAGCTGATCCCTACCCCGCCTGACACCTCTCCTCTCCCTTGCCTCTGATCTACTGTCCTCTTATTTCCATCCTCCTATCCTTTCCCCTGCTTCCCCAGGTTCATGATAAGCCCAGCTACTGCATCAATAAGGTGAAAGTTGATTACATTGCACAGGTCAGTCAATCCTTTAACCTTTCCACTCTCTTTATGTGGGACGCACCCACATAACCCCTACTTTGCCTGTTGCAATAGGGATTATTTACCATTTTCTTTCCCTCCTACTTCATTCACACACATCTCCATTTACTTTGACTCACCTGCCTCCCTTTTCCAGTCACCCTATTTTTAATACTGTTTCCCCAGCTTAGTCTAGCTTTGCCCTGTCTGCTGGTTGCAATTCTGTCTGGAGCCTGTGACTTAGGTTCAATCAAGAGTCAGGTATTTGGGTTTGAGTGGAATAATTGGAATTGTAAATGTCTAGGCAGATTGGGCCATCATCGAGCCTTGCTGTGCTCTATCAAAGCAGTTTATTACTCCCAAAGATTAACTTGGAAATTAAAGATGATACACAACATGAGAAACACACAAAATGCTGGAGGAACTCAGCAGGCCAGGCAGCATCTATGGAAAAGACTAAACAGTCAAAGTTTCACGCCAAGATCCTTCATCGGGACTGGGGAAAAATAAGATAAGAAAAAATAAGATGGGATGGGGAGGAGGAAGAAGTACAAGGTGATAGGTGAAACCAGGAGAAGTGGAGCGGTGAAGTAAGGAACTGGGAAATTGGTTGGTGAAAGAGATGAAGGGCAAATTTGATAGGAAAGGGTAGAAGACCATGGAAGAAAGGGAAGTGCGAGGGGCACCAAATAATAATCAAGTTTACCATGAAGAACAGCAGGCAGGAACTTTCATCATCACTAATTATTGATATCTTTCAACTGTTTTTGCTGATTCCCTTCCTTCACTCAATTTATTTCTCAATGAGCTGTTGACATTTAGGCATCCCTTATCTTGGATGCTGAACCTTTCAAGTTTGTTACCCATACCTAATATCGCAACAAAGCTGCCACAGCACCTCTATCTCAGTACCTTTCCTAATAAACATTGTACAAATCCACACCTATCATTTCTAGAATTCCATCTGAGTATCTTCAATACATTTTCTTCCCATGCCACAATGTAGAAACAGCTTGAATCTAAGTCCAGATGACTTCAACTATGATGATTAAATGGCACCCCTTCATCATACTAAATGTCTTGGTAGCTCCCACTGTCCAGCTGAGAGAAAGAGTGTTCACTCGTGTCCATCTGATTGTGATCAGGAATCTTGTATAATTATTCCTTCTCCTGCTCAAGAGACCTCGCCTTCTGTTTCATCTCTACATGTTCTTGGCAAAATCATAATAAATGATTTTGTGAACCAGACAGTTCACAACCTTGATGAACAAATCGATCCATTTCATTGACTCCCCCTCCCCCAGTCTAACTGATCTTAATCATCAAATTCTTAACCTAAATTTGATTGCTAAATGGCCTTTCCCTTCTACATTTCCTTTTTGAGGCCAATAGCATTGACGTCTACAGCTTTCATTTCATCATTTGTATTTAGTTTATCAGTCATCTAGGATTTAACCTCTATCATCTCTATTCCCAAAGACTCACCATTGAGCAGCTGTTGATCAGGTGTCCAGCAATTTCCTCCTTTGACACAATGTTAGCTTTTGTGTGATTTTGCTTGTTTTCTGACAATGTTACTATATTGACAAACCAACAACAGGACGTCTATCTTTTGTTGGTTGTACTCTTCAATCTTCCCTATGTGTTTATGATGTTTCTATTTTGGGATGTTTCCTTTTCTGTTCATTAGGAGGTGTTCAGTAATTGTTTCAGGAAATGATACATTTTAACACTTGTAAATCTTGTTGAACAACAAATACGTCAAAGAGGATTAGAAACTGAAAGAAGTAGAAGTTAATTATATGCAATAGTAATCTGATAATGTGGAATACTCATCACTTTGGCATGGGACAAAAAAAAATCTAAGATATTGGATATTATTCCTAATAATACCACAACACATTTTCAGTTCACCTTTTTGAGATGTTTAGTGGTATTCTAGTAAATTACAGGGTGGGTCCAGTTAGTTTAAAGAGAGTGTGGGAGCCTGAACCATAGTGAGTTACAGGCAAGTATGAGAGAGACATCACCTGATGAATCAGATGCCAACCATTGCGATTTCTGAGCGGACAGGAGATGGATTATTGGAGTTTTATTGTATTCTTTTAACTATAAAATATCCTAAAGCTTTTCAAACAAACCACCAAAATTTAATACCAATCCCCAGGTTTTGGAGTGAGCTTGGTCAAAGGAGTAGGGGCAATGAAAATGTCACTTATCTATTCCACAAAGGTAGTTTTGACTGAACTAAATCAAAATCAACATAAAGCGTATGCACAGTTAGAATACAAAATTGATGTCCTGAGACATAATTAAGTTCCTGTTGTTTGTTTCAAGCAGATAAATGGTCAAAGTCCAAAAGATTGGTGAACATGCAGGTCATAGAGTTTGTATGGACATACTTTGCTGTAATTTTATATATTCACATTTTTGCAATGCACACGAAATGCTGGAGGAACTCGGCAGGAGAGGCAGCATCTGTGGAAAAGAGTAAACGGTTGACATTTCGGGCTGAGACCCTTCATCTGGACTGGAAAAAAAAGATAAGAAGGCAGAGTAAGAAGGTGGGGGGAGGGGATAAAGAAGTACAAGCTGATGGGGAAAAACTGGGGGAGGGATGAAGTGGAGAGCTGGGAAGTCGATTGGTGAAAGATAAAGGGCTGGAGAAGGGGAACGCAGGAGAGGACAGAAGGCCGTGGATGAAAGAAATGTGAGAGGAGCACCAAAAGGTGCTGATGGGCAGGTAAGGGGAGGGGAATGAGGAATGGTGAAGGAGAGTAGCAGGAGGCAATTACTGGAAGTTCAAAAAAATCAATATTCATGTCATCTGGTTGGGGGCTTCCCAAGGTGTTGCTCCTCCAACCTGAGTGTGGCCTCACATGGACTGGCATGTTGAAATGGGAAGTGGAATTCACTGGGAGATCCTGCTTTTTCTGGTGGATGGAGGTTAGGGTGCTCAGTGAAGCGGTCTCCCAGTCTGCATTGTGCCTCACTGATACACAAGCGGCCGCACCGGGAGCACTGGATACTGCAGATGACTTCACTGGTGAAGTGTCGCCTCACCTGGAAGGACTGTTTGGGGCCCTGAATGGTAGTGAGGGAGGAGGTGTAGGGGCAGGGTGGAAGTTGGAGGCGAAGTTGACAAGCTCAGCATGGATGCAGGAAGCAGCACCAATGCAGTTGTCAATGAAGCGTTGGAAAGCTGAGGAGTGATTTTTTTTTAATTAAACAAAATATACTTTATTCAAAAATAAAATTATATACAATAACCATTCAAAGACTTTCAATTCTTTACAGTTGGTACCATTACTGTCTTTACATTTTCAAAAGTTCAAAAGTTTTGCCACCCACGTGGCACTTTGTTCTTTCATATTTACATTCAGGGGGTATACCCCCAACCCCGACCCCTCAACTCCCACGGGGGAAGAACCCTAGACTGTGGTCCTTCCCCACCGGGTCCTTGCGGTGGCTGCACTGAGTTTGAGTGCGTCCCTCAGCATGTACTCCTGCAGCCGAGAGTGTGCCAGTCGGCAGCATTCCCCTACGGACATCTCCGTGTGCTGGTAGACCATCAAGTTTCGGGCCGACCAAAGAGCATCTTTGACCGAGTTGATAGCAGCACCAGATGTTGGTCTCGGTGTGCATCCCCAGGAACAGCCCGTAGATCAGAGAGTCCTCTGTTACGCAGCTGCTGGGGATGAACCTCGACACTGCCCCTTCCATCTTCCTCCACACCTTCTCCGCGAACTCACAGTGTGTAAAGAGGTGGGTCACCGACTCCTCCTCACTGCAGTCCTCCCATGGGCAGAGGGGTGCAGAGACGACGTTCCGGGCATGCAGGAGGGATTGGACTGGGAGGGCCCCTCTCACCGCCAGCCAGGCGAGGTCTTGGTGCCTGTTGGTGAGGTCTGGCGATGAGGCATTTTGCCAGATGAACTGGACAGTCTGCTTAGGGAACCACCCCACTGTGTCCATCTCGTCCTTCTCCTGCAGTGCCTGCAGGACCTTACATGCTCACCACTGCCTGATGGCCCTGTGGTCAAAGGCGTTGACCTGAAAGAACTTCTCTACGAAGGACAGGTATGGCGGCAACAACCAGCTGACAGGGGTGCTGCGCCGGAAAGGGGCCAGACCCATCCTTCGTATCCAGGGCGACAGGTAGAACCTGGGCACGTAGTGGTACTTGGTGCCCATGTACCTGGGATCCGCACACAACCTGATGCAGCCACACACGAAGCTGGCCATCAGGGTGAGGGTGACATTGGGGACGTTTTTGCCCCCGTTGTCCAGGGACTTGTGCATGGTGGTCCGTCTGACCCGCTCCATCTTGGATCCCCAGACGAATCTGAAGACGGCTCGGGTGATTTCCAAGCTGAAGGAGCGGGGAACTGGCCACACCTGCGCCAAGTACAGCAGCCCGGAGAGCACCTCACACCTGATGACCAGGTTCTTGCCCGCTATCGATAGGGAGCGCCCTCCTCACAGTCCCAGTTTCTGTTTCACCTTGGCAGTCCGCTCCTGCCAGTTCCTGTTGCACGCCTCGGCCCCTCCGAACCAGATCCCCAACACCTTCAGGTGATCAGCCCTGATGGTGAAGGGGATGCTGGATCGGTCGGGCCAGTTGCTGAAGAGCATGACTTCGCTCTTCGTGCGGTTGACCCTGGCCCCCAAAGCCAACTCAAACTGTTTGCAGATGCTGATCAGCCTGAGAACTGACCTCGGATCAGAGCAGAACACGGTGACGTCGTTCATGTACACGGAGGTTTTCACTTGGATCCCTCCGCTGCCTGGCAGCGTCACCCATCTTATGCCCTCATCCCTCCTGATGGCTTCGGCAAAGGGTTCTATGCAGCACACGAACAAGACGGGGAGAGAGGGCAGCCCTGCCTGACTCCAGACCTGATGGGGAAGCTGTCTGTTTCCCACCCGTTGACCTGGACTGCGCTACAGATGTCCGTGTAGAGCAGTTTGATCCAATTCCGGATTCCCTCCCCAAATCCCATTTTGGAGAGTACATCCGCCATGTACGTGTGTGATATCCTGTCGAAGGCTTTCTCCTGGTCCAAGCTGACCAGGCAGGTGTCCACCCCCCTGTCCTGCACGTAGGCGATGGCGTCCCTCAGCAGCGCGAGGCTGTCCGAGATCTTCCTGCCCAGTACAGCTGAGGAGTGATACCAGTGTAGGCTTGGAACATATTTTGTTCCACGTGGCCAACAAAAAGGCAGACACAGCTGGGACCCATGCCAGTAGCTACACCTTTTGTTTGAAGGAAGTGGGTGGAGCCGAAGGGGAAATTATTCAGAGTGAGGACCAGTTCCGCCAGGCAGAGGAGAGTGGTGGTGAAAGGAAACTGAAAGAAACGGAGAGCTTTGAGAGCTTTCTGATGGGGGATGGAGGTGTATAGGGACTGGATATCCATAGTGAAAATGAGACGATTGGGGCCAGGAACTTGAAATCATTAATAGATCAAGAGCATGTGAAATATCACAGAAGTAGGTAGGAAGGGACTAAACCAGGGGGGATAAAACTGAGTTGAGGTATTCACATCTTTGTTCCGTTACATTATTAACTGCTTAACCTTGTTGAAATGATGTGCAGTAATTGTGCATTTTAACAGAACTACTCATTCCATCCTGATTTTGCAGTGGTTATAATTAACATGGTGATACATTGCCAATCACAAAATTTGTTAGAAGCTGAAGTGTTTTCTCAGTATCTGCAAACTGAATGATGGTTTCTGTCAAGAATCTGACATAAATTCCCTTCTGAACAACTTGAACTGTGTCTCAATGATCTAATTGTTTTTGCTGTCCACCTGTAAGGGTGCAAACATGGAGAAACCCATTTTATGTTTTCATTAGTTAACCATAACAATAAGATTTTGAATGGGGTAAAAGTTGTTTAATACATAGAATATGTACGATACACTATGCAAAAATGAAATTTTGATACACCAAGCATGCGTCAACAAATTTAGTGGAAATCACCTCCCATCTTCAACATGTAACTCTATCAGTTTAACTTATTGTTCCTTTGTTTCAGCTGCAGGTTTAATTTTCTCACTAGCATGAGTAGATAATTTTCTTATGCATTTCATTAGATTTTGTGACTATTGTCTTCTATGGATGTGTTTCAAGTATACTTTTCCTCCTTTCCCAGCTTTGCAAATAGAAACTTGCATTGTCCATTCTTAAAAGGGTTTTATAATTTCATGAACTCGTAAGTTGTTCCTCAGCTTTCTCTTGAGATTCTAGATTGTTTATCTAGGAGTTGTAATGCCCAAGTGCTTGTCTCCACATAGGCCAAGGTGATTGTTTCCTATAAATTCCATGCTAGCAGAATCTAAGCTTGAGAATTAGTACAATAGCACTGGTGGTGTTGATCGTTCCCGTTCATCTTCACCCATCCCCTTTGAATAGTGATAGTCATAAAGTTACACAGAGCATTAAGAGTATCCGTTGGTTCCATGCTGACCAAGATTCCTACCTGAGAGCCCATATCTAAAAACCAGGGGTAGGCAACCTTAAGCACAAATGATTTTCTAGCATGTGTTATTCATTAATTTGAGGCAAAACATAACTAGTTGTATTTAAATGGATAATTCCCATATTTCAAATTTTTTATGGCATTTATCTGGCCCACTGTCCGCTCATTAATACGCGATCCAGCCCACGGAGGCAAAAAGGTTGCTGACCCCTGCTATAAGCTTTTCCTAGCAAGGATCTTGCCGTATTGATTATCATGATTAATGAAGTAAAGTCATTTTTGTATATTAATAATTTTTCAACATTTTCATGAATTAACATTTCAGCAGAGCTCGATCTTGAAACACTGATTTATGTAATTGTAAACATCTTTTCAAGATAGAGCAGCTAAAAGAAGGATGTGAGAGGAATGCTTTATCAATTCTATCATCTATATATTGATATATTTGCATATAATATAAGTCAACAAATACATCAGCATGTAGTTGGTAGAATTGATGTAGCATTCCTCTCACATCCTGTTTGTCCATTTCCAATGACTGGAAACCTAGCTTCCTCAGATTTCTGTTTGATAAACTATTATCCGGCAATGTCATTGAATTTATTTCAGTATATAGTCAGAAAATATACATGCTGTGACTAACAGTGTTAATGGAATGAACTCTTAGCAGATAAGATCTCTCTGAAGTGTTTTCTATACTGCAGTGAAAATAAAATGTTGCATACTTCAAGAATAACTATTTTGTCAAAATGTACAGTCAGCGTATTTTACTTCCATTTATAAAAATATTTAAAGTGACCCTATTCAGCAAAATTGCTGGATGTTCTAATGGAAGAACATTACTGTCTATCACTCTGCACATAATGCCTAACTTGCCAAGTATTTCCAGCTATTATTTATAAAAGGATACAATTAAGTATTTAAACAGAAATAGACTACTATAGATGGATTTTACAGGTCAGCAAGTAGCTGCGGAGAAAAGTTGATGTCTTGGGTCAGTAGTATTTCTTCAGAATATTTGATCTCCAAGATTCAGTTATTACTGAGATGGTATTTCAACTGAAAACCAAATCACACTTTTTACTGTAAGTTTTAGATTAGTTTTCATATTATGTGCATGCAAGCATGGGGGATAGATATATTGAACAAAACAAGCAGAACCTGAGAGTAAATTATAGAAAGTGAAAAGGGTGATTGACGACACTTATTTCTGCTCATCTCTGCCTTGTTGGATTTTATTTCCTAGTTTTTAATTAATATTTCCACTGACATAACTCTTACTACCTGGTGCCTTGCAAATGATTGCGAAGATATTCTAATAGTAAAGAATTAAAACTGTTGCTGTTACTGCAATTAAGTTATGTTTCTCCCTACAGGATCTGGACCATGGAAAAGCATGGGGAGTGTTAACATTCAGAGGTAAAATTTTGACACATTTTAATGAGAACTGTAAAACCATGTTATTCTGCAACTATGTACAGGAAGATGCAGATTGAGCGGACGGACAGAGGGAGGGATTTATGCAAAAGATACAAAAGGGAGAGAGTTGAATGAGAAGCACAAAATGCTGGAGAAACTTGGCAAGTCTGGCAGCATCTATGAAGTGAATAAACAGTCACCATTCTGGGTCAAGACGTCAACTGTTTATTCCTCTTCATAGATGCTGGCTAGTCGCCTGATTTCTTCCAGCATTTTGTGTGTGTTGCTCAAGATTTTCAGCATCTTCAGAATCTTTGGTGTGGATTAATGAGAAGTCTCCTGGTTGAGATGTGGCTGCACATTGTGAGACACTGATGAGGGGGCATGTAAAGTATTTACCTTTGAGCAAATCAAGAGAGTGATTAAAGGTCAATGAGGAGGAAGTGTTGGGCCTCCTAATGATTATTAAGGTGTTTAAGTCCCCAGGGCCTGATGGGATTTACCTTAGGTTATTGAAGGAGGCAAGAGATGAGATTGCCGGAGGTTTGTGCAGTATCTTCATGTCCTGTCTAGCCACAGGCGAGGTCCCAGCGGACAGATGAGTGCTTAATCTAAGGTGGGTATGAGGGGAAATCGGTGAGTCTCACATCAGTTGTAGGGAAATTGCTGGAGGAAATTCTTGGGGATAAGATATGAGCATTTGGAAACCCTTAGCCTAATTAGGGAGAGCCAGCATGGCTTTGATCGGGGCAGGTCGTATCTTACCAACTTGACTGAGTTATTTGACAAAGCGATGAGAGAGATTGATGAGGGTAGGGCAGTGGATGTAGTCTACATGGATTTTAGTAAGTCATTTGACAAAGCCCCTCATGGGAGACTAATTCAAAAGATTAAGATGCATGCTGTCCATGTCAAATTAGCTGTTTTGATTCAGAACTGGCTTGCACATAGAAAACAGGGTAATGGTTGAAGGGACTTATTTAAGCCGCAGGTCTGTAATTAGTGGTGTTCTGCAGGGATCTGTGCTGGAACTTGTGCTGTTTGTGATGAATATAAATAACCTGGATGATACCAAAATTGGTGGAGTTATGGATAGTGTAGAAGACCGCCAATGAATATAGCACAATTCAGATCAGTTGCAGATATGGGCAAAGAAATGGTAGATTGAATTTAACTCAAATAAATGTGAGGTAATGCACCTTGGTAGAACAAATGACAAGAGACAGTACACTGTTTAGGGCAAGATCCTTAACTGTGTTGCTGAACAGAGAGATCTTGGGATCGAAGTTCATAGCTTCTTGAAAGTGGCTGTGCAGGTTGATGACGTGATTAAGAAGGCTGATGGAATGCTTATTTTTATTAGTTGATGCATTGAGTTCAAAAGTCACAAGGTCATGTTGTAACTTTATAAACTTCAGTTAGGCCACATCTGGAGTATCGCGTACAGTTCTGGTCACCCCACTATAGGAAGGATGTTGAGGCTTTGGAGAGGGTGCAGAAAAGGTTTACCAGGATGCTGCCTGGTGTAGAGGGCAAGTGCTACCATGAGAGGTTGGATGAACTTGGATAGTCTTCTCTGGAGCACCATTGGCTGAGGGGAGATCTGATACAGATTTACAAGATTATGAGAGGCATCAATAGAGTAGACAAAAGTCATCTGTTTCCTGGGTTTGAAATGGGTAATACCAGAGCGCATACATTGAAGGTGAGAGGGAGTAGGTTCAAAGGGGATGTGAGGGGTAAGTTTTTTTTACTTAGAAAGTGGTGGATGCCTGGAATGCGCTGTTTGATATGGTGGTAGAGGCAAATACGTTAGAGGATTTTAAGAGACGTTTGGGTAGGCGCATGAATGTGAGGAAGATGGATGTTGTGTGGGTAGGAAGGATTAGTGTTTGGAAGTTTTAAAAATCTGTTTTTTTTAGCTGGTTTGGCACAATGGTGTGGGCTGAATGGCCTGTTCCCCTGCTGTACTATTCTATGTTCGTATTTTGAGTGGAGTTATTTGTTGGATGGAAAAGTGTAAAGACATCAAAGCAGTAACTTTCTTAAAGGACAAAAGCAGCGTTTCAGAAAGCATGAAGAATTACATTAATATACTTATTTTTAATATTATAGCTGATAGAGTCGGTGTTTAATTTTTGGGTTTGAGTAACTTATCCTATTAAGATTTTTGTGTTCAGTGAAGTGGATTAAATCTCTTGTTCTCTTACATCTAGGGAAGACTGAGGACCCCGTTAAAGAAATGGACAAAGTCATGTATCATGATTGGCGTTTGATACCGAAACACGAGGAAGAAGCTTTCAAGAACTTCATCCCAACTCCTGAGGTGACTGTCCGCTATGTCCCTTATCCTCCCTTGCTCCGTGCCATGATACTGGCTCAGAGAGAGAAAATGGGGGAACCTACAGGAGAGGAGCCCATGATTGACCTGCAGAGAATTCGCTACTTTCCAAAGGACTATTTTAAAAATTTGGACTTGAAGAAACAACCTGAGGGTACCCCAGTGTAATAAAACTATATCACTCTGAGATATTAATGGACTAAAATGCCAATTTTTTTTGCTAATGGACATGCTAGTAATGTTTAATAAAGTTTAAATTTTGTATCAAGGTGTCAAGGTGTAAGTTCTAAATGGAATGCATGACATTGAAAGCAGGAAAGGGACAAGTGTATCACCAAACAGTCACCACACACAATATGCCTAGAACATTGGAATTAGATACTTACGTGTGGGAAAACAATTTGGTTCAGTTTATGATGGTTGCAACGATGAAACCAGTGACTGGGAAGTAAGATTTGTAATGAAGTTGGAAAGCAGTGTATTTGCCATTTCAAGAATTGGGAGGAATTTTCTACGTGTGTAGTCATAGATTTTGGATTCCACTAGATGGAGCTATAACTCTGTTCCAGCTGTCCAAAAGCTGGAACCTATAATATTAAAAAATGGTAATGTTTTTAACAATGTTAGTCATACAGGACATTGAACAATAACTGCATCATAACATCAGGAAATTGGGATATCTGGTAATACTTGCAATGTATGGTTTCATTCTTTATTTCAAATAAGAAACCAGTTTGTAACCCTGTGCACCAAAAATGAAGTCATGGTTCTTGTTATTTAAATATATACATTATATTACCATATAATGTATATAGAAACAAGACATTTCTTCAAACCAGGATGTAAAGCACAGTCGTACACATAACACACATAGTACATGATAACTTATAAAGGTAAGGATAAAATCTACAGATGAATTGTGCATAAAAAGCAAACAAAAGTGCATTAATATTAAATATCGTAAGGTACAGAACAGATTAGCCAGTGACACTTCAAATATGATGTGGCAGGGAGTTCAGAACTCTGACGACCTGGGGGAAATAACTGTTTCTCATTCTAACCGTTCTTGTTTTTGTGCATCAGTCTTCTGCCTGATGGTAGAAAGTCAAAGAGGATGCTGGATGGATGGGTGGGATCCCTAATAATACTAAGGGGCCTGCGGACACAGTGCTCCTAATAAATGTCCCGATGGATGGTAGGGAGACCCCTATGACCCTCTGAGCTGTTCTCACAGTCCTTTGTAGGGACTTCCAGTCCAATGCTCAACTGCTCTCATACCAGATGGAGATGCAACTTATCAGTACGCTCTCAATGGTGCTCCTATAAAATTCAGCTCAGATGGTGGGGGTGAGGGTGGGCCAATAACCCATCTTCAATAAAAGTGTATCTATTCACCTTTTCAATGCCTTCAACAGCATTATCATCTCCACCTTTCACCTTATGATAGCCATCTTGTGTATCACCATTGATCAGAATTGTAACTGGACAAGTCAAATATCTATAGCAAGTTAGGTTCTGGAAATTCTGTGACAAATCACTGACTCACTCAAGTCTTTTCATCATCTACAAACCTTAAGAAAGCGGTAGAATACTTTCCACTTACTTCATTGAATGCATCCCTATAACATAAAAGAAACTCAAAAACATCCAGAACAAAACAGCTTACTTAATTAGATCACCATTCACTTCATTACCAGTGCCTCCTGGCTGCCGGCTATTGCTATGCACTGCAGTTACTCCCTGAAAATTTTATAACCGCACCTGAATCTGGGTTCTTCCAAGTTTAGGATGGCGCTACTGAGGACGAGTGGCAACTTGCTGGTGGTTCTCAAAGGAAAAGATACAACTAAATACTTTGAACTTTGAAAAAGAAGGAAGACGCAGGCAGAAGGTGCATAGTAATGTCAAAATTTCCTCCCAAGCCATGTACAATCTGGCTCCATCATTGATGCTTTTGTCAATATCAGGCTTAGAAATATATCATTGTTCCTTCGGTCAGTATCCTGAAACTCCCTACCTGTGGGAATATATTGACTACAGAGATAACAATATTCAAGAAAGCAAAGCTCCTCAAGTATATTAAGCATTGGACATCCTAGGGATATGTGAATGGATTGAAAAGAAAAAAATTACAGCTTAGCTGTCTCATAAATTAAAATGTCTGTTTCTCCATGAAGTCAGTTTTAAATCTAATCTGAGAACAGTTTCAGACTACAGTGACCAATCTGAACTTCTGCAGTTTCCACTTCTGACGAATTGAACTATATATTTTTAACGCAATATTTCCCAACAGAAGACAATAACAGCCCAGAATTTCCTAATGCAGCATGCTTTTTGCACTCACTACATACTACAACAATTGGTCTTTGCAAAACTATTTTAGCCCTCATTGCAGAGCACATCTCATTAAGAAGCAAGATTAAACAAGCACTATTCACTGCAGGACAACTGACAATTGTCCAAGCCACATATTCAGAATAACTGGAGATACAACAGACTGCAGATGCTGGAACTGGAGCAGCGATGTGCGGGAGCAACTTAGGTCTAGCAGCATCCATGGGAGGAAAGGAATCATGGATGTTTCAGGTTGAAATGCTGCAGCAAGGCTCATCAGCCAGCTGTCAAGCATGTCAATAATATTTGGGAGTTTCTGAATGCATGGACATCTCCACTTACAGAGTCATGCGTTACAGGAACGGGCTTACTAGACCACCAAGTCTACACCAACTATCAAGCACTCATTTCACTAATCCCATTTTATTCTCCCCAGATTCCCAGCAAATGCGCAAAATTCTACCCCTCACAAATTCAAAATGGAGCAATTTATTGTTGCCAATTAATTCAACAACCAATTTGTCTCTAGGATGTGGAAATAAAGCAAAGCTCCCTGGAAAATGCAGTTACGGGGTTTGGGCAAACTTTACACTGACAGTATCTGAAGTCAGATTTGAACCTGTGTCACTGGAGCTAATGAGGCAGTAACTCTACTCAATGCAGCCCTGTGCTGCCCGTATCATGCACATTAGTTCTGAACAATTACTCAACTTAGTATGACCAAAACGTAAACATAACTATAACTTTATAATCCTCTTCTAATTAAGTTCCCACCATCCTCTGAATTTTATATAAATGTCATCCTTTCTTCTCCTTTTCCCGTCTTTATATTCCTGTTTCTCTTCCCCACTGCATCATCATCAGCAGATAAGGATTTGGAAATGTCTGAGTGAACATTTAAGAAAATACCTTTAATTGTAATATTAAGAAGGAGTGGGGTACACACAGTCCATAGGGAGTCCCATTGCCTATCTCATGATCCTTGGCAAATGTTGTTCCCACCCTTATAACTTCCTGCCGCATAAAAAATCTCGAATCCAGTTCTACTACCTATTCCCATTTTTTTCAAGTTTAAGCAGCAACCAGTGTGTCCATAACATATCATAAACTTTCTCTACATCAAAGAAAATCCGATTCCAAACTTTCCTACCAAAATTTCCAAACCGCCTAACTTTCCTAAATGCTTTACTCCGCTCCTCCTTTTCAGCTCTTTTACATTCATCCATCCACCAAGGATCAACTTTCCCTGATTTCTTAGCTTTTTGGTTGAGTACAGAGCACAGTATTATTATTCAACTCGCTATGCTCCAAAAACAAATGATCAGGAAATCTACTTATTGATGATTTCTGTTCCACATTTAGTTTGTGCTGTATAATTTACCACATCTGCCATGAAAGTGACAACAATCACTGAAAATATCTCAGATGGGGTGGCACATAGACTCAAACGATATAACTCATAGAACGTAAATTAACCTGAGGATGGGGCAGTTAGTATACAACTAGGTGCAGTGTGCAGTGTGTCAGGAAGGACAGGCAGATGACAGGGGCAACACTGCAGTCAGTGGGATGAGTTACAGTGTAACATGGGGACAAGATCAAAAAGAGCGATGAATTTAGGACTGAAGGTGTTATATTTGAACGCATGTAGTATTTAAAATAAGGTAGGTCTTATAGCATAGTTAGAGATTGGTAGGTATAATGTTATGGGCATCACTGAGTCATAGCTGTAAGAAGGTTATAGCTGGGAGCTTAATATCCAAGGGTACACATTGTATCAAAAGGACAGGCAGGTAGGCAGAGGAAGGCTCTGTTGTAAACAAAAATGAAATCAAATCCTTAGAAAGAGGCGACATAAGATCAAAAGATGTAGAATCCTTGATGGTAGAATTAAGGAACTGCAAGGGTAAAATGACCCTAGTGGGAGTTATATACAGGCCTCCGAAGAGTCCCAGGATATGGGCTATAAACTACAACAGGAGATGGAAAATGCATGTTCAAAGGGCAATGTCATGACATTCCTAATGGATTTCAATATGCAGATAGATTGGGAAAATCAGGTTGGTGCTGGATCCCAAGAGGGGGATTTTATAGAATGCCTGTGAGATGGCTTTTTAGAACAATTTATGGTTGAGCCCACCGGAGGAAAGGTTATTCTGGATTGGGTGTTGTGTAATGAACCAGATTTGATAAGAGAGCTTAAAGTAAAGAAACCCTTAGGAGGCAGTGATCGTAATATGATAGTCGTCACCCTGAAATTTGAGAGGGAGAAGCTAAAGTTAGATGCATCAGCATTACAGTGGAGTAGAGGCATGAGAGAGGAGCTGTTCAAAGTTGATTGGAAGGGAACACCAGCAGAGATGATGGCAGAACAGCAATGGCTGGAGTTTCTGGGAGAAATTCAAAAGGTGCAAGATAGGTACAGTTCGTTCCAAAGAAGAAATATTGTAAAGGCTGGATGATGCAGCCGTGGCTGACAAAAGAAGTCAAACACAACATAAAAGCAGAAGAGAGTGTATATAATAGAGGAAACATTAGAGAGAAGTTAGATTGGGAAGCTTTTAAAAATGAACAGAAAGCAACTAAAAAAGCCAAAAGGAAGGAAAAGATGAAATATGAAGGTAAGCAAGCCAATAATATTAAAGAGGATACCAAATGTTTTTTTCAGATCTATAAAAAGAGGCGAGAGTAGATATCGGACTACTGGAAAATTATGTTGGAGAGATAGGAATGGGAGGACAAGGAAATGGCAGACAACCTAAATAAGTATTTTGCATCTGTCTTCACTGTGGAGGACACTACCAGTATGTCAGAAGTTCAAGTGTGTCAGAGGGCAGAAGAGAGTGCAATTGCTATTACCAGGGAGAAGATGCTCAGGAAGCTGAAAGGTCTGAAGGTGGATAAGTTGGCTGGACCAGATTGCCTACACCACAGGATTCTGAAAGAGGTGGCTAGGGAGACCGTGGAGGCATTGGCAATAATCTCTCAAAAATCACTAGATTCTGGCATAGTTCCAGAGGACTGGAACATTGCCGAAGTCATTCCACTCTTTCGAGTCGATGATTAAGGATGAGGTCTCAGGGTACTTGGAGGCACATGATCAAATAGGCCAAACTTAATATGGTTTTCTTAAGAAATAATCTTGAGTGACAAATCTGTTGGAATTATTTGAGGAAATAACAAGTAGGATAGACAAAGGAGAATCGGTGAACGTTGTGTACTTGGATTTTCAGAAGATAATTAACAAGTTGCCTCACATGAGGTTGCTTAACAAGAAAAGTGCCCATGGTATTACATGAAAGATACTAGCATAGGTATAGGATTGGCTGATTGGCAGGAGGCAAAGAGTGGGAATAAAGGGAGCATTTTCTGGTTGGCCATTGTTGACGTATGGTGTTCCGCAGGGGTTGGTATTGGGGGTCCTCTTCTTTTTACATTGTATGTCATTGAGTTGGATGACAGAATTGATGGCTTTGTGGCCATGTTTGCAGTAAAGGGACTTGGGAGTCCTTGTGTAGGATAGCCTTAAGGTTAACTTGGAGGTTGAGTTGGTGGTGAGGAAGGCAAATGCAATGTTAGCAGTCATTTCGAGAGGACTAGAATATAAAAGCAAGGATGTAATGCTGAAGCTTTATAAGGCACTGGTGAGGCTCCACTTGAAGTACTGTGAGCAGTTTTGGCCCCCTTAGTGAAGAAAGGTTAAGAGGGGGTTCAGAAGAATGATTCTGGAGAATGAAAGGATTACTATATGAGGGGTGTTCGATAGCTCTTGGGCCTGTACTTGCTGGAATTTAATTGCTGGAATTCTACTTGCTGGAATGAGGAGGGGGGGGGAATATTATTGAAACCTATCAAATGTTGAAAGGCCTAGATAGAGTAGATATGTTCCCTATAGTAAGGGAGTCTAGGACCAGAGGGCGCAGCCTCAGAATAGAGGGACGTGCATATAGAACAGAGATGAGGAAGAACTTCTTTAACCGGGGGATGGTGAATCTGTGGAATTTGTTGCAACAGGGACTGTGGAGGCCAGGTAATTGGATGTTTTTAAGTCAGAGGTTGCTAGGTTCTCGATAAGTCAGGGCATGAAAGGTTATGGGGATAAGGCAGGAGAATGAGGTTGAGAGGGAAAATGGATCACCCATGATGAAATGTCAGAACAGACTTAATGGGCCAACTGGCCTAATTCTTCTCCTAGCTCTTCTAGTCCTATGGTCTCTTATGTAGGTAGAACAAGGGATGAGGCCCTGCGGAATGAGTATTAGGGGGTTGGATAAGAAATGAAGCAGGACCTTGAGGGTAGTGATCGCTGAATTACTCCCACTGCCATGTGCTATTGGGGTCAGAAATAACAGGAGAGACCAGATGAATTTCTGTTTAAGGAGCTGATGCAGGCAGCAGAAATTCAGGTTCTTGGACTACTGGAACTCTTCTGGGGTACAGGCAACCTGTACAAGAGGGCTGGGTTGCACTTGAACCAGAGAAGGACCAATATCCTTTCAGGGAAATTTACTGATGATATGCAGAAGGATTTAAACTAAATTGGCAGAGTGTTTGAACTCTAAGCAGGAGCATGGGCTGAAGCAATAGCCAGTGAAATCAAATTTAGTCATCAGGATAACCAAGGACACAGTAAAAGGAGGGAAAGGAACACTCCGATAAACTGTATTTAATTCAACACATGAGGTTTAACAGGTCAGACGTGAAATCTGCAAAGCAACATGGCTGAGAGAAGGACTGGACCTTCAGTATTTCAGGGTACAGAAACTGCAAGTGTGACAGAGGTACAGGGAAGCAAGGTTGAACTGTAACCTTTTTGATAAGGGAAAATGCGACAGCAGTACTTAGATAACATTCTTGGGGAATTGCCCGGTGAGGCCATATGGGCAGAACTTATAAACATGAATGGATATGTAACTTTAGAGGGGTTGTATTATAGATCTCTGCCCTCCCAATTCCACCACTGCTCACACCAGTAATCAGCAGGAACTTGAAGAAAAGGTGTTTAGAAAAATTGCTAATGGTTTATAGAAATAATAGGATTGTATTAGTGGGAGATTTTTATTTTCACAGTATTGACTTGACTACCTGGAATGTTAAGGGCCTGGATGGAGTGGAATTTGTGAAATGTCTATGAAAGTTTCCAGAGTCAATATGGCCTTACTTGTGAGGGTGCATTAGAGGACTCCCTCTTGGGAAATAATGTAGGGCAAGTAACTGAACTGGCAGTTACAGAACATTTCAAAGTTCAAAGTAAAATTTATTATCAGAGAACATACATGTCACCACATACAACCCTAAGGTTCTTTTTCTGCAGGCATACCGAGCAAGTCTATTGAACAGTAACTGTAAACTGTAAACATCGGGATCTGTAAACTGTAAACAAACTGTGCAAGTACAGATATAAATTTTTAAAAAGCATGAAACGACAATATAACGGAGTCTTTAAATAGATGTAGTTATTTCCTTTTATTCAAGAGCTTGATGGTTGAGGGTTAGTAACTGTTCTTGAATCTGGTGGTGCAAGTCCTGAGACACCTGTACCTTCTACCTGATGGCAGCAGTGAGAAAAGATCATGGCCTGGGATGGGGGTGAGGATCTTTGATGATGATGATGATTTTTTACAACAACGTTTCATTTAGATGTGATCAATGGTTGGGAGGGTTTTACCTATGACGTACTGGACCAAATCCACTACATTTTGAAGGATTTTACACTCAAAGGCATTGGTGTTACCGTACCAGGCCGTAATGCAGCCAGTCAGCACACTTTCCACCACACATCGGTAGAATTTTGCCAGGGTTTTTGATGACCTGCTGAAACTCCGCAGGCTCCTGAGGAAGTAGAGGAGCTGCCATGCTTCCTTTGCAATTATATTTATATGATGGGTCCAGGACAGGTCCTCTGAGATAGTAACGTCCAGGAATTTAAAGTTACATGACCCTTTCCACCTCTGATCCTCTGATGATTACTTGCTTATAGACATCTGGTTTCCCTCTCCTGAAGCCTACAAACAGTTCCTTGATCCTATTGACACTGATCAGAGTTGGGGGGGGGGGGTGTTCTAAGCAGGTGCCACACTATGCCCACGGGTGACCTGCAGGCTGGTGGAGGGAAGGAAAGCCTTACACCTCCTTTGGTAGAGATGTATCTCCACCCTACCACCTAATCAATGGTATGATTGAGAGTTTGAAGAGGATAAATTTGAGTATTGCAGAGTTTTCAGAGGTTATCAGATTAGAGGAGATGAAAGATAGGGAGGGTTGAGAGAATGGAGATCAGAACTCTAGAGTCACAGTAGCACTCTGCTTGAAGACAGTGTAGCTCAGTAAAGGCCAGGTGATGAGTAAATGGGACTTTAGGCAAATTAGGAAACAGGAAATAGAGTTTGAATTTCCATTCATTGACTCTGTTGAGTGAAGCCCCACTGATGTTTCATCCATATTTGTATTGCAAAGAGCTTAATATGCCACAGCTGATAAAGTGTTTCAGATCAGTGAGGAAATTAGGGCTAGTTAGATACCATTAACCTCCCAGTAGATTCATTTTGGGCTGCCTATGTTCCTCCCCATCTGACTGTTGTAATTAATGATATCTTGATCAGATGAACAGGCATCCAACATGAACCCACATTCTCCATCAGATTTGCCCCTTATACAGCTAACTAACAGACCGATGGTAGTTGTGAAAAGTCTTCTCAAGCTTATGGCCAGATCCTTCTCCAGGGATCAATTCAGAATTTCCATGACATCAAAGATTATTTTCAACCTTTTCCCACAATATCTATCTAGTTTCCTTTGTTTTCTAAGAAAATGGTCAGATGTTTCACAGGACTGAACTCTGGAATATTTCCAATAGAAGGCAATTAAATGAGTAATCGTGTAATTTTGCATCTACGAGTTTTGCAGATGATGATAATACAACAACATATACATGGAAAAACCTTTCAAAACACATAAGCTTGTGTTTTGAAAATCAGATATCTTTAGAAGTAACAGTGCACATTCAAAATATTGAATGAATGAGCAAACATGATGTTTGGCTTAGAGATATATGACTTGTAGATGTTGAAAGTTGTCTGCTTGCACTTCACTGGTTAGGCAACAGTTAACCACTGGAAATCTGAGTAATTTATTTCAGCAAATATCAAGTTCTTGAAATGTGAAGATGCTTCACTTTGTAAGATAATTCAGGGATAAAGTATACTTAGTGGTGGAGAGATTGCATAAGCAAGGATTAATTACAACAAAGATGTTTCAATTGAGATTACAAAACATTTCAGCATTAAAAACGACAATATAGTATGTATTTCCACTATAAGTGAGTCTGTAGAGTCGATGCCATCTATTCATGGACATTGAAAGAATGATGGATGAGCCTGATGAGTAATATTTCAGCACGTGTGTACAAAATGTTGTTGGAATAAGGAATAATCTACCAGGAAAAATAATGGAAGCAGAATCCAAAATAACCTTAAAGGAGAATTCCAAAATAGATTTAAAAAAGAAACAAAGTTACAATGTACAGTATGTGAAGAATACTAACTGAGCTGAAAACACTTGCAGAGTTAATAAGAATGTTGGAGCCAAGTGGCCGGCTGAAGTTCAAGCTTCTAATTTGAATTCATGCAGCATCTCTGGGAGAGTCTGCTCAGTTTTCATTCAAATTGCTCTCACTAAATGGTTCTGCCCATATACAAAAATTATCCCCATCATCAGATTAACAGCTGCATAACCCATCCAAGTGGCCAAATTCAGTTGATGAGAACCATGACCTAATGTTAGATTATTTCATTTTGATAAGTTTGATTGACTTCTACTAATATTTACATCTCAACATGCATCGCCTAATAATCTGATGAGCTTGATTGCTAAGTTTTTAAATTCTTAATGCTTCATGGAACTCAGATATACCACCTTACTACCAGTCGTGCTAAGATTCACTAACTCAGTAAGCAGCAAGTTTGTTCTTCTGCAAGTTATTTTTGAACTGATACTATTCTCAAGTTGTACCAGAGAAGAAAGAAAATAATTCTAGCTACTGACATAATTGCTCAAGGGACTTTAATCAAGATATTAACTGATAATACTACCTAAGTAATCCTTAGTTAAATGCAATCTTTATATTTGTTGCTGACATTCTGATTAACTGACTTAATTTTTTTCCAGGCTGAATACATTATTATAATCTTGAGTGAGCAATCAGTATTTATCTTCAAGTAAGATCGTTCACATCACCACATCTGGTGACCATGCATTGCTCATACTGAGCTCAATTTCTTTCTTTTTCTCCCAAAGCTCCTATCATTTACACGATGGTGTTCCGTCAAATGAAGTTTGCTGAGGGAAGACCCCCCACTAACTGACTCCACAAGTTGCCGTTGAATGATGGCTGTGTTTTAGTTGACTAGTAATTATATAAAAACTGGATTCTCTAAGGGAATTTAAAAAAAATGCAATTGGATAGTTTGCTCTAACTAAGTAAAGTAGATGGACGTTAAATTTTTATCAAATAAACAATTTCAGAATCAATTTTGCGCACTTTTTCGTTTAAGTGAATTTGCATGAAGTACCGTGCTAATTTGACTAGTACATTTTTGTAATTAACCTCTACTCACCTCACCTTTCATGCTGCAGATTTCAGTTTCCTGTACAATTGGTCTAACCTCTGTTTGAAGATCACAGTTTATGACCCACTTGAAAGACACAGACAATTTTTTAGCTCTCAGTCTCTCTCTTTTTGTATCCTGTGTTATAATCCATATCTTTACCCTAGGCATTACACTCGGATCTTGCATTAGAGATCTGGCATTCTCAATTTGACTTGCTTTGGAAGTTTGGCTATTTTCCAAGATGTTTCAGCTTGCTATATGCTTGTTTCTTTCACCCAGCTGGCTCATAATACCAGGCTTTCTTTCTGTTTCTTGTTTAGTATTATCTACTTTAGGAATCATTATTTGAAATAAAGTAATCATTCGTCTGAGCCTCGAACCCATTATAGTTTACCTATGGCCACAATAGGTCAACAGCAGACGCAATCTCAATGGTTGTCCACGCCTTTAGACCACCTGGACAACACAAACACCTATGTCAGGATGCTGTTCATCGACTATAGCTCAGCATTTAATACCATCATTCCCACAATCCTGATTGAGAAGTTGCAGAACCTGGGCCTCTGTACCTCCTTCTGTATTTGGATCCTCGACTTCCTAACTGGAAGATCACAATCTGTGTGGATCGGGGATGACATAACCTCCTCACTGACGATCAACACTGGTGCACCTCAGGGGTGTGTGCTTAGCCCACTGCTCTACTCTCTATATACACATTACTGTGTGGCTAGGCATAGCTCAAATACCATCTATAAATTTGCTGACGATACAACCATTGTTGGTAGAATCTCAGGTGGTGACGAGAGGGTGTACAGGAGCAAGATATGCAAATTAGTGGAATGGTGCCGCAGCAACAAACTGGCACTCAACGTCAGTAAGACAAAAGAGCTGATTGTGGACTTCAGGAAGGGTAAGATGAAGGAGCACATACCATTCCTCATAGAGGGATCAGAAGTGGATAGAGTGAGCAGCTTCAAGTTCCTGGGTGTCAAGATCTTTGAGGATCTAACCTGGTCCCAACATATCGATGTAGTTATAAAGAAGGCAAGACAGCGGCTATACCTTATAAGGAGTTTGAAGAGATTTGGCATGTCAACAAATATACTCAAAAACTTCTGTAGTTATACCATGGAGAGCATTCTGACAGGTTGCAACACTGTCTGGTATGGAGGGGCTCCTGCACAGGACCAAAAGAAGCTGCAGAAGGTTATAAATCTAGTCAGCTCCATCTCGGTACTAGCCTACAAAGTACCCAGGACATCTTTAGGGAGCGGTGTCTCAGAAAGGCAGTGTCCATTATTAAGGCCCTCCAGCACCCAGGGCATGTCCTTTTCTCACTGTTACCATCAGGTAGGAGATACAGAAGCCTGAAGGCACACACTCAGCGATTCAGAAACAGCTTCTTCACCTCCGCTATCTGATTCCTAAATGGACTTTGTATCTTTGGACACTACATCACTTTTTTTAATACAATATTTCTGGTTTTGTACATTTAAAAAAATCTATTTAATATACGTAATTGATTTACTTGTTTATTTATTATTATTACTTTTACTTTATTTTATATTATTTTTCCTCTATGCTAGATTATGTATTGCATTGAACTGCTGCTGCTATGTTAATGAATTTCATGTCACATGCTGGTGATAATAAACCTGATTCTGATTCTGAACTTCCTTTTTTCTTTAATTGGGGTTCTTTTAGGTCTCTTGTTTTGTGGCTACCTGTGAGCAAACAAATCTCAAGGTTGTATAACTTATACGTACATTCTTTGGTAATAAGTGTGCTTGAATCTTGAATCAATGGAAATAAACTTCATGAGAAACCTTAAATGAAATGTTGATTTACTTTTAGTCATTTAGGTCTAATGCATAAGAAGATAAAAATCCCTATAATGGGAAACTTGCACCATTTGATAAAACAAGGCATATTAGGAGAACTTTGAGTTTCAACATCAGTAATGTGTACTCTATTTTGAATAACTCACGAGAAGCCTTCCGTTACATACTGTATTACCACAACATTTAGTTCTATACCATAAATATGTCACTGGTAAACTAAATGTTATTTAGGAGGAAAAACTAAAAAGGTGAACTATAATGCAATTTTACCCTTGATTTTAAACACTAACATGTGATGTATGCGGATCAGAAACTGTTAAGATAATTTGCTTTCCATATGTTCTAAAATTCCAGTAATAAATGAATAGGGTGTAGAACCTCTTACTAAGTGGAACATTCTTTTCTGAATTATCTACTAATAAAAAAGTACGGTAATTCAAGAGTATTGGTACCATAGTCTTATAGTATTAGTGGAGTTACGATACGTTAATGAAAAACAAACTTAGAGAAGTGCAAATGAAGCAATACTCCATTTCACATTTTCTTGTGTTAGAATGACTGAAGTACCTGTATCCATCTAGCCAAAAGGTTTTGGTCAGTGGATATTGGAGAATATTCAGTCTTTTCCAATGTAAAGGATATTTGTTTCTGTTCCATAATAAAATTCAGCTGCTCGTGCTGATTAAATCACAGCCAGGATTACATTAGATCACAATCAGGAAACACTATCTCCAGAACTGAATTTAATCTGCCTAGACTCAGACTATAAGGGCCAGAAATCTACACAGACAGACTGGAATTATAACTTGCAGTTCTAAAATAGAGACCAATTCTAAGTTGTTACAATTTGGATGAAATAAATTCACCAGAGAAACAAAAATATTCCTTGGCCAAGCAAGAAGGAAAAACATTTCATAACCTCAAAGGCGGGGCAGTCTTCCAAAGAAGTCCTCAGTGCTAAGGTACAATTTAAGTGTTTTTGAGATTTCTAACCTGACATCTCTGAATTATCTAACATGCCTTATCTTAGATCTTGGTTTTGAATGAGTCTCAATTTCCTAATCCTTTTCAGACATTACATCTTGATTTGGGATCTAGATTGGACTTTTGGTAATGTGTTTGTTAATTCATCTTAGTCACTGAATTTCTATGTTTCCACCTCATTTCTCTGCAGTCTTCAAAAGCATCAGGACTGTCTTTAAAGTATTGAGAGTTTCTTCGGAAAATGATGAAGAAGCAGATAATCATTAGTATTAACTCCTCGTAAGATTGGAACATGAAAAAATCTAAGCCAATCCTTTGTAAATTATATTTAAACATTATACTGTTTCTTTATCTAGAATCCTTCTCCTTGACTTAATTTTCTTAAAGATTTTTCAAACGGATTGAGTCATTTGTTGAAGTTTCTAGATTCTGAATTGAGGAGAGCAACAGTCATTTTGAATAATATGCATCTCATTTTAAAGAAAAAGTTGTATAATATTTTCAGACAAAGTTAATTATGCAATATTAAAGCCAATTAAGCTGGCTGAGGCCAGTGGTTCCTTAGGGAGCTGATAGCGCTTAACAGTTAACAGGAAAGGGGACTTGCATTACTTGCCTTAAAGTATGTATGAACTGAGTGATAATTACTGGCACATCTGTTGCTCCACTCCTGGAGTCTAATAACAGAGCTCAATCATGCTGGGATTATCCAGAACTGCAATGGGGAAACGGATTTATTAATCTTATTTGGATACCGTCTATCGTAAGGTGAGATATACAGTTTGAAACATGTTCAATCCCACTCCTCAGTCGTCAGCCAATGAACCACCCTACGCCTGCATGCAGCCAGACTTGGCCAACATTCAGGCACAGGCTGACAAGTATCAATTTATATTCATGCACTATTACTATCTCCAAAAAAATAAATACCGACTCCTGATAGTCAGTGGTATAAACATCACCGAGTATCCTTTCAGTAACATCCAAGAGGTCGTCATTGATTGGAAATTTGGTTGGAGTGGCCACGTGAACATACTTATTACCGGAGCGGATTGGTGGTTTGAGATCGGGCAGGGTGTGGATCACTTCCTTACATTACAAGGCTTTTCCACTCTCTACAGGCAGGAGTTAGGAGCATCCACTGCTCTGGATGGCTGCTTTTCCTACACGCATCATTTTTCCCTAGATTACACTTACAAACAAGGGGCAACTTACAGAGATTAATTAACCTACTAAGCCACACATCTTTGGATTGTTGCAGGAAAACAGAGCTCCAGCTGAACCCCATGCGATCCCAAGAAGAGCATTCAAACTTCACACAAGGTCAGAACTGAACCCATGTCTCTAATGCTGTGACGCAGAGTCTCGACTAGCTGTGTCATTGTGTCACTTATTATAGATCCACGGCTACAATAAGTGCTTCACTCCTGATGAAGGATTTCGGCCCGAAACGTCGTTATTACCGCCTCCCATAGATACAGTCTGCCCTGCTGAGTTCTGCCAGCATTTCGTGTTTTTTTCTTCACCTTTTATTGTGTTTCTTGAATAAATTCTGTATGCCTTTGTCTTTGAGCAGACTTCTTGTATGTTAAGATGGTCTCTTAACCTCATGATTTACCTTGTCATGACCTTTCACCTTATTGTCTGCCTGCACTTTCTCCGTAACTGTATTGTTATTGCTTTACCTTTGTAATATATACTGTACATGTTCTGATGAGATGATGTGGCATGCAAAGCAAAGTTTTTCACTGTACCTCAGTGTACGTGACAATGATAAACCAAATACTACTTCCCTCTGTGTGGAAGCACAGGGGGACGTCCAGATCAAACATTCTAAAGGTCTTTGCTGGTTATTGGTACTCTATATTGGTTTTCAGAACAATGAGGCTTCATTTAAAAATCTTCGGTTAATATTTGTGATAAGATGAAAGCATTTTGGAATACCAGAGGGGAACTGGGAAGATAAAGAAGCAGCCTCAGACCCCTATAACAGGGACTCTGTTGTTCCTCACAGTTCCTGAGAGTCCCCAATTGCCCAATTTGCAACAGCATCAGTGTTTTTAACAGATCTGTCTGGCACTAGCTAAATCTGAGGAACCTGTTCCCACCGGTGCTAGAATTCTCCCAAGCAGCAACAGCTACCTTCGGTGTGTCCTTCACCAAGAGCATTCATCGTGCTCTCTTGTGGCACCATCTCAGCTTGGGGCCTTGTTGGTACCAGTTCACTTGGGGGGAAACCACCCTATCAGACCTGACCCAACTCAGAGCTACCCACATTGTGGGTGGGTTCCACTTTGGTGAGGGCAGTCACAGATCTCAAATGGCCCCTTAAAGGACCTGTGACTCCCTCCTCCCCACTGTGGACCCACCATAGCACACTCCAAAATTCCTATTGGGGACATCTGGGCACCTGGGGCTGGCACACCCAGGGAGTTTCACCTTCTCTGAGTACCAGGGCTCATGGCATGGGTTGAATGCATTCCAGCCCTGTAGTCATGAGCTTAGAGCTGGATAGCCACCCTCATGCCTGTTCCCTCTCAACCTTTCCTCCCTCCTGGTTCACCCCCAAGGAAACTTTCAGAGGGGCCCCCTGCCTTTGGATTCCCAATGGGAGCTCAAATCAATCACAAGTTCCAGTTGTTTCAGCTGATGTACTGAACACATGGGTCACAGGAGTCTGGAATTGAGAATATAGAAGTCCCTTCATTTTTCCTCGCAATGTCCCCTCCTGATCAAAGCCCTCTAGAGGCTCAGGTCCTGTGGGTAAATTGAGGGAGCAACTGCTGCCGGAGTGAGGACCACCTTCCGAGAGCATCTACGGCAGAGAGTGTCCTCCGTGGAGGAGAAAGGTCTCTCATCCTGTCTGTACGATATCACCACTTCAATTGCCCTTCCACATCGGGTCAACTCCAGATCCTGTGCTGTAGCTGCAGATCCTTCAGCAACTCCCTCGCTGGCAGTCAAGGACTGGGAACATTGCTCAATTGTAGCTTTGATCCCCCGTCCTTGACCCCTCCCCTCCACCAGCCTTTCAGGCACTGTGTCCAGATCTTCATATCCTTTGAGCCATTCTGGTTTCTCATTCCAGATTAACCTGTAAACTCCGAGACCCTGTCCAGCTCTACCTTCCCAGGCATGGATGCTGCTTTGGTAGCCTAGCACAGAGCAGGCTGAGTGATCCCAAGGTGAAGCACAAGGGGTGGGTCAGTCCAGTGCTTGGGTCCAGGAGAGCCAAAATAATGAGGATCCTCTGCTTTCATGCTCCCAGCTCCATGTTGCTCACAATATGGACTGTTTTGGAACCTTCCGCTAGTGGACTCACTAGAAAGTGGTATCATGATTTCTGACCAACAACCCTCAGTGGAGGTGATTGAGCTGAGGTCTAGGGAGCACTGTTTACTCCAGGCTCGGAGCTGCGGCCTTCAAGATCTTCAGCTGCTCTAGCACCTGAGTGAGAGCTAACGATCTCAGGGCCTTTGGACATGGATGTGTTCACATATCATCTCCCCAGGCTCAGGGAGTGGAATGTTGTCCAATTCCAGACGGGGTGCAGGGTTGAGTCAGTGTACCTCCAGACAGAGAGTATGGCCAGAGTCCGGGAGATTGGAGATAGGCTGAGTCTCTCTTTCTGCCTGAGCAACAACGTGACACTCTTGGCCACATCTGCTTGATCTGACCCCTCAGCTGCTCTAAGCTCCACCCTCATAAGTGGATAACCCAACACCCAGGCAGTCTGGAATACCTTCTAGACCTAGCAGGGGTTACCAGGCTGAGCAACCTGTTCGCATCCGCCAACAATCATCATTCTGCTTGGACCTCAGGTGGGCAGGGTGGGAGCTCCACCCTCTGTGGATCTTCTTCACCAGCTGTTGCTTGGGGTAGCCTAATTTCTAGGATGCTACCAATAGTTGCAGTGGATGGTGGTTATGGTTAACCCCTTCCTGGCCTCCCAAATTGTCTTCCTCATACACCCTTGTCTTTCAGTACTGCCAAGCTGGCTTAAGAGCCTACATGAGAGTGCCAAGAAATCTGACATATAAAAATGAGCCTACCTTCTGCAAGGATTCTCTCCACTGGACCTCAGGGTGACATGGACGAACCTGATGAGGGAACAGATTCTGACTCCTGGAACAAATTGTTTAAAGTGAGGGGTCTTCCCAGACATTACCGCCAGACCCAAACAGGAGCTGAACAATTACTATACCTTCCAGCTTCTGACTGATGCTCTGGCTGTTTTAAGATGGAATGCCCTTCAGATTAGGGCATGCCTGTCACATGGTATTCATGGGGAATGCTGAATTTGATCATGTCTGTCCAGGACACTTTTTGCTTCTCTTTCCCAGCAGGGCCCCTCTCACTCCTCATCCTCTGTGCCTCTTGGTTAGTCAATAACATCGTGTGGAGAATTCCCGGGGTGAAGAGCCTTTGTAAGCTGGTCCTTTCCTCACTATCTCTTTATGAGCTCCTCTTCATTCTTCAGGTGAGGTGGTATTTGAAACTCACCTGGTTGTCCCCTTGGGTGCTGTGGGGGAGTGTTGGGTTTGCTTGTTTCTCCTGGGTTGTGTTTGGGTGTCAATAAGTTGATTTCTGGAGTGTGCTCACAGTTCCCTCAGCTTGGGAGCCAGGGAGGGTGTGAAAAGCATGAGAACGTGACTGTCAAAAGCACATCTTCAAATGGAGGTTACACCCAAACACACTTTCCCCAACTTTGCTGTGGCATCTCTTCCCCTACCATCCCCCCACTGGTGTTTGGGAGCTGATATTTCATCCAATCACTGCTGGCTCTGGAGTTCTTGGCCAATCAATACAGCCTTTCCTAAAAGGAAGGAGTCAGCTCTCAGTCAATCACTGGTTGCTGATTGCACTCAGGCTGAGCTAGGTTTATGAACTTTAATTGCCTGGGCCCTGTGCACTAGTATTCTAGCTCAAATCATCTTCTTCTTTTGCTTGGTGGCTTGGTATCACATCTTGTTTTTGGTGTCAGATATGAAATATTGTAGGATAGTTTATTGTTAAAGCATTGTTTCTGTAGATTAAGTAACACTTAAATATGTGGAAAGGGCAAGGTGCCAAATTACAAAATTATCAATGCTGCTGCTTACTGACTGCAGCTCGGTGTTTAGGACAATCATTCCTACAGTTATGATCAAAAAGCTCCAAAGCATGGATCTTTGTATCTTCCTCTGCAACTGGATCCTGGACTTCCTAACAGTCTGTGCAGATTGGAAATAACATCTCCACATCGCTGATAATCCACACTGACACACCTCAAGGATGTGTGCTTAGCCCATTGCTCTATTCTCTCTACACCCGTGACTGTGTGGCTAGGCATAGCTCAAAAGCCATCTATAAATTTACTGGTGACACAACTGTTGTTGGCAGAATTTCTGACGGTGACAAGAAGGCGTGCAAGAGTGAGATATAATCAGCTGGTTGAGCGGTGTCACAGCACAACCTCACACTCAATGTCAGTAAGGCCAAGGAATTAATTAAGGACTTCAGAAAGGGTAAGACAATGGAACACACATTAGTCCTCATAGAGGGATCAGAAGTGGAAAGGGTGAGCAGTTTCAAGTTCCTGGGTGTCATCATCTCTGAGGATCTATCCAGGCCCAACATATCAGTGCAGTTACAAAGAAGGTACAACAGCAGCTATATTTCGTTAGGAATTTTAGCAGACTTGGTATGTCACCAAAAACTCTCGCAAGTTTCTACAGGTGTATCATGCAGAGCATTCAAATTGGCTGCATCACCATCTGGTATGGGGGTGGGGGGCACTACATAAGCTGCAGAAAGTTGTGAACTCAATCAGCTCCAACATGGGCTCCCCAGCATCAGGACATCTTCATGGAGTGATGCCTCAAAAAGGCGGCATTCATCCTTAAAGACCCCTGTTCACCCAGGACATCCCCTCTTCTCATTGCAGCTATCAGAGAGGAGGTACAGGAACCTGAAGGTGCACCCACAGTGTTTCAGGGATAGCCTTTTCTCCTCTGCTGTCAGATCTCTGAATGGACATTGAACCCATGAACGTTATCTCAGTAATTTTTTTTCTCTCTTTTTGCACTTCATGTTTAACTTTATATATATAATTCTTACTGTAATTTACAATTTTTATTATTTATATTGCAATGTACTGCTGCCACATAACAAGTTTCACAACATATGCCAATGACATTAAACTTGATTCTGATTCTTATTCTGCTCATTAAAATCACTAAAAGAAGCAACGCAATATGTAAAAGTGAACTGAAGACTGGATTAATCAAGAAAGTGCCAAAAAGGCTTAAGGAATTTCTTTGTACTGTGTTGAAAATTTAGAACTCGGGGTCAGAAAGTTGTGATTGCATAAAGTTGATTTGAAAAACTTGGGGTCAGGCTTGATGAGGAAGGAGTAAATTGAATGTCCAATCAGGGTGGGAGAAGGCATTAACCAGTTGATCTGGTTGGCCTGATGTAGTGCTGTAAATAGCATATATTTCAATATACATCACTTAGGGATAACAACATCCAACTTTTCCCTGTCTGATATGTACCTGTCACATGATGTGGTTAACTTTTACAGGCCTTGCCACAACTTGAATGGCCTTGCCACTTTTAGCCAATTCCTGAAAGCAAGGAATAACAACATGAAGGAGTTGTAAAGTGCATAACACAGAGCCTCAATAACAGAAATGATGCAAGGGTCCTTAACAACAATGTATAGTAAGGCTGGTTAGATACATTGAATGGGACTATATTATCAACAGAGTTAAGATGGGCCACAGAGTTAAAGGAAAAAACCAGTTAAATATAAGGGTTGTAATAAAGAAAGTTTCTGAAAAATAAACATAAAGTATTGAAGGACTTGTAACAAAAAGAAAGAAAAATGATCATAGTGTCATTTCCAAACAAATCTCACATCCATCTATTAACAAAGGCGCAATAAGCCACTTTCAGAAGCAAAAAATTCTGCAGATGCTGGAAATCTTGAACAACACCCACAAACACAAAATGCCGAAGGAACTCAGCAAGTCAGGCAGCATCTATGGAGGGGAATAAACAGACGACATTTTGGAAACACACGCAAAATGCTGGAGGAACTCAGCAGGCCAGGCAGCATCCACGGAAAAGAGTACAGGAGACATTTTGGGCCAAGACCTTTCATCAGAACTGGAGAGAAAAAGATGTGGAGGCGTGCTGAGTTCCTCCAGCATCTTGTGTGTGTTGCTTGGATTTCCAGCATCCGCAGATTTTCACTTGTTTGTCAGTCAACATTTTGCCTTGTCTTGATGTGATGATGTGGCATGCAAATTATATAACAACGGTCAACTCACATAAAAGTGTAATTGTGCAATACAATTAATTTATTGTGAACTATTTTGAGATATTTCTGAGAATCTAGTTAACATACCACATAAGTGTTGCTATTTTTCTTTTGGTTCCTTTAGCGGACCCTACTTCAGAGTATTAACAGTTATGCAAATCAAACATTTGCTCTCTTTGGACGTGTAGCTGTGGTCATTAGATTTCTAGACAAATCATGGTTATAGAGCCGGAGATGGCACTGAAACACCTCGTGTGTATTATTTTGAATTAGAAGGTCAGCCATAATCCTAATGAAAGAAAGAGTAGGCTTGACAAGATAAATGGCCTCCTCCTACTTCATTTTCTTGGATTTTATAGATGTTTAGATTGTAAACAATGTTGGGACAGGATAAGAAAATGGACGGTGAAGATTAGACACAATATTGTTGAATGGATCAGGCTCAAGGTAACATTAAATCATTTTCTGATGTTCTTTCGGATACGTAGCTCAAAGAAACACACAGTGTTATGACTGACATCCCCATATCTACAGCTACATTATTTCCACACAAAACAGCATATATTAATGAATCAACCACTCCTTGCATGACTCCTCCCTTCCAAAAAGAATGTTTTAGTATTGCTTTAAAATTGTTTTGAGCTAAGGTTTCAATTTACACATTGAAAAAGTATGAAAGTAACATTTTTGCAGATGGAGCCTCTTTCTCCCCCCCAATTCCAGTAACGTTAATGAACAGACGACTGTAGGGGAAACCATCACTTTGGTACTGTTCACTTAAATTCTGCAGACTTGTTCTAAAAAAAACTAATGAGAAAAAACTGTAAGTATAATTTTCAAAAGTGACAACAGCCAGGTCCAGTCTAATTATTGTCAGAAATGTTGCAAGTTGAATGGTCGACAGCTTGTGGCGTCGATTTACAGATTTAAAAAGAAATTAATATATGCTGACATGAATGGTAGATGTACAAACAAGTCCATCTGTGTTTTTGGCACCTCTGACCCACACTTCAAATTTCCAGTGTGTTTCCAGACAAGGTGAAGTCTGTGCACCATTTCAGACCGCCTCCCTTCTGGCAGTCATCCACACATCAGGGGAAGTAACTTCATCAATGAATATCTTGTAGTGTGTCACATGAAATACTTGTACAAAACCTCAAAAGACTGATGTAAAGAGACAGATTTCACATAATTGACACTCTTATTTGACTGATACTAAATATTTAATAAAATTAGCTTGAACATGGCTGCTCAAACCAGCTGATCTGTAAACAGTGATGTACAGCAGTAGATTTTACATGCCATATCCCTGAAATTTCAGTTTCTTGTGTTAGGTATTGATTCAAAATATTACAGGTGTATCCTCCTGTATTAGTGAAAAAAAAAATTGCAGATGTTGGAAGTCTAAAGCAAAACTAGAAAATGCTGGATTGCTCAGCGAGTTAATCATTACTCATTCAGTAAGGGAAAAATGACCAAAGCCCTCTATCAGAACTGTATACGTGAGACTCAAGTGGCTTTAATTTTAAGCATTAAAGAGACCATAAGCTTATAAGACATAGGAGCAAAATTAGACCACTCCGCCCATCGAATCTGCTCTGCTATTCCATCAGGGTTGATTTATCATTCCTCTTAACCCCATTCTTCTGCTTTCTCCCTAACTAATCAAGAACTTATTACTTTCCTCTTGAAATACACCCAATGACCTGGCCTCCACAGCTGTATGTGGCAATGTATTTCACAGATTCGCCACTCTCTGGGTAAATAATCCCTGCCCTAAAGGGATGTCCCTCTATTCTAATGCTGTACCCTCTGGTCCTAGACTCACCCACTATAGGAAACATCCTCTCCATGTCCACTCAATCTAGGCCCTTCAAAATTCAATAGGTTTCAATGAGATCCCACATCATTCGTTTAAATTCCAGCAAGTACAGGATTCCTATGTTAACCCTTTCATTCTCAGGTAAAGAGATGGAGTGAAAAGAACTAATTAAATGTCAGTGATAGGGTGGCAACATTTACCCTGACAGCTTTAGTCCATCAGTGACTCTCCTGTTACTTACAATTAGTTGTAGAAGTTGTGGGAGAGAGTAGTTCGCTCAATGTGACTTAGCCATTTTATTCAAAATATGGTAGGATTAGGGGAAATAGTAATTGGAGAGATGGATATCAGTGTTTGTGGTTGTTAGATGGTGTAATTTGTACTTAGACTGACAGAGTGGTGGGTAGAGAATTGAGCTGGCAAGAACTGCAAGTTCTGAATGGAGTATTAAATGAATGTAGGAGTAGATCTGGACATTAGTGTGTTGAACAAGAACTAGGTAATTGTCTACCATGAAGAGAACTTTGCCTAGCTGGGTTCTGGGAAATTCCTCATGGTCACTTGAAATCATGCAGGAACAGGTCCCATAAAGCCTGCTCAAGGCTACAACCACAATGAGTTCCCATGGGTGGCATAGGATGGTGACATGAATGGACATTTAAAACTATGAAAGTGTGTGTGTGATATGTATATAACATTGGACACCGCTGACCATGTCTGGAGCTCTCCACTCCTTAGCCAGTCAGACATGTGGACAGAGAACACAAATCTTGTGCAACAGATCTAAAGACCAAAGTTTTCAATCGTATTTCATTCTTCACTGAAACCAGAACATCAAAATATATTACTACACAATGCAGTTTCAAGATTCTTTCAGTTGTCTCTCTTTGGCCAACATCCTATGATCATAGGATGGCATGACAGCATGCAGTAGTGGGGTGTTACAGTAGTGTAGCAGTTTGCGCAATGCTTTAGAGCACACCAGCTGTACGATCAGGGTTTGATTCCTGCCACAGTCTGTGAAGAGTTTGTATATTGTCCCCATGACCACATGGGTTTCCTCCCACAGTCCAAAGATTCATGAGTTGGGGTTAAGGAGTTGTGGGCATGCTAGGTTAGCTCCAGAAGCTTGGAGACACTTGTGGGCTGACCCCAGCACATCCCCAACATAAGTCAGGCATTTCACAGTATGTTTCGAAGCACATGTGACAGATAAAGCTAATCTTTATTTGATTATTGCTGTCATAACTGCTTTCCTCAGTCTTGGTCGATACAGTCCGCATAGAATGTGTGCTCCATCTCCGGTCTTACTGCACCACCATCCAGCCTCTAACCTGCCCTCTATTGTTGAACAGTGCTACCTTCCCACTGTTCGTATGGTTGCGGCCTGGTTCATAATGTTGGAATTCATCCTAGAATCAGCTCTGTTGTTATAGTCAAGAAATTATTTTTACACAGCCTTTGCCTCGGGTTGTCAATATTTCCTTTGAGCTAACTGGATTTTCTTGATCATGAATCAGTACCCTTTCTATTACTTACAAGAGGATGCCAGGTTTTCATATTAGGAGAAGCTGGAAGTTTTGCCAACTGCATTCTGTGCTAGTCAAGCATCCACAGTCATCCACAATATGGTCTGGCTATCATGGAAAGTCAAATCTTACTTATTATGGAGTATTCACATAATTACTTTAATGTATTATTATGTATATAGAAATTAACACACACTGAATATAGATACATCAAGAGAAGTTTTTGACATGGAATTATAGCATTAACATATTTTTACTGGCCTGATAGAGTTTTTAAATGAAGTTGCAAACTATGTCTGCCAGTAAGTTTTAATAAGCTCCTTGGCAACTGCTATGAATGCACAGATCAGTTACTTGTAAAAAGAAAACAAAGTGAAGCAGTGAAGCCAAACCAAATACTGTATTCATGCTGAATTTGCAACAAGGCCATGAGCTATAGCATGCCCCAAGGAAAAAAAATCATAGTTCAAGCAAGGAAGTAATATTTATTCATCAGGAAAGTTTGTCATCTTTAAAAGCTGAAAAAGGTTACACACTGGCACGCGTGTAGAACCATTTATCATGCAACTTGAAATCGGTTCTTGTGCTCTCCAAAGAGCCTTTATTCCAAAACAATCTTTTCTACTGGACCAGAGAAATGCTTTTGACGCTTCATTCCATGGTTTTAATTTGCACATTTCCTTATAATAATCACTTGATCTTTTCTGGAAGATCCTTCGCTTCTGAGTCCCGTACTGGCTAGATTATATTTAGAAGAATATATTTGCAGCTAAGGCTTCGCACTGCAGCTAACTTGCACCATATAGATCATTTTCAGGAGGGAATGATGTACAGCTAAATGCAGAAATGCAGATGTTGTCTGAGAAACATACTACAGAACAGTACAGCATAATACAAGCTCTTTGTCCCACAATGTTGTGCTGACCTTTATAAACCTATTCCACGATCAAACAAACCCTTCCCTCCTACATAGCCTATCACTCTCTATTTTCCTTACATCTCTGTGCCTAAGTAAGCATCTCTTAAACGTCCCTATTGTACCAACATCTACCACCAACCCCTTCAATGTGTTCCATGCACATGTCACCGCGCATTAAAAACCTGCCTGTGACATATCCCTTAAACATTCCTCCACTCACCTTAAAACAATGCCCTCTGATATTGGCCACTGTCATGGAGTGACTATTCACTTCCCAGCCTAAAGGTTCTTCAAACATACAGAGGGTGCTGAATATGCACAGCAATGTCAAATTGCATGCAGTATTCATATACTGGACTTTAGGAAGACCAAACGTACACAGATCCCTGTGATGGTGAGGACGTGAATGTAGTGGGGACCTGGGGGTGCACCTGTATGACAGACTTGAGTGGAATACCAGCACAAAGGTTGTGTACAAGAAGGGCCAGAGTTGCCTCTACATCCAGAGGAGACTGAAGTCCTTTGGAGTGTGCAGGCCTCTCCTTCACATGTTCTACCAGTCTGTTTTTGTCAGTGCAATCTTCTAAGCGGTGGTGTGCTGAGGCAATGGCATCAACACAGGTGATGCCAACAGGCTCAATAAACTGATTAGAAAGGCTGGCTCAAACTCAAACAGGTTGACTTTCTATAGGAGTCAAACTGGACACGGTGGAGGCCGTGGCAGAATGAAGAACCCTATGGAAAATCCTGGCAATTCTGGACAATGTTTCTCACCCTCTGCATGCCACCTTGGCTGAACAGAGGAGCACTTTTAGTAATAGACTAAGACAATTGCGCTGCCCCAAAGAGCGCTACATGAGGTCATTCTTACCCTTGGCCATTAGGCTCTGTAATGAGTCAACCTATAGCTGGGGAAGTGATGACTTCCTCCTGTTGGACAGTTTGAGATAACTTATTTTTTATTCTTTCTACTTCTCTTTGAATACTTAAATATCGGTGCACTTGTAATGCTACTGTGACACTGTAATTTCTTTTGTAAAGTATCTATCTATCTATCTATCTATCTGTAATTCAGTCACTAAGGCCAATTTAAGTCTCAAGTTTATAAGAATGTTTAAGACCACATGGAATTGAAGCAGGAGTCCATTATGTTCTCGTACTTGCTCCTTTATTCAATAACAATTTAGTTAGTAGTTTACCTCAGTGCCACTCTCCTGCTATAACTGTCACGGTCCCGATCGTTAATTCCTTATCTTTCTCCTATTTCCTTTGATTGTGCCATGGTTCCGACCACTCGTTTCCCATCTATATACTACTAAAACTCTAATGCTCTGTTTGTCTGTTTGTGATCTCCAATTAGTGCAAACGGTGCATTACAGCGGCAATATTTTTGGCTAAATTGACTTAAAATGCACTAACTTACAGAATGCAGGCAAAGTTCAGGTTTATATATTCGTATAAAATTACTCACTTGCCAAAATCAACAGCCCCGCTTTCACCCGAGAGCCGATGTCAGCCATGATGGAAACCGCAACGCGACACCACAATGCGTGTACACGGCCAGCCTCAGCAGCATCTCATGATGCTCACAGAGCCGATTCCCCCTCTGAGTGATCGGGCAGTTTTTGCAGTGAATGGAGAAGACAAAATCACACAGTATTTGACAGGTAGATATATCGGGCCCTCTGAAGCTGTTAGATCGATACTTGGATTTCCAATTCACCAGAGGGAACCAGCCGTTGTTCACCTTCAAGTGCACTTTCCCCAACAGCATCAAGTATTCTTTCGAGATAATGCTGCTGTGCAACTGAATACTGATATGGCATGAACCACTTTAACGGAATTCATGGATCTTTGCACTTGCGATCCATTTGCAAGAACCTTGTACAATGTGGATATTCCCAGATTCTACACTTGGACTAAGAAGAGATGGGAAAGAAGGAGAATGGGGAAAAGAGTGGAGGAGTACTCCGGGATTTTTGAAGCAAATGTTCTGGGTGGAGAGTATACCACTTCTTCACAAAGTGGTGAGCTCTACTATTTCAGACTTCTTCTTCATCACATAAAGGGACTAGTATCTTTCGAATAATTGAAAACACATGATGGAGATATCCTTCCATCATTCAAAGACATCTGCAGAGTGAGAGGATTATTGCAAGCTGACGATCATTGGCAGCAAACTATGGAAGAAGCAGAGAGAACAAGAATGCCCAGAGCAATGAAAGATTTGTTTGTTGTCTTGCTAACAAACACTGAAATCAACAATCCACAGTAATTATGGAACCGGTTCAAGAATGCAATGTCTGAAGATTTCTTACAAGTGGAGAGGAGAACTATCAATGATCCTAATATCATGATCGATGAGAGGCATCATGGACATGCTCTTCTGTATTGCCAAGAGAAACTTGAGAATTTGGGCAAAACACTTGAAGAATATAACTTGCCAACACCAAAAAACAGTGCAATTACTCAAAGTGCTGGCAATCTGGAATTATTGCGTGAACTGCAATACAACAGAGATGAACAGCAGGAATTTGTTTTGCAGAAGGAGCCCCTATTGAATAATGAGCAAAGAGAAGTATATGAATATGTGTGTGACTGCTTGGAAAGGAATCTCCCTTCAATGATTTTCATTGATGCACCAGGAGGAACCGGCAAGACATTTATCGTCAACTTGATCCTCACTAAAGTTAGGGGAGATGGAGGTGTTGCTATTGCTGTAGCATCATCAGGTATTGCAGCAACATTGATGCCTGGTGGTAGGACAGCGCATTCAAGATTCAAAATACCTCTCAAAGTCAATGAAGATGCCCTTTGTAACATTGATAAAAACACCAATACTGCAAATTTACTCCAAAATGCAAGGCTTATTGTCTGGGATGAGTACCCCATGATTAGGAGAGAGAGCTTTGAAGCCGTGGACCGGACTCTGTGATGTATGCGGCAAGAATGAGGTCTTCAGGGGTATATTTCCATCAGCTTCTACCAGTTGTGAAATGTGAAAATGATGCTGATGTGGAGAATTCATGCATAAAAAAATCCTACTTAAGCAGAAGCTTCATCAAGTTTTAATTGAAGAGAAACATGCGATTGAGTCAGGGAGAAGGACGATATTCTGAGTTCTTATTGGATTTTGGAGAAGACAAGATTGAGAAAAATGAAAACGATGAAATCGAATTATCTGAAGATATGATTCTGCCAGCAAAAACTATGGAAGAATGCATTGATTTCAACTACCCGACATTCGACAATCCTGCAGAACGGTTCTCGAGGAATTCTGTCTTGGTTCCTCTCAATGAAATTATGCAAAAAATAAACTTCACATGCATTAGATGCTTCCCTGGTATCATGAAAGAATACTGTTCCTTCAATGCCTTAAGTGAAGGAGCTGATGCCACTCATTTTCCAACAGAATTCCTTGACTCGGTCGAACTCTCTGGATTGCCACCACATAAACTGGAATTGAAGAGGGGATCTCTCATCATTTCAATGAGGAACTTGGATCCACCAAAGCTTTGCAATGGAACACAAATGATAGTAGCAGATCAACCAGATACGTTGTCATCAAAAGTGTCCTTCATTAAACGAGGAGGAGCTATATTTGTCTTGCTACGCATCTTTATTCCTTAATAAACTGAGTTTTTCTTCTTTAATTTCCAAAGCACATCACATCAGGCTGCACTACCTTTCTCTCAAAGGGTGCCCTAACGGGTCACCCGGTTGTCTATTTGCTTCTAATTCTCTTTAAAGACTGCACACCTGGTTTCCATCAAGACCTGCAGCTTAAGAACTCCGGTGTTACAACCACTAGTCGCCAGATCGTTGGTTTTGCCTGTGTGGTGATTAATGTTTCCCGGCTGCTTAGGACTGTGTGTTCTAAGTTTTGCTCCAGTTTCAAGGTTTACCTATGAAACTCTGTCTCTCTGTTTTAAGGCTCCGTGTCAAGATCCCTCCTGTTTGCTGTTCAACGTTCACGTCCGTGTAAGCATCCTAACTCAATCTCCACGTCTGTGTACTGCACTTGGGTTCGCTTCATTCGCTCAGTGCAACAGAACGATTTGGCCACAATGGACCCAGTGGACATGAATACCCTGCCACAAGCCCTCGCCAGCCAGGGCTCTCTACTGAGTCTGCACGATCAACTTCTCCGGGATGTCATGGAGAACCTCCTTTCCCTGTCTGCTAACGTAACGAAGATCAGTGACCATGTGGACCGTATATCAACTTTTACCCCATCCATTCCTGGAACTCTGTCTAACCAGCCCAGACAGCCTGTAGTGGCAACCCCCTACGTGTCAGCAACACCCCCGCCAAGAGAGCCGCACGTACCTGAACCAGAGCGCTATGCTGGGGATTTGGGGAAGTGCTGAGCCTTCCTTCTGCAATGCTCCTTGGTGTTTGAACAGCAGTTATCCACATACTCTACGGATAAGTCAAAGATAGCTTATATCATGGGGTTGTTGCGAGGAATTGCCTCAGCATGGGCTACAGCTGTTTGGGATAACCAACTGGAGATCTGCTCTTCTTTCCCCACCTTTATCATGGAAATGAGAAAGACCTTTGCCCACCCCGTCCATGGTAAAAATGCCATTAAGCGTCTACTCTAAGTGTCTATTTTTCCGTCAGGGCTCATGCAGTGTTGCCAAATATTCTGTGGAGTTCTGGACATTAGCGGCCAACTCGGGGTGGAATGATGAGGCACTCCAAAGGGTATTTTGGAATGGTCTCAGTGACATAGTGAAAGATGAGTTGGCAGCAAGGGATGACACCGACCAGCTGGATTCCCTGGTCTCCCTAGAAACCAGATTGGACAATTGACTTCGAGAACGCCATAGGGGAAGAACTGGTCGTCCACCACTTTTGGCCTCTCCACAGCACTCGTTGCCGTCTCCCACCAGCACAAGCCTCTCTTCTCCTCCTGCTCCTAGAGTAACTCCCAGCCTGGCCATTTCCACCACCCCGGGAGAGGAACTCATACAGCTGGGATGGATCTGCTTTTCTCCCACTGAACGACTCCGTAGATTGAGATCAGGGAAGTGTCTCTGTTGCAGCCAGTCCGGCCACTTCCGTGCTACCTGTTCCCTTCGGCCGAAAGGGAAGGCTCACTGGGAGGAAGGGGGATCCTGGTGAGCCAGACAACACTCCCTTCAGTCCCCCAAACCCGGATGCCGATCCAAGCTACTTTACGTTACAACCAGCTGTCCCTGCCTCTGTCCACTCTAGCAGACTCCGGCACCGAGGGAATCCTGTTGGATGACAACATAGCTTCCCGGGCCAGAATTCCTCGGGAGGCGTTGAGTACCCCCCTGGGAGCCCGGGCACTGGACGGTAGACTTCTGGCCCGAGTCACACACGGTACACCACCCCTGTCTCTTATTCTCTCCGAGAACCATTGGGAACAGGTACAATTTAAACTAATTTCCTCTCCTCAAGCTCCTATAGTTCTTGGGTACCCTGTTAAGCCGCCATAATCCCCATGTTGACTGGTCTACCAGGAAGATGGTCAGCTGGAGTCCGTTCTGTCACTCCACTTGTCTACAATCGGCCCTTTCCCCTGTGAAAGTCACCGCAACCTCGTCTGCCTCTGAAACCCCCGACTTGTCCAAGGTTCCAGCAGAGTATCACGATCTGTGAGAACTGTTTAGCAAACAACGGACTCTTTCCCTGCCTCCACACTGCCCTTATGATTGTGCTAATGACCTTCTCCCCGGAGCCCCTCTACCCACCAGTCGGCTGTATAACCTGTCCCGGCCAGAAAGAGAAGCAATGGAAGCTTACATAAATAAATCTCTCATGGCGGGCATTATCCGACCCTCATCTTCTCCTGTAAGCGCAGGTTTTTTTCTTTGTGGGGAAGAAAGACGGCTCACTGCGCCCCTGCATTGACTACCGGGGCCTGAATAGCATCACCATAAAGATTAAGTATCCACTGCCCCGTATCAACTCTGCTTTCGAACTCCTTCATGCAGCCACCATCTTCTCTAAGTTGGACCTACGAAGTGCCTACCACCTTCAGTATAAGGGAGAGAGATGAGTGGAAAACAGCTTTTAACACCATCTTTGGTCACTTTGAGTACGTGGTCATGCCATTCGGTCTCACCAATGCCCCCGCCATCTTCCAGACTCTGATTAGCAATGTCCTTAAGGACTTATTAACCATTTTGTTTTGTTTATTTGGACAACATCTTAATCTTCTCCAGCAGTCTTCAGGAACATATCCACCAGTCTGTCAGTTTCATGCCCCTTCTGTCGGTTTCCTGGGGTACGTCATCAAGAGAGGGCAAGTGAGGGTGGATCCCGAAAAGATCCAGGCGGTGGTGGAGTGGCCAAATCCCACGACACTCAAGCCTTCCGCCCTCATTGAATTCTCTCTGACATTATTTCTGACCGGGGTCCCCAATTCATCTCTCAGGTCTGGGGATCCTTTCGTCAAGCCCTTGGAGCCTCAGTAAACCTGTCTTCCAGCTTCCATCCGCAGGCTAATGGTCAAACAGAACGAGCAAACCAGGATTTGGAAGCAGCACTGCACTGCATAACTGCCAACAAACAGTCATCCTGGAGCATCCATCTCATTTGGGTCGAGCATGCCCACAACTCCCTGGCTAGTACCGCCACTGGAAAGTCTCCCTCCGAATGCTCCCTCGGTTACCAACCCCCTCTGTTTCCCACACATGAAGAGGACATTGCTGTGCCTTCAGTTCAGGCCCATCTCCGCCAGTGCCGCAAGATCTGAAAGGATGCACGCGCGGCCCTGCTCCGCTCAGCCAACTGCAACCGGAGGATTGACGATCGCCATCGAATTTCCGTACCAAATTATCGGCCTGGGCATAAGATTTGGCTCTTGTCAAAAGACATCCCCCTCAAAAATAAACCTAAAAAACTCGCCCCTCGCTACCTGGGACCATTCGAGATTGAGAGTGTCATCAACCCCTCGGTGGTCAGACTCAAACTGCCCAGATCCATGCACATTCACCCCATGTTCCACATCTCCCAACTGAAACCTGTGTCTGTCAGCCCTTTGTGCCCTCCTGCTGAACCCCCTGCACCCGCCCAGATCATTGATGATCACCCAGCGTACACCGTCTGGTGAATACTGGATACAGCCCGGAGGAATGTTCCTGGATTCCCCACTCCTTCATCCTGGACCCTTCCCTCATCTGTGATTTCCATCGAGACAATCCGGACAAGCCTGGTGGTTCACCTGGAGGCTCCCGTTGAGGGGAAGGGGTATTGTCACTGTCCCAATCATTAACTCCCTATCTTTCTCCTAATTTCCTTTGATTGTGCCATGGTTCTGACTGCTGATTTCCCATTTGCTTCTAATTCTCTTTGATGATAACACACCTGGTTTCCATCAAGACCTGCAGCATAAGAACCCCGGTGTTACAACCACTAGTCGCAGATCGTTGGTTTTGCCTGTGTGGTGATTAACGTTTCCCGGCCGCTTAGGACCATGTGTTCTAAGTTTTCTCCAGTTTCAAGGTTTACCTATGAAACTCTGTCTCTTGGTGTCAAGGTTCCGTGTCAAGATCCTTCAGGTTTGCTGTTCAACGTTCACGTCTGTATAAGCATCCCAACTCAATCTCCATGCCTGTGTCCTGCACTTGGGTTCACTTCATTCGCTCAATGCAACAATAACCCCATATCCCTTGATGCTGGTTCTTTGTAAAATCTATAACTTTATATGAATATATAAGTCTCCACAACCTTCTTAGATAAAGAATTCCAAAGATTCATTTCCCTCTGGGCAATCAAATTTCTTCTCATCTTTTTCTTGAAAAACAAATCCTATATTTTGGGAGTGTGACCACTAGTTCTATACACCCCAGCCAGGGGAAACCAAGAGCTCTGGATAGAACCATAGAACATTACAGCACAGAAACAGGCCTTTTGGCCCTTCTTGGCTGTGCCAAACCATTTTTCTGCCTAGTTGCACTGACCTGCACCTGGGCCATATCCCTCCAAACCCATCTCATCCATATACCTGTCCAAGTTTTTCTTAAACGTCAAAAGTGAGCTGGCATTCACCACTTCATCTGGCAGCTCATTCCACACTCCCACCACTCTCTGCATGAAGAAACCCCCCCTAATGTTCCCTTTAAACTTTTCCCCCTTCACCCTTAACCCATGACCTCTGGCTTTTTCCTCCCCTAGCCTCAGTGGAAAAAGCCTGCTTGCTTTCATTCTATCTATACCCAACATAATTTTATACACCTCTATCAAATCACCCCTCATTCTCCTATGCTCCAGGGAATAAAGTCCTAACCTATTCAACCTTTCTCTGTAACTTGGTTTCTCAAGTCCCGGCAACATCCTTGTAAACCTTCTCTGCACTCTTTCAACTTCATTAATATCGTTCCTGTAATTAGGTGACCAAAACTGCACACAATACTCCAAATTTGGTCTCACCAATATCTTATATAACCTCACCATTACATTCCAACTCTTGTACTCAATACTTTGATTTATAAAGGTCAATGTACCAAAAGCTCTCTTTATGACCCTATCTACTTGTGACGCCACTTTTAGGGAATTATGTATCTGTACTCCCAGATCCCTCTGTTCTACTGCACTCCTCAGTGTCTTACCATTTACCTTTTATGTTCTACCTTGGTTTGTCCTTCCAAAGTGCAATACCTCACACTTGTCTGCATTAAACTCCTTCTGCCATTTGTCAGCCCATTTTTTCAGCTGATCCAAATCCCTCTGCAAACTTTGAAAACCTTTCTCACTGTCCACTACACCTCCAATCTTTGTATCATCAGCAAATTTGCTGATTCAACTTACCACTTTATCATCCAGATCATTGATATAGATGACAAATAACAATGGACCCAGCAATGATCCCTGTGGCACACCACTAGTCACAGGCCTCCACTCAGAGTAGCAATCCTCCACTACCACTCTCTGGCTTCTTCCATTGAGCCAATGTCTAATCCAATTTACTACCTCTCCATGTACACCTAGCAACTGAATCTTCCTAACTACCTCGCATGCGGGGACCTTGTCAAAGGCCTTACTGAAGTCCATGTATACAACATCCACTGCCTTCCCTTCATCCACTTTCCTGGTAACTTCCTCGAAAAACTCTAATAGATTGGTTAAACATGAACTACCACGCACAAAGCCATGCTGACTTTTTCTAATAAGTCCCTGTCTATCCAAATACTTGTAGATCCTACCTCTTAGTATTCCTTCCAATAATTTACCTACTACCGATGTCAAACTTACCGGCCTGTAATTTCCCTGCTTACTTTTTGAGCCTTTTATGAACAACGGAACTACACGAGCTATCCTCCAAATCTCCAGCATCTGACCCGTGGATATCGACATTTTAAATATTTCTGCCAGGGCCCCTGCAATTTCAACACTAGTCTCCTTCAAGGTCAGAGGGAATACCCTGTCAGGTCCTGGGGATTTATCTACTCTGATTTGCCTCAAGACAGCAAGCACCTCCTTCTCTTTAATCTGTATAAGTTCCATGACCTCCCTACTTGTTTGCCTTATTTCCATTGACTCCATGCCAGTTTCCTTAGTAAATACAGATGCAAAAAACCCATTTAATATCTCTCCCATTTCTTTTGGTTCCATACATAGCCGACCACTCTGATCTTCAAGAGGACCAATTTTATCCCTTACTATCCTTTTGCTCTTAACATACCTGTAGAAGCTCTTAGGCTTATCTTTCACCCTGACTGCCAAAGCAACCTCATGTTTTAGCCCTCCTGATTTCTTTCTTAAGTATTTTCTTACTCTTTTCCTCTCAAATCCTGTAAAAAATTTCCAGCACTGAAACTGTAACAATTCTTGATAGAACCTCAAAAATCATTGACATAAGCTCATCATAGTGTCCGTTCTGCTCAGTCCTATTTTTAATATCTAGTCATCCTGTTCACACTCTCCTAATAGTAGATTCCAACATTTTTCCTATTACTGATGTCAGGATTTACGAGAATTGAGCCTGCTCCATTATCACTTAAAGATAGGTTCTCACCAGGCTGTTTCTGGAAAATCTGAGGTATCTAGTTTCATCTAGATAAGTGTGTTAAAGTAACACCCCATCCACCACTCTTTCTACTAATACTCCCTTGGTAATCTCCCTGAGCTTTCCCACAACCCAGATCAACCTCATGATTGACTCTGCCTCTGTTTCCACATTCTCTCTGTGCGACTTACCTTCACAGCTGAATTTCTCTCCTTCCACCCCATTCCCAACACCCTAATTGTTTCCATGTAGGTTGTTCTTCCTACCAGCCCCTTCTTTACACCACAACACAGTCCCTACCTTACCACCATCAACCTTCCTTCTACAGCCCTCAATCTGGTTTCTGATGCACTTGCATCAGAACTTCCATTCTCTGCAATGTACATCCTCGAGGAGAACTTCCCTAGCTTTGGAGTTTCGTGCAGTACTGCTGCAGTCCCTATGTTGTGCTGCTTGAATATGCACTTTTATGTTCATGATTCAGATTTTGGATTGTTTATTAACAAGACTCGATTAGATTGGTTAAGTAAATGCAGCCACTTAACCAATCAGCTCTGTAGATAGATAGATAGATAGATAGATAGATACTTTATTCATCCCCATGGGGAAATTCAACTTTTTTTCCAATGTCCCATACACTTGTTGTAGCAAAACTAATTACATACAATACTTAACTCAGTAAAAAAATATGATATGCATCTAAATCACTATCTCAAAAAGCATTAATAATAGCTTTTAAAAAGTTCTTAAGTCCTGGTGGTTAAATTGTAAAGCCTAATGGCATTGGGGAGTATTGACCTCTTCATCCTGTCTGAGGAGCATTGCATCGATAGTAACCTGTCGCTGAAACTGCTTCTCTGTCTCTGGATGGTGCTATGTAGAGGATGTTTAGGGTTTTCCATAATTGACCGTAGCCTACTTAGCGCCCTTCGCTCAGCTACCGATGTTAAACTCTCCAGTACTTTGCCCACGACAGAGCCCGCCTTCCTTACCAGCTTATTAAGACGTGAGGCGTCCCTCTTCTTAATGCTTCTTCCCCAACACGCCACCCCACACAGAAGACAGATACTTTATTGATCCCAAAGGAAATTACAGTGTCACAGTAGCATTACAAGTGCACACATATTAGAAGTAAAAAAGAATAAAAAATAAGTTACCTCAAAGAGTCTAAAAGGAGGGGATCATCACTTCCCCAGCTGATAGGTTGACAGATTACCGAGCCTACTGGCCAAGGGTAAGAATGACCTCATATAGCGCTCTTTGGAGCAGCACCTGCAATTTTTGCACTAATCTCCCACAACAGATCAGTATCCCAGGATGATAAGCTAATGGAGGAATAGGAGTTAAGATACAGGCAACTGAATGTACTAAAATCCAATGCCGTATTAAGGAGTTGCAAGAAGTTCTCCTGGTTTACTAGCCAGCGTATTCTATGAAGATTAGATCAATAATCCACCAAAAATTTAAGATAATTATAATTGCTTTGCATGCACCAGGCTTAGAAAGGGCATTGAATCCAGTATTTCCTTTGATTCATATTTCATAGAGGAAACTTCTTGCTTCTTTCCCAACATTCCCATTCAATCGTGCACATCCATGTAAACATCTGCTTCCCATCTTAGCGCAAGGCACTGTTGTGTCATTAGTGAACTTGATAATGTGATTAGTCGGATATTGGCCTATGTAGTCATGTGTGAGCAGGGTGTACAGCAGTGGGTTCAGCACACAGTCCTGGGGGTGGGGTGGGGGGGGGAAGGAATACCCGTGTCGATGATGATGGGGAGGGAGGAGCATTTGTACATCTGAAGTCTGTTGGTTAGGAAGTCCAACACCCAGTTGTACAGTGGTATACTTAGACCGAGGAGTAGGAGCTTGTTCACCAATGTCTGTCCAACAATAGTGTTGAATACCAAAATGAAATCCAGAAACAGCATTCTGACATAAGGTCAGGCAGCATCTATAGGGAGAAGCGCTGTTGACGTTTTGGGCCGAGACTCTTCGTCAGGACTAACGAAGTCCTGATGAAGGATCTCGGCCTGAAACATTGACCTCCTGCGTTCCACCAGCATTTTGTGTGTGTTGTTTGGATTTCCAGCATCTGCAGATTTCCTCGTGTTTGCCTTCTGACATAAGTGTTCTTGTCTTCTAGGTGTGGCTGGTCCAGGTGCATGACAGATGTTATGGCATCTGTGGTAGAGCAGTTCTGTGAGTAAGCACTTTGCTGTGTGGTACTCCGTAAATTTGGAGTATTGTATGCAATTCAGGTCAGCTACCTAAAGGAAAATTATCAATAGGATTGAATGATTACAGAAAAAATTTACAAAGATCTTGCCCGGAGTTGAGAACCTGAGTATAGGGAAAGGTTAAGAGGCTAAGGCTTTATTCTTTGAAGCATAGGAGAATGAGGGGAGATTTGCTGAAGGTTATGTATATAAAACTATGAGGGGAATACAGACAGACAGACAGACAAACATACTTTATTGATCCTGAGGGAAATTGGGTGGTAATAGATAGAGTAAATGCAAGCAGGTTTTTTCTGCTGAATTTGGGTGAGACTAGAATTAGAGGTCGTAGATTAAGGGTGAAGATGAAATGTTTAAGGAGAACATGAGTGGGAACTTCACTCAGAGGCTGATGAGAGTGTGGAGCAAATTGCTAGTGGAAGTGATGGATGTAGGTTTGATTTCAACATTTAAGTGAAGTTTTTATAAGTACATGGATGGGAGGGTCTGGAGTGCTATTATCCAGGTGCAGGTCAAAGATGCAAGGAGAATAATAGCTTGGCACAGACTAGATGGGCTGAAGGTCCTGTTTCTGTGCTGTAATGCTCTATGACTCTATAACTATGTTTGGTCCCACTGCATCAAAACCTCAATTGCAAAATTCAGTCCTTATTTTTGACTCTGCCCATGACCTTTTTCCTCCTTCACTCTGTGTCCTTCAGCTTTACAATTCCTTTTATTTCTCGCAGGGCTTCGGTATTGACTGCTTGCAATTTTGTATTTGATTGTTCTGCCACAGTCCTCAGTCAACCAAAGCCTAAACTATAGACTGACCTTACAAAGTGTCTCTGTGTCTCTACCACTCTCTCCTCCTTTAAGCTTCTCTTATTAGATTTGATCACCAGCTCTTTTATTTCGGTATCCAGATCAGAGTATTTTATATATAGTTCCTGGGACACACCATTGGGCGTTTTACTATGTTCCAAGTACTATGTAAGTTCAAGTCATGTTGTATCAGATGAGACTAAATACTGAAGTTTTGTATTGGGACTTAAATCCCACTTCTTCCCGACCAAAATCTTTTGCAGATGGAATCATGCTGAAATTTGTGGTATTTTGTTTTTATGATGTTTCCGAGTTTACGCTAAGCAAGCTGTTTAACCATGGATATTTGAGCTGGTATTCATGATCCAGGCTTCTGATGGAAGCACTAAACCATGGCAAATTAATTGCTGCAGTGTCTATAAACTATGCCGATGTTTTGAACATTTTCCACAAACCAAATATTTGACATATGAATTGTGACTTACATAAAACTATGTTAGCAGATCCTCCTGTTAAAATCATATGCTTCAAGTTGAAGTTCCTGGTGTTGATTAAGTTGTGGAATCCTGTGGTTTTATTCTATCTGTTTGGATAGATGTAGCACACCGTGTGAGCTGGTGCAGCTTATTACACTGTCACATGGAAGTGTCCTGGGGAAGGCAGAAGCTGAGGAGCAGCCAATACATCAATTCATTCCAATCTCTCTAAAAGACAAAGAAGCATGAGAAAGGAACCTAGAACCAAGGGGCCTGAAAGGGGGGAAAAGCAAAGGAAAATATTTTTAAGAAAGCACAACAGTCAACCATATAAATTTTAAAAAACCCAAGCAAATAGGCTTCATGCAGCCTTTGATTATTTTGGGAGCTTAGTGAAAAATCCCACCTATTTTTTACAAGTGTTAAATTGTTTCATTTAACAATTGTGTTAAATAAAAGTGGTGAAATAATAAGTGAATAGAAAGTTTTGATGTGTAATGGCTGAGTTAATCCGCTTTTATTGTATTGACTTTGAACAACTACTGATATGCACTGTATGTCACTCTGAAATTTTAAATCTAGATCGTATTCAGATAGATGAGTACTACTTAGAAGGTTAAGCACAAAACTTTGTTGTTTTTAAAATCTGAACCAGAATCAGATTTAATATCACCGGCAGATGTTGTGAAATTTATTAACTTTACGCCAGTAGTACAATGAAATACATGATAAATAAATATAGAGAAAAACATGGAGTTACATTAAGCATATTTATTTGTCTATTCAATAGTTAAAATAAATAGTTAAAAATAACAGAAATAAAAAAGTAGTGAGGTAGTGTTCACAGGTCCAATGTCCATTTAGAAACCAGAAAGCAGAGAGGAAGAAGCTGTTCCTGAATTATTGAGTGTGTGTCTTCTGTACCTTCTTTCCAATGGTAGTAATGAGAAGAGAGCATGTCCTGGGTGATGGGGATCCTTAATGATGGATGCCTCATTCCTAAGGCACTGTTCCTTGAAGATGCCTTGGATACTACAGAGAATAGTATCCATGATGAAGCTGACTAACTTATCAAGTTTCTGCAACTTACTTTAATCTTGTGCAGATGAACATATCAACCGAGAAGAAATGTCATTTCAGACACATACTGTAACTATTGTTGTTGCTGATAGTCTAAGGTTTACCTAGAACTGTCGTGAGTGTGAATCACAAGAATCCGATTGGATGTGGAAAACTGTTCGATCCTTTGTAAGGCATTCACTCAGCTAATTCCTGTGCAAGCATTTATTGGATTCCTAAGAAAAATAAGAACTTTGATCTCCAACATTAGCTATTGATTACTCTGCACATAAAGAGTTCCTTAATATTACTTGTAAATCCACCATATAATGTTCAAAAGCATTGCATTATTTCCACATAATTCCATATTTCCATACTGGATGATGGGGTCCTGGCCTGAAACTTTGACTGTTATTCCTTTCCATGGATGCTGCCTGACCTGCTGAGTTCCTCCAGCATTTTGTAAGTGTTACTCAGAATTTTCAGCATTTGCAGAATCCTTCATGATGGTGGAGCTTAGAGGGTTATTGGCACCTAATGGCGACTCCTTTGCTTGCATCTTTGGAAACAGCTCTATTTCCATCTTTAATTTCTCTATTTT